>NC_066581.1:446229502-446901546 GCF_024323335.1 Lathyrus oleraceus
TAGGGGTGCTAATACCTTCCCTTCGCATAACCGACTCCCGAACCCATTCTCTTTGGTCGCGAGACCATGTTCTTTCCAGGTTTACTCTGAGCGTTTCCTTTCCCTCTTTTGGGATAAATAACGCACGGTGGCGGCTCTGTTGTTCTTGTTTTCCCGCCGGTTTTTCGCGTAATGCGACAGTAGGCAACGGGTTCATCCGTTCGAACACAAAAACAATAAAAATTGTATTTTCTTTTCTCATCATTCCAATCATGTTTGCACAATAAATATTTCATACCAAATAACAATTTTATACAACAAGTGTGAAAAGGGCTCCCTAGGAGTACCTAGGACGTAGTGGGTGCCTAACACCTTCCCATTGCGTAATTTACCCCTTACCCAGACTCTCTGATCTTTTCATTAGTTTTCTATGTGTAAAACTTCTTAGGCTTTTGTTCGCTTTTTAGCCAGTCCTTTGGATAAATAAAAATGCGGTGGCGACTCGATTCATTGTATGCTTTGCTTATGGTTTAATCAATAAATCATATAGCGACGAATACACCGCTACAGAAAAGTGGCGACTCTGCTGGGGATAAATCCTTGGTTGTATTGCCTACTTTTCACCCTTGTTGTGTGCTATATTGTTATTTGTTATATGACATATTTTTGTACCATTTGGGATAACTGTATTGATTGTAATGTTTGAATTGCTTGATATACAATTGCTGTTTGCTTTGGTGATCTGTGAGATGAGTTCTATACCCGAACTCGAGTGCACTCTAGGATAGGAGAATGGCATAGTCTTGTTGACTGGTGTGGAGTATTCCTTAGCCAGTTGACTTGCGAGCCCATTCACTTGGTGGAGGTCATGTTGGATTAATAATGTCACACAAGTTATTTGTGGTTAGGCATTATTCTTTCAATCATGTGCCGCAGAAGCCAAGGACCATAGTTTACCAAACCCATCTTGGCCTATTTTTTAGGACGTAGTGCGGAGGTCGTTCAAATGTAAGTTCTGATGCGATTGTTACGCGATACTACACTCATAAGAGTTTCTCTTGAGAATATTTTTGGAATACGAGTATTCGTTCCCCCGATAATATTCGAAAGATGGAACGATGATTATGGGAACCTCTGGTAGAACATGTCTGGCAGGTTTAAACCCTAGTACACTCCCTTTGGGTGGTTCTTAACCGAGACTCCATGCTCGTGACTCTCAACAAACCCGTGATTCGTGGTTGAGTCGTTCAGACAACCTTAATATCAATGGAACCTGGGCGTTGATCAGGTATAAAACCTAAATCCCCCAAAATGGATGGTTGATATTAAGGATGTTCGAGCCGGTTCATGTACCGTTAATATCAATGGAACTTGGGTGTCGATAAGGTGAAAACCTAAATCCACCAAAATGGATGATTGATATTAGGGATACAATGAGCTTTCCCATGACCTTTGTTTGGTGTGACTTGTTTGATCCTTGAGTGTGATTGTTGCATTCATGCATTCATGCATTCATCTGCACTTCATGTCATCAGAAAAAAGAAAATTTTCAAGGAACTTAAAAGGGTTTATTTGCAAAATTTTCAGACATGGAAAGACCAAAAAGGCATACAAAGAAGTAAAACTTTAGACAGCCCGATGTAAAAGAGTTAAGGAATCTGACATCTTATGTATTAGATCCCTTGGGTTTCAAAGCTCGCTATGGGAAGCTTCTACCTCTGCTGACTACTCAGGTTGACGAAGGGTTGATGAGTACTCTAGCTCAGTTTTATGATCCGCTGTATCACTGCTTCTTATTTCCGGATTTCCAGTTGCTGCCTACCTTGGAGGAGTATTCTCATCTCATTGGGATCCCGATTCTGGATCAAGTGTCATTCAGTGGCCTAGAGAGTATTCCGACTGCTCGAGAGATTGCTAGCTTGTTGCACATAGATGAAGATTTGATTAGGGCTAATCTGACTACCAAAGGCGGAATTCAGGGTTTTCCTTCCGAGTTCCTCATTGCCCAAGCTACCTTTTATGGGAAGGCCATGAGTGAGGATGCCTTTGAAGCCTTGTTTGTGCTGCTCATCTATGGATTGGTGTTGTTTCCCAACTTCGACAAGTTCGTGGACATGAACGCCATTAAGATCTTCTCAGTTCTTAATCCCGTTCCGACTTTGTTGGGCGATGCCTATGTCTCTTTGTATTTGAGGAATGCAAAGGGTGGAGGAGTTATTGTCTGCTGTCTACCTCTGCTGTACAAGTGGTTTATTTCGCACTTGCCGCAGACAGTTGCTTTCAAGGAGAACAAGGGATGTCTACGGTGGTCTCAGAGACTTATGTCTCTCACCAATGATGATATCACTTGGTATGATCGCGTGTATGATACCGTCCAGATCATCGACTATTGTGGTGAATTCCCTAATGTGCCTCTTCTTGGCACATATGGTGGGATCAGCTACAATCCCGTTCTCGCACGACGTCAGCTTGGGTTCCCCCTAAAGGATAAACCTCATAACATTCTGTTAGAAGGTGTGTTCTTCCAGGAGGGTAAAGATCCCCAAGGCCTGAAAGCCAGATTTGTCCGTGCTTGGCGCAGTATTCACAAGAAGAGTAGAAACGAGTTGGGTCCAAAGAACTGCATTGCTTTGGAGCCATACACCTCTTGGGTCAGACAGAGAGCTGCCGTGTACTTAATGCCATATGATCATCCGAGACCTACACCGTTGGATGTGGCTGGGCCTTCAACCCTCCCTACCCAACGTGTAGAGGAGTTGAGAGAAGAAGACCTTTCACGTGCTTGGATCCGTGAAAGAGAGGAATTGCTTCAGCAGCTTAAGGAGAAGAACGCTATGATTGAGTTCCTCGAGCATCAAGTGATCGACGATCCGAACGACGCTTGGACTTCTCTGCTTCCTCGGTCTTCCAAATTCTGGAAGAGGAGGTATGATCGACTTGCAAAGGAGAAAGCAGACATGGAAGCGGCCTATGAGAGAGAGGTCAAGAAGCTGTGTACTTCTCGTCTTCCAGCATCCCGAGCTTCTAGGGATCCATAGGATGTTTATTTCCCTTTTCTCTTTGTAATGATCAAAAATGCTGTATTTCTTCGTCTCGATATATTGAATGAAATATTTTCCATGAGAAATTTAAAATGCTTTAACTATTCAAAATATTGCAAATAATACCCTAAGGGTTCCTTGAAAATAAATAAAGCATCTGCACAAGCATTTCATGCATCATTTTTGCATAAGCAGGTACCCTTTGTTTCTGGTCTTCTTGTCCTAACTCTGTGTTCTTCATTTATTTTGAAGACAAGCTGACTCACCGGTATTATACTCGAGTCAATTCTGCAAGAGTCATGGAGCAGCTAGAACAAGAGAACAAAGAATTGAAAGAAGAGGTCGCCAGACTTGGCGCTTTGATGGAGCAACTCCTCGCTGCTCAAAATCAACCTGCTCAACCGCCTGCAACGCCTGCCTTGAGGACAGTCATTTCAGAGGTCTTCACTTCGACTGTGCCAGCCAGTGCTCATGTGTCCAATGCTATGCCACCCAGGTTCCCTTGGAAGATGCCTCCAGGTTTTATGCCTGATCGGCCTGCGCCAACTTTTGCTCACATGCCGGCATCTAGCCCGGTCCCTGTTCCCGCTCCTCCTGTCGTGCATACCATGCCAAGGGTAGACAACACCATCTATCACTCCGAGCCATCTGAGGGCCCAGATGTTTATGAAAAGATGGACGCCATGAACGACCAATTCCTAGAGCTAAGAAAGGAATTGAAGACTCTTCGAGGTAAAGATTTGTTCGGCAAGTCTGCTGCCGAGTTGTGCCTTGTTCCCGGTGTGAAGATACCGATTAAATTCAAAGTACCTGACTTTGAAAAGTATAAAGGGAACACCTGTCCACTCGCTCACCTGGTCATGTACGCCAGGAAGATGTCCACCCAGACTGATAATGATCAGCTTATGATTCATTATTTCCAAGACAGTCTGTCTGGTGCCGCGCTCAGATGGTACATGAGCTTAGACAGTGCCAATATCAGATCCTTCAACGACCTTGGCGAAGCCTTCGTCAAGCAGTATAAATATAACGTCGATATGGCGCCTGACCGAGATCAACTCAGGTCCATGTCGCAGAAGGACAAGGAAACTTTCAAGGAGTACGCCCAGAGATGGCGAGAGCTGGCAGCTCAAATCACTCCACCGCTTGAGGAAAAAGAAATGACAAAGATCTTTTTGAAGACTCTTGGCTCATTCTATTATGAGCGGATGGCAGCAAGCGCTCCCTCTGATTTCACCGAGATGGTGAACATGGGGATGCGTCTTGAAGAAGGTGTCCGTGAAGGACGATTGGCGAAAGATGAGAGCTCTTCCTCTAAACGATATGGAGCGTTTAAGAGGAAGGAAGGGGAAGCACATGCTGTGCAATCCCATCCCAAGCATAGAAGACCCTCTGCTCAGAGGAAGCCCGCACGTCGTGCCGGTCATCAGCACCAGGTGGCTCATATAGTACCTGTCTTTAAAGACAATGCTCAGCAGCATCAACAATATCAGCATCAGCAACAATATCAACAGCCTCAGTACCAGCAACAACATCGTCCATAGCAACAGGCTTACCAGCCTCGTGGCAGTACAACCAATCAAGCTAACTTGGGTTATGATAGGAAGAAGATCAGCTTCGATCCAATTCCTATGACATATGCAGCGCTTTATCCTTCCTTGTTGGAAATGAAATTGGTTTCTCCCAGGGATCCTCCTGCCATTCCTGCAAATCCACAATGGTGGTATAAACCAGATCAACATTGTGTTTACCATTCCGGTGCTCCGGGCCACAACATTGAGAATTGCTACCCACTCAAGACTAAGGTTCAAGATCTTATGAGATGTGGAATCTTGAGTTTTGAAGATTCAGGTCCGAATGTCACCAAGAACCCATTGCCTGCGCATGGGAAGTCAGTTAATATGGTTCAGGAATGCCTTGGGAAGTACAAGGTCAGATATGTGAGCCACATCAGGCAGTCGTTGGTTGAATTACACCGTTTGCTGTGTCAGTACAGCTACTTGGAGCATAACCACGACAAGTGCCGCGTTTGCTCGGTTAATCGCTTGGGTTGCGATCAAGTACGAAGAGAACTCCAAAAGTTGTTGGATGAGGGTACCATTGAGATTCTACAGAATCGCAATGTTGATCAAGATGAGCCTGAAGTGAATGTGATTTCACCAGTGTTCAAGCTGCCTGAGCATATTGTTATCCGCTATGATAGCAGCAAGCCGAAGGCTTCCCCTTCTCTGGTCATTAAGCCTGCAGGCCCTGTGCCTTATTCTTCTGACAAAGCCGTACCATTCAGATACAACCCTGTTGCTGTCCAAGATGGGGTGGAAGTGCCTTTGCCTTTAACTTCCGTGACCAACGTCGCTGATGTAAGTGGGTTGACCCGAAGTGGTCGTGTATTTTCTGCGCCTCCTAAGGCTGTTGCTTCTGATACTGTTGAGCGTCCGGTTGGGACAACTGTGAATATTCAGAATCAGGCACGTGATGTTGCCAAACCATCCTCCTCTGTACAACAAACTCCCGTTTCTTCAGTTGGCCCGAGTGGCATTGTAGATGAAGAATCTGATGAGATGCTGAGGCTCATCAGAAAGAGTGAGTATAACGTTGTAGACCAGCTTCTACAAACGCCATCCAAGATTTCCATTCTTTCTCTGCTGCTGAATTCAGAACCCCATAGGGAGGCTCTGCAGAAAGTCTTGGATCTGGCGTATGTTGATCACGACGTCACCATCGAGCAATTTGATAGTATTGTTGCAAACATTACCGCTTGCAACACTTTGAGCTTTTGTGACGCTGATCTCCCTGAGGAGGGAAGAGACCACAACATGGCTTTACATATCTTCATGAATTGCAAATCTGATGCAATGTCCAATGTGCTGGTGGACACTGGATCTTCTCTAAATGTATTGCCAAAGACCACACTCTCCAGATTGTCATATCAAGGTCCTCCTATGAGGCAGAGTGGGGTTGTTGTGAAAGCATTCGATGGGTCGCGTAAGACAGTGATTGGGGAAGTTGATCTCCCAATCAAAATTGGACCAAGCGATTTCCAAGTTACCTTCCAGGTAATGGATATCCGCCCATCTTATAGCTGTCTCTTAGGCAGACCATGGATTCATGAGGCTGGCGCCGTGACATCCACCCTACACCAGAAGTTGAAATTTGTGAAAAATAAGAAATTGGTTGTAGTAGGGGGAGAAAAGGCTCTCCTGGTTAGCCATCTGTCTTCTTTCTCGTACATTGACGCTGAGGATGAAGTTGGAACGCCATTCCAAGCTTTATCTATTGATGAACCAATCGAGAAGAAGTCTCCTTCATTCTCTTCCTACAAAGATGCGAAGCTGGCCATTGAATGTGGTGCAGTTGCTGGATTAGGGAAGGTGATTGAACTTGAAGATAATAGATCCCGGGCTGGCATTGGCTACTGTTCTGGGGCATGTAATGAGCAAGGTTTGTTCACAAGTGGAGGATTCATCCATGATGATCAACCTGAAGAGGAAGCTGCTGCTATTTTGGAAGAAGATGCAGAAGACGTGAACAACTTCGTTATTCCTGGTGGTGTCTGCCACAATTGGGTCGCTGTAGATGTTCCTACAGTCATCCATAGATCAGAGTAATTGTTCACTTTGTTTAAAACCCTTCTCCCATGCCAAAAGGAGAAGTGATGACATTGTTGGCAAAGCATATATACAATGATGTTTTCATTCAATTAATGCATTGTTAAACATTTGTTTTTAATTTGTTTTCACTTTTTGCTTTTTTGCATGAAATCAGTGATCACAAAAAACCCATAAAAAAACAAGAATAAAAGCAATCTTTTCATCTGCATAATGGTTTGCTTGTTTAAATTCTAAGTTTTTCATTAACCAAAATCATTATGCAGGTTGATCCTAAAACCCATTGAACATAATGATCCAACGCCATCTCCCAATTTTGAATTCCCTGTATTTGAGGCAGAGGAAGATGACGTTGAGGGGATTCCTGATGAGATTACCCGTCTCCTTGAGCACGAAGAAAAGATCATTCAGCCGTATCTCGAAGACTTGGAAACATTCAACTTGGGGTCTGAGGATTGTGTTCGTCTGGTGAAGATTGGGGCACTTCTTGAAGAGTCTGTCAAGGAAGATTTGATCAGTTTGCTACGAGAATATTCAGATATCTTTGCTTGGTCCTATGAAGACATGCCGGGTTTAGATACAGATATTGTGCAACATTTCCTTCCTTTAAAGCCTGAGTGCGTGCCTGTGAAGCAGAAGCTCAGAAGAACTCATCCAGATATGGCAGTAAAGATCAAAGAGGAAGTTCAGAAGCAAATTGATGCGGGGTTTCTGGTGACTTCTACATATCCTCAATGGGTGGCCAATATTGTGCCTGTTCCTAAGAAAGACGGAAAAGTCCGTATGTGCGTTGGTTATAGAGATTTGAATAAGGCTAGCCCGAAAGACGATTTTCCTCTACCACACATCGACATGTTGGTAGACAATACAGCTAAATTCAAAGTCTTTTCCTTTATGGACGGATTTTCCGGATATAATCAAATCAAGATGGCACCAGAGGATATGGAGAAGACAACATTCATCACACCTTAGGGAACATTTTGTTATCGAGTGATGCCCTTCGGTTTGAAGAACGCCGGAGCCACGTATCAACGAGCTATGACTACCTTGTTTCATGATATGATGCACAAGGAGATAGAGGTCTATGTTGATGATATGATTGCTAAGTCCCGAACGGAAGTTGAGAATATTGAGCATTTGTTGAAGCTTTTTCAGCGTTTGAGGAAGTTTAAACTTCGCCTGAATCCGAACAAGTGTACATTTGGAGTCCGTTCCGACAAGTTGTTGGGTTTTGTGGTAAGTGAAAGAGGTATTGAAGTTGATCCTGCAAAGGTCAAAGCAATACAAGAGATGCCTGCACCCAAAACTGAGAAGCAAGTCCGAGGTTTTCTTGGCCGCTTGAATTATATTTCCAAATTTATATCCCACATGATTGCCACATGTGCGCCGATATTCAAGCTCCTTCGGAAAGATCAGTCTCATGATTGGACCGAGGATTGCCAGAAAGCTTTCGGCAGTATCAAAGAATATCTGTCTGAACCTCCGATATTGTCTCCGCCTGTGGAAGGAAGACCTCTGATCATGTATTTGACAGTTCTTGAAGACTCGATGGGTTATGTACTCGGTCAACAAGATGAATCAGGGAGGAAGGAATTTGCTATATACTACCTCAGTAAGAAGTTTACTGATTGTGAGTCTCAGTACTCTATGCTTGAGAAGACATGCTGTGCTTTGGCTTGGGCTGCTAAGCGTTTGCGCCAGTACATGATAAATCATACAACTTGGTTGATATCCAGAATGGATCCAATTAAGTATATCTTCGAGAAGCCTGCTTTAACTGGGAGGATTGCCCGTTGGCAGATGTTGTTGTCTGAGTATGATATTGAGTATCGAGCTCAAAAGGCTATCAAAGGTAGTATCTTGGCTGACCATTTAGCGCACCAGTCGATCGAAGATCATCAGTCTGTTCAGTATGACTTCCCTGATGAGGAAATTCTGTATTTGAAGATGAAAGATTGCGATGAGCCTACACTTGATGAAGGTCCAGAACCTGGTTCCAGATGGACGATGGTGTTTGATGGCGCTGTTAATCAAAATGGAAATGGAATTGGGGCAGTGATCATTACTCCTCAAGGTTCACACATTCCGTTTACAGCAAGGCTAACTTTCAAATGCACGAATAATATGGCGGAGTATGAAGCCTGTATCATGGGACTTGAAGAATGCATTGATTTAAGAATCAAGTATCTAGATGTGTATGGCGATTCGGCCCTGGTTGTCAATCAGATCAAGGGAGAATGGGAGACGAATCAACCTGGTCTCATCCCATATAGAGATTATGCAAGGAGAATTTCAACATTCTTCACAGAAGTTGAATTTTATCACATTCCTCGAGAGGATAATCGGATGGCAGATGCTCTTGCTATGCTTGCTTCCATGATTGTGGTCAGATGGTGGAATGATGTCCCCAATATTACTGTGATGCGCTTGGACAGACCAGCTCACATATTTGCAATCGAAGAAGTGAAAGATGACAAGCCTTGGTACTTTGATATCAAGAATTTCCTCCAGAACCAGGTCTACCCGCCTGGGGCATCTGTGAAAGATAGGAAAACTTTGAGAAGGTTGTCAGGCAGTTTCTACCTCAGTGGTGAAGTGCTGTATAAGAGAAATTTTGATATGGTTTTGCTCAGATGCGTGGATAGACACGAAGCAAACCTGTTGATGACTGAGGTCCATGAGGGTTCATTTGGTACCCATTCCAATGGACATGCCATGGCTAAGAAGATGTTGAGAGCAGGCTACTATTGGCTGACAATGGAGTCTGACTGTTGCAAGTATGTGAAGAAATGTCACAAGTGTCAAATTTATGCGGATAAGATTCATATTCCTCCTACACTTCTGAATGTGATTTCGTCACCATGGCCTTTCTCTATGTGGGGAATTGACATGATCGGCATGATTGAGCCGAAAGCGTCCAACGGACACCGGTTTATTCTCGTAGCAATTGATTACTTCACCAAATGGGTTGAAGCCGCTTCGTACGCGAATGTAACCAGGTAGGTAGTTGTGAAGTTTATCAAGAATCAGTTGATTTGCCGTTATGGTGTGCCAGAGAGGATCATTACTGATAATGGATCTAATCTGAATAATAAGATGATGGATGAGTTGTGCGCTGAATTCAAGATTGCACACCATAATTCCTCTCCCTACGGACCTAAGATGAATGGGGCTGTTGAAGCTGCTAATAAGAATATCAAGAAGATTATCCAGAAGATGACTGTCACGTACAAAGATTGGCATGAGATGCTGCCATTTGCTTTGCATGGATATCGTACGTCTGTACGCACTTCAACAGGGGCAACCCCTTTCTCTCTTGTTTATGGCATGGAAGCTGTTCTCCCAGTAGAGGTGGAGATCCCATCAATGAGAGTCTTGATGGAAGCCAAGTTGACTGATGCTGAATGGATTCAGAGTCGTTATGACTAATTGAATTTGATTGAAGAGAAGCGGTTAACTGCCATGTGTCATGGTCAGTTATATCAGCAGAGAATGAAGAAAGCATTCGACAAGAAGGTCAAGCCTCGTGTGTTCCGAGAAGGTGACCTCATGCTCAAGAAAGTTTTGTCTTTCGCGCCCGATTCCAGAGGCAAGTGGACTCCAAACTACGAGGGTCCATATGTTGTTAAGAGAGCCTTTTCAGGCGGAGCTTTGATGCTTACAACAATGGATGGGGAGGATTTCACTCGTCCTGTGAATTCAGATGCAGTTAAGAGATACTTTGCCTAAAAAAAAAAGTATATGCAAATGAAAAAACAGAATGGCTCGCTAAGTTGAAAACCCGAAAAGGCGGCTTAGGCAAAAATGAGCGTCTCGGTGGAGAACCTGCAAGGGTAATCCAGGCAAAAATTAGAGACTTGAAAAAAAGAGAATATTTGTATCCCGCTAGATTGAGTACCTCACCTTGGGGCAATCTAGGCAAAAATTAGGGATTTGGCAAGTAATTGCATCCTGACAAGACTTTCTGTTTCACCAGCTGTCATTTCGTCAGAGGATCCTCGATTCGTCGTCAAACTGAAGCTTCGAATACATCGAGATTCAAATTGGTAGAGAAAGGATCATTATGTTCAATGTAGCCCTCTTCCAATATATATCACTGATTTCAAATTTGTACAGATCTATGGAGTCTTGCCATTTGCAGGCTACCATTCCATCAAATCAATTTGAGCTTTTTATCCAATTATTTGCACTCTTATTTGTTCCAATTCAACAAATGTTTTGCATGTTTTAATTGATAAAATATCATTGTTTTTAAACAAATCAATATTTTCAAAATTTGTTGTTTTTAAACAAAGTGAATATTCATAAGGTTGAAAGGATACTCAAGAATATCTCAGTGCTCTCCCAAACGTGGCATGATCTCCAACAGGTAAGACATTTGGTTCATATTCTTGGTTTGGTTGTATCTCCTTTCTCCCGATCTTGTGATGGGGTTGTTCCCCAGCATAGTTGCAAGCAGAGTGTTGTTGAAGACTCAGTTTTCTCCAGCAGCAGTTTTCCCCAGTAGAGTTGCTTATGCAGTTGGATTCTACTTGGATGATGTTATTCTCCTTCAATGTGTTGCTCCCCGGAGTTGTTTGGAGTTGCAGAACTTTTTGTTTCTCAGATGATGCTGAGATCCCCTGCGGATCTTCGAGATTTTCTCTTGTTCCCCAACAGATTCGTCTTGGTGGCTGTTTTGCCCGTTGTGACTTTCTGTACCCTGGTTGGGTTGTTTGCTGATCCAACACTCAGAGATTTGGTGTTTCCTGATATCTCTAATCCTCTGCTCCCCAGCAGTACCCGCAGATCTATGCTTTATAGCATGTAGATCTCCGCAGATTGGCTTTCCAGTTGGTTTTTTTCCATGGAAGTATAATACCGGGCGTTTGATTCCTGGACCTGTTTGTGTTAGATATGTCTGTTTTGTCAGCATTCATCAAACATAAATCACGCATATTCATGCATATTCATAAACATTCAGATATTCATGTTGCATTTTTGCCATATATCTTTCGTTTGTTGTTCCTTGCTATGGTGGTGCAGATCCCCAATAGATCTCCCCTAGCAGATGTCGGGTGTTAAATCTCTCCATATAGAGTCAACCCCATAAGCAGAAAGTGTCTGTTGTCTTTCCTTCTGCAGTTCCCCACTGAGATATATCCTCGTGGATGACGGTTTCTTCCGTTTCCTCCCAACATATATATTGGGATGGATTTTCCTATTTGAGTTACATCCTCATTAGGACGTCTTTTGATTCAGTCTGTCTTTTCGGATTATTCCCGAATTGGCTATTTGTCAACTGTCTTATGCTTCCCAGTGGGTTGTTTCCCAGCGGAGTTTTTTGGGCTTCTACCCTTATACCGGTAGTTGTAAGTCCTATTTTCTTTGCCTTTTCAGGGGAATTGGTGGTTATATACCTTTTATTCCGCGGCAAGAGTTTTGGTCTTCTACCCAGTATTCGGTAGATTTAAACCCTAATTCGTGGTTATCCCCACGCAGAGTTTTTTTTTTTGGTCTTCTACCCCGTATTCGGTAGATGTAAACCCTAATTCGTGGTTATCCCCACGCAGAGTTTTTTTGGGCTATTACCCCGTATTCGGTAGTTGTAAGTCCTATCTCTTTTCCCCTAACAGAGGTAACCTTTGTGGTCCGTTCTGATTATAAGTGGATCCCTGTTGTTGTGGTTTTATCCCTAACAGAGTTGGTGTCTCCCTGTGGTGATTTCTATCCCCAGTTGAGTTTGTGGTCTCCTACCCCGTATTCGGTAGTTGTAAATCCCAAGTGTTGATGTTTCTCCCCAGCGGAGTTTGTGCCTTGTGGTACAGTTGGATAATTGCCGGATGCTTGCAATTTATCCCCAGCGGGTCCCTTCACCGTTTGTCAGTGATTGCGTTCCCCGGATAGTTGATTGTCATCAATATATCCCCAGCTTGTCGTTGTGGATAATTGTTGTTTATGCAATTCATCCCCGGATCATTGATTCTCACCAGTGAATCCTCAGCAGATCGCCTTTCATTTACCCTCTTGTTGGTAATGTCTGTTGCTCCTTTTGATTGGTCATCATTATATACCTAGTTTGGTATCCCGATACCTTTCTTTTCGGTTGATTTATCCTTTATTAACCCTGATACCGGTTGTGGATAATCTTCCATGCGAGTATGTTATTCACGGTCTGCCGGTAATGAATAATATATCTCATGCACTCTTCAGTCGAAGCCTTTTGTGTTTCCCTGGTCAAGTAAGATTCGTTTTTTCCCTTTGTGGAATCGAATATTATCTGTTGCGTTGGATAATTGCCGGATGCTTGCAATTTATCCCTTTGAGTTATCTTTCGTTTACCCGGATGCTTGGTATCGATTGTCTCTCTTTTTGGTTAGTCACCTATTATATACTTCGGTATCTCTGGTGTCTTTTCCTTTCGAGTATATTATTCACGGTCTGTCGGTAATGAATAATATGTCTCAAGCGCTCTTTAGTTGGAATCCTTTGTTGATTTTCCCCATCTGAGCAAGATTCGTATTCTTTGTAGAATCGAATATCCATCCTTTAACCAGTTTGTGTTTCGGATGATGAGTGTTTTGGCATATATACCAATCCACGTTTTCAGTAGATCACCTATTATATACCTTGGTACCTCTGGTGTTTCTTACCATGCGAGTTTATTATCTACGTTCTGATGGTAATAGATAATATATCTCATGCGAGTTTTCTTATCCATGGTCTGCCGGTAATGGATATTATATCTCATGCACTCTTTAGGGTTTGTGTCCCCACTTGAGTAAGGTTCGTTTTCCCGTTGTGGATTCGAATGTCCATCCTGTAAGTCGATTTGCTTTTTTAAGCCCTCCTTTCGGATGATGAGTGTTTTGGCATATATACCAATTCACGTTTCGGTCGGTCACCTATTATATACCTCGGTATCCCTGGTGTTCCTCCCCTTCTGCTCCCTATTATGACCTTGGTCCCTTGTGGAGTCAGATTTTCCTGAGTTTATGTACCTTTTTCAGGTCTTTCTCAGATGTTTGGTTGATTGATATCTCTCACCCTTATACCGGTCTTAGATATTCATTCTTCCTGAGTTTGTTACCCTTATACCGGTAACATCTCATTCTTTGGTGCTTCCCCAGTGGAGTTTCCTATTGCTTTTTCCCAGGAGTCAGCTTGTGTCTCTCCAATGGATGTTTTTTTCCTTTGGAATTTTCTTTTCCCCAGTGTGAGTCCTTCACTGCCCAGTAAGGTCTCCAGTCTGATTTCTGTTATTACCTTAATCAGAGTCGTGTCTTGTTCACGCTGTGTCAGTTTTGTTTTTCCCCAACTTGAAGTCGTGTCCTGCTCACGCATTTCCTTTTTCTTTTACTATCCCCAATAAGAGTCTTGTTAGAGTCTCTGTTCCTAGTGAGTGTAACACTCCAATGGATCGTCTTTTCTTCTGTGTGAATCATATTCCCCACAGAGTTTGTGTCTTTTGCATACATACATTTGCATCATGAGGTCTCTTAGGGACCAAAATTTGTCTCATTACTGTTATTTAAGCCCATTCTACCGCGTCGAGATGAAGATTTCTAAACTTCACTTCTCCGGCTAGAATGACCTTAAATAGGGGCATCTGTAAGACCCCAATTTTGTCCCTAAGATCCCTCATGGCATCATATCATATCATATCATTGCCTCAAGGATCTTTGTGCACCTTTGCTTCCCTCCTAGTGGGTGGGTTATCTTGTGAGTGTGGTTCTTGATCACCAAGCATGTATTGCATTTGTATATCATTGCTTTTCATCTGTCTATTAACCAAAAGTACAAAAATATTGTCATCTAACCATGCTACTTGCAGATGAAGCCAGCTAGGTCAAATCAGTCAAAACAGTCATTAAGCAGTGGATGGTGGCCATTCTTGAAGAATTTGGGGACCATGATCATTCATCAAGAGTTCATATGAGTTGTGACATCATTTTAAATCAAGATATCAAGTGGTAGGGGCTTGGAATTCATCAGAACATGGTTCAGTCAACCAAAACCCTAGCAAAGTCAACTGTGGTCAACTGTGCATTTAATCAGTGATTTGATGGTGGGAATTGGTTTGAGAGGTCTCATTCATGTCCATATAAGCCTCATATAACATGTCAAACATCCACAGTGAAGAATTTGAAGTCAGACAAGAAATTTCCAAAAATAGAAAGTTGACCTGTAATTGGAATTTGCCAAAAATGAAAAGTTCTTCTCCTCAAAATTACTTCATCATACAAGCTTCAAATGAATTTTTGTCCAACATGAAAGTTGAAGATCTTGTTCTCCCATTTCCAAAAAGTCCAAGAACACTCATTTCGCATTTATGGTTGGCAAGTTATGATCAAATCATTCTCAAACATTTTTGAACTTCAAAGTGAGATAACTTCCAAACCATTTGGCCAAATTGAGTGAGGTTTTTTGCTACAAGTCATATTTGATGTGCTCTATCCAAATCCTTCATCACAATTCACCAAAAATTAACCAATTCCTACACAATCAAAATGGCCTTTTTCAAAGTGGTTTGAATTTAAAATGAGGGAGGTGAAAAAGTGGACTTTCAAATTAACCATTTCCTACACTTTTTACCATTTGCCAATGTTCAGAAATCATGTTTTGGATGTGCTTTGGGCCCAATTTCGCACTGTAGCACATGCACATGCAACATTTGAGTGAATTTTACTAATTGGCAATACACTTCATTTTGAACTAATTTCCAATTACCACTTCATTAACCAACTTAAGCTTCATTAAACAGAGTATATATTGCTCATTTTCTGACTGCAAAAACCCTAGCCACACTTTGCCAAAACAGAAAAACTTCATTTTCTCTCAAACTCTCATTTTCCTCACTTGAACTTTTTTCTGAAAATCTCAAAAGGACCCGTGTTCTTGAGCATTGTTCCATCATTTACCATCATTTTGGAGGCATTTGCAAGCATGGAATCACAACTGTAAGCAAAGAATCCACACTGTTGCATTGAGCTCTCTTCCATGGCAGTTTTCGATTTGAGCACAACCAAGAACTGTTGAGCCACGATTCTTCACTTATTCATCATTTGGAACATCTTTGCACTGCTGTTTCAGCTCCACATAACCAAAGAACCACTGCTTCATCACTGCATCTTCAAAGAGGTACCATTAGTTGCTAATAGTTCTTTGAGAACTTGCATTGCTTTGCTTGATAGCATTTTCATTGAGGTAGAATCTCTTTTCTTCATGTAGTCTGGAAGACCTGGCCTGTTACTTGGCCAGGCAACTGTCTGAAGTCCTCCTTAAGAGGCAATGTCTGTGCTTGTTTACTTTTGTCCCAAGCAGGAAAAGTCCTTTGAATAAGGCAATTGGTAGACAAAAGAGATACGCAACCTATCTCCTACTATTCTGTGAGTCACTCACCTTGCTCACACTACTTGTGTTGATGCATAGAGAGTAAAAGCCCAAGATCTATAGAGTCTAACCTGTGGAGAGAGTTCCTACTTTCTGAACTCCCACACCTTCTGATATTCAATGCTCTCCCTGACCAGGGATAAGAGTGATGAGGCACACCCCTTATATCCTTTCATCTGCTTCACCTTGGCTCTCAATGTCAAGGTTAAGAGCACCATTAACCCTATTCCAGTTGGCTTTAATGCCTAACCCTTTGTATGAGCCTCATTGTTTGGTTATAGAGTGTGCTGAATGACTTTGGTTGATTGATTACTGAGTTCATTTGTACATGTCTGCTTGCATGCCTTGTGCATTTATCATCATTAATTGCTCATTAGTGCATGATCATTTCATTTTTCTTTGTGACATATCTTTGTTGTTTGCCCATTGAGGACAATTGTAAGACCATTCATTGGCCATTGTTCCTATGATATGGAAGTGAGTATAAGACCATTTCATTGGCCACTCATCTTCTCTTTGCTTGATGCATTTGTTTGATTTATGTGAGGATGCAATTGTAAGTCCGTGTAATTTGGCATTTGTTTTCCTATGATCATGTGTTGGAGGTTAGAGTAAGCCCAGATAGATTGGCATCTGACATCCAAGTGTTTGCTTTTTGTTGGAGATTGGTATAAGTCCAGATGGATTGGCATCCGGTATCCACCTTTTTATTTCTTTGTTGAGGAGATTGGTGTAAGTCCATAGAGTGGCCTCTGATATCCAGTTTTGTTTTAGGAGATTGGTATAAGTCCAGTGATTGGCATCCGGTATCCGCTTTTGTTGAATTTCTTCCTTTGCTTTTCTTGTTTGTTATTGCTCATTGTCTATTCCAAAGGACACACTTGAGTCATCTTCTATATGATTTCAAGAGGTGAACCTTCTAGGAAGTTTTACACTCCATCTTCATCCACTCATCCATTTTGTCCTAAACCTTTTCACACATTGCTTTCAAAACTTGAGATAAATATTGTGCAAACATCTTCATGCTTTCAAATTAAAAACCTGGACCCCAAGTCCTTGACTTTTTCAAACTCCAATTCATAATACTTCTTTTGAATCAATCTTAATCATACTTTGACCCTCCTTTTGTGAATACTCATAATCAATTAACTTCAACCATTCAATTGTTTTGTGGCTTTGTCCATTCTTGTTAAGTTTTCATACAATAGCCATAGGTTTGATTTATCCTAGTTGGTTGATGTTAATCTCACCTATTTGTCCTTAGTTGATTGAACTGTAAGTCTTCCTTGCTTATTATAGGGTTAACCCCTCACTAGCAAGTTGAAGCTTTTCTCACATGGTGGACTCGTTGTTTCATAAGGTTGAGTTTTCTCCCGTGGATAACGTAAGACCTTAGGGCTTGTGTTTAAAATTGAATCCACTAACTTTTGGAAATCTTTTAGCCGAACTACGGCGTTTTGATCCTTACCTTTGATGGAAGGTACGTAGGCAACGGGTTCATCCGTTCGAACACAAAAACAATAAAAATTGTATTTTCTTTTCTCATCATCCCAATCATGTTTGCACAATAAATATTTCATAACAAATAACAATTTTATACAACAAGTGTGAAAAGGGCTCCCTAGGAGTACCTAGGACGTAGTGGGTGCCTAACACCTTCCCATTGCGTAATTTACCCCTTACCCAGACTCTCTGATCTTTTCATTAGTTTTCTATGTGTAAAACTTCTTAGGCTTTTGTTCGCTTTTTAGCCAGTCCTTTGGATAAATAAAAGTGCGGTGGCGACTCGATTCATTGTATGCTTTGCTTATGGTTTAATCAATAAATCATATAGCGACGAACACACCGCTACAATATGCATTGCCAGAGCATACTACCTCAACCAACCTCTGAATCTTCATATTCTCACTCCTTGAAAGAACTGCCACTTCTAAACATGGTGTTTGAATAACAAGATTCATGGTTCCAATCCTCTTAAATGATATAGCAATCAGGTTACCCCAACATTGACTTCTAACATTCAGGGGACTTGTCTTCCACCACTACATAGTACTTCAGGGAACAACTATCCCACCCTGATCAATCTACAGGAGTAAGACAACCAGCAGGAAATTGCACAATGTCACACCTCAACCAGCTCCAATTCTAGAGGTCAGACTTCTATGAGTGACCTTCTTGAGCACACACCCAGTTGACCCTATCCTTGTCAACTGAGCACACACATATGTCTCCTCTTCCAGGTCAGGAATAGGTTCCAAACAAGGTCTCCCTTTGTTTGACACCTAAAAACATCTACTCTTCAACCAGTAGCTGCATACTTGTTGAACAACATGTTCTAACATCACATAGAACATTAGTTTAACCTCCTTGAAGCAAGCCCTCCTTGAAAGTTTTCAAGGTCTTCATATGCACTACCCAGGAGAGTACAAGAACCAGTGATCAGATGATTCTTACCAAGAAGAGTGGACTTGATGAGACTCAAGTATCTCTGACATACTCAGTAGAATATGATGAAATCTTGAATACAGCAGCCTTTCATCCACATGGGGGAAACTACATCAGAGTTTGAGTTTTGCCAAGTATTATGCAGCGGAAATTATAATACAACTCAACCAATGAACACACACTTCATCAGATCAGCCTCCAAGAACATACCAAGTTTGAATATGATTCAATACTTGCACAACTATCCCACACAAAGGCCAATTGCCAATCTCCAGAGGCAGGTGCATACAGTTCCTGTCATGAATAGTCCATCCACCTACTTCAAGGGACCATTCAGGGAAACCACAGAACCATCTTCAGGTTCCAACACCAGTACTAACATAACTTCTTGCCAGATACCAGAAAGTATCAGCCATGGATCTCATCCAGAAACAGAACAGGATGCCTGCTCTGATACCAATTGAAATTATGGTGTAGTCAGAATTCAGATGTTCTACTCAAAGTCATGACGTCTGATCCAACATTGTAACTAATACAACAAGACAGTTATACAAATTAAAACCCTATACTCAAGCACGCTTTCACAGTAGTCACAACTTCTGCTACTGTATTACCTTAGAATGAAAGAACATTTAGTTCTGTCCTTCTAGTACAGAGACACAACAGAGATCAAACACCATACTTACTTCTGTTGTGTTTGGACAGTTATTAGCATGATATATCAATATTGAATTGCACATCACCTGTTACTGTATTTCAATTTGTTGGCTTAGTACTGGTGTATCCTAACCTACAAATCAAACAAGGTAACCTAATTTCCACACATTAGGGAGCTGACAAATGTGCTAGTTGTTAGTTTCATTAATTGTAGGTTAGTTGTTATTTTCCTGAATTTTAGCTCAGCTGTTGGATTCCTTAAATTATCCTGAGAAAAATACTGAAACAGAAAAACTAATTATCCTACAATTTAGCCCAAGCAGTCAGGTGTGAATGTTACAACATTCAGGTTGACATCCAGAACATATTCCTCATGCTGATTCTGTTATGTTCTTGAAACCTGACTGTGCTGACTTTGCTATACTGTAAAAGACTAACCAGTCTCTACTCTAGGATCAGCCTACATGAACAACTGTCAAGACATCCAGTTTGACAGTTTCACTATGATCCTTTGGCCAGGTCTGTTATCCTTTTGAGGATCAGACTTACTTAAATACTGAACTGAGATCACCATGCCTAAAGTTCAGTATATGCGGTCAGTGATGAATGTTAAAACATTCTGATTGACATTCACACAGAAGGATATGTACCAGGTCTGTTATCATATTGGTTAGCAGACTGCAATACAACCTGAGTTATGGCAGACAAAATTATAACATGCAGAAGGAAAACAAACACAGAGAATTGTGTACCCAGTTCGGTCCAACATGACCTACATCTGGGGGCTACCAAGCCAGGAAGAAGATCCACTATCAGCAGTATTAATTCAGAGTTTAACTCCCCCGTTTATAACTCTTCACTTAATCCCTACCCAATGCAATCTATACCTAGGAACTCCTAGATAGAAACCTCCAGTTTCCATTCCTATCACTACAAATACAATGTAATGTTCAAACACCTTGAACTTGCTTCACAGCTTCATTCAAGAACATAATCACTCTTGCCTACAGGCTTTGAGTTACAAATACTCTCAGCTTTTACCACTGAGAAACACATGGTAACCTTCCCACAGATTGGGAGGTTTACCTCACACACACCCCTAAATTTTCATTCTATGAGGCTTACAAAAACTAGGTTACAATGTGCTATTTATAACCTAATCACCCAACTGGATTTGGGCCTTCAGAAATCGCAGCAAACTTGTTCTTTGCTGTTACAAATACAGCAGAAAATTTCTGCTACAAACAAGGTGTTCAATCCTAGAATCTCTCCATATATATCTCCTTATTTTGAGCCTATATATATTCTGATTGAGTCTTTAAGACCTCCACATGGGAGCTAGGATATTCACCAAATATCCTTACTAATCCCAGAATATATACTGAATTAATTAATTCAGTTTTCTGCACATGTACGATGTCACAGGCCTAATGTCGTGACATCGTACATGACATGTTGGTCCAGATGTTGAACTTCTTCAACCCAACATATTAAAACAATAGAGATGATTACATTATTTGTTTTACAAAATTAATGCCAATCCTAAGGTATTAACAATCTCCCCCTTTGGCAAATTTTAGCTAAAACAAATAAACATTGCACTGGACAAAACATCCCAATATGGGTATGCTCTTCATCTCTGTCATTGACTCCACCACCACAAACACCAAAGTTGGTGTACATGAGGAAGTAGAGGTACAAGAATCAGTTGTACCAGAACCCTTTCCCTCAACAGGAGAGCTTCCTGAAGAATATGTAATGCTGAGTACATAGACAATGTAACTCAGATCACAAGGCACAGCTGTCTTCTTAACTCAGATCACAAGACACAAGTGGTATACCCTATTGGTGGATTTTATGCCTGACGCCAGCTTCTGTTTGCTACCACAACCACAGTTAGCTTGCTCCTGGTACATTCTTAACCTCAGGACTATATTTCTCTCCCCCTTTTTAGCTAAACATTTGTAAAGGAACGCCTCACAGAACTAGATCCAGGCGCAGTTTGCCCAAACCTTAACATACCCCATGATTCAGAGGGAATGGAGTGTTTCTCTTGTGAGAAGAAAAGGGCTATTACATCCTTTAAATAGTCCAGCCCGTGCTTAGGAATTAACGGTAGGAATAAATGCTTGGTCAAGATTCATTAATATTTGCTGAGAAACAGTCAGAGAATCACCAACAAAATCTCAGACTATCTTTGAATACCTTTTATAGCTCTTGACTGTTTCTTTTCCAAAACAGCAGTTCCAGTGCATGGAGACTATTCCATATATGCAGTCAGACACGTTGCACGCGATGTCTTAACATTCCACGTGACTTTTCCCTGCATTCTGCCAGTATTCAACATTTCCTAAGACCACTTTCATACCTCCAGTAGAGACTTGACATCTGGCACTACTAAAGCCCAAATCACAACCACCAGTAGATGGTTACTCCCCCTGTACCACACAACTGTGACCATCAGCCTTATTCTAATTTATCAGAATTAGACACACCACATCCATAATTCCTAATGACTTTAAGATTCAGAAGGAACTGACAGCAATGTCTAGGGCAATGTCATGACATCAGGTCAGACATTCTTCTGCTCACTCAGTCTTGACTTACACCACATCATTCTAACAAGGTGCCATACTCAGTTATCTGAGACCACATAGACCACAAGCTTGATGATTACTTACAGCACAAAGACAGAACTCCCCCTGTCACGAACAACCCACTCTCCTCTTGAAACTTGGAGATCACACATGGGCATATCCAACATCCCAAAGTTGGACCTTCACATACTTCCTGATTCAAAGATAACCCAGACCACTTGATGAATGGAAAACATAAGACGCATCTTCATGTCTTCAAGAGAACACCCTCTGTTCAACCCTCTTGGCTGAACACATCCACACTCTGTGTCAATCACTCTTCTAACCAGAACAGACACCCACTTCACATTAGTTAGGACATCCTCACAACATAACAAGGTACACCATCTGATAGTGTTCAGATATCACTAAGTCACCAGCTCAGTCCAAAGGAGCCAGACACAAATTGGGACACATACATTCTCATCCCATTATAAGAGATAATCTTCCATAGATAGCTTAGAACTCCTACCACAAGCTCCAAGAGATGAATAGATAGACATCTCCTTTTGTCCTCAACTTACTACTTTTCTGCTCAAAAGTAATTTGTCTCAGACTTTCCTCAAGAATAATCAGCTGCCATATGTTGATTATCTTGATCCTTCGAACTCACTTCTGAGATAGACCAAATGTCACTGGTTGATTACCTCCTTCATGAATCCTCATATGAGAAAGTCAAATGCCACTTTTTGACCTCTCCAAGTTTATCAGACTTCTCCCAAAGATATTCTGACCTTCCAAGTGAGATTTGAACTTCAAGCCTTTTGAAGTGTCCAATCTACAACCCTGTAGACCCTTCTATCTCAAGTTGATGTGCCACTTCACCAACTAAGAATCTGATGTTGAACCAAATGTCACAACATTGTGTTTTGACATCTAGCTGTTGAATTCAGCTCCTTCTTCTGCCACTTGAAAGAACTTCCTCCCTTCACAGAACAAGAGTTCAATGTTCTCATAGACTTGATTGTGGAACCAAGTTTGAGTAAACAACCTCCATCCTGCAGGTTTGCAGTTAAGTCATCCAAGCTCACACCTTGATGAATTCCTGCTTCTTCTCCAAAGACATCAGACACTCTGGTGCAAGAGTCTTCAGAAGGACCAGTTAGCAACTAACCCTTCAGCTATACCAAGGATTCTTCTTCCTAAAGCAAGACTGTTTCCATGATGTTAAGAAAGCTGTCACTTGTTCTTAACTTCATAGTGTGCATAAGCTAATGCACTTCCTTACCTAGATCAGAAATAAACTGATCCAAGTAACCACCATCAAGACTATGATGTATTCTTCTTCTTGTACATACCAAGGCTGAACATGTTTCTTTCCAGGAAACCTTTTCAGAGATCATATGCTTTTGCTGCCACCAAAGAGATAGATCATAAGCCAATGAACTATCCTTCCTGTGATTCTGCACAGGGTCTTGAAGAAGTGATGTTCCAACATCTTTAAGAACATCAGTTATCTTGAGCTCCAAGGATAATCAATTAAACACTTGTACTTGGCACAAGTAGACATTGATCTTAAATCCTTTCCCAATTATCCTTTCAGATACTTCCACCATAAGAATACTTTGAAAGTACTCTTCTTGTGTCAACATCTTCTGCTTGCAAGCACCTTGACAATTTTGAAAGTCTTCCCAGATTAAATTCACCCTTAGGAATGAGAGAGATGAATTCTTCCTTCCAAATGTGTCACACAACCACCAGACCCCATGTGACACAGGTCAACAGCCAACCATACCCTAGGCTAACCAAATGTGAGGAGGTTAAACAAAACTCCCCCTCAAATTAACAATCATGGAAACTTCACACCAATATCCATGCATTGTACAGACATGTCTCAACATGACATACACCATCCCTACCAGTGGCACCTAACTCTATGAGTGATACCTATACATACTCCCATCACACCAATCAGACTTCAGCTGACCATAAGTACTAGTGAAAGACAAGAACACCAGTCCATAGTAGATATGCATTGCCAGAGCATACTACCTCAACCAACCTCTGAATCTTCATATTCTCACTCCTTGAAAGAACTGCCACTTCTAAACGTGGTGTTTGAATAACAAGATTCATGGTTCCAATCCTCTTAAATGATATAGCAATCAGGTTACCCCAATATTGACTTCTAACATTCAGGGGACTTGTCTTCCACCACTACATAGTACTTTAGGGAACAACTATCCCACCCTGATCAATCTACAGGAGTAAGACAACCAGCAGGAAATTGCACAATGTCACACCTCAACCAGCTCCACTTCTAGAGGTCAGACTTCTATGAGTGACCTTCTTGAGCACACACCTAGTTGACCCTATCCTTGTCAACTGAGCACACATAGATGTCTCCTCTTCCAGGTCAGGAATAGGTTCCAAACAAGGTCTCCCTTTGTTTGACACCTAAAAACATCTACTCTTCAACCAGTAGCTTCATACTTGTTGAACAACATGTTCTAACATCACATAGAACATTATTTTAACCTCCTTGAAGCAAGCCCTCCTTGAAAGTTTTCAAGGTCTTCATATGCACTACCCAGGAGAGTACCAGAATCAGTGATCAGATGATTCTTACCAAGAAGAGTGGACTTGATGAGACTCAAGTATCTCTGACATACTCAGTAGAATATGATGAAATCTTGAATACAGCAGCCTTTCATCCACATGGGGGAAACTACATCAGAGTTTGAGTTTTGCCAAGTATTATGCAGCGGAAATCATAATACAACTCAACCAATGAACACACACTTCATCAGATCAGCCTCCAAGAACATACCAAGTTTGAATATGATTCAATACTTGCACAACTGTCCCACACAAAGGCCAATTGCCAATCTCCAGAGGCAGGTGCATACAGTTCCTGTCATGAATAGTCCATCCACCTACTTCAAGGGACCATTCAGGGAAACCACAGAACCATCTTCAGGTTCCAACACCAGTACTAACATAACTTCTTGCCAGATACCAGAAAGTATCAGCCATGGATCTCATCCAGAA
Organism: Lathyrus oleraceus; assembly: GCF_024323335.1. NCBI lineage: Eukaryota > Viridiplantae > Streptophyta > Magnoliopsida > Fabales > Fabaceae > Lathyrus > Lathyrus oleraceus. The sequence goes on from NC_066581.1 coordinate 446,254,232, forward strand.
ACAGAACAGGATGCCTGCTCTAATACCAATTGAAATTTTGGTGTAGTCAGAATTCAGTTGTTCTACTCAAAGTCATGACATCTGGTCCAACATTGTAACTAATACAGCAAGACAGTTATACAAATTAAAACCCTATACTCAAGCACGCTTTCACAGTAGTCACAACTTCTGCTACTGTATTACCTTAGAATGAAAGAACATTTAGTTCTGTCCTTCTAGTACAGAGACACAACAGAGATCAAACACCATACTTACTTCTGTTGTGTTTGGACAGTTATTAGCATGATATATCAATATTGAATTGCACATCACCTGTTACTGTATTTCAATTTGCTGGCTTAGTACTGGTGTATCCTAACCTACAAGTCAAACAAGGTAACATAATTTCCACACATTAGGGAGCTGACAAATGTGCTAGTTGTTAGTTTCATTAATTGTAGGTTAGTTGTTATTTTCCTGAATTTTAGCTCAGCTGTTGGATTCCTTAAATTATCCTGAGAAAAATACTGAAACAGAAAAACTAATTATCCTACAATTTAGCCCAAGCAGTCAGGTGTGAATGTTACAACATTCAGGTTGACATCATGAACATATTCCTCATGCTGATTCTGTTATGTTCTTGAAACCTGACTGTGCTGACTTTGCTATACTGTAAAAGACTAACCAGTCTCTACTCTAGGATCAGCCTACATGAACAACTGTCAAGACATCCAGTTTGACAGTTTCACTATGATCCTTTGGCCAGGTCTGTTATCCTTTTGAGGATCAGACTTACTTAAATACTGAACTGATATCACCATGCCTAAAGTTCAGTATATGCGGTCAGTGATGAATGTTAAAACATTCTGATTGACATTCACACAGAAGGATATGTACCAGGTCTGTTATCATCTTGGTTAGCAGACTGCAATACAACCTGAGTTATGGCAGACAGAATTATAACATGCAGAAGGAAAACAAACACAGAGAATTGTTTACCCAGTTCGGTCCAACATGACCTACATCTGGGGGCTACCAAGCCAGGAAGAAGATCCACTATCAGCAGTATTAATTCAGAGTTAAACTCCCCCGTTTACAACTCTTCACTTAATCCCTACCCAATGCAATCTATACCTAGGAACTCCTAGATAGAAACCTCCAGTTTCCATTCCTATCACTACAAATACAATGTAATGTTCAAACACCTTGAACTTGCTTCACAGCTTCATTCAAGAACATAATCACTCTTGCCTACAGGCTTTGAGTTACAAATACTCTCAGCTTTTACCACTGAGAAACACATGGTAACCTTCCCACAGATTGGGAGGTTTACCTCACACACACCCCTAAATTTTCATTCTATGAGGCTTACAAAAACTAGGTTACAATGTGCTATTTATAACCTAATCACCCAACTGGATTTGGGCCTTCAGAAATCGCAGCAAACTTGTTCTTTGCTGTTACAAGTACAGCAGAAAATTTCTGCTACAAACAAGGTCTTCAATCCTAGAATCTCTCCATATATATCTCCCTATTTTGAGCCTATATATATTCTGATTGAATCTTTAAGACCTCCACATGGGAGCTAGGATATTCACCAAATATCCTTACTAATCCCAGAATATATACTGAATTAATTAATTCAGTTTTCTACACATGTACGATGTCAGAGGCCTGATGTCGTGACATCGTACATGACATGTTGGTCCAGATGTTGAACTTCTTCAACCCAACATATTAAAACAACAGAGATGATTACATTATTTGTTTTACAAAATTAATGCCAATCCTAAGGTATTAATAATGAGGGACCTTAGGGTCAAAACTGGGGGCTTACAGCTGCCCCTATTTAAGGAAATTTTAACTGAAAATAAATCCTATTGGCCTCTGGATCTCTTCACAACACATTGCTCGAGTAATTCTATCAAGTCGTCCTTTTTCTTCAGCTGCTCTTGCTATTCCACCTTCTCAAGGTGTGAGGTGTGAAATTTGCTTTCCCAATCATCCCTCTCTTACTTCATTCTATCCAAAGCTTCTTGCGACTCCTCTATGCCTTCAATAGTGGGAGATTTGACTATTACTAAGGACATAGGTCTTTCATAAGCGTACGACATCTTGAATTCCTTTGATCTCTTCTTCACTCAACTAGTGTAAGGCTCCAAAGCTACACAATTCCTCAATCTGAGCTCACTTCTTCTCTTCCTATGAACGTGGTGCCAAGCATGCACTATTCTAGCTTTCAACCCTTGAGTCTCCTTCCCTTCTTGGAAATATAAACCTTCTCACAAAGTGTCATTAGGTTTGTCCTTCATAGTGAACCCAAGTGGACGTATGATCAGAGCCGGATTATAGTTGATTCCTCCTTGTGTACCAAGAAGAGGCACATTTGACAATGTGATTGGCATCTATGTCAGACTTCCTCAGGTGAATGGCTTCAGCGATAACCATAGATTCAAGAATTCCTTCGACCCCACTAAAAAGAACTCTATCAGAAACTGGCATACCCAAAAGATAAGCATACTCTTCCATGGTAGGCAACAACTGATAATCAGGTAAAGCGAAACATTAGTAGACAGGATCATAGAACTGAACCAAAGTGTAGAAAATACCATCCTTAACATCAGTAGATAACACGGATATAAGTCTTCCAAAATGGTCTCTGAAACCCTTAAGATCAACCATAAAAGATGCTAGCTTCTTTAATTCCACGAGATTGGGACATCTGAACTATATTTCTGAGTATTCCTTCTCCCAATATTTATGATCAAAATATATGTGATGTTTGCAACAAGAGCCTCTAAGTTCCTTGAAAATTGAGTAAAATTCTTATGAATGTCATGAATGCATGATGCAACAATCATAAACAATGCCACACAAAGCCCACAAACAATGTCCAAAGGTTCGGAGTCACGAGCATGGAGAAAAGGTAAGAACTAACCCACAATGTATGTACTAAGGGTATAATCACATGTAGAACAAGGCTCTAAAAAAGCTCCCAGATTCGTAATTTTATCTTTTGGATATTATCGGTTTATACGACTACTCGTCAACAAATAATATTCTCAAGAGAAACTCGTCTGACTGTAGTATCGTATAATAACTAATTCAAGTCTACACCTGAATAGCCACCGCACTACATCCTAAAATTCCAAGATGGGTTAAGGGTTCTAAGGTCCTCAGCTTCTCGGGCTCCCAGATCGGAAAAAGTAATGCCAACTACAACTACTCGTGTGACATAAGTAATCCCAAAGGGGCTCCACTGAGATGGGGATCTCAAGTCAGCTTATTAAGTGAAGGTGAGAAAAACAAGAAAGGGGGGGTTTGAATTGTTTGAAAAATAAGCGCTTTTGCAAAATGAAATCACACAATGATTTTATACTGGTTCGCTTATAACACAAAGCTACTCCAGTCCACCCGGCCAAGGTGATTTCGCCTTCAACAAGGACTTAATCCACTAATCTTGAAAGATTACAAACAACCCCTAAGAGAGAAGAAAATCTCTTAGTCCTCTCAAGTCTACAGACTACAAAGAGTCACTTGAGGAAATTAAATAAAAATTAGATACAAGATGTGTAATCTAGAGTGCTTCTAAGAAAGCAAATATTACAAACTTAAGAACAAATTTTTCACTTGATAAGCAAAAGCTTAGTGAAAATCTTTGAAGAACAAGGATGTTTTTCTTGAGCGTGATATAATTTCAGTATAGTTTTGGCTAGTGATTTCTTGCTTACTGAAAGTTGATTTCTTCTCTATTTATATAGGAGTTGAAGTAGTGTTGAAATAGAGTTGAAGCAGAGTTGAATCTGGTGGATAATGAGATGTAATTACGCCATTCCATAAATAGCTTCTGCAGGAGACTTTTTCTCTTAGAAGTGACTACTTACCACAAGTAGTATCTTCTCTCTTGGAAGAGGAGATTAACGTCTCTTTCTAATTGAGGAAATCCATTTGCAGAACTTTAACTTGGCATAAACATTACTTCATCATGATTAACAATTCTGATTAGAGTCTTCGTGTATCTGGAAATCTGGCTTCTGATGTTATCTCTTGAAAGTTCAGATGGCGCTGATAACTTCAGAGTTTACAGAAGGCATTTGTTCAGAGTTAGAGCTTCTAGACTTTACTTCATGTTCAGATGCTTCTGATACTTTGCAGTTTTGTCCAGAGTCAGAGCTTCTTGAAACGAGATTCCACTTTAGATGCTTCTGATACTTGATAATTTGTATCTGATCTTGTTGTGCATCTGATGACATCATCAGATTTATTTCTTCTTTCTTTAGAACCCTGCACACTTAGAAACTTTTCGTTAGGGTGCCATTTTTGGTTTCATCCTTTGTTATCATCAAAATCATGGAATCTGTTGTAGAACACTTTTTGTTCTTACAATCTCCCCCTTTTTGATGATGACAAAACAAATAAAATTATCAGATTAAACATGAAAAATATTAGATCAGATAGACAAAAACTCCCCCTGAGTTAGCGCTAGGGAGTTCAGAAGTTCTTACCAGAGCTTTCCAAGCAATGAGATTTCTGAAAACTTTCTGCAATTTCTTAATTTTAGAGTTATTTAATCAAAGCTATTTATATCAGAGCTATTTAATAATTTCTACAATTGTTGCAGAATGCTTAAGGTTTTAGACATAATTTTCATCAGAGCTATTTAATAATTTCTCCCCCTTTTTGGCATAATCAAAAAGGCATAAAAAATAAAAAGAATAATAAAGAGAAAAACACTTCATTAATAGAAAAGCACAGAGGCAAACAGCAGTCAAAACATCAGACTCAAAGAAGAGAAAAAACAGAGCTAAAAAGAAGACAGAAGCAAAAACATTAGGCAAGCAAACAAAATAAATCCTAAGTGCCTAAGGGTTTGGAGGTTGAGGAAGTCTCTGAAGCAACATGGCAAACATGTTCTGGATGTTTTCATTCAAAGCATCTTGCTTGTCCATCCTGGCCCGGAGCTCATTCTGATCTTGCTTGATCTCTTTCTGATCTTGCTTGATCTCTTTCAGAGTGTTAAGAATCAACGGGATCGCAGAAGAGGACTCCCCCTGAGTCAGAGCCTGCTGAGCTTCAGCTTCAGCAGCAGCTTGGGCTTCTGCATCCGCCTGAGCCTTGGCTTCAGCTTCCTGAATCCTTAGAAGTTCTGCTTCCTTTGCCAGTCGTTCTTCTTCTAACCTCTTTGCTTCTTCTTCAGCTTCCTTAGCCAATCTTTCCTCCTCTAATCTTCTGGCCTCAGCTTCTCTAGCCAGTCTCTCTTGGAGTCTTTCCTCAGAGTCTCTGATGTAGCCATTTCTGACTTGTTCAGAGATACTCTTCAGCCTATAAGACTCAGAGGTCATCCAACTAATGACTCTGTTCCAGTGTGTCCTAACAGATTTAGGATCATCACTAACTTCAGAGTTTTTAGCCAGAGACTTGATCTTCTGGACTGAAGCTTCTGCAACCTGTATAATGGCCTCCTCAAGGGTAGGTATGGTAAGTTCAGGTTCAGGTTCAGGTGAATGAGGTGGAGAGTTTTGAGGGCTGAGATTTAGAGAGTGAGGTTCAGTTTCTGATTCTGGTTGAGGTTCAGATTCTGCTTGAAGTTCAGAATCTGGTTCTGGTTGAAGACTGGGGGATGAAGCATATAGTGGATTTAGGTCTAATGGGTCAGAGTCTGGTCCAGGTACAGCGGGAATAATTGGTGGGGTGATATAAGGATCAGATGGTCGAATTACAGATGGTTGGGTTTCACAGGGTGTGGTGGTTGTTTGTTGTGGTGGAAGTGAAGTTTGATTTTCAGAGGAGATGGTGGTTGTTTGTTGTGGAAGAGAAGTTCGGAGGGTTGAGGTTACTTCAGATTGTGTTTGAGTTTGTGGGGCGAATTTTCTAGCATAAATTTCAGCTATTGTTGGGGATTTTGGGTCAGAAGGTTCTGTGGATGATGATGAAGAAACACTAAAGTATGGGGGTGTTTCTGGTCCAGAGGATGAGGAAGAGGAAGTGCTGTGGTGATATAGTTGATTAGGGTCAGAGGTTGTTGTGAAATTACGAGCAACTTTTAGAACAGGTGGAGGTTGAGAGGTTCTGATGGTTGAAGGAGGGATTTCAGAGGTTGTAAATAAGGGAGGTGTTGGGAGAGGAGTAGAAGAGGCCATCATAGGTATTACAGAAGTAACAGGAGGAATAGACTTACCAGAAGAAGAGATTTTCAGAGGAGCTGGAGCTTTGGTTCCAGAAGATTCTCCAAGTCTGGGTTTCTTTGCCTTCCTTGCTTCCTCAGCTATCTTCTTCTCAGAAAGACCTCTTTTGTATCTGACCAAATCTTCTTCTGAATCCAAAAGATCTTCAATTCTGAAATCAGAAATATCAATACCTTCATGCAGCAGACGCTGAAGGTAGATAGCAATGGCATCTCTGGGTTCATTCTTGAAGAACCTTTCAAGGCCATGAGGCATCTTCCTCTGATCCTTCAGAGCTTCCCAGGTCACATCCATAGTGGGCTTGACTCTGATCTCTTTGATGATTCCCATGCTCTTCAGGTTTTTGGCATTCAGAGGCTTTCCAGTTTCTATAGCCAGATCATCCATCAGCTTGGCCTTTTCCAGCTGGTCAACCAATCCATGCTCAATGAAGACATCAGAAAGCAGTCTTCCCAGAGGGATGTAAGATCTTGGCTTCAAGCTGTTTCTGGAGTCTTTGACAGAATCCCTTAGATATTTGAAAAGAAGAACAGGGAGATTGATCTTGATACCTTTCTGAATGCAGTATAAAATGAGTTTCTGATCAGCATTAATATAATCAGAGGAGTTGGAGGCTGGGCGATGGTGAATGGTTCCCAGAATTATTTTCAACCATACTCTCAGGTTCTGATGCAATTCCTTGTTCTTAGAGGGATTTCCCTCAGCGTTTGATTTGAAGATAGTTGGGTTGATAACCTCAGTGATGCGTTTTGACCTAGGAGGAATGTTGTAAATCCTCTTTCCTCCAGTAGTCTCCATGTTCAGCAAGGAAGCAATTGATGCTTCAGTGATGACAATCTTCACTCCCAGAACAAAAGAAACAATGAACTGGTCATCTGCATCAGCATGTCTCCAAAATTCTTTGACAAGAAGAGGGTAAATGGGACCATAAAGCCTGTTGAAGTAGTTCTCCCAACCTTGCTTGTGAAGATCTTCAGTAAGATCAACACCGTTTCTTCTCAAGTTCTCAAAATCTACCAGCGATTCACACAGTACATCCAAATTTTCAAAGGAGGTTGCAAGATGAATGTGGCGTTCACGTTCCAAAATGTGAGGTTCTTGATAAACAGGGGTTGTGGTAACGCCTGTAACAGTGGGTGTTTGAGTGTTTGAGGTTTGGGGATTAGAACTGGCTTCCATCTGTTGGGAGAAGTTAAAAACTTCTTGCTCTTGAGGATTCATGAAGAAGATTGATGAAGAAGATGAAGAACTGAAAGAGTTGCAGAGAAAACTTCGAGAGAGGGTTTAGGGTTTTAGAGTGAGTGAGAGTGATAAGTGTGTGAAATGTGAGAAAAGTGTTTATATACCTAAGTAAAAACGCATGCAAAACGACACCTCAGAATGCGTTAGACACAAAACTCAAAATGGCACGCTTGGGGGGAAAAATGATTACAGCTCATAAATGAATGTCTAATCCCACAGTTTGCACACTGCTCGAGGAAAACTCAAACGTCTGCCTTTTGAATTTCTTGACAGCTATCTAGAAGTTCTAAAGTTTGACGCTCAGAGTTCCACGTGTTGATGTATCTGATCTTCAGGAATACCAAAGGATTGGTTTCTGAAGATTTCTAACTCAGATATCTTCTTAACTTGTAGAAGTATCAGAGTCAGAGGCAGAAGTGTATTTGTTTTTATCAGAGTCTCATTCTACATGTTCAGAGCCATATTTTACTCAGGGCAATTTTTAATGTTCAGATGTTCTAAGATAAAAAGAAATCTATCTTCAGCTAGAGGCTTAGTAAAGATATCTGCCCATTGATGTTCTGTATCAATGAACTTCAGCGTTACTATTCCTTTCTGAACATAGTCTCTAATAAAATGATGTTTAATTTCTATGTGTTTGGCTCTGGAATGTAGAATAGGATTCTTACTTAAACAAATAGCAGCAGTATTATCACAAAAGATAGGAATGTTACTCTCAAAGATTTGAAGATCTTCTAGCTGATGTTTCATCCAGAGCATCTGAGTTGTGCACAGTGATGCTGAGATATATTCTGCTTCTGCAGTTGATAGAGCGATAGTTGACTGTCTTTTGCTAGCCCAGGAGATCAAATTGTTTCCCAGAAGCTGGCAATTTCCAGATGTGCTTTTTCGTTCTATTCTATCTCCTGCATAGTCTGCATCACAATAACCAGAAAGTCTATACTCTGATGTTTTCTCATACATCAGGCCCAGGTTAGGAGTTCCTTTCAGATACTTAAGAATTCTCTTAACAGCTGTTAAATGAGATTCTCTAGGATCTGATTGGAATCTGGCACACAGACAGACGCTAAAGAGAATATCAGGACGAGTAGCAGTCAGATAGAGAAGAGAGCCTATCATACCTCGATAGAGCTTCTGACAAACCTTGTTGCTTACCTCTTCCTTTTCCAGAATGCAAGTTGGGTGCATGGGAGTTTTAGCAGAGTTGCATTCAGTCATGTCAAACTTCTTCAGAACGTCTTTAATGTACTTGCTTTGATGAACATACGTGACTTCTGGAGTTTGATTAATTTGAATTCCCAGAAAGAACTTTAGTTCTTGCATTAAACTCATTTCAAATTCTGCCTGCATTAACTTAGAAAATTCTTGGCAAACAGAGATATTAGCAGAACCAAAAATAATATCATCAACATAAATCTGGCATATCATGAGATCATTATTAAGGTTTTTACAGAAGAGTGTAGAATCAACTTTCCCTCTGATAAAATTTTGTTCCAGAAGAAAATTGCTCAGACGTTCATACCAAGCTCTGGGAGCTTGTTTAAGTCCATATAAAGATTTCTTAAGTTTGAAAACATGTTCTGGAAAGTTTGAATTTTCAAAGCCTGGAGGTTGGTTGACATACACTTCTTCTGAAATATAACCATTAAGAAATGCACTCTTGACATCCATTTGGTATAATTTGATAGAGTGATTAATAGCAAAAGATACAAGAAGACGAATAGATTCTAACCTTGCGACTGGAGCAAAGGTTTCATTATAATCAATACCTTCTTGTTGACTATAACCTTGAGCTACCAGTCGTGCTTTGTTTCTGACAACTTCTCCTTTCTCGTTCAGTTTGTTTCTGAAAACCCATCTGGTTCCAATGACATGAGTGCCTCTGGGTTTAGGAACGAGATCCCAGACATCATTCTTGGAGAATTGATCTAACTCTTCTTGCATAGCTGCCACCCAATCGTTATCTTGAAGAGCTTCATCACAGGACACAGGCTCAATCAGAGACACTAGTCCCAGAGGAATATCTTCAGAAGTTCTGAAGGTAGATCTGGTTCTAACAGGTTCATCTTTGTTTCCCAAAATCAAATCTTCAGATACGTTAATACGACTTTTAACTTTCCTTGGAATGTCTGGAGATTTAATTTCTTCAGAGTCTGGAGTGACAGTTGCTTCTGGAGTTTTCTCAGATTCTACCAGAGTGATCTCTAAATCTGCAAACTTTTCAACTAGCTTTGACTTTTCAGGGTCAAGCTTATCATCAAATCTAACATGAATTGATTCCTCCACAATTTTAGTTTCTGTGTTGTATACTCTATAGCCTTTAGAGCGTTCTGAGTATCCTAACATAATACCTTTCTGTGCTTTGGAATCAAACTTGTTCAGATGTTCTTTAGTATTTAATATAAAACAAATGCATCCAAAAGGATGAAAATATGAAATGTTGGGTTTTCTTCCCTTACACAGTTCATAGGGAGTCTTTTCCAGAATAGGTCTAATAGAGATTCTATTCTGAATGTAACACGCTGTATTTACAGCTTCTGCCCAAAAGTGCTTTGCTACATTTGTTTCATTGATCATGGTTCTGGCCATTTCTTGGAGTGTCCTATTCTTCCCCTCTACAACTCCATTTTGTTGTGGAGTTCTAGGGCAGGAGAAATCATGGGATATTCCATTAGAATCAAATAATTCTTCAAAATCTTTATTTTCAAATTCTCCACCATGATCACTTCTGACTCTAACAATTTTAGAGTCAAATTCTTTTTGCACTTTAGAACAGAAACTGGTGAATACAGAGTGAGACTCACTCTTGTGCTTTAGGAATTTTACCCATGTCCAGCGGCTGTAGTCATCAACGATTACTAGTCCATACTTCTTTCCATTGACTGATGTTGTTTTCACAGGACCAAATAAGTCAATGTGAAGAAGCTCCAGAGGCTTGGAGGTAGAAACAACATTTTTCTTTTTAAAAGATGTTTTTGAAAACTTTCCTTTCTGACAAGCTTCACACAGAGCATCTGAAGAAAACTTCAGTTTAGGTAAGCCTCTGACTAACTCAAGTTTAGTTAGCTGAGAAAGTTTTCTCATGCTAATGTGGCCTAAGCGTCTATGCCATACCCATTGCTCTTTGTGAACTGACATTAAACATTTAACATTTTGATCTTTTAAATCAGAAAGATTTATTTTATAAATGTTGTTTTTCCTCTTGCCTGTGAAAAGGACAGAGCCATCGTTCTGACTGATGGCTTTACACGTTTTTTGATTAAAGATTACATCATAACCGTTATCACTTAATTGACTTATGGATAACAAGTTATGCATTAATCCTTCTACATAAAGAACATCAGATATAGAGGGAAGAGTACCGTTACCAATAGTTCCGGAGCCTCTGATCCTTCCTTTCTGATCTCCTCCGAAGCCTACAAATCCAGCGTCTTTAAGTTCCAGGCTTTGGAACATAGACTTTCTTCCCGTCATATGTCGCGAGCATCCAGAGTCCAGGTACCATGATTGGTGTCTGAACTTTGCTGCATAGGATATCTGCAACATAGATGATCTTATCTTTCGGTACCCAGAATCTCTTGGGTCCTTTCAGATTAGTTTTCCCAGAGTTTCTTACAACTTTGGGTCTTCTAGCATTTTTAAATTTGTGTTCTTGTGTGTGTGTGTAATGATATGAAAAAGGCGATTTAATTTGGTTACTGGTAGAGGTTTTATCTTCCTCAGAATCATACCCAATTCCCCTTTTATTATTCTGACTTACTCCATAAATCATGGATGCCATAATACTCCTATCTATTCCATTCTTCAGAAATTTTTGAAAGGCTTCTTCATATTTATAAATAATTTCATTTGAAGTTTGTGGTGCTTGAGACAACGTTTCTTCTAATTCTAAGCTCTTTGTTTTAGCTTCATCTCTTTCTAACGTTAAAGATATGATTGTATCATCTCTTGCTAGAATTGTTGTCTCAAGTTTACTACACTCTTCAGATTTTGCTTTAAGAAGGCCTTTAATGTTTTTAACTTCTTGTTTTAATTTCTGAAGAGAGGTAAGAGTTTCTGATAAACATGATTCTAAATCAGATCTAGAAAGTTCAGAAAATACCTCTTCAGATTCTTCATCTGAGCTGCTGGATGTGGTAGCCATAAGTGCTACGTTGGCTTGTTCATCAGAGTCAGATTCTGATGATCCTGATTCACTATCGTCCCAGGTGGCCATTAATCCTTTCTTTGTTCTGAAGGTATTCTTCTTGAAGCTTTCTTTTCTAGGGTTGTCTTTCTTCAGCTTGGGGCATTCATTTCTGTAATGACCTGTTTCTTTACATTCAAAACAGGTAATATCTTTATTAGGTTTACCTTTTGAAGTTGACTCTGATCGATCCCCTCTGGGTCTTGATCTTCTGAAGTTGTTGTTGTTCCTTCTTTTCCAGAGTTGCTTAACTCTTCTGGTTAGTAAGGACAGTTCTTCTTCATCATCAGAGTCTTCAGGTTCAGAGTCGTCAGTGTCTGCAGTTTCTGCTTGAAGAGCCTTGGTTCTGTCTGACTTCCGTCTTTCAGGTCTGGACTTCAGCGCCACTGACTTGTTCCTTTTCTGAGGCTCATCCTCCTCCAGTTCTATCTCATGGCTTCTGAGAGAACTAACAAGTTCTTTAAGGCTGATATTGTTCAGATCCTTTGATAACTTCAGAGCAGTAACCATTGGTCTCCATTTCTTTGGCAGACTTCTGACAATCTTCTTAACATGATCTGCAGTCGTATATCCCTTGTCTAGCACTTTAAGACCTGCAATAAGAGTTTGGAATCGGGAAAACATAGCTTCTATAGCTTCGTCATCTTCCATCTTGAAGGCTTCATATTTCTGGATCAGCGCCAGAGCCTTCGTCTCCTTGACTTGGGAGTTTCCTTCATGGGTCATCTTCAGAGAGTCAAGTATATCTTTGGCAGTCTCTCTGTTGGTGATCTTTTCATATTCATTGTATGATATGGCATTTAGAAGTATTGTTCTGGCCTTGTGGTGATTTTTGAAAACACGTTTCTGATCTTCTGACATTTTGCTTCTGGGAACTTCAGCTCCATTTAAGACTGGAGGTTTGTATCCATCTGTGACAATGTCCCAGAGGTCAGCATCATAACCCAGAAAGAAACTTTCGATTCTATCTTTCCAGTAATCAAACTTTTCTCCATCAAAAACAGGAGGCTTGGCATTGTAAGAATCTTTCTCATTTGAGTGGGCCATTGTTTTTCTCGTACTGGATCTCTCTACACGGTTAAGTGTTTGATTAGAAAATCAATAACAGAGCCGGAGCTCTGATACCAATTGAAGGTGAGAAAAACAAGAAAGGGGGGGTTTGAATTGTTTGAAAAATAAGCGCTTTTGCAAAATGAAATCACACAATGATTTTATACTGGTTCGCTTATAACACAAAGCTACTCCAGTCCACCCGGCCAAGGTGACTTCGCCTTCAACAAGGACTTAATCCACTAATCTTGAAAGATTACAAACAACCCCTAAGAGAGAAGAAAATCTCTTAGTCCTCTCAAGTCTACAGACTACAAAGAGTCACTTGAGGAAATTAAATAAAAATTAGATACAAGATGTGTAATCTAGAGTGCTTCTAAGAAAGCAAATATTACAAACTTAAGAACAAATTTTTCACTTGATAAGCAAAAACTTAGTGAAAATCTTTGAAGAACAAGGATGTTTTTCTTGAGCGTGATATAATTTCAGTATAGTTTTGGCTAGTGATTTCTTGCTTACTGAAAGTTGATTTCTTCTCTATTTATATAGGAGTTGAAGTAGTGTTGAAATAGAGTTGAAGTAGAGTTGAATCTGGTGGATAATGAGATGTAATTACGCCATTCCATAAATAGCTTCTGCAGGAGACTTTTTCTCTTAGAAGTGACTACTTACCACAAGTAGTATCTTCTCTCTTGGAAGAGGAGATTAACGTCTCTTTCTAATTGAGGAAATCCATTTGCAGAACTTTAACTTGGCTTAAACGTTACTTCATCATGATTAACAATTCTGATTAGAGTCTTCGTGTATCTGGGAATCTGGCTTCTGATGTTATCTCTTGAAAGTTCAGATGGCGCTGATAACTTCAGAGTTTACAGAAGGCATTTGTTCAGAGTTAGAGCTTCTAGACTTTACTTCATGTTCAGATGCTTCTGATACTTTGCAGTTTTGTCCAGAGTCAGAGCTTCTTGAAACGAGATTCCACTTTAGATGCTTTTGATACTTGATAATTTGTATCTGATCTTGTTGTGCATCTGATGACATCATCAGATTTATTTCTTCTTTCTTTAGAACCCTGCACACTTAGAAACTTTTCGTTAGGGTGCCATTTTTGGTTTCATCCTTTGTTATCATCAAAATCATGGAATCTGTTGTAGAACACTTTTTGTTCTTACATTAAGGATTAACTCCACGTAATCCAAACATGACTATACCACCCTCCTATCATAATAGCTCTTAAGTCTGGGTACAGGACTTATCTTACCACACATAGATCACCAAGCACCAGACAGAACAAACAATAACAAACAACAACAAACATAATATATACATAAAAACAAAGATGAGCTTAACCAACTAGGGACTACTCCCCAGCAGTATCGCCACTTTTTTATAGCTGTAAAAAATTTGATATTAAGTTATTGATTAACTTAACAGGCAAAGCAAGAGTCTCCACCATGCTTTTATTATTACCAAAGGAAAGGGAAAAAGTACGAACAAAGCCCAAAGAATTTTTTAAAACAAAACTAGTAAAAAGAGAACAAGGGTCTGGGGATAAGTTATGCGAAGGGAAGGTATTAGAATTCTAAACATCCATGGTACTCCATGGGAACCTCTTTGAAAATATGTACATTTTAGTTTTAAAAGGGTGTTGTTTGTTAAAAGATTGGAGAGATGGGAAAGAAACATTTTTATTATGATTTGGTGTTTGCCAAGAATTTTAAAGTCTCATGCCTATGTACCAACAAAGTGCAATGGAGGATCGAAACCTCGTAGTTCGGGGTAAAAATAACAAATATGTTTGTTTTGATTCATTTTTTTATGGAAAAATGCATTTTGTCACTTTAAGGAGAATACTCAACTAGTCACCCAGGAGTATGAGAACTTTGCATCATCACGAGAAGGGTTCCAACATGGATAGGATCAATAAGTATGTCACTAGCTCCCACAGATGGAAAATGATTATCATCAATACTATGGATATAGGAGAACTATAATTAAACTAGGGAAATGACTCATGTCTAATGCCTTGATAAAATGTTTTTGAAAGGAAAATTTTACAAGGGAACAAAATGATTTGAATGAGTTAGGAATTTTTTAGTCTTTTGAAATTGGTCTAAACATGCTTAAGATGAATTAACATTTATTGAGAAAAATATTTGAAAATCACTTGACAAAAGTCAAGGTTTATTGAGAAAGTGGTTCAAATTAAAACAAGAAAGTTTTGAAAAAGAGAGAAGATTTTGAGAATTAAAGAAGGGGGAGGAGAAGAAGAGACTATCCTAAAGCATAAAGTAACAGCTAAAGAAGAAAGATCTAACCAAGAGATAGATAGCTTTATGAAATAAGTCAAGCAAGAATTCACTCAGTTGGATTAAGCCTCAAGCAAGTAAAATAAGAAAATAGTAGTCCATGTGTCAGATGAAACCAGAGTAACCAATCCAAGTTTTCCAAAGGAAAACTCAAGTCAAAGGCATCAGATGAATTTCAAGGTCTCAGGTCACAAGTCCCAAAGTAAAGGTTAAGATCCTAATTCTAAGTCCATAACTCTACAAAGATGCCAAGGATAGTAACCACAAGTACATGAATTAAGAGTTTATGATTGATAATGGAAAATGAAGAGTGCTTGACAATTGTTTGATAATAATCACACAAAAGTCTAAGAATGGGGGAGAATGCTTTGAATATATAGGGCCTATGCCACGTACGCAAAGTCACTCTAGACAAGGGTAGGAGAAACTTCGTGTCATCATTCCTCATTACTTAAGGCTTGTGGCATGTGACCTTTATCATAACTGACAAGTTGTTGGAGAAGAATCTGCATTGCTGCTCCTTGAGTTGATGTTGCTTTAAGAAGTCTTGGCATTTTATTTGATTCGCATTGCACTACAATCTATGAATGAGGGTGAATTCTTTGAATATCTAGGGCTTGCGCCAAGTATGCAAAGTCACTCTAGACAAGGGTAGAAGAAACTCCGTCTCATCATTCCTCATTAATTAAGGATCATGGCATACAATTTGAATCATATTTACCAAGTGTTGACCTTTGATATATCTTGTATAATTCGCTGCTTGATTTGACTAGGATGCCTTGCATGAAAGACTAGACTTGATTGGACCGTAGGATTATACATGATCAAAGGATTTACTTGATCAAAATTACTTTTGATCAACTTAAATCGGAGGGTTCGAATTGACTTGCAAATCGATTAGCCTAATCTAAGGGTTAGAATTATGCACAAGTTATTCCTAAGGGAGCATATCATGGATAAAATTATGTTAATCAGGTGTTTCATGAAAAAACTTGATTAAAACTATCTAATATTCTATGTCAAAGATTAGTCCTATAGGAGCATGCATTTGTATGGGTAACACAACAAAATAAACCCCTAAGGGAAAAATGGTCATTTCACAAGAATATTCAATTAGGAATCAAAAATGAAATTCTAATTAGAAATCTAACTAGATTCTAAAAATTGATTTAGTTCTAAAATTTGATTTTAACCTAATTGCTAAAAATTAAACTAAATTTTAAAATCAATTAAAATCTAATCAAAAACTAAACTAATTGTATAAATTCTAATTAACTCCTAAATTCTAATTAAAATTCTAAAAGCCTAATTAAAATTCTAAGAATCTAATAATATTATAAGAATTTAATTAACCTAATTAGAAAACACTAATCCTAATTAAGTTAAAATCTAACTTGATTAAGCTAAAAATGGCGCAAAACTAGAAAAACAAGGGTTTGTGTAGCAGATGGGTGCAGAGGCCAACATCTCAAGCCCATTCTAATCCCAGCCTTGTGAAGGGGTGAGAATCTGAAGGATGTCATTACAAAGGGAAAACATAGGCCCATAGGCCTAAGCTAAAAGCTGCAACCTCACTGGACATTGCATGAAGTTCAAAACACCATGACGCTTCAGCTTTACCGTTTCTCCCACCTGCATCGTCGTCTTCACCGTCCTCATTTCCAGGTGAAACCAAACGAAGCCCAGAGCCATCTCACAACCGGAATTAGCACGCGTCCAAAAACTTATCTCAAGAGAGGAATGAAGACAAACAAAGCAAAAACTCGTGGATCCGAAATTAACTCCAAAAATCACATCACACGTTCTGCCTTCGTGTTTGCGCCAACTCCAAACGTGCAACAACAAAATGAAGCAAGTTGTGCCAAGAATCGAATATTTGAATAAGCAAGTAATAAGGAAAACTCACCAGATTCAGATCGTGACGTAGCAGCAAAATAGGTAGTGTGATTCTTATAGATATGCTTCTTCTTCTTTCTTGTATGCTACCTTGTTGTTACTGGTGCAGAGAATCGAACTTGTGAAGAGCTTTGAGCTTGAAGAGCTTGGTGAAGAACGAGCTCAAGTTTCTGCTGCAGTTGTGCATAATTATCAACTGGATACCGATGATGAAGATTAAAGTTGCAGAGAGATTGTTAAAGGGGAAAGAAAAAGATGAAGATAAAGGAGATAAGAGAAGTCAAACCCAAATTGGACCAAAATTTTGATCAAGTCATCATCAAAATCAATCATCCATTTTGGTGGATTAGGGTTTTCACCCCATCAACATCCAAGATCCATTGAGTTTGATGAGATTTGAAGCCCAAACCATCATGATCCAAGGCCAACAGAAGTTCACAAGGGTCACACAAAATAAAAATGTAATTAAATTAATTAAATATACATCAAAGGTATTTTTAAATCAATTTTAAAACAAAAAATCCATAAAATCCTTCAAAACACCAAATAAATGGCCAAGAAAATTATGGAAGATCGGAAAAAAAATAAGAACTATATAATAATTTTTTTTCTTCAGAATTTTAAAATACAAAAAAGTATTTTTAAACCAATTAAAACAAATGAGAAAATAGAAAATTCATAATAAATAGAAAATCAGTGAAATAAAATGTGAAAAAATAAAAATCAGATGAAGAAAAATAAAATACTATTTTAGGAATTATTTTGGATAAAAAATGAAATTACTATGAATTTTTAAAGAAAATGAAATTAAAAATAATAAAAGAAAAAAATTAAAATTAGAAAAAACACAAAGTGTTGAATCACGCCTCAGTAATTGACTTGGCAGATCCAATACTCTAAAGGTTAGAGAACACGATAGAACACTCTGCAAGCCAAATACACCTCTCTTTGTTTTTAGTAATTTTTAGTTAATTCATTACTTAATTAACTATTAATTAAGATTTATACATTTAATATTTAGGATTAATTCAAATAAAAGTTAAACATTAAATTTTTGTCATTTTATTTATTTATGACACGTTTATCTAATTAATTGATTATGATGGTAATATTTTAATTAATTAAGGATTTATATCATTCATATTACAGTTAATTAAATCAGGAATTAGGGAATAAAATCGGGGATAATTATTAGGGTTTTAAGGGATGTAAAAATGGGATAAATAGGGATAAGGAATATATCTTGTGACATCCAAATTTAATTCAATAGTATCACCTTTAATTTAATTTATATTATTATATCGTATTTAACATATTATTATTAATTAAATTAAATGATGTTTTCAAGTTAAAACGGGATAAAGGCATGGGATATAATTTGGGATAAAACTAAGGGGTTATCAAAGGTTAAATCAGGATTAAAACCGGGATAAAGGGACATGCCTAATACATGACTATGACTCCTAATTTATTTTCTTAAATAAACTAATACTATATTTTTTTGCAAGGGATAAAGGGATAAAATCAATTCAAATTCACTTCAAACCGTAAGACCTCTACCCTAATGTATTGAGGCATTTTCTAAAATCACTTATCTGCCCCCGATGCGTGAGAAATTTCAAGGGATAAAAACGACCAACCAATCAACATTTTAAAGAAAAACTACGGTACACTGATCCTTTGCCTAATGCGGAGGTACGTAGGCATAGAGTTGTAAACTCTAGCGAGTATAGTTATGAAAAACCTTTTTTGATCTCTGAACCATTTAAGTAAAATACTTTCTGTAAAAAAATAATTAATAGTTAATTAGCAATCAAGCAAACACCTCAGAAACATACATTAGCCCTAGAATTGTAGGAGGATCCCATTGAGTACAATGGAGGTAAGGGGTGCCTAATACCTTCCTTTTACTTAATCGACTCCCGAACCTAGTCTCTCACCTTTAACTATTAGGTTTTATCATTATTTCCCTGTTCCTCATAAATAAATAGAGGGTGGTGGCGACTCTGTCATTTTTCCATCTGTGATAGCTGGCGACTCTACTGGGGAAGACTTATACTTTCCCTAAAGAGAATCCATCCTAACCTCCATATTTAAGGTTTTGTGTGTTCCTTTGGTTTGCTTGATTTTATTTATTTATTTATTTATTGCTTCTCATTTATTTATTTTTCTTATATTTTATGCTCCTTATTATTCTCTTACCTTATTAAACTGTCATATCATTGGTCAGGATTGATACTATGTGAGAAATTAAAACCCAAGCTTGAGAAAAAATATAAGCTTAAGTAAGGGGTCATCCTGTCTTGACCACTAGGGTTCTCATCATGCGTGGTCTTTGATGACAATTCCGCCTAGAGTAGATCAATTCAAAATAATTGCCATAAGAAGGCTAGCACTTCTTCATGATGTAACTTTGAATTTGGTCCATGACTCTAGGGGCCTCTTCTAAAACACCCTCAAGTCGAGGTGACCTTACGTTATAAACCCGCAGGGGTCGTTACTAAGGTCCCACCTAGATGAGACTTATCCCTAAGGATTATCATAGGAAGACTTATCCCTTCTCATGGTAAAACAAAGGTATAATCCATGACTTTAGGGCTACTATCTTACCCAAAGCTTTATATCCTACAAGTGAGGGGATTGGGTAGTCTAACCTTAGATCCAACCTAATCTTAAGAAGCCTACCCAATATAGGGCATACTTACATGATTACCCCAATAAAAAAAGACTTTAAAGTCAAGAGACATCCATATCATCATGCCATTAGCATTAAAATAAACCTTTTGCATATATTTACCATCCTTTGGGGAATTTCAAAATCTGTTGTAGGTACTTGATGGAAATGAATAAAAGGACAACCCTTCGTATCAAGGCAACCATGCCACGTATGCAAAGTTTAAAGGTTCTTCAAGGGCTGATGCCCAACTCCATTCAGAGAAAGTTCACACTCAAATATGAGGGGATTATTGATCTCTTGAGAGTCCCTGTAAAGGTAGAGGTAGTCACTACCTTGGCTCAATTCTATGATTCACCCTTGCGGTGTTTCTTGTTCAAAGAGTTTCTCCTAGCTCCCACGCTGGAAGAGTTTGGGTTATACTTGGACATACCTAAAGATAGAAAGGGACCCTACATCAGAATGGGGAAAAAAGTAAAGCCGAAGGAATTATCTGTGACCTTAGAGGTACCCACTGAGGACCTTCTGTCACACTACAAAGAAAACAGAGATATCCAAGGTCTAAAGAGAAGTTACTTGGAGGGGGTATTCCAAAGAATGGATGGGGCAGAAAGGCGGGGGTCTTATGTTGACGTCTTAGCTTTAATAATGTTTGGGATAGTTCTCTTCCCTAATGTGAGTGACTTTGTTGATGTTGTTGTCATCAATATCTTTTGGGCTGTGAAGAATCTAGAGGTAGATCCAGTGCCTGCTCTGCTAGCTGTGTATACTATACCATGAGTATCTGCCATAGTAGGGAGAAAGGATCATTATGTTGTTGCATTCCATTGTTGTACTAATGGTTTGCCTATCACATTTATAAGGACATCCATCTGATAGAGACCAAGGGTAATCATGCTTGGGCTCAAAAGCTTGTGTCCCGCAATGAAGGATCCATCCTCTGGTATCCGAAGAAGATAAACGCCATGGACATAATTATCAATTGTGACAGTTTTACTAATGTACCCCTTATTGGTTCCAAATGGGTGTATTAATTACAATCCTATATTGTCTTTAAGGAAATTGTGTCACCCCATATGGGAGAGTCCTGAGGATGACGAGAAGGAGGAGTTTATCTTGCACGGTGGAGAAACTTCACATAAAGAACTGCTTAGGAAGGTTACCCGTGCATGGGAAAAATGCATGTCAAAGAAAAAGAGCTAAAGAGGAAGGATACTCCATCCGAAGAATCCTACACCCTTTGGGTTAAGGAAAAGGTCCACTTAATTAAGTTACCTTTTTGTGATTGACCCAGCTTATGTCCCAGACGTACCTGATCTGATTCTAGTGTCCATTAAGGAGGTCGACCATCTCAAAGCTACTATTGCTAGACTAGAACAAGATAAGGACTAAGGAACACATAGAACACGCGCTTTGGACAATCTGATATGCCATCTCATTTAATGAGGGAGATCAGATGGTCAACGTATTTTTGAGTTTCTGAATTTTCATTTTAATTGCTTTATCTTTATTAATTCATATTAATTTCATTATTGATCCAAAAAATATGGGACTTTCACCAAAAAAAATCAAATGTCCTCCTCTTTAATTTTCTGAATTAAAATTATTTTTTGGATCAATATTGATATTTTTCATGATTTAATTGTTTTTGTGCATATTTTTAATTATTTAAAATACTTCTGACTTTTCAAAAGTCGTGAAATTTTTTCTCCAAGGTCCTATGACCTTGTTTGACCTATGATAAATCTCTTGGCCATATATTTGGTGTTCTTACGAGGTTTTAGGTTTTTGATAAAACATAATTTAATTTAATGCATTTTAAATTGATTTTTAATTGGTTTAATTATGAATAAATTATGTTGAGTCATTTTTATTGACTTGTGAAGTTTGACTATTGTGTTTGGGCCTTGGTCAAGGTTGATTTGACTTTTGTTGGATTAAAATCATTGGATATAGGGGATTGATGAAATGTGTATTTCATCTCCCAAAATGGATGAATGAATTTAATTTGATAAAATTCCTCCCATGACCAATTTGTGTTTGTCTCATTTCTCCTCCCTCTTCATCTTCAATCCCTTTCTATCCCACTCCTCTCATTGGCCAATGACATCTCAATATCCTAAGGCTAATTGGTTCATGAACCAATCCAAGTATGGATGAGATTAGGTCCACCCTCTGATCATTTTCTTTTTGTGTGTGGTATGTTTTAGGAGTATGGTTCATTATACCATATCTCTAACATGCATTAACACTGAAATCTTTATTACCCGGCCTCAAATAGTTGTGACTTCTACATAAGTCCAATTAGGATTGCTTAACATAGCGCTACATTTTGACACAAAGGGACAACATTCTATTAAGTGAGATTGTAAGTCTCCCCCCTTTCATGGTATTGTGCGAAAACTTGGCCTTTTTTCCCCACCAGTTTATTCTTACCCAGTAACTCATAACGAATACACCTCCTAGTGGCCCCCATCGAGTCATCCTTGATATGTTTACCCTAATCGGTAACGGATGTCCTCCCTGTCAGATTTTGTTATCTCCTTACCCAGTAACCGATAGTGGATAATATATTTTTGTTACTCCTCTGTTCTCCCAGTGAGTTTTCCTTACGGAATGTTTATACTCCTATGGACTTTCAGTCTCTCCAATTTCTTTTCCTTTGTGGTAACATCTTCCCCACAAAGATTATTCTTAACATTCATATCATATGCATCATGAGGTCTCTTAGGGATCAAAATTGGTTTCTATTGTTGTTATTTAAGTCCATTCTACTGAGTTGATACAGAGATTTAAACTTTCACCTCCTCAGCTAGAACGTCCTTAAATAGGGGCAGCTATAAGACCCTAATTTTGACCCTAAGATCCCTCATGTTATCTCATCATATGCATTTGCATTGGGATCACACCTTGGCATTCTCCTTAGCCCTCATTCATTGGGTTTGCATTAGGAGAGATCACCAAGCACATTTGATTGTATTGTACTTCATTTTTCTTTGTTTACTAATCAAAATACCAAAAATATGTCATTGTATAGTTTCACTATTTTGTAGGTAGTGTGCATGCTCACCTATTCTCCATCAACCTCATATCTAGGGTTTAAGACCCTCAATGCAAGGAGCTTAACCAATAAGTGGTTTACATTGGCTCTAAGTATCATATATGGATCCCCATGATCTCCACATTTTATTTTGATCAAGAAATCATCAAGAGTTTAGAGTTGGTTTGCCTTGGAAACCCTAATTCATCTGGGTATCTTGTGTGACTTCTTCAATAAGTTTCTTCAACAATTGATCAAATATTTCAAGGGATACTTCACATTACATCATCTTAGGCATATATGATCCTCCATGAGTTCCTAAAAGTCAAGAGAATGTCAAGCTAGCAAGTTCGTTCATGGTGGTTGACCAGAGGAAGTCAACTAGTCAAAACTTGGGTTCCCTAGACCCTATCCACTACAATTTTTTGTCATATGGAAATGATTCTAAGAGAAAAGTTACTCTAAATGACATTCCAAACAAATTTCAAGTTGAATTCAAGAGCTAAGTTTGCTTGGAAAGTCATTTTTTATGATGAAAGATTATAGGTCATTTTGTCTAAACCCTAATTTGAATGTCAACTTCCCAAGACCATAACTTGCTCAATTTTCATGCGATGAAAGCCATTAAAATTGCATGATCAAATTCGTGATGTCTACTTCAACTTTTATGTTTGGAGGAAGTGTAAATTCTGAAATTCTAGTATCAAATATGAGATGTCGAAGGTAATGTCACGACACTAATATCTGAACAATACAAACATGATAAAAGATAAAGAACAATAATGCAAGAGACACAAGCAATTGTTAGCCTAGTTCGATGCAAACTCACCTACGTCTGGGGGCTACCAAGCCAGGAAGGAAATCTACTAAACCGAATCAGTTGAAAGGCTCTCAGTAAACAACTTCAAGTTACGGTCTTTTCACCTAATCTCTACCCGTGTGACTTCTACCTAAGAACTCTTAGATATGAGATCCTACTCACTCCCCCTCAATCACAGCAGTGATATAAAACAAGAATTACAATGAAAATAAGATACTCTTCAAAGACACATACTTGATCTTGCTTAAAAGCTTCAATCAAGTAAACACACACTCATGCTTCAAAGCTTAGAGTGGACAAATTACAACTCAAAAATCAGTCCAATTCAATCATCTATGGATGAATGAATGGCTTACAATACACACGATCACACAAGACTCAAACCCTTATTCTCTCTCAATATTTTGTTTGTTATATCTTGTGTATAAAACCAGGTTTTCCATGTCTTATTTATAGAATCGTTTGGCTGGGCTTGGACATCATAAAACCCTAAAACTATTTTCCATTCATATCTTCTCATGACAGCTGATTGTATCTCGTTGGAAAATAAGTCAATCTGGTTGTAATTATTAATTGAAGGTGCGTTCAATCATTACATCAATCACACATAGATTAGCATAAAAAACGCAATCACATAATACATAACATTCAGACTAAATGTTCTGTATACATATGTCATGACATTGGCTCTGATATCTCAGTAAAATCGTTCATATTCACATTTTAAATACCCTGCAGGTACATGTTATCTTATGTCAAGACAACGCTTGTGACAACTTGTGAACACTCTAGGTTTTACGAAAATTGCTGCCAACACATATAACCAACTAACTCCCCCTTTGGCAAATTTTGGCTAAAACATACATCAAACCATTTGTTCACAAGAGTTAAAAAAAAACACATCAGCAGTTTAGCAGCAGAAGTAATAAACCACACATTTACAAGCTATAATAGCAACTAGTAAACACATATTAAACACATATATGTGATTCTTCTCCCCTTCAGTCTGTTCAACACAGACATCTCCTTCAACAACATCTGTAACATACATCACCTCATCTGACATGACCTTCAACATCACCTGTACTACACAAAACATCTTTTTCAACATAATGTGACATCTGTTAATAACCTAGCTACTTCATAGCACATATTAACTACAACTCTCCTTTAGCTCTCCTTTAGCTACTTCCCCCCCTTTTTAGTCAAAATAGACCAAAGAGACCAATGAGACAAAATAAATGTCTATTAGTCAAAGAGAATGTCACATAGAATGTTAAAACATATTGTCAGGTGTTACATAACCACAAACAAACACATCTATATAAGCTGAGATAAAATCCAGAGACATCAAAGAGAACCCAAAAATTACATCAAGGCATCAAAACAAGACTGCCAAAAAAACCATCAGAACATCCAGAACATCACATCATCATAAAAGGGGAACAATCTTCACCAAAACTCAGTAAGAGGAGCTTGCATCTTCATCAGCTTCAGACCCAGAACTGCCACTTGATTCATATTGAGATTCAGACCTCTCACTAGAGGTGCGGGTTTCTGTTTTCTTGGCTTGACCAACATTTTCTCTATCACCTTGCTCCAAGCTATTAATCGGAACCTCCAAAGCTTTTTTCCTGGCTTTAGCTACCATTACCCCAGTCTCCAATTCCTTACAAGTCTCTTTCAGTTCAGCAATCAGACCACCTTGAGAGGTTGGCTTATTCACAGAAGATGTCATGACAATTTCATTGACATGACTGCCTTCAAATAATTTGTAATGAACTGACAGGGGAGGTTTTCTTCTATTAGGGATATCACTTGTGCTCAGAATTCCAGGTTGCTGGCTCAGGATTATCCCACAAATCATTAAGGGAAAAGCTATGGGCAGCTTCACTGCATTTGTAGAAGCATGTTTGACAATTTGTTCAAACATGAATCTACCATAATCAAAATTAAGCTTGGTTCCAATAGCAAATATGAGCCTTCCAAGAGAATTTGAGATTGTAGAGATGTGATTGGTTGGTACCCAGTTTGCTGACCCTATCTTGTGCAAGATAACATATTTCACAGTTAGTTTTCCAGCAGGGAGATGCTTCTTGCAAGGCTACTCCTTGACATGCCTAGCAGTTATTTCCCTACAGACCTCATTGTCTGTGGCCTCTAGTTCACAAGCACCTTCTGTTCCTCTTCTTAGGAACTTATTAATCACAGTTGGAGAAAACTTGACACACTTCCCTATAACAAACACCTTACAAAACTCTTTGCTGTTTTTATCAGCAATGTCCTCAGGGATGTTCACCAGAAATTCTTTAACCAGACCTTCAAAACACTGAGATAACCCACTAACAGTTTTCATTAATCCAACAAATCTAATCAGGTTCATGACCTCTTTAACCTCTACAACATCCTTTCCCAGTTCTCATTCCACAGCCACTCTCCTTTGGATTACAAATTTCCATTTTACTGCTCCATCTTCAAGATGGAAGGAAATATTATCCAAGTGTACAACAACAACTTTAGTAGGGGATTTTCTAACAGTTGACTTTTTGACAGGAGAGATGTCAGGGACATCGTCTTCAACATCTTCATCTGAATCAGAAGTTTCTCTTACTTTTCTCTTCTTTACCTCTACTTTACTCCAAGACTTTGAGGGGCTTACAACAATGCCCTTCTTAGCAGTTTTGTCTGTCATCATCTCAGCCACATACCTACCCTTTCTGGTCTTCATCCTCTTAGCAACACTTGGCTTCAAGTGATGAAGCAAGCTATCATCTTCATCATCTGAGCTCTCCTCTTCCAAGTCAATCACCTTCTTAGCAGAGTCATGCTTCTTAGACTGAGAAGCATCTACAGATTTCTTACAAGGCAAGGTTTGCCCTAAAGAGCATAATCCTTCAGCAGCTATATCTTTTTCAGACCTAGATGACTCATCATTTTTCTCATTGTGAGGTCCAACCTCAGGAGAGGGATCCCTTCTTGATAGAGGAGTAGAAACTCCCTTTACTGAGTGTTCTTCATTAAGGATCCTCGTGACAAGATTTCTTATGACACGATCAGTATGATGCATGTCATCCTTAGAGCTAGGGTTATTAGAACTGTTACCTTGAGTATGTCCTACAGTGGAGGATGAACCAGGAGCGTCGCCTGAGATAACTGACAGGGGAATCACTTCAAAAATGTCTTCATTAAGAAAGTCCATAGAGGGTGTTCTCGCTTTGTGCGCAGGTTTAGTGTTTTTAGAACCAAAGGTGAAGGATGATGTGACATCTTGTTGATCTTGTGGAACGGTTTCTGTTGCCCTAGCAGAGAAGGTTGATGAAGTTGAAGGAAGTTGGAAGTGTTTGAGCAGAGGTTACGTGTGAAAATGCTATAGATGGAAGTTCCAATACTAGGTGATGATTTACCATAAATGGGGAACTTTCTTTTAAGTGGGCAGACAATATTTTTATTACCTTTTCCACTCCAAATTAATTGCTATAAATTCTCATAGATACAAATCCCTAATTTCCCTCTTAGACATTCAAATTGATTAGCATCCAAAGCCTTTGTAAATATATTAGCTAATTGCATTTCAGTAGTAACATGCTCCAGGACTATGATTTTCTCTTCCACTAATTCTCTAATAAAATGATGACGAATATCAATATGTTTTGTCCTGCTGTGCTGAATAGGATTCTTAGAAATATTTATAGCACTCAGGTTGTCATAGTATAACGTCATGACATCTTGCGTGACATTGAGAACAACTACTTCCAGCTGCTATGTATTCAGCTTCAGCAATGGACAGGGACACACAATTTTGTTTCTTACTAAACCATGATATTAAGTTGTTCCCCAAGAAGAAACATCCTCCTGATGTGCTTTTCCTATCATCAGCACTTCTAGCCCAGTCAACATCACAGTATCCAGTCAGCATAGATCCAGATCAATGAGTATACAACATCCCATAATCACTGGTGCCATTGACATACTTCAGTATCCTTTTCACTTGGTTTATGTGACTGACTTTTGGTTCAACTTGATATCTAATATAAACACCTACAGCAAAAGCAATGTCAGGTCTGCTTGTTGTGAGATATAGTAGACTTCCTATCATGCTTCTGTAGATACTTTGATCTACACTAACACCATTTTCATCTTTGGAGACGTTTAGATATGTAGGAGCAGGTGTCCTTTTATGACTTGCATTCTCCATGCCAAACTTCTTAACAATGTTTTTTTCATATTTCCTTTGAGATAGAAAGATAGAATCTTCCATCTGCTTGACTTGTAGCCCAAGAAAATAGGTCATCTCTCCAACAAGGCTCATTTCAAATTCAGACTGCATTTGTTTAACAAAATGTTCGACCATCTGATCTGACATCCCACCAAACACAATATCATCCACATATATTTGAACCACCATAAGTTTTCCTCCTTCATTCTTAACAAATAGGGTCTTGTCAATACCTCCCTTCCTGTATCCATTGTTAGTGAGGAACACTGTGAGTCTATCATACCATGCCCTAGGAGCTTGTTTCAAACCATAGAGGGCTTTCCTTAACTTGTACACATGCTTTGGAAGATTTGGATCTGTAAATCCTTTAGGTTGTTCAACATATACTTCCTCATTTAAGTAGCCATTCAAGAAGGCACTTTTTACATCCATTTGGAACAGTTTAAACTTTAGAATACATGCCACTCCAAGCAATAGTCTAATGGACTCAAGGCGAGCTACAGGGGAAAATGTTTCATCAAAGTCAACTCCTTCAAACTTGAGTGTATCCTTGTGCTACTAATCTTGCTTTATTTTTAGTAACCAGCCCCTGTTCATCAGATTTATTCTTGTACACCCACTTTGTTCCAATGACATTTATACCTTCAGGACTTGGAACCAGTTCCCATACTTCATTTCTCTTGAATTGTCCTAACTCTTCCTGCATGGCATTGATCCAGAATTCATCAGTCAAGGCTTCCTTGACATTCCTAGGCTAAATCTTGGACACAAAACAACCATGTGAGATCACTTCCCTTGATCTAGTTGTGACCCCTTTATTTGGGTCTCCTATAATGAGATCTTTAGGATGATCCTTCTGAATTCTGATAGAGGGTCCCTTATTAATTTTGTCAGCTTCAGGTTCAACTTGAGTGAGTTCACTCTCATTACTTTTGTCTGGGAAATCAGCTGGGGGATCATTTAGGGATGTCTCAACATCATCTGTGACATCAGTCTGTTGATCATCAACCACAACATTGATAGGTTCCATCATTACTTTTGTTCTGGAATTAAAGACTATAAATGCTCTGTTGTTTGTTGAGTAGCCCAGAAATATTCCTTCATCACTCTTGGGATCCATCTTCCTTCTTTGTTCACGATCAGTCAAGATATAACATTTACTACCAAACACATGAAAGTATTTGACTGTAGGTCTTCTCCCTTTCCAGACTTCATATAAAGTAGTAGGAGTCCCTTTCTTCAAGGTTACTCTGTTGTGAACATAGCAGGTTGTGTTCCTAGCTTCAGCCCAGAAGTGGTAGGGCAATTTCTTAGCATGAATCATACCTCTGGCTGATTCTTGGAGAGTTCTATTTTTCCTTTCTACCACACCATTTTGCTGAGGAGTAATGGGAGATGGGAACTCATGACTAATTCCTTCTGATGCATAGAATCCAGCAAATTTGCTAGTCTCAAATTCCTTCCCATGATCACTTCTGATTTTGATAACCTGACTTTCTTTTTCTCTTTGAAGTCTTAGACAAAGATCTTTGAAGACTTCAAATACATCATATTTTTCTCTTATAAAATTTACCCAGGTGTATCTCCTAGAAGTCATCCACCACTACATAAGCATACTTCTTCCCACCAAGACTTTCCACCTGCATGGGTCCCATCAAGTCCATATGGAGAAGTTCCAGCACTCTGGAAGTGGTGTCATGTATGAGCTTCTGATGTGACATCTTTGTCTGGTTTCTAATCTGACACTCCCCACAAACTCTTCATTCATCAATCTTCAAGTTTGGAATTCCTCTGACAGCTTCAACATATATAATCCTCTTCATTCCTTTAAGATGCAGATGGCCCAATTTTTGATGCCATATCTTCACTTCTTATTCTTTGGCTAGAGTACACACTGATGAATAACCAGTTTCTTGAGAACTCCACATATAGAAGTTGTCCTTAGACCTGACTCCTTTCATGATCACTTCATTTTCTTTATTAGTAATCAGACATTCAGTTTTTATGAAGTTTACAGTTAGACCTTGGTCACATAGTTGACTGATGCTTATTAGGTTTGCAGTCAATCCCTTAACAAGTAGGACATTATCAAGGTTAGGGACTCCAGGGCAGTTTAGCTTACCAATCCCCTTGATTTCACCCTTTGCTCCATCACCAAAGGTTACATAGATGGTGGCATGAGGATGAAGGTCAGTTAGCAGGTTTTGTTTCCAGTCATGTGTCTGGAGCACCCACTGTCAAAATACTAGTCTTCTTTGGCTGAAACTCTGAAGGAAGTGTGAGCTATCAGGTTTATGACACCAGTATTAGGAACCCATTGTTTTCTGTTGACAAGTATGTGATGTTTGGGTCTAGGTTGATGATGAGAAGGACTAGGATATCCATACAACTTATAGCAGAATGGTTTTATGTGGCCATATTTTCCACAACAATGACATCTTCATCTTTGATGTTTCCCTTTTTGTTGTCTTCCCTTATGATGTTATGACATATGATGTGACATCTTTGGTTTGCTACCAGTGTGACTGAACTTAGGTTTGGATTCATTGAACCCAAGGCCAGACTTGTCTCCTGCCATTTGTCCAGTCTAGAGAATTTTGTCTAAGGTGTCAGATCCATTGTTTAGCATTCTGACATACTTTGTCATCTCATCCAATTTGGAATTCAAGAACATTGCTTCAGTTTTCAACTTAGAGATGGTTTCCAAGTGTTCTTCCTTCTCATTCTCCAGTTGTGTAATCACTTTCTTCTGACTTTCAACTTGTTGACACACTTCTTCACTTTTGTGACACAACTTTCTGTAGGTAGTGGCTAGCTCATCAAAGGTTACTTCATCATCAAATGAGTCTTCATCAGAACCCCATCTTCCAGTCAAGGCAGTCACAAGATTTGCAGACTCTTCTGTTTCACTTTCATCAGACCAAGTAGCAGCAAGACTCTTCTTCTGTTTCTTGAGGTAGGTCCCACATTCAGCTCTAATGTGTCCATACCCATCACATTCATGGCACTGAACTCCTTTTCCTTCTTTGGACTTTTCATCAGATCTTGTTCTTCTTCCAGCATTATTGGACCTACTGATGTCAGATGAGATGTTCTTGACATTAGACTTAGACCTTACATCCATCTTTTTCATAAGTTTATTGAACTGTCTTCCCAGTAATGCTACATCATTTGCCAAATCTTCATCAGTATCTTGACCACTTTCTTCCTCTTTCTCTTCAGTGTTTGACTTTCTTTTCAGATCCATCACACATTCCCAACTCAAATTTTTGGAGGGATCCAATTAGCTCATCAACTCTCATATTGGAAATGTCTTGAGACTCTTCTATGACTGTCACTTTCATGGCAAATCTCTTAGGAAATGACTTGAGTGTTTTTCCTCACTAGTTTTTCATCTGACATATTCTCACCCAGGGCTCCTGAGGCATTAGCAATTTCAAGGATATTCATATGAAATTTATGAATATTTTCATCTTCTTTCATCCTTAAATTTTCAAACTTGGTAGTGAGCAGCTGCAGTCTAGACATCTTTAGCCACCTCACAGTTGTTTACCAATCTGAAGATGTTCTTATCTATTCCATTGAATATAGCATTCAATGCTTTAGAGTTCCCAAGGGCTAGATCCTCCTCCTCCTTAGTCCATTGTTCCTCAGCCTTCTTATAACTTGTAGCTTCTCCTTCCTTAGTAATAACTGGATGTTCCCAGCCTGTTAAAACAGCCTTCCAAGCCTTATTATCCAAATATTTTAGGAAGGCTACCATTCGAGGTTTCTAGTAGTCATAGTTGGATCCATCCAGAATAGGTGGTCTGTGAACAAATCCTCCGTCTCTATCTATAGTACCAGAAAGTAACGTCCCTAGATCTCACCCAGAACCAGAGCAGGATGCTTGCTCTGATACCAATTAAAATTCTGGTATCAGATATGAGATGTCGAAGGTAATGTCACGACACTAATATCTGAACAATACAAACAGGATAAAAGATAAAGAACAGTAATGCAAGAGACACAAGCAATTGTTAACCCAGTTCGGTGCAAACTCACCTACGTCTGGGGGCTACCAAGCCAGGAAGGAAATCCACTAAACAGAATCAGTTCAAAGACTCTCAGTAAATAACTTCAAGTTACATTATTTTCACCTAATCTCTACCCGTGTGACTTCTACCTAAGAACTCTTAGATATGAGATCCTACTCACTCCCCCTCAATCACAGTAGTGATAAAAAACAAGAATTACAATGAAAAGAAGACACTCTTCAAAGACACATACTTAATCTTGCTTAAAAGCTTCAATCAAGTAAACACACACTCATGCTTCAAAGCTTAGAGTGGACAAATTACAACTCAAAAATCAGTCCAATTCAATCATCTATGGATGAATGAATGGCTTACAATACACACGATCACACAAGACTCAAACCCTTATTCTCTCTCAATATTTCATTCGTTATTTCTTTTGTGTAAAACCAGGTTTTCCATGTCCTATTTATAGAATCGTTTGGCTGGGCTTGGACATCATAAAACCCTAAAACTATTTTCCATTCATATATTCTCATGACAGCTGATTATATCTCGTTGGAAAATAAGTCAATCTGGTTGTAATTACTGATTGAAGGCGTGTTCAATCATTGCATCAATCACACATAGATTAGCATAAAAAATGCAATCACATAATACATAACATTCAGACTGAATGTTCTGTATATATATGTCATGACATCGGGTCTGACATCTCAGTAAAATCCTGCATATTCACATTTTAAATACCCTGCAGGTACATGTTATCTTATGTCAAGATAACACTTGTGACAACTTGTGAACACTCTAGGTTTTACCAAAAATTCTGCCAACACATAGAACCAACAAATTCAATTTGAAAATGAATATGCCAAGAGGAAACATTATAGGTCATTTTAGGCCAATACCATTGAACAAGTGATTTTCTTCAACTTCTAAAATGCATAACTCCCTCATGACAAATCCAAATGGGGCCAAATTTGTGACCAAATTGAAGAGGTTTGAAAAATCTACAACTTTTATGAAAGAACGTTTCTCATTTGAAGTCCATAGAAAACATTGTTCAAGGTGGAAGAAGTGAACATACGACTTGGTACTTCAATTTTTTTTAATATGTTTGATTTCCCAAACTTCCAGCTCAATATTAATCATGATCAAAGCTTCAACTAAAAAAGTGTTCAACATGAAAGTTGTTCCACTTGATCTGATCTTTCCAAAAAGTCCGAAATAATCTCATTTGGACAAAAATATGAGATACTTGCGCATGGGTGAAAGTTGATGCACCATTAGGATATTTTCAAGGTCAAATTTCCCTACACACTTGCATGAGATTCCAAGAGGATTTCAGTACATTGCACATTGGATTATGGATCAGATGCTATCATTTCATGGGCCTCATGCACGCCCATGCAACCATGCAAAGAGCATTTTCAAATTTTTTCCAAAATTGGAAGTGTGCAAATATCATTCTCTATGGCTATAAATAGAACCTCTCATGCTCAGAATTGAGGACCTCATGCACAAGCTTTGATTCAGAAACCCCAAACCCTCACCATTGAAGGATAAACTTGAGGATTTTCTTTAAAAATCGAGTTTCAATTCTCCATCTATTTTGAGATTGAAACTCCAAGAGTCCATCCCTTTCTATGATCTGTTTCTCTTCCATCAAGCATCTGAAGCAAGGCCAACCATAATTGGAAGCAAAATCATGCCAATTTGAAACTCCATTGAGGGTGAATTTTTAGATTTTTCATCTCTCCAATTCTCACTCAATTCTATATTATTCTTGTTGATTTTTGGTTATCTGAAGTCCTACCAATGTAGGCAAGAAGATTGAGTTGCTTTGAGGTCAAATCGAAGAAACTAAGTTCATGATACTCAAAATTCAATTCCCTGTATATTTTCATATACTTGGAATTAGACAAAATTGAGGCCAGATTCGAGCTCCTGAGCATTTTTCCTTCAAAATAGTGTACTCATTTTCCATTTTTCTTTGAGTTGAACTTGGACCAGTCCAGTGGTCCACACTGGAGCCAGGGATCTGATGGTGTGTTGGCTTATCCAGAACCCTTTGATCTGAGTCCCACGTTCTAATCTCAACCATCCAAAGTGATTACCCCTAAAAAATGTTTGTGTGGACTGTTGGATTTGATCTGAGCCTTGGATTTAGAATTAGGCAACATTCCCTATGCAAAAGGACTTGGCCAATGCCAACTTTTCTGAAACCAAGTCATTCTGATGTGAGATTTCATCTGATACAAGTGTTGAAATCCTTATGAGTTCATCTGCAACATGGTCTTGATGAAGATGTTACTTTGAACATGTGTCTAATGCTTTATTATGAGCCATTCAAGGAGTATGTCATCTGATACATGGGAAGATTAAGAAGAAGACTATGAAGTTGCTAGCTTGGATGTGGCTATCTTTATTTAATGCCTTGCTCTTCATCTTGCTACTTGTTTATTGATTTAAAGTCCAAAGGAAAAGTGGGTTTCTATATAACATTCTTGTCTTTTGGATTGCATCCCATTGGTCAGATCTTTTCAACTCTCAACTTTTAAATTCTGATTAGAATTAGTATTTTCATCTCCTCTCACTTCTTAAATTTTAAATCTCTCCCTCTTTTCAAAAACCTTATTTTCTTGTGATTTCTAAACTTAGACTCTTTTACAAATTAGAAACTTTGGCCTTATGCCATTGCATTTTAAAACTATTTTCTTTAATCAAACTTGTAAATAAATCTAATCATATTGACTTAAAATTTCAAAAGGCAAAAAGAATTAACACTCATTCAAACTCTTTTAGGCCCTTTGTGCCTCCCTTAAACTTAACTTTTGATTAAAACCAATTCACTCACTTTGAAATTGATACCACGAACTATGAGGTTTTGATCCCTCATTTTATGTTGGTACGTAGGGATAAGTCTGAAGGTCTTGTCAAACACAAAATTATAATTAATGAATTCTTTTCTCATCCCCACACTCTATATATTGAAAACATCATTTTATGCCAAATCACATACACACATAAAAAAGGGCTCCCTAGGAGTACCTAGGACACTTTGGGTGCTAACACCTTCCCTCTATGTAACCAACCGCCTTACCTATAATCTCTAGCATTTTATTAGTTTTGATTTGAAAACTTCTTATCTTTGGGTTTTGTTCGTACTTTTCCCTTTTCCTTTGGAAACAATAAAAGCGCGGTGGCGACTCTGGTTTTATTGATGTTAAGTTTATCCATAGCTTAATGGTCATGAATTTACTGCAACAGAAATTAAATGGCGACTCTGCTAGGGAGTAGTCCTCAGTGGGTTTAGCCTACTTTTTTATGGGTATATAATTATATATTTGTTGATTTGTTTGCATGATATAATCTGCTTGTTGTGCTTGGTGATCTCTGAGTGGTGAGATAAGTTCTAACCCGAACTTGAGTGCAATTCAGATAGGAGGATGGTATAGTAATGTTCGATTTGTGTGGAGTAGTCCTTAACAAGTTGGCTTCAGACCCATATACTCAATGGAGACCCTTTTGGAGTTATTAATGTCACACAAGTTATTTGTGGTTAGGCATTACTTTCTATGATTTGGCGTCCGAGAAGCTGAGGACCGTAGAACATTTAACCCAACTTGGCCTATTTAGGACGTAGTACGGAGACTGTTCAAGTGTAGACTTGATAACATTTGTTATGCGATACTACACTCAGACGAGTTTCTCTTGAGAATATTATGGGTTGATGAGTCAGTCATCCTAACCTATAATATCCGATAGATGGAATTAAGACTCTGGGAACTCTTTAGAACATGATCTACATGTTTTATCCTTAGTACACTCCTTTGGGATGGTTCTTAACCTGACTCCATGCTCGTGACTCACAACAAACCCTTGATTCTTGGTTGATCCAATCAAGTCTTGTCAATATCAATGGAACTTGGGTGTTGATAAGGTGAAAACTCCACCAAAATGGATGATTGATCTTGACAATGACTTGATTCATCCCTTAACCTTTGTTTATTTGGCTTGTGTGTGATACCTTATTTGTGATTGTTGCATTCATGCATTCATGCGCATCATGACATTCATCGCACGAAAAATAACTTCAAGGAACTAAGGTTTTATTTGCAAATATTTTCAGACCATGGATTATAGACGAAGGAACACTAAGAAGTACATTTTCAGATGTCCCGATTTGAAAGAGATAAGGAAGCTATCATCTTTTGTATTAGATACCTTGGACTTCAAGAAACATCATGGGAAGCTTCTATCTGTATTATCTGCTGATGTGGTTGAAGGACTCTTGAGTGTGTTGGTTCAGTTTTATGACCCTTTTTATCGTTGCTTCACTTTTCCCGATTATCAGCTTGAGCCTACATTGGAAGAGTATGCGCATCTTTTGGGAATACCTATTTCTAACAAGGTGCCTTTTAGTGGATTGAAGGAGATTCCCATATCTCATATTATAGCTGAAGCTCTTCATCTGAAGAAGTCTGAGATTGAGGCTCATTGGGTGAAGAAAGGAGGGATGTATGGGTTGACTTATGAGTTCCTTATTAGGGAAGCTATTACTTTTTCTCAAGCCAGTAGTGTGGATGCTTTCAAAGCCATCTTTGTGTTGCTCATCTATGGTTTGGGTTTGTTCACTAACATTGACGGTTTTGTTGATGTTAATGCCATTAGAATCTTATTGATTGGGAATCCTGTGCCTAATATGTTGGGTGATATGTATTTCTCTTTGCATTTGAGGAATTCTAAAGGTGGTGGAACTATTGTGTGTTGTGTTCCTCTTTTGTACAAGTGGTTTATTTCGCACTTGCCTCAGATGCCTGCTTTGGTGGAGAACAAACAATGTCTACGGTGGTCTCAGAGACTTATGTCTCTCACTAATGATGATATAGTTTGGTATGATTATTTATTGAAAAGCTTGGATATCATTGACAGTTATGGTGAATTCTCTAATGTGCCTCTCATTGG
Organism: Lathyrus oleraceus; assembly: GCF_024323335.1. Taxonomy (NCBI): domain Eukaryota; kingdom Viridiplantae; phylum Streptophyta; class Magnoliopsida; order Fabales; family Fabaceae; genus Lathyrus; species Lathyrus oleraceus. The sequence goes on from NC_066581.1 coordinate 446,290,813, forward strand.
TACACGGGGAGGAATCAACTACAACCCTTCTTTGGTTGGTCGTCAACTTGGGTTCCCCTTGAGAGACAAACCTAATAACACTGAGTTAAAAGGTCTTTTCTATCAAGAAGGTAAAGATTCCAAACATTTGAAGTAGAAGAGGATTCATGCTTGGCATAATGTACATAGGAAAGGAAGATTTGAGCTTGGTCCGTGCAACTGTGTAGCTTTGGAAGCTTACACTACTTGGGTGAAGAAGAGAGCTTTGGAATTGAAGATGTCGTATGCTTGTGAAAGACTTATGTCTACGGTTGTGGTTGAGCCATTAACTCTCCCAAACCAAGATCTAGAGGAGTTGGAAAGACGCAATCGCCAAGATGAAGCAAGAGAAGGATATGTGGGAAGAGTGGTTCCATGCTTTAAGCCGAAAGCATGAGAAGTTGCAGCTTGAGTCTAAGGACAAAGACACACTTATTGAACTTCTTGAAGATCGAGCAGAGAAGAGACTGAGAGAGCCAGAGGGTCCATCTTCCTCTAGTATGCCTCAGCCTTCCGGTGCTTCGAAGAAGATTGTTGATCAGCTTGTCCTTGAGAAGACTCAGATGAAGACATCCTTTGAGTCCGAGATTCGACCCATCCGAAGGAAGGACACACCTGCAGCTAGATCATCTAACATTGTTGTTAGAGGATCCTTAGGATGATTAGTTTCCTTTTATCTTGTACTTATGTTTTAGTTTTTCTGAAATTGCACTCAGTGTAATCCTTCCAATTATATGAATAAAAGAGATTTTTATGGTCAATCAAATTGTTGTTATTATATTTGCAAATAAAATAGTATGTTCCTTGAAAATAAAAACAATCAAAACATTTCATTTCATGCATCATTTGCATAACAGGTTTTTCTTCCGCCTGATGTCTTATTGGTTATTCTTATGTGCTTCAGCCAAGCTGACTCACTGATACAACACTCGCGCCAATCAACCGAGAATCATGGAACATTTGGAACAAGAGAACAGAGAGTTGAAGGACGAGATTGCTCGTTTGACTGCCATGATGGAGTCCATTCTAGCTGCTCAGAGTCAGTCTTCTCCAACGCCTGCAACTCCTCCTCCTCCTCAGAGGAATGTCATTTCAAAGGTTGCTACCTCGACTATGCCTGCCACTCAGTTTGTTCCTACTATGCCTGCCAGATTTCCATGGGGAATGCCACCGAACTTTGTGCCCAAAGGGTTTGCGCTTAATTTTTTTTCCATGCCGACATCTAGCCCGGTCATGTCTGTTTCGCCTTCAGTTGTTCATACTATGCCTCGTGTTGAGGACACCATCTACCATTCCGAGCCGTCTGAGGGCCCTGATGTATATGAGAAGATGGATGAGATGAAAGACCAATTCCTTGAGCTGCGAAAGGAGTTGAAGACCTTGAGGGGAAAAGATCTGTTTGGTAAGAGTGATGTAGAACTTTGCCTAGTGTCGAATGTCAAGATCCTAATGAAGTTCAAAGTCCATGACTTTGAAAGGTATAAGGGAAATACCTGCTCACTCAGCCATCTCATCATATAGGCCAGGAAAATGTCAATGCAAACTGATAATGATCAGTTACTGGTTCACTATTTCCAAGACAGTCTGACTAGTGCCGCTCTGAGGTGGTACATGGGATTGGATAGTGCAAGTGTTCACACGTGTAATGATTTGGGTGTAGCTTTTGTGAAGCAGTATAAGTACAACGTGGATATGGCGCTGGATAGGGACAAACTAAGGTCAATGTATCAGTAGGACAAAGAGACATTCAAACAATACACCCAGAGATGGAGAGAGCTTGTTGCTCAGATTAATCCTCCGTTAGAAGAAAAAGAGATGACCAAGATTTCCCTTAAGACCATGAGTTCGTTTTATGATAAGCGAATGATTGCTAGTGCCCCCAGTGATTTTACCGAAATGGTAAACATGGGGATGAGGTTAGAAGAGGGTGTCCGAGAAGGACGTTTGGCTAAGGAAGAGGTATCAACGAGCAAGAAGAATGGTAACAGTTTCGCTAGGAAGAAGGAAGGGGAAACCAATGCAGTATCAGTAGGGAGGCAGAGGAGGCCTCATGTCAAAAGAAATCTGTAACCAAGTCAACATCATCATTAAGTGTCATCCTTTATTCTAGTATTTTCAAATAATCAATCAATGCCAGTTCAACAACAACGTCAACAACAACCACAATAAAGAACAAACAACTACAACACCAACACCAACAATAATCAACAACATAATTTTGAGAGGAAGAAGGTCTCTTTCGACCCTATTCCTATGACATATGCTGAATTATACCCGTATTTGGTTCTCGAGAACCTACTTCAGCCGAGAAATCCGCCAAAAATTCCAGAACCACTACCATAGTGGTATAAGCCAAAAATCCATTGTGCCTTTCATTAAGGAGCTCCCGGCCATGATATTGATAATTTCTACCCTTTGAAGTATGAGGTCCAGAAGCTAGTAAAGAGTGGGATGGTGTCCTTTGAGGACCATGCGCCGAATGTGAAAGCAAACCCATTTCCTGCTCATGGTAATTCCTCTGTTAATATTGTAGATGGTTGTCCCGGGGAGTTCAAAATCTATGACGTCCGCTTGATCAGAAGATCCTTGGTTAGAATGCATAAGGACATCTATATGGTGAGTGATTGTGAGCACGACCATGATGGTTGTTCAATTTGCAGTGTTAACCCCCGAGGATGCATAATTGTCAAGAGGGACATCCAAAGGCTAATGGATGAAGGTATGATTTAGATTTTCCAGTCCCGTCACTTGGGTGATGATGTGAATGTAATAGTACCGGTATTTAAGACCCCGGAGAGGGTACTGATATAGTTTGATGACAACTTCAATAACAAGATTAATAGATCGGTATCTCTGTTGGTAATACGGTTAGTGGGCCCAGTCCCATATGTATCCGATAGAGCTGTTCCATATTAGTATAACGCCACTATGTTGAAGAATGGTCAAGAGGCTCCGTTGCCTACGACTAGTTCCATTGTGAACATTGCTGATGTTACGAAGGTGACCCGTAACGGTCGAGTTTTTGGTCTTATTTTCCCAAAAGAAGTAGAGGATGTTGGTACAAAGGTTGATATACCTGCAGCAAATCCGGTTAGTTCTCTAAAGTGTCAGTCTAGTGAATCCAGCAATTTGAACCCTAATAATGATGACGAGGTACTACATTTGATTAAGAAAATCGAATTTAATATGGTGGAGCAGCTGCTCCAAACTCCTTCCAAAATTTAAGTGTTGTCTCTACTTATGATTTCTGAAACACACAGAGAAACATTGCAAAAAGTATTGGAGCAAGCATACGTAGAGCATGATGTAACAGTATATCAGTTTGACCATATTGTGGCTAACATCACTTCCTGCAACAACTTGAGCTTTTGTGGTGAAGAACTTCCCGAGAAGGGCAGAAATCACAATCTATATCAATGTATTGCAAGGAAGATGCATTGTCAAATATGTTGGTTGATACCGGTTCTTCGTTGAACGAACTCCCGAAGTCGACTCTATCAATGTTATCATATCAAGGCGCTCCTATGAGGTACAGTGGAATGATCGTCAAAGCTTTTGATGGTTCTCGCAAGACTGTTATTGGTGAGGTGGACCTTCTAGTGAAGATAGGTCCGAGTGATTTTCAAATTATTTTTCAAGTAATGGATATCCACCTGGCCAATAGCTGCTTGTTAGGAAGGCCATGGATACATGAGGCGGGAGCTGTTACATCCACTCTATATCAGAAATTTAAATTCGTAAAGAATGGAAAGCTTGTCATTGTTGGTGGAGAGAAAGCGTTGTTGGTGAGTCATTTGTCGTCTTTCTCATATGTAGAAGCTGAGGATGAGATTGGAACTCTGTTCTAAGCTCTATCTATTGCTGAAGAGAAGAAAGTTGGGGCACCTATGTCCTCTTTTAAAGACGCTCAGAAGATTGTGGAAGATGGTAGTTCTGATCAGTGGGGCCGGATGGTAGAGGTCGTCGAGAACAAGAACCGAGCCGGTTTGGGTTTCCAGCAAGGGTCATCTGTGATCAAAGTCGTAGATATGCAACCTAATTTCCGTAGCGAAGGGTTCATTCATGGTAATGAACAACAATCAGCTGCAGTAATCGAGATTGACGAAGATGAAGTCTGCACCAATTTTGTGACACATGGAAAGGCTTGCAACAATTGGATCGTTGTTGATGTTCCTACTATTGTTCATCGCTCTAAGTAAATGTTTTATTATTTTTGAAAATCCTTCTCCTATGACTAAGGGAGAAGTGAACATTGTTGGGCATATTTCATACTAATCATCAATAAAATGCAATTCTATTCATCCACATCTATGATGTTTTATTTTTACATTTTGCTTTTCTGATAATGGTAATCACAAAAAAACATAAATAAATAAATAACAATTGTCCATCTGCATAATATTTGGTCACAATTCACTTCTCTAAAATCAAAATATCAAATCATTATGCAGGTTGGTTTCTAAACCAATTGAATATAATGATCCTACTCCTTCTCCAAACTTTGAATTCCCTGTGTTTGAGGCTGAGGAAGAAAGTGATGAAGAAGTGTATGATGAATTGTCTCGTCTACTTGAGCATGAGGAAAAAGTCATTCAGCCATTCAAAGAGAAGATTGAGTTAGTCAACTTGGGTTCCGAAGATGATGTGAAGGAAGTCAAGATTGGGTCTCAACTGTGTCCAGAGATTAAGAAAGGATTGATTGATCTTCTCTAAGAGTATCCAGATGTGTTTTCTTGGTCCTATCAAGACATGCCTAGTTTGGATTCTGAGATTGTGGAGCATAGATTTCCGTTGAAGCCAGAATGCCCGCAAGTCAAGCAGAAGTTGAGAAGGACTCATCCTGATATGGCAGTGAAGATCAAAGAAGAAGTGCAGAAGAAAATTGATGTCGGTTTCCTTGTTACCGCTGAATATCCACAGTGGATGGTCAATGTAAGACCCCAATTTTGACCCTAAGATCCCTCATGGCATCATAACATTGCATTTGCATTGCCTCAAGGATCTTTAGCATGTTGGTTCCCTTTGCCTTTGGGTGGGACTCCTTGTGATTGGTTTGAGATCACCAAGCATGCTTGAATTATACATCATTGTTTCTCTTACTTTTGTTGACTAACCAAAAGCATAAAAATGTGTCACTAACATCTTTTGTTTGAAGCTTGAGTATCATCCAAGACACTTTGTGGGTTCTATTTAGATGATCAGTCAACACAAGGGAATGGCTTGCGATACTTCCAACAGGTTCAAATGGGTTATATTCGTCAGTCAAAACGTTACTCTTGAAAGAGCAAAAGTTTGTTCATGAGCTTTCTTGCCCGCTAGGCGAGCAGAATGGGTCGCCTAGCGAGTCCCAAGAAAAGCCACCAGAATCACCTACGCTCAGAGGAATTTCTTGAACTGTCATGCTCGCTAGGCGAAGCGCACGTGTTTAAAAAAAAAAGACTGAAAAACGAAAAAAAAAATGAAAATAAATAAATAAATAAATAAATAAAATATAACAGAAATTTTTTGGACTTGGGCCTCTCTCATTTGAGCCCACAGGCCCACAAAAATCAGGTTATAAATTCAGAGTTTCAATGAAACAAAAGGTAATTCTATTCCTATTACTCTGACAGGGAAAAAGATAGTGAGAGAAGAGCTAACAGAGTTCAGAGCAACCTCTAGAGACTGAAGGGAACTCATCGACAAAGAACCAATTCCCTCTCATATAAACCCTCAGATTGCTTTGCAAACCCAACCGGGCAATTCAATTTCATTCGATCTCTCCAGTCAGGTTTGACTTATTCCCATTACTTTATGCTTTTAATTTGAATGCTCTGAATGTATGAGGTATTATGGGTGAATTTGATACCCTTTTGATGCATGTGTTTGACAAGAGGTTTAGGCCTCCTACCCTTGGTTGCTTTTTTGAGCTTTTTGTGAATTTTAATGGCATGATTCATGTGGTTACATTTTGATTTAGGGGCAACTCTTAATTACCCTATCTTGTTTCTCTAACCTGTTTGTTGAGTTTTGTTTTGTGAGGGCTCATATGACTCTTGCAGGGATAGCTTGCTTGGTGTTCCACTTTATTTGTGGGGTACCACCTGGAGCTCTATTCCGGTTACCTGTACTGACTCGCTTTCTTTGATGGTGTTTAGCTTGGAAGAGTCTTTGGGTTTCTTATTTATGTAATTGTTGTTACTTCGGATCTTTATCCGTACGGTAGATCTCTCGATCCCTTTACTTTTCCCGTATGTTACCGATTTCTTAGGTTTCGTATAGCCTCTCGTGGCATGTCATTTAAGGTAGCGCGGTTCCTTCATCTAGGACTACCTTTTTGCATGAGCATCCCTAAACACCCCAAACTCATTAATTTTTCTTTTCCTAAGAACACGTTATCTCCTTCTACTACAGGCGAGTAAGTCTCCAAGGATCGAGCATCCGGTAGATTGCGTAGTAACATCGTTCACCCCAAAACATAAACCTTACCCCATAGGTGGTCGAACTACGTTTTGCTCTGATTTTCATCCCAGATGAGATACGTAGGCATAGGACGCGATGTCTTAGCAAGCACAATCCTCTTTAACCCATAGGTAGCCGAGCTACGAAGACTCTGATTCTCAGATTCAGATGAGATACGTATGCAGTGGATGCGACGTCCGTGCGAGTCATTTTCATTTGACCCTTCTTTTAGTAAGTAGTACATTAGATAAACATACACGCTTTTCTCATCCCTTCAATCATGTTTGCACAAATAAATTTTCAAAAAAAAACAACAACCTTTGCAACAAATGTGAAAAGGGCTCCCTAGGAGTACCTAGGATGCTTTGGGTGCCTAATACCTTCCCATTGCATAACCAACCCCCTTACCCAGATCTCTGACATTTTTACTAGTTTTTGATTCGATAAAACTTTTAGGTTTTTGTTAACTTTCTAACCTTTCCTTTGGATAAATAGAAGTGCGGTGGCGACTCGACTTGTATGATTTACCTTGGATTTAGTCCATATCTCTAATGGTAACGAGTACCCCACTATAGAAAAGTGGCGACTCTGCTGGGGAGATCGAAACATCCTAGTGGGTTTTGCCGACTTTTCATGCTTGTTGTATTGTATTTGTTTTGTGACATATTTTTGTGCAATTTGGGATTACTGTATTGTATGTAATGATTGAATTAATTGGTATTAATTCCTTGTATGCTTGGTGATCTTTGTGAGATGAGTTCTATACCCGGACTCGAGTGCACTTAGGATAGGAGAATGGCGTAGTCTTGTTGACTTGTGTGGAGTTATTCCTTAGCAAGTTGACTTGCAAGTCCATTCACTTGGTGGAGGTTATGTTGGGATCAATAATGTCACACAAGTAAGTTGTGGTTAGACATTACTCTTCCCAATATAGACCTTAGAAGCCAAGGACCTTAGTTTACCAAGCCCATCTTGGCCTATTCTTAGGATGTAGTGTGAAAGTCATTCAAGTGTAAGATTTGATACGATTGTTACGCGATACTACACTCATAAGAGTCTCTCTTGAGAATATTTTTGGAATACGAGTAGTCCTTTCTCCAATAATATCCGAAAGATGGGATGATGACTATGGGAACCTTTTGTAGAACATGTTTGGCAGGTTTAAACCTTAGTACACTTCCTTCGGGTGGTTCTTAACCGAACTCCATGCTCGTGACTTGCAACAAACCCTTGATTCATGGTTGATCCGTTCAGGTATCCTTAATATCAATGGAACTTGGGTGTCGATAAGGTGTAAACCATAATCCACAAAAATGGATGATTGATATTAAGGATAACATGATCCATCCCATGACCTTTGTTTGGTGTGCGTTGCTTAATCCTTGAGTGTGATTGTTGCACTCATGCATTCATGCACCCATTTGCATTCATATCATCAAAATAATGAGAAAATTTTCAAGGAACTTAAGAGGTCTATTTGCAAAATTTTCAGACATGGAAAGACAAAGAAGGAATACAAAGAAGTACAGTTTCAGACAACCAGACTTGAAAGAGTTAAGGAATTTGACATCTTATGTATTAGATCCCTTGGGTTTTAAAGCTCGTTTTGGGAAGCTTCTTCCTCTTCTGACTACTCAGGTGGATGAAGGATTGATGAGTGTATTGGTAAAGTTTTACGATCCTTTGTACCGTTGCTTCACATTTCCGGATTTTCAGCTTTTGCCTACACTTGAGGAGTATGCTTACCTTGTGGGTATACCTATTCTAGACCAGTTGCCGTTCAGTGGCTTGGAGAGTATTCCTACTTCTCAAGAGATAGCAGACACGTTACACATAGATGAATCTCTGGTTGGTGCTCATATGACTACCAAAGGGGGAATTCAAGGTCTCCCTTCTGAGTTCCTCATTGCTCAAGCTACTATGTATGGGAAGGCCATGAGTGAGGACGCCTTTGAGGCCATATTTGTACTTCTCATCTATGGGCTAGTATTATTCCCCAACATCGACAAGTTTGTGGATGTGAACGCTATTAGGATCTTCTCTACTCTTAATCCCGTTCCGACTCTGTTGGGCGATACCTACTTCTCTTTGCATATGAGGAATGCAAAGGGTGGTGGCGCCATTGTGTGTTGTTTGCCTCTGTTATATAAGTGGTTTATTTCTCACTTACCTCGGACGGTCGCTTTCAAGGAGAACAAGGAATGTCTACGGTGGTCCACGAGACTTATGTCTCTCACTAATGATGATATCTCTTGGTATAACCATGTGTATGATGGTGTGAGGATTATTGACTCTTGTGGCGAATTTTCCAATGTACCTCTTATTGGTACATGTGGTGGGATTAACTACAATCCTGTTTTGGCATGTTGGCAGCTTCGGTTCCCCTTAAAGGATAAACCCAATAACATTCTAGTAGAGGGTGTATTCTTTCAGGATGTTAAAGATCCCCAAGGCTTGAAAGCTAGGATGGTCCGCGCTTGGCGCAAGATTCATAGGAAAGGAAGGAAAGAGTTGGGTCTTAAGAATTGCATCGCTTTGGAGCCTTACACTGTTTGGGTTAGGAATAGGGCGTCTGAGTATCTCATGCCTTACGAGTATCCGAGACCTACACCTTTGATTATGGCTGGGCCTTCAACCCTCCCTAATCAAGGAGTAGAAGAGTTGAGAGACGAAGACCGTTCACGTGCCTGGATCCGTGAATGTGAAGAGTTGCTTCAGCAGATTAAGGAGAAGGATGCGTTGATTGAGTTTCTTGAGCATCAGGTTATTGATGACCCTGATGATGTATGGACTTCTCTACTTCCTCAGTCTTCTAAGTTCTGGAAGGGGAGGTATGATCGACCCGCCAAAGAGAACGCCGATATGGAGGCAGCCTACGAGAGGGAGGTGAAGAGGCTTTGCACATCTTATCTTCCTGTGTCCCGAGCTTTAGATGATTGCTTCTAGGGATCCATAAGAAGATTATTTTCCTTTTCTCTTGTATATGATTGACGATGCTGAACTTCTTTTCCCTGATATTATTTGATGAGATATTTCCATATGTGATAAAATGCTTAATATTTCCAGCATTTGCAAATAAAACTCTAAAGTTCCTTTGAAATAAAAAATAAATCATATGCACAAACATTGCATGCATCATATGCATAAGCAGGTTTTGTTCCCGGTCCCATGCCCTGTTGTCTAACTCTGTGTCCTTCATTTATTTTGAAGACAAGCTGACTCACCGGTACTACATTAGAGCCAACATTTCAAGACTGATGGATCACTTAGAGCAAGACAACCGCGAGCTGAAAGAGGAAGTGGCCAGATTGACTGGCCTAATGGAGTCACTCATGGCTGCCCAGAGCCAATCTTCTCCGACACCTTCAACTCCTCCCCAGAGGACAGTTATCTCCGAGATTGTCTCCTCTACTGTGCCCGCTGCCAGTGCACACTTTGTTCCAACAGCCATGCCAACCGGGTTCCTGTGGGGGATGCCTCCCAATTTCATGCCTGAGGGTCCTGTGCCCACCTTTGCTTCTCTGCCGGCATCTAGCCCGGTTATGCCGTTCCTCTTCCTGTCGTGCATACTTTGCCCAGGGTAGACGACACCATCTATCATTCTGAGCCGTCTGAGGGTCCAGATGTTTATGAGAAGATGGATGCTATGAACGATCAATTTCTTGAGCTTCGCAAGGAATTGAAAACTCTCAGAGGGAAGGATCTTTTCGGCAAGTCTGCTGCCGAACTCTGCTTGGTTCCAAATGTGAAGATCCCTGTGAAATTCAAGGTCCCTGATTTTGAAAAGTACAAAGGAAATACTTGTCCTCTCAGCCACCTGGTCATGTATACTAGGAAGATGTCGACTCAAACCGATAATGAGCAACTACTCATCCACTACTTTCAGGACAGTCTGTCCGGGGCCGCTTTGTGTTGGTACATGGGTTTAGACAGCGCGAACATCCGATCCTTCAATGATCTCGGCGAAGCCTTCGTCAAGCAGTACAAGTACAACGTGGATATGGCTCCCGATAGAGATCAATTGAGAGCCATGTCCCAGAAGGATAAAGAAAAATTTAAGGAGTACGCCTAGATGTGGCGAGAGGTGGCAACACAGATCGTGCCTCTGCTAGAAGAGAAAGAGATGACTAAGATCTTTTTGAAGACTTTAAGTTCTTTTTATTATGAGCAGATGATTGCAAGCGCTCCTTCTGACTTCACCGAGATGGTGAATATAGGGATGCGTCTAGAAGAAGGGGTCCGTGAAGGACGGTTAACCAGAGAAGAAGGCTCTTCTACCAAACGTTATGAGGCGTTTGCAAAGAAGAAAGATGGAGAGGCACATGCTGTGATCTCCCATGAGAAACCAAGAAGACCCTCTGTGAGGAGGAAGACTGTGCGTCCCGCCAGTAACAAGCACAAGGTGGCTCATATAGCACCTGTTTTCAGAGACAATCAACAGTATCAACAACATAGTAACAATCAGCAACCACATCCACAATATCAGCAACAACACACCGACCGCAGCAGCAGGCCTACCAGCCTCGAAACAATAATCAAACCAGCACGAGTTACGAGAGGAAAAGGGTCACCTTCGATCCTATTCCTATGACGTACGCAGAGTTATATCCCTCTTTGATAGAAAGGAAGCTGATTACTCCGAGAGACCCACCGACTATACTTGCTAACCCCTAGTGGTGGTATAAGCCTGAGTTACATTGTGTTTACCATTCTGGTGCTCCCGGCCACGACGTGGAGAATTGTTACCCCTTGAAGACCAAGGGTCAAGACCTTGTGAGGTGTGGTATTTTATGTTTTGAGGACGTAGGCCCTAATGTGAAGAAGAACCCATTGCCCGAACATGGGAAATCTGTCAACATGGTCCAGGGTTGCCCTGGAAAATACAAGGTCAAATATGTCAGTCATATTCAACAGTCTTTGGTCCAGATGCATCGTTTGTTGTGTGACTACAGTCATTATGAGCATGACCATGATAGATGCCGAGTCTACTCTGTTAACCGATTGGGTTGTTGCCAGGTGCGCAAGGATGTTCAGGAAATACTGGACGAAGGAGTCATTGAGATCCTTCAAAACAGGAATGTTGATGAAAATGAGCCTGAGGTCAATGTGATCTCCCTAGTGTTCCGGATACCCAAGCCTGTTATCATCAAGTACAATGGTAGCAAGCAGAAGGCTTCTCCCGCTCTGATCATTAAGCCTGCTGGACCTGTGCCTTACTCCTCTGAAAAGGCAGTTCCCTATCGCTACAACGCCGTAGCAGTATGTAAGACCCCAATTTTGGGCCCTAAGATCCCTCATGGCCCATAACACATCATATCATGGCCTCAAGGATCATTGCATGCCTTTGTCCCCTCCTAGTGGGTGGTTGCCTTGTGGGTTGTTTCTTGATCACCAAGCATACTTTGCATTTGTATATTATTGCCTTTCATATGTTTATCATTCAAAAGTACAAAAATATTGTCAGTTTAACCTTGTTGATTGCAGTTAAAGCAATCATCAGAAATTAGGTCAAAGACAGTCAACAGTCAGTCAAAGCAATGGATGGTGGCCATTCTTGTAGAATTTGGGCACCATGATCAGTAATCAAGAGTTCATACAACTTGGGACATCATTTGAAGTCAAGTTCTCAAGGAATTAGGGTTTGGAAAACATCAGAAATGCTCCAGTCATTTAAAACCCTAGAAAAGTCAAACTTGGTCAACTGTGGATTTAATCAATGATTTGATGGATAGAATTGATTTGAAGGAGCTCATTGATGCTTATATAAGCCTCATCTATCATGTCAAACCTCATCATCGGAGAATTTGAAGTAAAATCAGAAATTTCCCAAAATAGAAAGTGGACCTGTAATTTCAACTGCCAAAAATGGAAACTTCTTGATCTTAAACTTACATCATGATACAAGCTTCAAATGAATTTTTGCCCAACATGAAAGTTGAAGATCTTGTTCTCCCATTTTCAAAAAGTCCAAGAACTCCCAAATCCCATGTGTGGTTGTCAAGATATGATCAATTCATTTTCACAATTTCATGAACTTCAAAGAGCCATAACTCATGAACCATAAGGCCAAATTTGGTGGGGTTTTTTCCTACAAACCACATTTTTCATCCTCTTTCCAAAAATATAAATTTCATTCATCAAAACCTTGCCAATCAAAATGGCATTTTTGGACCTATTTCATTTAAAATTCAAGTTTGACTCATAGTTGACTTTTTGTTTCTTTGACTTTTTCTCACTTTGGCCAATTGGGAAATGTTTAGAATCATGTTTGAAACTTTCTCCAAGCCCTAAATCATGTTCATACCACCATTATGCCATCACTTTGGACCAAAAGGTGCAAACTTGAAAATTTGGCAAATGGCTTCATATAAGCAAATCAATGTTAGCAATCAATAAGGAGACCAAAAACAGCAAACACAATTGTCATATACAGCCTATTTTAAGGCCCATTCGACCACAAACTTACACCCTCCATATGCAATGCTCATAATTGGAAATTTGGCAAATGGACTCATAAGAACCAAACAAGTTAACCACTCATAAGCAGACTACAAAACAGCAATTGGATGGTCTGTTTGCAGCATTTCCAGGCCCATTTCGACCACAAACTCACACCTCCATTTCCATACTTTCCAAATTAGCAAAATGGCATTTGGTCTTCATTAAACTAAACCAGTTTAGCATTTGATTAGTAGAGGTAAAACAGACAATATAAAGTGTATTTTCTGACATTTGCCAACCCTAGACAGCCTCCATTCACACAAGAAAACTCATTCTCTCTCAATTCCATGTTCTTGCATTTTCGAAAATCTTCCAAAATTCCCAAAGGATCACGAGCTGGCTTGGGTGTTTCATCAACTGAACAGCATTGTGGGTCTATTTCAACCACTGCTTCACATCTGTAAAGCTCCATTTTCCCAGCTGCTACTTCAATACTCAACAATGGCCAAATTCGATTGGAGCATGTTCAAGGGTTGCTAAGCTCAAAGTCTCCACCAATCATCATTTAGAGGCATGCTTTGCATCTGTTTCAAGCACTAAGGGCCAGAAAACACTTAAATCTCCATCTGCCCTGCAACATTGGTCAGTTTTCGATCTATCTTTTTTCCTAAACTATGCCATGTGTTAAATAGGTTGTGGTTTGCTGGTTGCTTTAAACTTTGTCTCATGTAAAATAGTTGAGTATATTGTTGGAAATCTGGAAATGAAAAATAATGCTCAAATGTGTTTTGGCTCGATGTGGTTTGTTTAAACTGATTTAATGAAATCTATTGCTGAAATGTTGATGTACATGGCTTGATGTTTCAATTGGTGTGTCCCATTCTCATTTCTGGAAAATGTTCGATTTGAGCTTGTTAAGATGATGAAGATCATACTGTGTTTAAACTTTTGCTCTGCCCAGAATTTTCTCATAATCTTGTTTGGTTTGTTGTTAGTTAATGTTGCATAATGATGTTGTTTAACTGCCATGTGGTTTGCCATGATAGAATTTCGATTGATGATGATTGATGAACATGATGAATATGCCCTGCTGTTGTGATAAACCCTCATACTTTTTTCCAGAACTCCAATTCATGTTGTGTTGGTTGCTGTTTGTTACATGTTGCATGATGCTGTACCAATGCCATGTTGTTTGTGAGCTTTTGTTGGATTTCATTTTGATCGGTTGCATGAAGTTGAATGATAAACCCTGCTGCTGTTAAAACCCTAGGGTTTTAAAACCAGAAAATTTGAACATTGGTTGGTCGGTTTACTGTTCCATTGGGTTTGGACCAATGGGAACATTTCGTTTCCTCTGCCAAAACGCAGAGTTTTGTTAAGTGACACGCTAAATTACAAAAATGCCACCGTTGACCCCACGTTGACCATATGCCATGCTATGTGTTTCATATTTTGTTCCATTTGTTCATCCAACTTCAACAATTCATTTCTCTTTCAATTTTCATCCAAAAATCATGAAATTTTTTCCATCATGTTCATGAGAATGTCCTCTATTTTATCATGATTTTAAATTAATTTTTCATTGGCTGGATTTTAATTGATAATTGATTTCTTGACAAGTATGCACATTTGACACCCTTTGCCATTTCTTTTGTGAAATAATGATGATGCATCCTTTGCCCCTGAAATTTTTTGTGGTGAAACTAGACTCATTCATCTTCATTTTGGTATAAAGATTGTGCATTTATCATTTGTGGTTTGCTAGTTATGATTTTTTGAACTAGGGTGTGACAATTTGTGTCACACCAATGATGTGCATTTTCTTGATTTTTGTTCATATGTCTCCTGGCCTCCAAATGATCCCAAATTTTTCATGAGTGATCTCTTACATGTCTAGTTTGTGTATGAATTTTCTTGGAATTAATCATGCTGTTTCCAATTTATTTGAGAATTTTCTTCCCTGCCTAGTCAATTGTTGACTTTATGTGCTACATGTTGCCAAATCTTTTGTGAAATTCTCAAATCTTATTGTATGATCATGAAATTTCATATGTGATAAATAGACTCTTTGAGCTTTGCATTGGTGTTAATCTCATTCATTTCTCTTCTGTTTTCAATTTGATATGATTTTTTGAAGTTGACCCATGTTTGTTGACCTCCATTGTGCATGCTTGAATTTGGTTTGACTTCATGATTTTAATTGACTGCCTTCCTCTCATCCAAATGCCATGAAATTTGACATGCTTGCCATGCTAGATGTTAGGATTGAATGTGATTTATTTCATAATTTTTGAGAATGTTTGGGTTGACTTTTGAATGAAGTCTTGCTGTTGACCTATTTGTGCTTCTTACTGCCATGCTTTGGATTCTTTTGTGTATGAAATGACAATGATGCATGATTTGATTGTGAATCCAATTGAGATTACTTCTTAAATGTTTGAACATGAATTGGGTTGACCTTCCTTTGCTGTTTGACTTTTTTCTTTCATCTTTGACCCTAGGCTAGTCCTAGTGGTCTTTTGAGCTTACAATTGAGCTATTGTTTCAGGTTAAGCACCAAAGCCTCAAAGATCTTTCAAATTTGATTGAGTTGGATTATATATTGTGCTAACCCTTGTTTTGTAGGTGTGACTCATATGAGTTTGGCTTTGTGCCTTGGCACCTCTGTTTATGGTTGACTGTTGTTTATCCATTTCTTTTGGTTTGAACTGTTGACTTGTTTACTAATAAGTTTGACTTTTTCAGGTACTTTAGTTGCTTAAGTTCTTTGAACTTGCTTGCTTTGCTATTTAGCATTTGCTTTGAGGTATAAACCTTTCTTCTTCATGTAGTCTGGAGACCCGTTCTGTTATTTGACCGGGCAAACTGTCTGAAGTCCTCCTTAAGAGGCAATGCCTGTGTGTGTTTAAAATTGTCCCAAGCAGGAAAAGTCCTTCAAGTAAGGCAATTGGTGGAAGGTAGGGATAAGTAATCTATCCCCCACTATTCAGTGTGTCCTCTCTTTGCTCCCATTACATGGTTGAAGCATTGAGATAAATACCCAAGATCTAATAGAGTCAATAATGTGGAAAGAGCTCCATCTTTCTGAGCTCCCACACTTTCTTTGATGCTCTCTCTGATCTGAGATAGAAGCAATGAGGCACACCCCTCATCTCCTTTTCATCTGCTTCACCTTAGCCTCTCAATGGCAAGGTTAAGAGCGACCTTCACCTATTACAGTGGACTTTCAAAGTCAAACCCTCTTGTGTGAGCCCCCCTGTTTTGGCTATAGAGTGTGCTGTTTGATATTCATTGATTGACTGATTGCTTCATGTGCACTTGTTTGCCTGTATGTTATGCATTTATCATCATCATCAATTGCCATTAGTGCATGATCATATCATTTGTCTGTGTGACTTTTATCATTGTTGTTTGCCCATTGAGGACAATTGTAAGTCCATTGCGTTGGCATTTGCTCCTATGATATGGAAGGATAGAGTGTAGGACCTCATTGGTCACTCATATCTTCTGTTTTATCTGTTTGTATGTGAGGATACAGTTATAAGTCCCTGTAAGTTGGCATCTGTTGTCCTGTGATCATAATTTGATCTGTTTGATTTGTATGTGAGGTTGCAGCTATAAGTCCCTGCAAGTTGGCATCTGCTTTCCTGTGATCATAGTTTGTTTTATCTGTTTGTGTGAGAGGTTGCAATTATAAGTCCCTGTAAGTTGGCATTTGCATTCCTGTGATCATATTGTTGCTTTTGTTCTTGTATGTGAGGATCCATTGTAAGTCCCTGTAATGTGACATTGGATTTCCTAGGACCATACTGTGGAGTTAACCTAAGTCCAGATAGATTGGCAGTTGACTTCCACATTTCATTCTTGTTTTCTTTTGAGGAGATTAGTGTAAGACCATTGAGTGGCATCTGATATCCATTTCTGTTTTAGGAGACTGGTGTAAATCCATCTATTGGTATCCGGGATCCGCCTTTTATTTCTTTGCCTGTGGAGATTAGTGTAAGACCATTGAGTGGCTTCTGATATCCCTTTTGTTTTAGGAGATTGGTATAAGACCAGTGATTGGCATCCGATATCCGCTTTTGCTTTCTTTGTTTGTTTATTATTATCCATTGCTATTCCAAAGGACACACTTGAATCATCTTCTATATGATTTCAAGAAGTGAACCTTCTAAGAAGTTTTACCATCCACCCCCATCCATTCATTATTCATTATGTCCTAAACCTTTTCACACAATACCTTTCAAATTTGACATAAGTGTTGTGCAAACATCTTCATGTTTTCAAATTAAAAACCTGGACTCAAGTCCTTGACTTTTTTTTCAAACTTCATTTCATAATACTTGTTCAAATCAATCTTAATCATACTTTGACTCCATTTTCATAATCACAATCAATTAACTTCACTCATTCAATTGTTTTGGCTTTGTCCATTGTTAATCTTTTCATACATGAGCTAGAGGTTTGATTTATCTTAGTGGTTGATGTTAATCTCACCTTCTGTCTTTAGTGATTGAATTGTAAGTCTTCCTTGCCTATTATAGGGTTAACCCCTCCCTGGCAAGTTGAAGTTGTTCTCACATGGTGGACGTTGTTGTTTGTATAAGGTTGAGTTTTCTCCCGTGGATAACGTAAGACCTAGGGTTTGTGTTTAAAATTGAACCTAACCCACTTTTGGAAATCTTTTGGCCGAACTACGGCGTTTTGATCCTTACCTTTGATGGAAGGTACGTAGGCAGCGGGTTCATCCGTTCAAACCCAATAAAAATTGTATATTCTTTTCTCACCATCCCAATCATGTTTGCACAATACATATGTCATAACAAATATTAATTTAGCATAACAAGTGTGAAAAGGGCTCCCTAGGAGTACCTAGGACGTAGTGGGTGCCTAACACCTTCCCATTGCGTAATTTACCCCTTACCCAGACTCTCTGATCTTTTATTAGTTTTCTACGTGTAAAACTTCTTAGGCTTTTGTTCGCTTTTTAGCCAGTCCTTCGGATAAATAAAAGTGCGGTGGCGACTCGAAATTTCAATGTATCTCTTAGCTTATGATTTAATCGATAGATCATATAGCGACGAATACACCGCTACACAGTAGAGAATGGGAAAAAGGTGTCCTTGCCCTCTTCTTCTGTTGTGAATATTGCCGATGTTAGCGGTTTGACCCGTAGTGGCCGTGTATTTTCAGCATCGCCGAAGCCTCAAATTAATGCTGATTTTGTTGAACGCCCGATTGGGAACGTTGTGAATTCTCCGAATCCGGCACTTGCTGTTAAGCCCTCCTCCGTACTGAAAACTCCTACTTCTGTTGGACCGAGTGGCAATGTGAAAGAAGACTGTGATGAGATGTTGAGACTCATCAAAAGGAGCGAGTACAATGTTGTAGACTAACTTCTACAAACGCCATCCAAAATATATGTGTTATCCTTACTCTTAAATTCAGAACCACACCGAGAGGCTCTGTAGAAGGTGTTGGATGTGGCATATGTAGATCACGATGTCACTTTGGAGTAATTCGATAGCATTGTTGCAAACATTACTGCTTGCAACAACCTGAGCTTTTGTGACTCTGATCTCCCTGAGGAGGGAAGATACCACAACTTGGCTTTACATATATCTATGAATTGCATAGACAACACCATGTCCAATGTGCTGGTGGACACCGGGTCATCATTGAACATATTGCCAAAGTCCACTCTCTCAAAGCTATCATATCAAGGGCCTCCCATGAGGCAGAGTGGAGTAGTTATGAAGGCTTTCGATGGGTCTCGCAAAACTGTGATTGGGGAAGTTGATCTCCCAATCAAGATTGGACCAAGTGATTTCCAGATTACCTTCCAAGTTATGGACATTCACCCATCGTATAGTTGTCTCTTAGGTAGACCATGGATTCACGAGGCAGGTGCCGTGACATCCACCTTACACCAGAAGCTGAAATTTGTGAAGAACAAGAAACTGGTGGTGGTAGGGGGAGAGAGGGCTCTCCTGGTTAGCCATTTGTCTTCCTTCTCTTATATAGATATTGAGGTTGAAATTGGAACTCCTTTCCAAGCTTTATCTATAACTGAGCCTATTGAGAAGAGAACTCCTTCATTTGCTTCCTACAAAGATGCAAAGCTGGCCATTGAGCATGGTGCAACCACTGGTTTAGGAAAAATGATTGAGTCAGAAGGCAACGAGTCCCGGGCTGGCATAGGTTTTTCTTCTGGTACTTTCAACAAGAAAGGGTTATTCAAGAGTGTAGGTTTCATCCACACTGGTCTAGATGAGGAGGCTGCTGCCGTCTAAGAAGAAGATGCAGAGGATTTTGGCAATTTCATCATCCCTGGAGGGGTCTACAACAATTGGGTCGTTGTGGATATTCCAATAATTGTCCATAAGTCAAGGTTGATTTCTAAACCCATTGAACATAATGACCCAACACCATCTCCCAATTTTGAATTCCCTGTATTTGAGGCAGAGGAAGATGATGTTGAAGAGATTCCTGATGAGATCACCCAGCTACTTAAGCATGAAGAGAAAATCATTCAGCCGCATCTTGAGAATCTGGAAACAGTCAACTTGGGGTCTGAAGATTGTGTGCGAGAGGTAAAGATTGGGGCACTTCTGGAAGAATATTTTAAGAAGGGGTTGATTAAGTTGCTACGAGAATATGTTTACGTCTTTGCCTGGTCATATGAAGACATGCCTGGTCTAGATACTGATATTGTGCAACATTTCCTACCTCTAAAGCCTGAGTGCATGCTTGTAAAGTAGAAGCTCAGAAGAACTCATCCTGATATGGCAGTGAAGATCAAAGAGGAAGTTCAGAAGCAAATTGATGCGGGGTTCCTGGTGACTTCTATATATCCTCAATGGGTGGCCAATATTGTGCCCTTGCCTAAGAAAGATGGAAAAGTCCGGATGTGTGTGGACTATAGAGACTTGAATAAAGCTAGTCCGAAAGATGATTTCCCTCTACCACATATTGATATGTTGGTAGATAATACTGCTAAATTCAAGGTCTTCTCGTTTATGGATGGATTTTCCGGATATAATCAGATTAAAATGGCACCCGAGGATATGGAGAAGACAACATCCATCACACCTTGGGGAACATTCTGTTATCGAGTGATGCCCTTCGGTTTGAAGAACGCCGGAGCCACGTATCAATGAGCTATGACTACCTTGTTCCATGATATGATGCACAAGAAGATTGAGGTATATGTCGATGATATGATCGCCAAGTCAAGATCGGAGGCTGTACTCCCAGTAGAGGTGGAGATCCCATCAATGAGAGTCTTGATGGAGGCCAAGTTGACTGATGCTGAATGGGTTCAGAGTCGTTATGACCAGCTGAATCTGATAGAGGAGAAGAGATTGACTGCCATGTGTCATGGTCAGTTGTATCAACAAAGGATGAAGAAAGCTTTTGATAAGAAGGTCAAGCGTCGTGTGTTTCGAGAAGGTGACCTTGTGCTCAAGAAAGTCTTGTCTTTCGCGCCCGATTCTAGGGGCAAGTGGACTCCAAACTATGAGGGTCCGTATGTTGTTAAGAGAGCCTTTTTAGGCGGTGCTTTGATGCTTACAACTATGGATGGGGAGGATTTCACTCGTCCTGTGAATTCAGATGCAGTCAAGAAATACTTCGCCTAAAAAATTAAAATTGAATAGCTCGCTATGTTAAAAACCCGAAAGGGCGGCGTAGGCAAAAATGAGCGTCTCGGTGGATTGAAAACCCGAAAGGGGGATCCAGGCAAAAGATAGAGACACAAAAGATATATAATAATGATATATGTATCCCGCTAGATTGAGTACCTCATCCTGGGGAAATCTAGGCAAAAATTAGGGATTTGGCAAGTAATTACATCCTGACAAGACTTTGTTCTACAACTGTCGTCCGTCAGAAATCCTTGCTCATTATCAGCCAAAGCTTCAAATACATCGGATTCAGAATTGGTGGACAAATGGTCATTATGTTCAATGTAGCCCTTTTCCAATATATATCACCAATTTCAAATTTGTAAAGATCTATGGAGTCTTGCCATTCGCATAATACCATTCTATCAAATAAATTTGAGCCTTTTATCCAATTATTGGCACTCTTATCTGTTTCTATTCAACAAATGTTTTGCATGTTTTGATTAAGAAAATATCATTGTTTTAAACAATCAAATTTTTTATAATTTGTTTTTAAACAAAGTGAACATTCACAATGACGAAAGGATACTTAGGAGATCCTCAGTGCCCTCCCAAGGGTGGTACGATCCCCAACAGGGTAAGATTTTTGTCCATATTCCTGACATGACTGTATCTCCTCCCTCCGGAACCCCTTGTGGTTTATCCTACCAAGTGGATTGCTTGTTGAGAGTCACCTCTCTTCCTTTCAGCAGAGTAGCAATCTTTCTTCCTCAGAAACTTGGATCTCTTTGGGAAAGAGCGGTATTTGATGGTTGATCCCGATAAATCCTTTATCTCCTCGGATAGATTCCCCAATAGAGTTGTTGGTGTGGTGGACCTTGTCTATGATAACTCTCGTCCCCAGCTGGAATGATTGATGATTCATCCCTTGCAGAGTTCTTTGCTTCCTGGTATCTCTGATCCCCAGCAGATTGGATACTCCCCGATGAACTTGGCTTTCTCTCTTGAGATGTAGTACCAGGAGGTTGATTCCTGGACCTGGTTGTGTTAGATATGTCTGTCTGTTAGCATACATCATACATAAACCACGCATATTCATGCATAATTATAACATTCAGATATTCATGTTGCATTCTTTCCCATATATCATTGTTTGCTGTTCCTGCTATTTGGTGATATACTTCCCCGAGCAGATGTGTGTGTCTGATCTCTCCATATAGAGTCAGCTCCATAAGCAGAAAGCGTCTATCCTTTCTTCCATATTCCCCACCGGGTTATATCCTCGTGGATGTTGATTATTTTTGTTCCTTCCCAACACATATAC
This sequence comes from Lathyrus oleraceus, assembly GCF_024323335.1. Lineage (NCBI taxonomy): Eukaryota > Viridiplantae > Streptophyta > Magnoliopsida > Fabales > Fabaceae > Lathyrus > Lathyrus oleraceus. Next base: position 446,312,662 of record NC_066581.1, read on the forward strand.
TGGGATAGTTTTCCCCATTGAGTTATATCCTCACCGGGACAAGTCTTGATTTGGTGTGCCTATCTAGTTTGATCCTAGATCGGTCTCTTGAGACTCTTTTCCTGTTTCCCCGTGGTAAATGAATAATTGCTCAAAAACTAGTAATTATTATCCCCGGCGGAGTTTGTGTTTCTCTACCCTCATACCGATAGTTGTAAACCCTATTTCTTCCCTTTTTGCAGAGTAACTATTTTTGCTCATCTTTAATTGGTGACAGTTATCTTCATCCAATATTCGGTGATGATATCCCCTTATCTGCTTGGATAATTGCCCTGATTACGCAATTTATCCCCAACGGGTCATCTCTCGTCTACCTTGTTGTTATTGGTAACGATTGTTTCTCCCCTGAATTGGTCATCATTATATACCTAGTTTCGGTATCCCGATGCCTTTTCTTTTCGGTCGATTTATCCTTTATTAACCCAGTAACCGGTTGTGGATAATCGTCCATGCGAGTATATTATCTACGTTTTGACGGTAATAGATAGTATATCTCATGCACTCTCGGGTCTGAAGCCTTTTGTTCTTCCCTAGTTGAGTAAGATTCGTATCCCCTTTGTGGAGTCGAATATCCATCCTGTAATCGAGTTTGCTTTTAGCCCTCTTTTGGATGATGAGTGTTTTGGGAATATTCCCCAATTCACGCCTTGGTTGGTCACCTATTATATGCCCAGTAACCGGTATCCCTGGTGTTCCTTCCTCTCTGCTCCCTATTATGACTTATTGTCCCCTGTGGAGTCAGAATCCCTGAGTTGAAGTATACCTTTTAGGTTTTCCTCAGACGTTTTGAAGTTTTGATATCTCTCACCCTTATGCCGATCTTGGATATTCATCTCTTCCTGAGCATGTTGTATCTCTCACCCTCATACCTGGCATTCAGATCACATGTCTCCTTGAGCTTATTACCCAGTAAACCGGTAATACCTCGTCCCGCTGCTTCCCCAGGAGTGTCCTTGTGGACATCCCTAGTGAAGTCCCTTAGTGGATTGTTTTCATCCGGATTTTATCCGAAGTATCCACTGTGGATAGTTTTTTGCTGTATTCGCATATTCCCCAATACATGCATCTTCAAGTCAGCTTGAGTCTTTCCATTGGATCTTTTCCCTTTGGAATTCTGTTCCCCACGCTTTGAGTCGTGACCTGCTCGCGCATTTTTATCCCTTTTCTATCCCCAAGAGAGTCCCCAGGGTCTTGGTTCCATGGAGTGAATTGCTCATATGGATTATCAATGGCTTCTGATTTCTTTGCTTTTGTGGACACATATCTCCAAAGAGTGCTACCATTTTTCATACCTACATTTGCATCATGAGGTCTCTTAGGGACCAAAATTCGTCTCTTTATTATTATTTAAGCCCATTCTACCCCGTCGAGACGAAAATTTTAACCTTCACTTCTCCGGCTAGAATGACCTTAAATAGGGGCATCTGTAAGACCCCAATTTTGACCCTAAGATCCCTCATGGCATAATAACATTGGATTTGCATTGCCTCAAGGATCTTTAGCATCTTGGTACCCTTTGCCTTTGGGTGGGACTCCTTGTGATTGGTTTGAGATCACCAAGCATGCTTGAATTATACATCATTGTTTCTCTTACTTTTGTTTACTAACCAAAAGCACAAAAATGTGTCACTAACATCTTTTGCTTGAAGCTTGAGTATCATCCAAGACACTTTGTGGGTTCTATTTAGATGATCAGTCAACACAAGGGAATGGCTTGAGATACTTCCAACAGGTTCAAGTGGGGTCTATTCGTCAGTCAAAACGTTAATCTTGAAGGAGAAAAAGTTTGTTCATGAGTTGTCATGCTCGCTAGGCGAGCAGAATGGGTCGCCTAGCGAGTCCCAAGAAAAGCCACCAGAATCACCTACGCTCAGAGGAATTTCTTGAACTGTCATGCTCGCTAAGCGAACACCACGTGTTTAAAAAAAAATAAAGAACGAAAAATGAAAAAAAAAAAAGGAAAACGAAAAAAGAAATAAATAAATAAAATATAACAGAAAATTTTTGGACTTGGGCCTCTCTCATTTGAGCCCACAGGTCCACAAAAATCAGGTTATAAATTCAGAGTTTCAGTAAAACAAAAGGTAATTCTATTCCTATTACCCTGGCATGGAAAAAGATAGTGAGAGAAGAGCTAACAGAGTTCAGAGCAACCTCTAGAGACTGAAGGGAACTCATCGGCAAAGAACCAATTGCCTCTCATATAAACCCTCAGATTGCTTTGCAAACCCAACCGGACAATTCAATTTCATTCGATCTCTCCAGTCAGGTTTGCCTTATTCCCATTACTTTATGTTTTTAATTTGAATGCTCTGAATGTATGAGGTATTATGGGTGAGTTTGATACCCTTTTGATGCATGTGTTTGACAAGAGGTTTAGGCCTCCTACCCTTGGTTGCTTTTTGTGAGCTTTTTGTGAATTTTAATGGCATGATTCATGTGGTTACATTTTGATTTGGGGACAACTCTTGATTACCCTATCTTGTTTCTCTAACCTGTTTGTTGAGTTTTGTTTTGTGAGGGCTCATATGAATCTTGCAGGGATACCTTGCTTGGTGTTCCATTTTATTTATGGGGTACCACCTGGAGGTCTATTCCGATTACCTGTACTGACTCGCTTTCTTTGATGGTGTTTAGCTTGGAAGAGTCTTTGGGTTTCTTATTTATCTAATTGCTGTTACTTCGGATCTTTATCCGTACGGTAGATCTCTCGATCCCTTTACTTTTCCCGCATGTTACCGATTTCTTAGGTTTCGTATAGCCTCTCGTGGCATGTCATTTAAGGTAGCGCGGTTCCTTCATCTAAGACTGCCTTTTTGCATGAGCATCCCTAAACACCCCAAACTCATTGATTTTTCTTCTCCTAAGAACACATTATATCCTCCTACTACAGGCGAGTAAGTCTCCAATGGTTGAGCATCCGGTAGATTGCGTAGTAACGTTGTTCACCCCAAAACACAACCCTTACCCCATAGGTGGTCGAACTACGTTTTGCTCTGATTTTCATCCCAAATGAGATACGTAGGCATAAGACGTGATGTCTTAGCGAGCACACTCCTCGTTAACCCATAGGTAGCCGAGTTACGAAGACTCTGATTCTCAGATTCAGATGAGATACATATGCAGTGGATGCGACGTCCGTGCGAGTCATTTTCATTTGACCCTTCTTTTAGTAAGTAGTACATTAGATAAACATACACGCTTTTCTCATCCCTTCAATCATGTTTGCACAAATAAATTTTCAAAAAAAAACAACAACCTTTGCAACAAATGTGAAAAGGGCTCCCTAGGAGTACCTAGGATGCTTTGGGTGCCTAATACCTTCCCATTGCATAACCAACCCCCTTACCCAGATCTCTGACATTTTTACTAGTTTTTGATTCGATAAAACTTTTAGGTTTTTGTTCGCTTTCTAACCATTCCTTTGGATAAATAGAAGCGTGATGGCGACTCGACTTGTATGATTTACCTTGGATTTAGTAAATATCTCTAATGGTAACGAATACCCCGCTACAGTCAATATTGTGCCTATTCCGAAGAGAGACGGAAAAGTCCGAAATATGATTTCCATTTGCCACACATTGATATGTTGGTAGACAATACAGCTAAATTCAAAGTCTTTTCATTTATGGATGGATTTTCCGGATATAATCAGATCAAGATGGAACCCGAAGATATGGAGAAAACCACATTCATTACACCTTGGGGAACATTCTGTTATAGAGTGATGCCTTTCGGTTTAAATAATGCTGGTGAAACGTACCAAAGAGCAATGACTACTTTTTTTCATGATATGATGCATAAAGAGATCGAAGTATATGTTGATGACATGATTGCTAAATCCAGTAATGAAGAAGAGCATATTGATCATTTGTTGAAGTTATTTAGGCGTTTGAGGAAAAACAAACTCTGATTGAATCCTAATAAGTGTACTTTTGGTGTTCGTTCTGGTAAGTTGTTGGGATTTATTATCAACAAGAAGGGTATTGAGGTTGATCCTTCCAAGGCCAAAGCAATACAAGAAATGCTTGCGCCCAAAACTGAGAAGCAAGTCATAGGTTTTCTCGGCCGCTTGAATTATATCTCCAGATTCATTTCACATATGACTGCCACATGTGCGCATTTAGTCTTGTGATTGGACCGAAGATTGCCAGAGAGCTTTTGACAGTATCAAAGAATATCTGCTTGAGCCTCTGATTTTGTCTCCGCCGACCATTGATCATGTATTTGACGATGCTTGAAGAAAGTATGGGTTGTTTTCTTGGTTAGCAAGATGAAACTGGAAAGAAAGAATATGCTATTTACTAGCTCAGTAAGAAGTTCACCGAATGTGAGACTCAGTATTCTATGCTTGAAAAAACTTGTGGTGCATTGGCTTGTGCTGCTAAGCGTCTACGTCAGTATATGTTGAATCATACAACTTAGTTGATATCCAAAATGGATCCAATCAAGTACATTTTTGAGAAGCCTGCTTTAACTTGGAGGATTGCCCGTTGGCAGATGTTGTTGTCCGAGTATGATATTGAATACCGATCTCAAAAAGTGATCAAAGGTAGTGTCTTGTCTGACCATTTGGCTCACCAATCAATTGAAGATTATCAGTCAGTGCAGTATGATTTTCCTGATGAAGAGATCTTTTATTTAAAGTAGAAAGATTATGATGAACCATTGCTTGAAGAAGGGTCAGAACCTGGTTCCCGTTGGGGCATGGTATTTGATGGAGTTGTTAATCAGTATGGTAATGGCATTGGGGAAGTGATTATTACACCTCAAGGCACGCATTTTTCGTTTACAACTAGATTGACTTTCAAGTGTACGAATAATATGGCTGAATATGAAGCTTGCATTATGGGGCTTGAAGAGGCCATTGATATCAGAATAAAATATATTGAAGTCTATGGAGATTCAGCTTTGGTCGTGAATTATATCAAAGGTGAATGGGAGACGAATCAACCCGGTTTGATACCATATAAAGACTACGCGACGAGGATTTTAACTTTCTTTACAAAGGTTGAGTTTCATCATATACCTCGAGATGTGAACCGGATGGCAGATGCTCTTGCAACGTTGGCTTCAATGATTATGGTGAAGTTTCGGAATGAAGTTCCTAATCTGACTATGATGCATCTTGATAGGCCAGCGCATGTGTTTGTTGTTGAGGAGATCAAATATGAGAAGCCATGGTATTTTGATATCAAGTGTTTCTTCCAAAGTCAGATTTACCTGTCTGGGGCATCTTTAAAAGATAAGAAGACTTTGAGAAGATTAGCTGGCAATTTCTATCTAAATGGTGATGTGCTTTACAAGAGAATTTTCGATATGGTTCTGCTCAGATGCGTGGATAGACACGAAAGTTTCTTTGGTACTCATTCCAATGGACATGCTATGGCAAAGAACTTGTTGAAAGCGGGTTACTATTGGCTAACAATGGAATCTGACTGTTGCAAGTTTGTGAAGAAATGCCACAAATGTTAAATATATGCAGATAAGATTCATGTTCCACCGACACTTTTGAATGTCATTTCCTTTCCATGGCCTTTCTCCAAGTGGGGAATTGATATGATTGGCATGATTGAGCCCAAAGCTTCGAATGGACATCGTTTCATTTTGGTGGCTATTGACTACTTCACAAAATGGGTTGAAGCGGCATCGTATGCGAGTGTAACCAAGCAAGTTATTGTGAGGTTCATCAAGAATCAGATTATATGTCGTTATGGTGTGCCAAGTAAGATCATTACTGATAATGGATCTAACTTGAACAATAATATGGTGGAAGCTCTTTGCAAAAACTTCAAGATTGCACATCACAATTCTTCTCCCTACAGACCAAAGATGAATGAGGTTGTTGAAGCTGCAAACAAGAACATTAAGAAGATTATCCAGAAGATGGTTGTGACGTACAAGGATTGGTATGAAATGCTCCCATTTGCTTTGCAGGGGTATCGTACATCCATCCGTACTTCAATAGGGGCAACCCCTTTCTCTCTTGTATATGTGTAGCGGGGTATTCGTTACCATTAGAGATATTGACTAAATCCAAGGTAAATCATACAAGTCGAGTCGCCACCGTACTTCTATTTATCCAAAGGAATGGTTAGAAAGCGAACAAAAACCTAATAGTTTTAACAAAAACTAGTAAAAGAAAACAGAGATCTGGGTAAGGGGGTTGGTTATGTAATCGGAAGGTGTTAGGCACCCAAAACATCCTAGGTACTCCTAGGGAGCCCTTTTCACACTTGTTGTAAAGGTTGTTGTTTTGTGGAAAATTTTGTTTGTGCAAACATGATTGAAGAGATGAGGAAAGAATGTAGAAGTTTATTTATATTTTTTGTTTGGATGGATAAACCCATTTCCTACGTACCGTCTTATAAAAAGATTAGGATCAAAACCTCGTAGTTCGGGATAAAAATCTCAAAACAAGTTGGTGAATTGATTGGTCCAAAAGCCTTAAGGTCTTTTGTTATCAAAGGGAGAAAACTCAACCAAACCACAAATCCACCATGTGAGGATAACTTCAACATGCTAGTGAGGGGTTAACCCTATAATAAGCATGGAAGGCTCATTGTCCATCACTAAGGATATAGGTGAGTATTACATCTACCACAAGGATAACTCAAACCTAGTAGCTAAAGGTTATGAAAGATTTGATTAAGAAAGTGGCCATTGGAACCACAAAAAGAAATTTGAATGGGTTATATTTACCAATTAGAAGTATATACAAAAATGGTCAAAGTTGACTTAAAGATTCAATTCAAAATAAGTGTTACGAAAAGAAAGTTTGAAAATCAAAAGTATAAGGCTTAGGTTTCTAATATTGAAAACAAAGGTTAAATGTTTGCACAAAGAGTTTTTGCTTGGGTTAGAGTGGAGAGAAGAAGAAGAAGGGCTAAGTCCTAAGTAAAACAAAAAGGTGAGGGATAAAGAAACAAAACCACAATGGAGTTCCTCTCTTGAGATCATATTGATGATCCAAGTAGCTCCCATCCTTTGGAATAAGCAATCACAAAGCATAAGCAATCAAACAAGTCTCTTCAGAGATCATCAATGTATCTTGTATCTTTCACTTTGGATGAACATAGCAATGGTCCTTCAATTTGAGCTCATAGAATCCCCTAGCACAAAAGCACACATATCAAAAGTTTCATGAAGTAAACCAAGAATGGACAAGAGTGAGTTTAGAGATTTGGTCCCTTTAATCGATCTTCATCATTAAGGTCCATTTACTCCAAATTTGCATAAGGAAGGTCCTAGAATCTAAGTCCAATTCTCCATTCTTTGCATAGGGAAAGTCCTAGAAACTAAGTCCATTTCTTTGCATTTGGTTCACAATAATCAAAACAAAACACAAGCATGATAATATATATATAATTATATGCTCAAGGGAGCAAAAGGCAAATGGCATTAACATAAACATGTGCTCAAGTGAGCAAATAGAAAAAGCAAATGGGTAGTATGTGCAAGAATAGTAAATTGCATAAAAGTAAAGAGCAAAAGGTAAATGTTAATTGTTAATGGTTAGTGTTAGTAGTTAGTGTGCCATAAGGCAAATTTAGCGCTATGTTAAGCAATCGTAATTGGACTTATGTAGAAGTCACAACTATCTGAGGCCGGTCAATAATAATGTAGGCAACAACACAAGTTAGAAGTCTTGATTAGTGAATCAAGTTCCAATAACTTGCCATGCCAAAAGAAAATGAGAATTGATCTTGTATTGGTTTAAGCCTTTTGCATGATTTAGAAAACAACCTATCCTTAATGCAAAGCCATTCACTTGATCAATTGATTAAGATGAATTAGATTTGGATCAAGGAAGATTAAGTCTCCCTAATCAATTCTAACTTATCAACCTTCAACTCATTGATCAAAAAGAAAAAAGAAGAAGAAGAAGAAAGAGACGAAGAAAGGATAAGGGAATGGAAAGATCAAAATGTATAAAGTGAAATAAGATGTACCAATCCAAATGTATTGACCAAATGACATTGAAAGTCAAAGTCAAACAATGATAAATCAGAAATGAGATGAAGATTGGAGATCAAACAATAAGCAAAATGTTTTTGGCATTTTTTAATATTAAAAATAAACTTGAATTAAAAAATAAAAGAAAGGTCAAACTTAAAAATTACTTCAAGTCAACCTTGAAAGGTCCAAGTAATTTATCCCAAGTTCAACAAGGTCAAACAAAGTTTGACAAAAAATTTCAGTATTTTTAAAAGTCAGAAACTATTTTTAATCAATTAAAAAATGAATAAAAATAACCTAATTGAACTAAAATCTCAAATCAATTAAAAAATTGATGAGAATATTTTTCATAGATCCATCATCATTCAAATAGGTTAGGAAAATATTTTTGTATTTTTTGAATATCAAAAACTATTTAAAATGAATTAAAAACAACCAGAAAAGAGAAAATTCATAAAAAATATCAAATGATAAAAAAAAAATCAGAAATAGAAACTAGAATTTATTTAGAGACTAATGCAATTGGTCCCATAATTTTTGGATTAAAAATGAAAGAGTTATGATTTTTTGAAATAAAATGAAATAAACAAAATAAAATGAAATAAATCAGAAAATGCAAAAAGCCTGGCGCATTGGATCAAGTTTCATTAAATGATGTGGCACATCAGATGGCTCACAGGCGCGCGCGTATCATAGGCTTGAGTCAAAGGCGAAGCACAATGTATTAAAAAAGTCATAACAATGAATGGCATGGATTAGATCTGGAAATGCAATCACACGGTCCAGATTGGATCTGGCAATGAAGCAGCCACCGGAGCCACCTTCTTCTCCGGTGAGCTTGCATTTTCCGGCTACCATAGCAGACAACCAAAGCTTAACCAAATCACACGATCTATACATCATTGGAAAGCTGGGATGATGTACATCATCCCTGTACCATCCATTTTCACTCTAGATTTCCATGGTGTGAGAAATCAGAGGTTGAAAAATCTGATGTTCATCATGAACTCAATGGATTTCAAAAATTAAATGCATAATGATGATGCCTCTATTGAGAGGACTTCAGCCAACACAAGATCCAAGCAAATAGGTCAATGGATGATGAGATTCGAAGAAAATACCAGTTGAAGAGTAAGCTTGAATTCTGGAAACTTGAGCTCGATTCTTTGCTTTCTTTGCCAAAACAGAAGATCAGTGAGATGAATGATGAAGTTCTAGAAGCTTTGGATCCAAAGATTCAACCAGGTGTAGTTGAATTTTGGATCTGAAAAATTTGAAGAAAAATGGAAATAGCTTCTTTGGTGAGGTTGGGGAATCACTTCAGCATGGTTTCAGGCGCCTTTAGGTTGAGTTTGAATGAAGCTGAGCACTTCTATTTATAGCAAAACAAACTGCAAGCAAGGTGAATTCTCATGTGCATGGAATTTGGACTTCTCATGCATGGGCCTGTACAGGCGCGTGCAAAGCCCAAAAATGGATGGAAATACAAGCTGAACTCAGATGCCAATGATTTGGACGTGTAATTAGAGCTGCACTGGCTTGTGCATGAGGTTATGATGTGAATTCCATAATTGTGCCTAAATGTTCACCTCTTCGAAAATACCAATTGCCCAATCCAAACATGATCATGTGAGTAATGGTTGGAAAGGTTTTGATGTAAGGAACAATTGTTATGTTGGGAAAAAATCCATTTGAAGTGTGGAAATTAGTGAATTTTGAGTTTAAAGTGTGGTGTGCAAAACATGTCAAGGCAAAGTTTCTAAATTTAGCCAATGTTCAAGCCCTTCTGTTTTGGTGATGCAAGCCTCCAATGGAAAAACCTCCAACACAAAAGTTGTATATCTTTTCAAGAAAATCAAAATGGACTTAAACTGTGCATAATTTGGATTTTTGATGAAAGAGTTATGGGCACTTGAAGTTAGACTTTTTTGCCTTTTAATGCATTTGACCCAAAATGACCTATAATGTCTGGCATTATCACATGTATTTCCTTTGAGATTTTGAAATTTTCTTCAACATAACATTTGAAGTATACATCTTAAGCTTTCCAATTCATTTGAACCCACCTTAAAATCATAAAAAATGAATGAGTTATGTCCTTGGGAAGTTGACCCAAAATTAGGGTTTCAGTCAAAATGACCTATAATGTATTGGAATGGGATATGGCCTTCCAAGCTTCAAATCAATTTTTGATTAACATGAAAGTTGTGCATATTGTCCGTAAGAACATTTTTTCTTTTGGAATCATCTCCATTTGACTAACACATAAAAAGTTAGGTCTCAGTGCATTTCAAAATAGTTAGATGAATTGACTGATCAACTTCTCAAGTCCATGACTCATATCTTGATGAATTGATGATTGAGGACACTCAAATAAGTTCAAATATGCATGAAATGATGAATTAATGAACTTCCCTTGATTGCATTTGAGCATGGGCTGAGGTTGCTTCATGAGCAAGGCATTGTGGTGCATAGATGAATAAGGGTTTCTTTGGGGAACCAACCTCAAATCCTTTGACTTGCTTTGATCAAAATGATGAATTGAGATACTAGGGAGGCATATTTGATTGATGAGAGCTTTGGGAACCATTACCATGCTTGCTATCATCTTCTCTTGGCCATATCTCTATACAAAGGATCTCCTTGAAGCTTTGGACCTTGTGATTGTTCAAGCTACAAACAAAAGATGTTAGTGACATATTTTTGTGCTTTTGGTTAGTGAACAAAATAAGAAAAGCAATGATATACAATTCAAGCATGCTTGGTGATCTCAAACCACTCTCAAGAAGTCCCATCCAAAGGTAAAGGGAACCAAGATGCTACTGATCCTTGAGGCAATGCAAATGCAATGTTATGATGCCATGAGGGATCTTAGGGACAAAATTAGGGTCTTACAGATGCCCCTGTTTAAGGTCATTTTAGCCGGAGAAGTGAAGGTTAAAGTCTTCATCTCGACGGGGTAGAATGGGCTTAAATAATATCAAAGAGACGAATTTTGGTCCCTAAGAGACCTCATGATGCAGATGTATGCCTGCAAATGGTAAAACTCTGTGGGAATATGCGTCCACAAAAGAAAAAGAAATCCGGAGAAACTAAAAATCCCAAAGGAGTAATAAACTCACTAGGGAGACAGAGACTCTGGGGGAGTAAAGGGTAAAAAATGCGTGAGCAGGTTACGACTTGAGACCTTCTGAGAGACACGGAGAGAATCCATGAAATAAATCAATGGAAGGACTCGAGCCGACTCGAAAATGCAGGTATTGGGGAATATGCCAATACATCCAAAAATTATCCGCAATGGATACTTCGGATGAAAATCCGGACTCAGGTGTGGATGCCCACTAAGGACTCCACTGAGGAAGATCCCAACAGAAACTCCTGGGGAAGCAACGGGATGAGGTATTACCGGTTACTGGGTAATAAGCTCAAAGAGACGTGTGATCTGAACACCGGTATAAGGGTGAGAGAACAACATGCTCGGGAAGAATGAGTATCTAAGACCGGTATAAGGGTGAGAGATATCAATCAACAAAATCATCTAAGGAAGACCTAGAAAGGTATATTTCAACTCAGGGAAATCTGACTCCACAGGGGACAAAAAGTCGTAATAGGGAGCAGAAGGAAGGAACACCAGGGATGCCGGTTACTGGGCATATAATAGGCGACCAACCAAAGCGTGAATTGGGGAATATTCCCAAAACACTCATCATCCGAAAAGAGGGCAAAAACCAAACTCAATTAAGGGATGGACATTCAATTCCGAAACAGGGATACGAATCTTACTCAACTGGGGAAGAACAAAAGGCTTCGACCAAAGAGTGCATGAGATATATTATCTATTACCGTCAGAACATAGATAATATACTCGTATGGAAGATTATCCACAACCGGTTACTGGGTTACCAAAGGATAAATCGACCGACAAAGAGAAAGGCATCGGGATACCGAAACTAGGTATATAATGATGTCCAAACAAGGAGAGCAACAAACATTACCGGCAATCGGTACATGAAAGATGACTTGTTGGGGATAAACTGCCTAATCAGAGCAATTATCCAAAAGAACGAGGGAATATCACCACCGAATATTGCGTAATGATAACCGTCAAGGAGGGGATTACATCTATCGGATACTGGGTAGAAAACCACGGAAGAGTAACCGTCATCGATTAGGATGAACAAGAAGGTTAACTCTGCAAAGAGGAGAAAATAGGGTTTATAACTACCGGTATAAGGGTAGAAAACCACAGACTCCTCCGAGGATAAGATGAATAGTTACCGATTACTGAGCAATTATTCATTTACCACGAAGAACCATAAGAGACAGTCACAAGAGGCCAATTTAGGATCAAACCAAAGAGGCAAACTGAATCAAGAGTCGTCCTAGTGAGGATATAACTCAATAGGGGAACCCATCCCAATATATGTGTTGGGAGGAAGCAAAAACAACCGTCGTCCACGAGGATATAACTCTGTGGGGAACCCATCTCAATATATGTGTTAGGAGGAAGCAAAAACAACCGTCGTCCACGAGGATATAACTCAGTGGGGAATGTGGCAGGAAAGATAAACACTTTCTGCCTAATGGGCTGACTCTATATTGAGGGATCAGACACCGACATCTGCTTGGGAATGTACTACCAACTAGCAGGGAATAACAAACAAAGATATATGGCAAAGAATGCAATATGAATATCCGAATGTTTGAAAATTATATGCACACATGCATGATTTATGTATGATGAATGCTGACAGACAAACATTTCTAACACAAACAGTTTCAAAGGATAAGCACAAACAGCCGGTACTACATCTCAAGAGAGAAAGCCAGGTTCACAGGAGAGTATCCAATCTGCCGGGGATCAGAGATACCAGGAAGCAACAAAACCTCTGCAGGGGATGAATCATCGGTCAATCCGGCTGGGGACAGGAGTTTATTGCACAGATAAAATCCGCCGCATAAGTAAATCGACTGGGGAATCCATCCGAGGAGGTAAAGGGATTCTGGGGATCAACCACCAAGTACCTTACCCACCAAGGAGATCATATCTGCTGAGGAGAAAAGATTGCTACTCCGCTGAAGGGGAAAGTAGTGAATATCTCAACATGCATTCCACTCAGTAGGATAAACCACAAAAAGGCTCCGGAAGAAGAAGGTACAGTCATGCCAGGAATATGAACAAAAGTCTTACTCTGTTGGAGATCATACCATCCTTGGGAGAGCACTGAGGATCTCCTAAGTATCTTTTCGTCGTTGTGAATGTTTACATTGCTTAAAAACAGGTTATGAAAAATTTGTTTATTCAAAACAATGATATTTTCTCAATTAAAACATGCAAAACATTTGTTGAATAGGAGCAAATAAGAGTGCAAACAATTGGATAAAAGGCTCAAGTTTATTTGATGGAATGGTAGTCTGTGAATGGCAATACTCCATAGATCTATACAAATTTGAAATTGGTGATATATATTGGAAAAGGGCTACATTGAACATAATGACCATTTCTCCACCAATTCTGAATCCGATGTATTCGAAGTTTCGGTTGATGACGAATGAGCAAGAATCTCCGACGGATGACAGTTGTAGAACAAAGTCTTGTCAGGATGCAATTACTTGCCAAATCCCTAATTTTTGCCTAGATTGCCCCAGGATGAGGTACTCAATCTAGCGGGATACAAATATTCATTTTTTGTGTCTCTAACTTTTGCCTGGACCGCCCTTTCGGGTTTTCAATCCACCGAGACACTCATTTTTGCCTAAGTCTCCCTTTCGGGTTTTCAACTTAGCGAGCTATTCTGTTTTTATTTTAGGCGAAGTATTTCTTGATTGCATCTGAATTCACAGGACGAGTGAAATCCTCCCCATCCATAGTTGTAAATATCAAAGCACTGCCTGAAAAGGCTCTCTTAACAACATATGGACCTTCATAGTTTGGAGTCCACTTGCCCCTGGAATCGGGCGCGAAAGACAAGACTTTCTTGAGCAAAAGGTCACCTTCTCGGAACATAGGAGGCTTGACCTTCTTATCAAAAGCTTTCTTCATTCTTTGTTGATATAACTGACCATGGCACATGGCAGTCAATCTCTTCTCTTCTATCAAATTCAGCTGGTCATAACGACTCTGAACCCACTCAGCATCAGTCAACTTGGCCTCCATCAAGACTCTCATTGATGGGATCGCCACCTCTACTGGGAGTACAACCTCCATGCCATAAACAAGAGAGAAAGGGGTTGCCCCTGTTGAAGTGCGGACAGATGTACGATATCCATGCAAAGAAAATGGAAGCATCTCGTGCCAATCCTTATACGTGACAACCATCTTTTGGATAATCTTCTTGATATTCTTATTAGCAGCTTCAACAGCCTCATTCATCTTGGGTCTGTAAGGAGAAGAATTATGATGGGCGATCTTGAACTCACTACACAACTCTTTCATCATTTTGTTGTTCAAGTTAGATCCATTATCAGTAATGATCTTATCCGACACACCATAACGGCATATAAGCTGATTCTTGATAAACTTCACGACCACCTGCCTTGTCACATTTGCATACGATGCCGCTTCAACCCACTTGGTGAAGTAATCGATTGCTACGAGAATAAATCTGTGTCCGTGGGACGCTTTTGGCTCTATCATGCCAATCATGTCAATTCCCCACATGGAGAAAGGCCAAGGTGATGAGATCACATTCAAAAGTGTCGGGGGAATATGGATCTTATCCGCATCGATCTGACACTTATGGCATTTCTTCACATATTTGCAGCAGTCGGACTCCATTGTCAGCCAATAGTAGCCTGTTCTCAACATCTTTCTAGCCATGGCATGTCCATTGGAATGAGTTCCAAATGAACCCTCATGGACCTCAGTCATTAACAGGCCTGCTTCGTGTCTATCCACGCATCTGAGCAGAACCATGTCAAAATACCTCTTATAAAGCACATCGCCATTGAGGTAGAAACTGCCTGACAATCTCCTCAGAGTCTTTCTAACTTTCACAGATACCCCAGGCGGATAAACCTGGTTCTGAAGGAAGCACTTAATATCATGATACCATGGCTTATCATCTTTCACCTCTTCTACTACGAATACATAAGATGGTCTGTCCAAGCGCATCACGGTGATATTGGGAACTTCATTCCAAAGTTTAACCACAATCATCAAAGCAAGTGTAGCAAGAGCATCTGCCATCGGATTCTCATCTCAAGGAATATGATGGAAGTCAACCTCAGTAAAGAACGTTGAAATACTTTTCGCATAATCCCTATATGGAATGAGACCTGGCTGATTTGTTTCCCATTCACCCTTAATCTGATTGACAACGAGGGCCGAATCACCATAAACATCAAGATGCTTGATCCTTAGATCAATGCATTCCTCCAATCCCATAATAAAGGCCTCATACTCAGCCATATTATTCGTGCATTTGAAAGTTAGCCTTGCTGTAAAAGGAATATGTGTGCCCTGAGAAGTAATAATCACTGCCCCAATACCATTTCCATACTGATTTCCAGCGCCAGCAAACACCATACTCCATCTAGAACCAAGCTCTGGCCCTTCATCGAGTGTAGGCTCATCACAATCTTTCATTTTCAAATACAGAATCTCCTCGTCTGGAAAATCATATTGAACTGATTGATAATCCTCAACTGGCTGGTGTGCCAAGTGGTCAGCCAGGATACTACCTTTAATAGCCTTCTGAGCTCGATACTCAATATCATACTCAGATAACAACATCTTCCAACAGGCAATTCTCCCTGTTAAAGCAGGCTTCTCGAATATATACTTAATTGGATCCATTCTGGATATCAACCAAGTCGTATGATTTATCATATACTGGCGTAAGCCCTTAGCGGCCCAAGCCAAAGCACAACATGTCTTCTCAAGCATCGAGTATCAAAACTCACAATAAGTGAACTTCTTGCTCAGATAGTAGATGGCATATTCTTTCTTTCCTGATTCGTCCTGCTGACCAAGGACACAACCCATTGAGTCTTCAAGAACAGTCAGATACATGATCAAAGGTCTCCCTTCCACGGGCGGAGACAGGATCGGAGGCTCAGACAGATACTCTTTAATACTGTCAAAAGCTTTCTGGCAATCCTCGGTCCAATCATGGGACTGATCTACCTGGAGGAGCTTGAATATCGGCACACATGTGGCAGTCATGTGGGATATAAATCTGGAAATATAATTCAAGCGGCCAAGAAAACCTCGGACTTGCTTCTCAGTTTTAGGCGCAGGCATCTCTTGTATTGCTTTGACCTTTACAGGATCAACCTCAATACCTCTCTCACTGACAATAAATCCCAATAACTTGCTGGAACGGACTCCAAATGTACACTTGTTGGGATTCAGGCGAAGCTTATACTTCCTCAAACGCTGAAAAAGCTTCAACAAGTGCTCTACATGTTCAACTTTCGTTCTTTACTTGGCGATCATATCATCAACATATACCTCGATCTCCTTGTGCATCATATCATGAAACAAGGTGGTCATAACTCTTTGATACGTGGATCCGGCGTTCTTCAAACCGAAGGGCATCACACGATAACAGAATGGTCCCCAAGGTGTGATGAATGTTATCTTCTCCATATCCTCGGGTGCCATCTTGATCTGGTTATATCTGGAAAATCCATCCATAAATGAGAACACATTGAATTTAGCTGAATTGTCTACCAACATATCAATATGTGTGTCGCAGCCTAAAAAAATAGGAGTGCGAAAAAAACAACCGGCGAAGAAGGAAAAGACAGAAGAGTCGCCACCGTGCGTTATTTATCCCAAAGGAGGGAAAGAAAACGCTCGAAGTAAACCTGGGAAAAGGAAAGGAAAAGACAAGGTCTCGCAACCAAATCTTGGGTTCGGGAGTCGATTATGCGAAGGGAAGGTATTAGCACCCCTACGCATCCGTAGTACTCTACGGGATCCACTCTTGTTGTTCTTGTCTAAAGGGTGTGGGTTTATCTAATGTACTATTTATTAAAAGAGAGGGGTCAAAAGAAAATGACTCGCGCGGATGTCGCATCCACTGCATACGTATCTCATATGAATATGAGAATCAGAGTCTTCGTAGCTCGGCTACCTATGGGTTATGGGGATGTGTGCTTGGTAAGACGTCGCGTCTTATGCCTACGTATCTCATCTGGAGTGAGAATCAGAGCAAAACGTAGTTCGGCTAACTACGAGTTAAGGGTTGTGTTTTGGGCGAACAATGTTACTACGCAATCTACCGGATGCTCGACCTTTGGAGACTTACTTGCCTGTAGTAGAAGGAGTAAATATGTTCTTAGGAGAAGAAAAACCAATGAGTTTGTTTGTTTTAGGGATGCTCATGCAAAAAGGCAGTCCTAGACGAAGGAACCGCGCTACCTTACTTGACATGCAAATGGGAGACTATACGAAGCCTAACAATCCTATGGGGAGACGATCGCACCATACAAAACAAACATGCATAAAGTAAACACGCCAACAAGGGGGCTCAAACGCACATGGGTAGGGCTTTAGTCAAGATGGGTCATATCAACCTCGACAAACAAGCCATGGAAGGGTAATCAAACGGGCTCTTAACCACTGACACTGAACGTCAGGGTGAGCAGATCAGAAGGGTAATGAGGGTAAGACCTCATAGCTCTTAACCCTGGACAGGGTGAGCTCATGACAAGGCGTGGGGGTTCAGAAAGATGGAACCTTCTCCACTGACTGACCGGACAAAATATCTTGGGCTTTTGTTCTGAAGCATCGACACGTAGTGTGATCTTAAAGAACGACACACTGAATAACGGGGGATTGACTACTAATCCCTTTTCTCCGTCAATTGCCTATTCGTGGAGGTCTTTAGCATTGATGCCTCTTCTTGGAGGTCTTTAGGCACAAAAGTAAACACATAAAAGAAAACATTGCCTCCTATTGAGGTCTTCCAGCTAAGAAAGCGGTAAAATGCGGGAAAAATAAAGGGATCAAGAGATCTACCACACGGATAAAGATCCGAAGCAACAACAATTAGAGAAATAAGAAACCCAGAGATCTCTCAGGCTAGCACCATCAAAGAAACCAGTCAGAAAGGCAATCAGAATAAATCTCCCAAATGGTATCCCACAAATAAAGTGGAATACCAAGCAAGCTATCTCTTCAAGAGTCATGTGAGCGCTCACAAAAACTCAACAAACAGGTTAGAGAAGACAAGATGGAATCAGGAGAAAACAATGTCATGACAAACACAAAACGGATTAGAGCAAATAGAAAAGCAATTGCTGTCGCGATCGCTGCTGCTTCGCTTAGCGAAGGCTTAGCGAAGTTCGCTGCAGGCTCGCCCAGCGAAGCGGCTAGCGAATGCCTCCGGGTTTTGGGTTCTTCATGGATAACATTACGATCTCTGCAACCCAAACCCTATGGTATCCATCAGCAACGAAACGATTAAACATTCAAGGTATTGTTTACCCATTCATGCATATCCAAACCCGTGGGCAAAGCCTACCTCATACATTCAGAGAATTCAAATTGAAAGCATAGAGTAACGGGAATAAAGGCAAACCTGATTGGAGAGATCGATTAAAATCGAATGGCACGGCTGGGTTTGCAAAGCCATGTTAGGGTTTGCGTGAGATGGAGGTGAAAAAGTGTGTGAGTCAGAGTGAACTTTTTAGAGCTGTCTGGAGGCTGTTGCAGATTAGTTCGTCTCTCTCCTTCTCTCCCTCTTTTCCTCTTCTTGTTCCACTGAAACTCTAGTATTTATAACCTGATTTTTGTGGCTTGGTGGGCTCAAATGAGGGCAACTCAAGACCATGACTTTCTGTTATTTTCACAAAACGCGTGGGCTTCGCCTAGCGAAGGATCTGCTTGCTTAGCGAGCATGACAGTTCAGATTTGCTAGGCGACCCATTCTGCTCGCCTAGCGAGCATGCAGCTCATGAACAGATTTTTGCTCCTTCAAGATTAGCGTTCTGAATGATGAATAGACCCCATTTGAACCTGTCGGAAGTAACTCAAGTCTTTCCCTTGTGTTGACTGATTACCCGGATAGAACCCACAAAGTGTCTTGGATGATGTTCAGGCTTCTTGGATCTGATTCTGATTGACATGATGAAATGTAATATGAAATGTTAAATGACCTTAAAATGTATGCATGAATGAGGAGGGAAAATTTTGGGTTGTTACAATGTGGTAGCGGGAAATCATCTTTCGGACTAGCTTTATTCAAGTCTCTATAGTCCACACACATCCGGACTTTTCCATCTTTCTTAGGCACGGGCACAATATTGGCCACCCATTGAGGATATGTAGAAGTCACCAGAAACCCTGCATCAATTTGCTTCTGAACCTTCTTTTTGATCTTCACTTCCATATCAGGATGTGTTCTTCTGAGCTTCTGCTTCACAGGCACGCACTCAGGCTTTAAAGTTAAGTAATGTTGCACAATATCAGTATCTAGACTTGGCATGTCCTCATATGACCATGCAAAGACGTCAACATATTCTCGTAGCAGCTCAATCAACCTCCTCTTAACAGATTCTTCAAGGAGCACCCCAATCTTCACTTCTCGCACACAATCCTTAGACCCCAAGTTGACTGTTTCCAGATTCTCGAGATGTGGCTGAATGATCTTCTCTTCCTGCTCAAGTAGACGGGTAATCTCGTCAGGAATCTCTTCAACATCATCTTCTTCCGCCTTAAATACAGGGAACTCAAAATTGGGAGATGGTGTTGGATCATTATGTTCAATGGGTTTGATCAACCTACATAATGATTTTGGATATGAAAAGCTTTAGAATTCAAACAAGGCAATAATTATGCAAATGAAAAGATTGATTTTATTCTATTTTTTAGGTTTTATGTGATCACCAATTTCATGCAAAAAGCGAAAAGGGAAGATAATTGGAAAGACAATCATTTAACATGAATCTATTGCATGAAAATATCATTGTATTTATGCGCCAACAATGTCATCACTCCTCCTTTTGGCATGGGAGGAGGGTTTTTTTAACACAATGAACATTACTTCGACTTATGGATGACTATTGTAATATCCACAGCGACCCAATTATTGCAGATTCCCCCAGGGATGACGAAGTTGCTAGAATCCTCTTCGTCTTCTTCCAGAATGGAAGCAGCTTTCTCATCTTGACTGGCGTGGATGAACCCTCCACTCTTGAACAGCCCTTACGTGTTGAAAACCCCAGACGAATAACCTATGCCAGCTCGAGACTTGTTATCTTCTAGCTCAATCATCTTCCCTAAACCAGCAGTTGCACCACACTCAATGGCCAACTTTGCATCTTTATAGGAAGCAAATGAAGGAGTTTTCTTCTCAATAGGCTCAGCAATAGACAAATCTCGGAAAGGAGTTCTAACTTCATCCTCAGCATCTATGTATGAGAAGGAAGACAAGTGGCTAACCAGGAGAGCCTTTTCTCCCCGTACCACCACCAGTTTCTTGTTCTTCACAAATTTCAGTTTTTGGTGTAGGGTGGATGTCACGGTGCCTGCCTCGTGAATCCATGGTCTGCCTAAGAGACAGCTATACGATGGGTGAATGTCCATAACCTGGAAGGTAATCTGGAAATCACTTGGTCCGATCTTGACTGGGAGATCAACTTCCCCAATCACAATTTTGCGAGACCCATCGAAAGCCTTCACAACTACTCCACTCTGCCTCATGGGAGGCCCTTGATATGACAGTTTCGAGAGAGTGGATTTTGGTAATACGTTCAGTGATGACCCAATGTGCACCAGCACATTGGACATGGCGTCGTCTCTGCAACCCATAGAAATATGTAGAGCCAAGTTGTGGTCTCTTCCCTCTTCGGGGAGATCAGAGTCATAGAAACTCAGGTTGTTACAAGCGGTAATGTTTGCAACAATGCTATCGAATTGTTCTATCATGACATCATGATCTACATATGCCACATCCAAAACCTTCTGCAGAGCCTCTCGGTGTGGTTCTGAATTCAAAAGCAAGGATAACACCGATATTTTGGATGGCGTTTGTAGAAGCTGGTCTACAACATTGTACTCGCTTTTCTTGATGAGCCTCAGCATCTCATCACAGTCTTCTCTCATATTGCCGCTTGGGCCAACCGAAGTAGGAGTTCCCAATGTAGAGGAGGGCTTAACAACAGGTGCCGATTCGGAGCGCTCAAAGCATTCCCAATTGGGCGTTCGACAGAATCAGCATTAGCCTGGGGCTTGGGAGGTGCTGAAAACACACGACCGCTGCGGGTCAAACCACTAACATCCGCAATGTTAACAACAGAGGAAGATGGTAAGGACACTTCTTTCCCACCTTCTACCGCGACAACATTGTAGCGATAGGGAATTGCTTTTTCAGAAGAGTATGGTACTGGTCCGGCTGGCTTGATGGTCAAGGTAGGAGAAACCTTCTGCTTGCTACTATCATACTTGATAATAACGGGCTCGGGGATCCGAAACACTGGAGAAATTACGTTGACCTCGTCAGCATCTTCGTCAACATTTCTGTTTTGAAGGATCTCAATAACTCTTTCATCCAGCATTTCCTGAACATCTTTGCGCACCTGGCGACAACCTCTTTGATTGACAGAACAAACTCGGCATCTATCGTGGTCATGCTCATAATGACTATACTCACATAGCAAACGATGCATCTCGACCAGAGATTGTCGAATATGACTGACATATTTGACTTTGTACTTGCCAGGGCAGCCCTGGACCATGTTGACAGATTTCCCATGCTCGGGCAATGGGTTCTTCTTCACATTAGGACCTACGTCCTCGAAACATAGAATGCCACACCTCACAAGGTCTTGAACCTTGGTCTTCAAAGGGTAACAATTCTCCACGTCGTGGCCGGGAGCACCAGAATGGTAAACACAGTGTAACTCGGGCTTATACCACCATTGAGGGTTGGCAGGTATAGCCGGTGGATCTCTCGGAGTAATCAACTTCCTCTCTATCAAAGAGGGATATAATTCTGCATACGTCATTGGAATAGGATCGAAGGTGACCCTTTTCCTTTCAAAGAGGCTGGTAGGCCTGCTGCTGCGGTTGGTGCTGCTGATGTTGATATTGCGGATGTGGTTGCTGATTGGTGTTATGTTGCTGGTACTGCTGATTATCTCTGAAAACCGGTGCTATATGAGCCACCTGGTGCTGGTTACCGACAGGACGCACGGTCTTCCTCCTCATAGATGGTCTTCTTGGTTTTACATGGGAGGTCACAACATGTGCCTCTCCATATTTCTTCTTTGCAAACACCCCATATCGTTTGGTAGAAGAGCCTTCCTCTCTGGTTAGACGTCCTTCTCTAACCCCTTCTTCTAGACGCATCCCCATATTCACCATCTCGGTGAAGTCAGAAAGAGCGCTAGCAATCATCCACTCATAAGAAAAAGAACTTAAGGTCTTCAGAAAGATCTTAGTCATCTCTTTCTCTTCTAGCGGAGGCACAATCTGTGTTGCTAACTCTCGCCACCTCTGGGCGTACTCTTTAAACGTTTCCTTGTCCTTCTGGGATATGGCCCTCAATTGATCCCTATCGGGAGCCATATCTACATTGTACTTGTATTGCTTGACGAAGGCCTCGCCAAGATCGTTGAAGGATCGGATGTTCGCACTGTCTAAACCCATGTACCAACACAGGGCGACACCGGACAGACTGTCCTAAAAGTAGTGGATGAGCAATTCGTCGTTGTCGGTTTGAGTCGACATCTTCCTGGCATACATGACTAGGTGGTTGAGAGGACAAGTATTTCCCTTGTATTTTTCAAAGTCAGGGACCTTGAATTTTATAGGGATCTTCACATTGGGAACCAAGCAGAGTTCGGCAGCAGACTTGCCGAAAAGATCCTTTCCTCTGAGAATTTTCAATTCCTTGCGAAGCTCAAGAAATTGATCATTCATAGCGTCCATCTTCTCATAGACATCTGGGCCCTCAGATGGCTCAGAATGATAGATGGTATCGTCTACCCTGGGCAAAGTATGCACGACAGGAGGAGGAACAACAAGGGCCGGGCTAGATGCCGACATAGAAGCAAAGGTAGGAGCAGGACCCTCGGGCATGAAATTGGGAGGCATCCCCCACGGGAATCTGGCTGGCATGGCTGTTGGAGCAAAGTGTGCACTGGCTGCAGGCACAGTTGAGGAGACAATCTCAGAGATGACTGTCCTCTGGGGAGGAGTTGAAGGTGTCGGAGAAGACTGGCTCTGGGCAGCCAAGAATGATTCCATCAAGGCACTCAATCTGGCCACTTCCTCCTTCAGCTCGCGGTTCTCTTGTTCCAGATGATCCATCAGTCTTGAAACATCGGGTCTGGTGTAGTACCGGTGAGTCAGCTTGTCTTCAAAATAAATGAAGAACACAGAGTTAGACCACAGGACAAGAAGCTGGGACCAAAACCTGCTTATGCATATGATGCATGCAATGCTTGTGCATATGATTTTTTCTTGTATTCTGAAGGAACTCTAGGGTTTTATTTGCAAATTTTTGGAAATATTAGACATTTTATCACATATGGAAATATCTCATCAAATAATATCGGGAAAAGAAGTACAACATTGTCAATCATATACAAGAGAAAAGGGAAATAATCATCCTATGGGTCCCTAGAAACAATCATCTAAAGCTCGGGACACAGGAAGATAAGATGCACGAAGCCTCTTCACCTCCCTCTCGTAGGCTGCCTCCATATATGCCTTCTCCTTGGCGAGTCGGTCGTACTTCCTTTTCCAAAACATGGAAGACTGAGGAAGTAGAGAAGTCCATCATCATCAGGATCATCAATAACCTGATGTTCGAGGAACTCTATCAAAGCATCCTTCTCCTTGATCTGCTGAAGCAACTCTTCTCTTTCACGGATCCAAGCACGTGATCGATCTTCGTCTCTCAACTCCTCTACTCCTTGATTAGGGAGGGTTGAAGGCCCAACCATAACCAAAGGGGTAGGTCTCGGATACTCGTAAGGCATGAGATACTCGGACGCTCTCTTCCTAACCCAAAGCAGTGTACGGCTCCATAGCAACACAATTCTTAGGACCCAACTCTTTCCTTCCTTTCCTATGAATCTTGCACCAAGCGCGGACCATTCTACCCTTCAAGCCTTGGGGATCTTTATTCTCCTGAAAGAACACACCCTCTAACAGAATGTTATTAGGTTTATCCTTTAGGGGGAACCCAAGCTGACGACGTGCCAAAACAGGGTTGTAGTTAATCCCACCACATGTACCAAGAAGAGGTACATTGGAGAATTCACCACAAGAGTCGATAATCTACACACCATCATACACACGGTTGTACCAAGAGATATCATCATTAGTGAGGGACATAAGTCTCATGGACCACCGTAGACAACCCTTGTTCTCCTTGAAGGCGACCATTTGCGGTAAGTGAGAAATAAACCACTTATACAACAAAGGAAAATAGCACACAATGGCACCACCACCCTTTGCATTCCTCAGATGCAAAGAGAAATAGGTATCACCCAACAGACTAGGAACGGGATTAAGAGTAGAGAAAATCCTAATGGCGTTCACATCCACAAACTTGTCGATGTTGGGGAACAATATCAATCCATAGATGAGAAGTACAAATATGGCCTCAAAGGCATCCTCACTCATGGCCTTCCCATACACAGTAGCTTGAGCAATGAGGAACTCAGCAGGGAGACCTTGAATTCCACCTTTGGTAGTCATATGAGCACCAACCAGAGATTCATCTATGTCCAACATATCTGCTATCTCTTGAGAAGTAGGAATACCCTTCAAGCCACTGAACGACAACTGATCCAGAATAGGTATACCCACAAGGTAGGCATATTCCTCAACGGTACAAAGGATCATAAAACTGCACCAGTACACTCATCAACCCTTAATCCACTTGAGTAGTCAGAAGAGAAAGAAGCTTCCCAAAACGAGCCTTGAAACCCAAGGGATCTAGTACATAAGATGTCAAATTCCTTAATTCTTTCAAATCTGGTTGTCTGAAACTGTACTTCTTTGTATTCCTTCTTCGTCTTTCCATGTCTGAAAATTTGCAAATAAACCCCTTAAGTTCCTTGATAATTTTCTTCATTGATGATATGGATGCAAATGAGTGCATGAATGCATGAATGCAACAATCACACTCAAGGATCAAGCAAAGCACACCAAACAAAGGTCATGGGATGGATCATATCATCCTTAATATCAATCATCCATTTTGGTGGATTATGGTTTACACCTTATCAACACCCAAGTTCCATTGATATTAAGGATACATGAACGGATCAACCATGAATCAAGGGTTTGTTGCAAGTCACGAGCATGGAGTTTCGGTTAAGACCCACCCAAAGGGAGTGTACTAGGGTTTAAACCTGCCAAACATTTTCTACAAGAGGTTCCCATAGTCATCATCCCATCCTTCAGATATTATCGGAGAAACAACTACTCGTATTCCAAAAATATTCTAAAGAGAGACTCTTATGAGTGTAGTATCGCGTAACAATCGTATCAAATCTTACACTTGAACGACTTTCGCACTACATCCTAAGAATAGGCCAAGATGGGCTTGGTAAACTAAGGTCCTTGGCTTCTAAGGTCTATATTGGAAAGAGTAATGTCTAACCACAACTTATTTGTGTGACATTATTGATCCCAACATGACCTCCACCAAGTGAATGGACTTGCAAGTCAACTTACTAAGGAATAACTCCACACAAGTAAACAAGACCACGCCATTCTCCTACCCTAAGTGCACTCGAGTCCGGGTATATAACTCATCTCACAAAGATCACCAAGCATACAAGGAATTAATATCAAGCAAGTCAATCATTACATACAAGACAGTAATCCCAAATTGCACAAAAAATATGTCACTAAACAATACAATACAACAAGTATGAAAAGTAGGCAAAAACCCACTAGGCAAATCTCCCCAGCAGAGTCGCCACTTTTCTGTAGCGGGGTATTCGTTACCATTAGAGATATTGACTAAATCCAAGGTAAATCATACAAGTCGAGTCGCCACCGCACTTCTATTTATCCAAAGGAATGGTTACAAAGCGAACAAAAACCTAATAGTTTTAACAAAAACTAGTAAAAGAAAACAAAGATCTGGTTAAGGGGGTTGGTTATGTAATAGGAAGGTGTTAGGCACCCAAAACATCCTAGGTACTCCTAGGGAGCCCTTTTCACACTTGTTGTAAAGGTTGTTGTTTTGTGGAAAATTTTGTTTGTGCAAACATGATTGAAGAGATGAGGAAAGAATGTACAAGTTTATTTACATTTTGTGTTTGGATGGATAAACCCATTGCCTACGTACCATCTTATAAAAAGATTAGGATCAAAACCTCGTAGTTCGGGATTAAAATCTCAAAACAAGTTGGTGAATTGATTGGTCCAAAAGCCTTAAGGTCTTTTGTTATCAAAGGGAGAAAACTCAACCAAACCACAAATCCACCATGTGAGGATAGCTTCAACATGCTAGTGAGGGGTTAACCCTATAATAAGCATGGAAGGCTCATTGTCCATCACTAAGGATATAGGTGAGTATTACATCTACCACAAGGATAACTAAAACCTAGTAGCTAAAGGTTATGAAAGATTTGATTAAGAAAGTGGCCATTGGAACCACAAAAAGAAATTTGAATGGGTTATATTCACCAATTAGAAGTATATACAAAAATGGTCAAAGTTGACTTAAAGATTCAATTCAAAATAAGTGTTATGAAAAGAAAGTTTGAAAATCAAAAGCATAAGGCTTAGGTTTCTAATATTGAAAACAAAGGGTAAATGTTTGCACAAAGAGTTTTGGCTTGGGTTAGAGTGAAAGGAAAGAAGAAGAAGGGCTAAGTCCTAAGTAAAACAAAAAGGTGAGGGATAAAGAAACAAAACCACAATGGAGTTCCTCTCTTGAGATCTTATTGATGATCCAAGTAGCTCCCATCCTTTGGAATAACCAATCACAAAGCATAAGCAATCAAACAAGTATCTTAAGAGATCATCAATGTATCTTGTATCTTTCACTTTGGATGAACATAGCAATGGTCCTTCAATTTGAGCTCATAGAATCCCCTAGCACAAAAGCACACATATCAAAAGTTTCATGAAGTAAACCAAGAATGGACAAGAGTGAGTTTAAAGATTTGGTCCCTTTAATCCATTTTCATCATTAAGGTCCATTTACTCCAAATTTGCATAAGGAAGGTCCTAGAATCTAAGTCCAATTCTCCATTCTTTGCATAGGGAAAGTCCTAGAAACTAAGTCCATTTCTTTGCATTTGGTTCACAATAATCAAAACAAAACACAAGCATGATAATATGTATATAATTATATGCTCAAGGGAGCAAAAGGCAAATGGCATTAACATAAACATGTGCTCAAGTGAGCAAAGAGAAAAAGCAAATGGATAGTATGTGCAAGAATAGTAAATTGCATAAAAGTAAAGAGCAAAAGGTAAATGTTAATTGTTAATGGTTAGTGTTAGTAGTTAGTGTGCCATAAGTCAAATTTAGCGCTATGTTAAGCAATCATAATTGGACTTATGTAGAAGTTATAACTATCTGAGGCCGGTCAATAATAATGTAGGCAACAACACAAGTTAGAAGTCTTGATTAGTGAATTAAGTTCCAACAACTTGCCATGCCAAAAGAAAATGAGAATTGATCTTGTATTGGTTTAAGCCTTTTGCATGATTTAGAAAACAACATATCCTTAATGCAAAGCCATTCACTTGATCAATTGATCAAGATGAATTAGATTTGGATCAAGGAAGATTAAATCTCCCTAATCAATGCTAACTTATCAACCTTCAACTCATTGATCAAAAAGAAAAAAGAAGAAGAAGAAGAAAGAGATGAAGAAAGGATAAGGGAATGGAAAGATCAAAATGCATAAAGTGAAATATAATGTACCAATCCAAATGTATTGACCAAATGACAATGAAAGTCAAAGTCAAACAATGATAAATCAGAAATGAGATGAAGATTGGAGATCAAACAATAAGCAAAATATTTTTGGAATTTTTTAATATTAAAAATAAACTTGAATTAAAAAAATAAAAGAAAGGTCAAACTTCAAAATTACTTCAAATCAACCTTGAAAGGTCCACGTAATTTATCCGAAGTTCAACAAGGTCAAACAAAGTTTGACAAAAAATTTCAGCATTTTTAAAAGTCCGAAACTATTTTTAATCAATTAAAAAATGAATAAAAATAACCTAATTGAACTAAAATCTCAAATAAATATCAAGTCAATTAAAAAATTGATGAGAATATTTTTCATAGATCCATCATCATTTAAATAGGTTAGGAAAATATTTTTGTATTTTTTGAATATCAAAAACTATTTAAAATGAATTAAAAACAACCAGAAAAGAGAAAATTCATAAAAAATATCAAATGATAAAATAAAAAAAATAAAAATCAGAAATAGAAACTAGAATTTATTTGTAGACTAATGCAATTGGTCTCATAATTTTTGGATTAAAAATGAAAGAGTTATGATTTTTTGAAATAAAATGAAATAAACAAAATAAAATGAAATAAATCAAGAAATGCAAAAAGTCTGGCGCGTTGGATCAAGTTTCATTAAATGATGTGGCACATCAGATGGCTCACAGGCGCGCGCGTATCATAGGCTTGAGTCAAAGGCGAAGCACAATGTATTGAAAAAAGTCATAACAATGAATGGCACGGATTAGATCTGGAAATGCAATCACACGGTCCAGATTGGATCTGGCAACGAAGCAGCCACCGGAGCCACCTTCTTCTCCGGTGAGCTTGCATTTTCCGGCCACCATAGCAGACAACCAAAGCTTAACCAAATCACGCGATCTATACATCATTGGAAAGCTGGGATGATGTACATCATCCCTGTACCATCCATTTTCACTCTAGATTTCCATGGTGTGAGATATCAGAGGTTGAAAAATTTGGTGTTCATCATGAACTCAATGGATTTCAAAAATTAAATGCATAATCATGATGCCTCTATCGAGAGGACTTCAGCCAACACAAGATCCAAGCAAATATGTCAATGGATGATGAGATTCGAAGAAAATACCAGTCGAAGAGTAAGCTTGAATTCTGGAAACTTGAGCTCGATTCTTTGCTTTCTTTGCCAAAACAGAAGATCAGTGAGATGAATGATGAAGGTTTAGAAGCTTTGGCCAATGTTCAAGCCCTTCTGTTTTGATGATGCAAGCCTCAAATAGAAAAACCTCCAACATCAAAGTTGTAGATCTTTTCAAGACAAAAAAAATGGACTTACATTTTGCATAATTTGGATTTTTGATGAAAGATTTATGGGCACTTGAATTTGGACTTTTTTGACTTTTAATGCATTTGACCCAAAATAACCTATAATGTCTTGCATTATCACATATATTTCCTTTGAGATTTTGAAATTTTGTTCAACATAACATTTGAAATAGACATCTTAAGCTTTCCAATTCATTTTATCCCACCTCAACATAATAAAAAATGAATGAGTTATGTCCTTGGGAAGTTGACCCAAAATTAGGGTTTCAGTCAAAATGACCTATAATGTATTGGAATGGGAGATGTCCTTCCAAGCTTTAAATCAATTTTCGATGAACATGAAAGTTGTTCATATTGTCCTTAAGAACAGTTTTTTTTTTGGAATCATCTCCATTTGACCAACACATAAAAAATTAGGTCTCAGTGCATTTCAAAATAGTCAGATGAATTGACTGATCAACTTCTCAAGTCCATGACTCATATCTTGATGAATTGATGATTGAGGACACTCAAATAAGTTAAAATATGCATGAAATGATGAATTAAAGAACTTCCCTTGATTGCATTTGATCATGGGCTGAGGTTTCTTCATGAGCAAGGCATTGTGGTGCACAGATGAATTAGGGTTTCATTGGGGTACCAACCTCAAATCCTTTGACTTTCTTTGATCAAAATGATGAAGTGAGATACCAGGGAGGCATATTTGATGGAAGAGAGCTTTGGGAACCATTACCATGCTTGCTATCATCTTCTCTTGGCCATATCTCTATACAAAGGATCTCCTTGAAGCTTTGGACCTTGTGATTGCTCAAGCTACAAACAAAAGATGTTATTGACATATTTTTGTGCTTTTGGTTAGTGAACAAAATAAGAAAAGCAATGATATACAATTCAAGCATGCTTGGTGATCTCAAACCACTCTCAAGAAGTCCCACCCAAAGGTAAAGGGAACCAAGATACTAGTGATCCTTGAGGCAATGCAAATGCAATGTTATGATGCCATGAGGGATCTTAGGGACAAAATTAGGGTCTTACAATATGGCATTGAAGTTGTGCTCCCGGTAGAGGTTGAGATCCCATCGTTGCGTGTCTTAATGAAAGCTAATTTGCCTGAAGCTGAATGGTGTCAGACCAGGTACGATCAGCTAAATTTGATTGAAGAGAAGAGATTAACTCCCATGTGTCATGGTCAGTAATATCAGCAGAGAATGAAGAAAGCATTTGATAAGAAGATCAAGCCTCATGTACTCAGAGAAGGTGACCTTGTGCTCAAGAAGATCCAATCTTTCAAACCAGATTCTAGGGGCGAATCGACTCCTAATTATGAAGGCCCATATGTTGTCAAGAGAGCCTTTTCAGGCGGTGCTTTGATCCTTACAACTATGGATGGTGAAGAGTTCACTCGTCCTATGAATGTCGATGCAGTCAAGAAATACTTTGCCTAAAAAGAAAAGAACAACTCGCTAAGTTGAAAACCCGAAAGGGCGACATAGGAAAAAATGAGTGTCTCGGTGGATTGAAAACCCGAAAGGGATATCCAGGCAAAAGTTAGAGACGTAAAATAGAAAAATATTATCCCGATAAATTGAGTATCCCACCTTGGGGAAATTTATGCAAAAATTAGGCATTATGGCAAGTAACTGCATACTGTTGATCTTCAACCGAAGCCAAGAGCACAATGGATATCAAATTTGGTAGAAGGATTAGTGATCATTGTATTCAATGTAGCCCTTTTCCATGTAAATTACCATTTTCCAACTTTTGTAAAGATTTATGGATTCTTGTCATTTATAGACTACCGCTCTATTAAATAAAGTTGAGCTTTTTATCCAATTGTTTCTACTCTTATTTAGCTTTCAGACAAATAAATTTAAATTTTATGATGATCATTTTGAAATTAAATCATAAAACAAAAAGAATATTTTCTTAAATAATAAAAAGCATATTTTAAGGAATATCAACAGGGGTCTAAAAACCGATAAGCCCCAAATGCGAAGCATTGTTGGTTTTCCCCCAAGCAGTTGGAGTAAGCGCCGTGTCTTCCCCTGCAGTGTTTCAGCATCACCAGCCGAGTTTTGTTGGTTTCCCCAGCTAAGTTTGTGTTTGCCTCCCTTGAGTTGTAGGCGCATTGTCTCAACAGTTTGCATTAAATCCATCACATGATTTTTATTACTCCCCTCAAGTTTCCAACGAACTTCATTCAGCACTGATTCTAGAGCAGTTGTTGGATTCTCTGCAAGGTTATCTCACCATTTGATATGGGGTTGACCTAAAATTCCCCGCAAAGTTGATGGTGCAGATCCTCATCAGATATTGCTCTCTTCCCTAGCCAGGGTTGAGCCTTTGAGATGGTTGATTCGTGTTCTTATTTCACCTCTCCTTCTACAGTTGGTTTTCTCCTGTTGAGATTGGGTGAGTGTTATATTGTTGATTCAGACCAGTGACATTTGTATCCTTTGCGATCGTTTTGTCGGCATAATCATCATATATGTGTACATATACATATACATTCCTAAATTTCATTATTGCATTATTATTTGCACTTCGTGATTCATTATTTCTCTAATCCTCTACTATGGTGGTATCCTTTTCCCCCAAGCAGATTTGGTGTGTCTGTCCTCTTTCAATTGTAGAGTGTCAGCCCCTTAAGGAGAAAGAATTTAACGTTTCTCATCCCCCACTGAGTTATTTCCTCGTGGATGACTATTATTTCAATTTCCTCCCTAGTTGATTATCTGGATTGAACCACTCCTCCTATGCTATATCCTCATCGGGTCGAGTCTCTGATTGACCGTTTCTTTCTAGATCTTACCTAGATAGATGCTTTTGGTCCCCTGAGAGTCTATTACCCACATACTGGTATACTCTTCTCAGTTTGCGAATACTTTGCTTTTTCCCAATACCCGGCAAGAGTAACCTATTTTTCTCTAGCTGATTCATTTTCACGTGACCCCAGGAAGTATATCCTTGATATGTTCATCCTAACCCATAACGGATATTTTCTTCCCCTTCTTTGAGTCTATCCTTGATATGTTCATCTTAACTGGTAACGAATATTCTCTTTTTGGTATTCTACCCAGTAAAAAGGTAGTTGTAATCCCTAATTCTTTCCCTAGAGGGTTAATCCTTGATATGTTCATCCTAAACAATGACGGGTTTCCTTCTCTTTGCGGTCTTCTATCCAGTAACCGGTAGTTGTAAATCCTTCTTCCCCTCGAAGTCTATCCTTAATATGTTCATCTTAACCGATGACGGATATTCTCTTTTCGGTATTCTATCCAGTAACTAATAGATGTAATCCCTACCTTTTCCGACAATCTATCCTTGATGTGTTCATCCTAACCAATGGCGGATATTCTTCTCTTCGAGTCTATCCTTGATATGTTCATCTTAACTGATGACAGATATTCTCCCTGTTTTATTTTCTGCCCAATAACCGATAGTTGTAAACCCTATTTCGGCTTTTCCCTAGCAGTTTATTCTTACCTAGTAATTGGTAACAAATACACCTTCTGGATAATATATGTGCTCCCTATCAGATTTTGTTATATCCTTACCCAGTAACAGGTAGTGGATAATATATTTCTGTTACTCCTATGTTGAAGTGCATTTTATCCCAATGGAGTTTGAGTGCATATTTCCTCAGTGAAATTGCTATTTCCTGTTTGGTTCAGGCATTTCAACTTTGTTCTAATATACCTGTTTCCCCTGCAGATCTTCCCCGGTTGAGTCTTTCCATTGATTTATTTTCATGGAATCCCTCGAGTCCCCCGGCAGTTTTAAGTCGTACCCTGGCCTACGCATAAGTCTTTTATCCCCAGAGTCTCTGTTCTCCCAGTGAGTTTTCCTTACAGAATGTTTATACTCCTACGGACTTTCAGTCTCTCCAATTTCTTTTCCTTTGTGACAACATCTTCCCCACAAAGATTATTCTTAACATTCATATGAAATGCATCACGAGGTATCTTAGGGACCGAAATTTGTTTCTATTGTTGTTATTTAAGTACATTCTACTCAGGCGTTACGAAGATTCTAACCTTCATCTACTCAGCTAGAACATCCTTCAATAGGGGCAGCTGTAAGACCCTAATTTTGACCCTAAGATCCCTCATGTTATCTCATCATATGCATTAGCATTGGGATCACACCTTTGCATTCTCCTTAGCCCTTATTCATTGGGTTTGCATTGGGAGAGATCACCAAGCACATTTGATTGTATCATACTTCATTTTTTTTGTTTACTAACCAAAATACCAAAAATATGTCATTGTATAATTTAACTCTTTTGTAGGTAGTGTGCATGCTCACATATGCTCTATCAAGCTCATATCTAGGGTTTAAGACCCTCAATGCAAGGAGATCAATCAAGAAGTGGTTTACATTGGCTCTAAGTATCATATATGGGTCCCCATGATCTTCACATGTTATTTTGATCAAGAAATCATCAAGAGTTTGGAGTTGGTTTGCCTTGGAAACCCTAATTCATCTTGGTATCTTATGTGACTTCTTCAACAAGTTTCTTCAACAATTGATCAAATATTTCAAGGTATACTTCACATTACATCATCTTATGAATATATTATCCTCCATGAGTTCCCAAAAGTTAAGAGAATGTCAAGCTAGCAAGTTGGTTCATGGTGGTTGACCAGAGGAAGTCAACTGGTCAAAATTGGGGTTCCCTAAAGCCTATCTCCTATAACGTTTTGTCATAGGAACATGATTCCAAGAGAAACCTAACTCTAAATGAAATTCCAAACAACTTTCCTGTTGAAGTCAAGAGCTAATTTTTCTTGAAAAGTCAATTTTTATGATGAAAGATTATAGGTCATTTTGTCTAAACCCTAATTTGAATGTCAACTTCACAAGACCATAACTTGCTCAATTTTTATGAGATGAAAGCCATTCAAATTTCATGATTAAATTCAAGATGTCTACTTCAACGTTTATGTTTGGAGGAAGTGCAAAGTCAACTTGAAAATACATATGCCAACAGGAAACGTTATAGGTCATTTTGGGCCAATACCATTGAACAAGTGATTTTCCTCAACTTCTAAAATGCATAACTCCCTCATGCCAAATGCAAATGGGGCCAAATTTGTGACCAAATTGAATAGGTTTGAAAGAGCTACAACTTTGATGAAGGAGTTGTTCATATTTCAAGGTGGAAGAAGTGAACTTATGGCTTGGTACTTAGAATTTTTTTTAATAGGTTTGATTTCCCAAACTTCCACCTCAAAATTAATCATGATCAAAGCTTCAAATGAAAAAGTGTTCAACATGAAAGTTGTTCCTCTTGATCTCACCTTTTCAAAAGTCTAAAATAATCTCATTTGGACAACGTATGAGGTACTTGCGCATGGGTGAATGTTGAAGAACCATTTAGATATTTTCAAGGTCCGATTTCCCTAAACACTTGCATGAGCTTCCAAGATGATTTCAGTACATTGCACATTGGATTATGGATCAGATGCTACAATTTCATGGGCCTCATGCACACCGATGCAACCATGCAAATAGGATTTTCAAATTTTTTTCCAAAATTGGAAGTGTGCAAATATCATTCTTTATGGTTATAAATAGAACCTCTCATGCTCATAATTGAGGACCTCATGCCCAAGCTTTGATTCAGAAGCCCCACACCCTTACCATTGAAGGATAAACTTGATGATTTTCTTTAAAATTTGAGTTTCAGTTTTCCGTATGTTTTGAGATTGAAACTCCAAAAGTCCATCCCTTTTCCTGATCTATATCTCTTCCATCAAGCATCTGAAGCAAGGCCAAGCAGAATCAAAAGCAAAATTGTGCCAATCTGAAGCTCCATTGAAGGTGAATTTTCAGATTTTTCATCTCTTCGATTCTCACTCAATTCTCCTCCATTCTTGTTGATTTTTGGTTATCTGAATTCCTACCAATGTAGGAAAGAAGATTGAGTTGCTTTGAGGTCAAATCGAAGCAACTCAGTTCATGATCCTCAAAATTCAATTCCCTGTATCTTTTCATATACACGGAATTATACAAAATTGAGGCCAGATTCGAGCTCTTAAGCATTTTTCCTTCAAAATAGTGTACTCATTTTCCATTTTTCTTTGAGTTGAACTTGGACCAGCTCGGTGGTCCTCACTAGAGAAGATGACCGGAGCCAGGGCTCCGATGGTGTGTTGGCTTGTCCAGAACCCTTTGATCTGAGTCCCACGTTCTAATCTCAACCATCCAAAGTGATTACCACGCGTGCATCTCATTTGACTAAGGAACACATAGAACGCGCGCTTTGGACCATCTCATCTTC
This sequence comes from Lathyrus oleraceus, assembly GCF_024323335.1. Lineage (NCBI taxonomy): Eukaryota > Viridiplantae > Streptophyta > Magnoliopsida > Fabales > Fabaceae > Lathyrus > Lathyrus oleraceus. Next base: position 446,348,154 of record NC_066581.1, read on the forward strand.
CACCTCAATTAATGAGGGAGATCAGATGGTCCATGTATTTTTGAATTTCTGAATTTTCATTTTACTTGCTTTATCTTCATTAATTCATATTAATTTCATTATTGATCCAAAAAATATGGGACTTTCACCAAAAAATTTCAAATATTTTCCTCTTTCATTTTCTGAATTAAAATTATTTTTTGGATCAATATTGATATTTTTCATGATTTAATTGTTTTGGTGCATATTTTTAATTATTTAAAAATACTTCTGACTTTTCAAAAGTAGTGAAATTTTTTCTCCAAGGTCCTTTGACCTTGTTTGACCTATGATAAATCTCTTGGCCATTTATTTGGTGTTTTGAAGAGGTTTTAGGTTTTTAATAAAACATCATTTAACCTAATGCATTTTAAATTGATTTTTAATTTGTTTAATTGTGAATAAATTATGTTGAGCCATTTTTATTGACTTGTGAAGTTTGAATATTGTGTTTCGGCCTTTGTCAAGGTTGATTTGACTTTTGTTGGATTAAAATCATTGGATTTAGGGGATTGATGAAATGTACATTTCATCTCCCAAAATGAATAAATGATTTTAATTTGATAAAATTCCTCCCATGACCAACTTGTGTTTGTCTCATTTCCCCTCCCTCTCCATCTTCAATCCCTTTCTATCCCACTTCTCTCATTGGCCAATGACATCTCAATATCCTACGGCTAATTGGTTCATGAACCAATACAAGTATGGATGAGATTAGGTCCACCCTTTGATCATTTTCTTTTTGTTTGTGGTATGTTTTAAGAGTATGGTTCATTATACCATATCTCTTACATGCATTAACACCAAAATCTTTATTGCTCGGCCTCAGATAGTTGTGACTTCTACATAAGTCCAATTACGATTGCTTAACATAGCGCTAAATTTTGACACAAAGGCATATCATTCTAGTAAGTGAGATTGTAAGTCTCCCCCCTTTCATGGTATTATGTGGAAACTTGGCCTTTTTTCCTTCCTTTGGAAGATGTCTTGGTTCAAGGATCCATGCTTCTGAATAGAGGGTTGAGTGTTCACCAAAGAATTACTTAAACAATTAAAAACCAAAAAAACTTCACTAACCTCTAACCTACTAACAATTTGTTCATATTAATTTATGCAATTTAAATTCAAGCCATTTATCATTTTCTATTATACATATCATTTAACTTGTTCATATTAATGTCATTTTCACTTTGCTCACTTGGGCCATATATTATGTTTGTATATACTTGTTTGTGTATTTTGTTTGTATTTATGGTCCTAGGACATTAAAATACTTAATAAACAACAAAAATCCCTAAAAATGTTTGTATGGACTGTTGGATTTGATCTGAGCCTTGAACTTAGAGTTATGCAACATTCCCTATGCAAAAGGACTTGGCCAATGCCAACTTTTCTGAAACCAAGTCATTGTGATGTGAGCTTTCATCTTATACAAGTGTTGAAATCCTTATGAGTTCATCTACAACATGCTCTTGATGAAGATGTTACTTTGAACGTATGTCTAATGCTTTGTTCTGGGCCATTCAAGGAGTATGTCATCTGATACATGGGAAAATTAAGAAGAAGACTATGAAGTTGCTAGCTTGGATGTGGTTATCTTTATTTGATGCCTTTCTCTTCATCTTGCTACTTGTTTATTGATATTGCTTGATTTAAATTCCAAAGGAAAAGTGGGCTTCTATATGACATTCTTGTGTGTTGCATTGCATCCCATTGGTCAGATCTTTTCAACTCTCAACTTTTAAATTTTGCTTAGGATTAGTCTTTTCATCTCCTCCCACTTCTTAAATTTCAAATCTCTCCCTATTTTCAAAAACCTTCTTTGCTTGTGATTTCTAAACTTAGACTCTTTTTCAAATTAGAAACTTTGGCCTTATGCCATTGTATTTTTAAACTCTTTTCTTTAATCAAACTTCTAAATGAATCGAATCATATTGACTTAAAATTTTAAAAGACAAAAAGAATTAACACTCATTCAAACTCTTTTAGGCCCTTTGTGCCTCCCTTAAACTTAAATTTTGATTAAAACCAATTCGCTCACTTTGAGATTGATACCACGAACTACGAGGTTTTGATCCCTCATTTTATGTTGGTACGTAGGCACAAGTCTGAAGGTCTTGTCAAACACAAAAATATAATTAATGAATTCTTTTCTCATCCCCACACTCTATTTATTGCAAACATCATTTTATACCAAATCACATACACACATAAAAAAGGGCTCCCTAGGAGTACCTATGACACTTTGGGTGCTAACACCTTCCCTTTGTGTAACCAACCCCCTTACCTGTAATCTCTGGTATTTTATTAGTTTTAATTTGAAAACTTCTTATATTTGAGTTTTGTTAGTACTTTTCCCTTTTCCTTTGGAAACAATAAAAGCGCGGTGGCGACTCTGGTTTTATTGACGTTAAGTTTATCCTTAACTTAATGGTCATGAATTTACCGCTACAGGTCCAAACAAGTCAATCTGAAGAAGTTCTATAGGCTTAAAGATAGAAACAACACTTTTATTTTTGAAGGATGTTTTAGAAAATTTTCCTTTCTGGCATGCCTCACAAAGAGCATCTAAAGAAAACTTCAGTTTAGGTAGACCTCTGACTAACTCGAGTTTATTTAGATGATAAATCCTACTCATGCTAATGTGACCCACGCGTCTATGCCAAACCCATTACTCTTCATTTACAGACATTAAACATTTCACATTTTGATCTTTTAGATCTGAAAGATTAATTTTGTAATTGTTGTTCTTCCTCTTTCTAGTGAAAAGAACTGTCCCATTATTCGGATTAATTGCTTTGCATGTTTTCTGATTGAAGATTATATCATAACCATTATCACTTAATTGACTTATGGATTACAGGTTATGCATTAATACTTCTACGTAAAGAACATCAGAGATAGAGGGAAGAGATCCATTACCAATTATTCCGGAGCCTCTAATTCTTCCTTTCTGATTTCCTCCAAAACCTACGAAGTCAGCATCTTTAAGTTCTAGGCTTTAGAACATATGCTTTCTTCCCGTCATGTGTCAAAAGCATCCATATTCTAGGTACCATGATTGGTGTCTTAACTCTGCTGCCTAGGATATCTGCAACATAGACTATTTTATCCTTAGGTACCCAGAATCTTTTGGGTCCTTTGTGATTAGTTCTCCCAGAGTTTTTAGAAACTTTGGGTTTTCTGGCATTATTAAAATTTTGTGTTTGTGCATGTGTGTAGTGATAAGAAAAAGGAGATTTAGGTTTATCATCTGCAGAAGGTATTTTCTCGTCTTCATCAGAGTCATATCCTATTCCTTTTTTCTTATTCTGACTAACTCCATAAATCATAGAAGTCATTCTACTTCTTTCTAGCCCATTTTTCAGAAATTTTTGAAACGCTTTTTCATATTTGTATATGATTATGTTAGAAGTTTGTAGGGCTTGAGATAAAGATTCTTCATGTTTTAAACACTTTTTAGTTGAAAATTCCTTTTCTCTTTCCAAAACAAAAATGTTCCCTTTTAATTCACAAACTTCCATCTCAAGCTTATCACATTCTTCAACAGTTTCTTCAAGGACTTTCTATAAAGCCTTGAATTTCTTTCGAAGCTTTTGATAGGAGCTTAGAGATTCAAATAAGAAAGATTCAAGTTCAGAGCGATAAAGATCAGAAAATACCTCTTCAAGATCAGATTCTCTTTCGGATGTTCTTCCAGATGTGGTAGCTATGAATTCCACATTTGCTTGTTCCTCTTTAGAGTCTGATTCTAAGGCATCATATTCAGAGTCATCCCAGGTGGCCATGAGTCCTTCTTAATTTTAAAGGAATTTTTCTTGAATCCTTCATTTCTGGAACTGTCTTTCTTGAATTTTGGATATTCGTTTCTATAATGTCCTGGTTCTTTACATTCATAGCATGTTACCTCTTTGTTTGGTTTGCTTTTGGAAGTTGATTCTGAGTGATCTCCCTTATGTCTTGGTCTTCTGAAGTTATTATTCCTTTTTCTCCAAAGTTATTTGACTCTTCTGGTTAGAAGGGATAACTCTTCTGCATCATTAGAATCATCCTTTTCAGAGTCATCATTATCTTCCTCTTCATCTTTGAGACCTTTATTCCTTTCTGGCTTGTGTCTTTCAGATCTAGATTTCAGAGTCATGGATTTGCTTTTCTTTTTGGGATCGTCTTCTTCTAGTTCTATCTCATGACTTCTGAGGGAGCTAATGAGTTCTTCCGGGCTTATATTGTTCAGATCTTTTGATAGTTTTAATGCAGTGACCATAGGTCTCCACTTCTTTGGCAAGCTTTTGACAATCTTTTTGACATGATCTATAGTTGTGTAGCCCTTGTCCAGAACCTTGAGTCCTGCAATTAAAGTTTGAAATCTAGAAAACATTACCTCTACAGCTTCATCATCCTCCATCTTGAATGCTTCATATTTTTTAATTAGAGCTAGAGCCTTTATCTCCTTGACTTAAGAGTTTCTTTCGTTGGTCATCTTTAAGGAGTCAAGTATTTCTCTAGCAGTTTCCTGCTGGTGATCTTTTCATATTCATTATAGGATATGGCATTCAGTAATATTGTTCTTGCTTTGTGGTGATTTTTAAAATCACGCTTCTGATCATGAGTCATATTATTTCTGGCAATAGCAATACCAGCATCAGATACAGGTGGTACATAGCCAATTGTAACTATGTCCAATGGGCCAGCGTCATAACCCAGGAAGAAACTTTTGATTCTGTCTTTGCAATGATCAAACTTTTCTCCATCAAGCACTGGAGGTTTTGTGTTGTAGCTGTCTCTTTCATTGGTGTTAGCCATTATGTTTTCCTCACGCTGGATCTTCTCTACACTATTAAGTGTTTGATTTGAAAATCAATAACAGAGCCAAATATCTAATACCAATTAAAGGTAGGTAAAAATAAGAAAGGGGGGTTTGAATTGTTTTCATAGGTAATAAAAAAATTTGCAAACAAAACACACACGAAAGAAAAAGCAATCAACACAGAAGTTTATCCTGGTTCGTTTGAAATTCAAAGCTACTCCAGTCCACCCGACCATGGTGATTTTGCCTTCAACAAGGACTTAATCTAATAATCTAGAAATATTACAACAAAAGAATCTAAGAGAGTAAAAGTCTCTTAGCCCTCTCATGTTTACAAACTTCACAAGTCACTTGAGGAAATATTCAACAACTATTTTAGAAATACAAGGAAGTGTTTAGTGCTTTTAGGTAGGTAGTATTAACATAGTAAAAACAATAAGAATTCACACTTAGAGCAACAACTCATGTGAACAGATCTGAACAAGAATGAATAAAAATAAAGAATTGAGTTTGCAGTATTCTTGTGTAATTTCTTCGTGCTTGGTATGATGATGATTTTGCCTTTATATAATGCTTTGAGTATGAGACTGTTGGCTGAGGCATTAATGTAGTATCTTGGCAATGAGGGAACTTAATTGACATTAAGTTCGTTTTCCTTTCCATAGCAATTTTGGAGAGTGTTTATTCTTTTCCAAATAAAGATCCATACCAAAAGTGGAATACTTCATTACTAAGTCTTGTGGTTGATCTACTTAACTTGAATCAGAGTGCGTGGTATCCAGATTTTCTTGTTCAACATGTATTCTTCATATAGTTGCTTAAAATTGATTTTCTTCAGAAGCTCTTGATATGTTTTATGTAGAGCCTTCTTCAGAGTATGAATCAACAGAGTAACTGTGTGTAGCAATCTTCAGATTCAAAGTATCTGAGTCTTCAAACGTCAGACTCTGCGAGCTTCATTTTCTTCAGAGTCAGAGTGGCTGCTTCATTTGATTCTAAGATATCTGTTCTTAGACTTATGTGATATCAGATGTTGTCTGTCAGATCCATTTTCTGTTAGAGTCTTGCATACTTAGATAAATTCATTAGGGTACCAATTTGTTTCATCCTTTGTTATCACAAAACTTAGAGATTAATTGTAGACCCAGAATCTTGTTCTAACAGGTACAAGCCCGATTTGACCAACTAAAGCTCATTGATGAGAAGCGCTTGGAAGCCATCTTCCACGGCTAGCTATATCAAAAGTTCATCAAGAGGGACCATGACAAGAAGGTCTTTCCCCTAAGCTTCAAGGGTGGATACCTAGTCTTGAAGAAGATTATACCGACTCATACTGAGTCAAGGGGAAAATGGATGCCGAACTATGAAGGTTCATACATTGTAAGAAAAAATTTCTCTGGAGGAGCCTTAATACTCACAACTATGGCTGGTGAAAATATTTTATCCCCTATAAATATGGATGCAGTAAAAAAATACTCTGCGTGAAAAAGAAAAAAGAAAAGCCCGATCAGTTGAAAACCCGAAAGGGGGACTTATGCAAAAATGGGAATCTCGGTAGACTGAAAACCCAAAAGGGAGGTCTATGCAAAAATTAGGGATTTATAAAAGCAAGACGCTACATTCCTCATAGAATCTTCTACACTCCCCAACGAGTCAATCTAATCAACTTCTTCTGAAGCAAGGTCTGAGGGCCCTCAAGGACATAAGGACTATAGCAGAGTTGAAACTTGGTGGAAATTTGAGCTATTTCTATTGCCATTATAGTTTTTTCAATTTCTTCTGCAATCTCCTCTTTTAGGAATTGCTTCCTTGTACAAATAATGCATTTTTTGGATCATTTTTAAAAAAAAATCGATTACATCATACATGCTCAATACTTTTACTTTTCCTGCTTTGTTTATGAAGTGTGATTTTCATTAATTAGTATTGCATTGAAAAATTGCGTGTAAAATAAAATTTTACTAAAAAAAACTTTTAAGGGAAAGCATCTAAATTACTTCTCTTTCAAAAGTATCTAAAAGTAAAGATAGTTCAGCATGCTTGGTATACCTCAACATTGCAACGCCACTAAATCCTTTGGGTTTGGCCCAATCAACAAAATTGATACCTCAGTAAGAAGATCCCCTGCAGTTGCACCAAACGCAACTTGATCATCAAAAGATCCAGATTCCGATGTCGAGAAGTCAATACACTTTCCCCAAACAAAAGCAAAGCCCAATCACCATTGGCATTCTTAATAAATTATTCCTCGTATAGTGTAACCATACTTGGCATAATTTGCAAACCGTCCATTTGCATATTCCCCAATAGACCGAACATACATCGATATCTCGCATGTATAACATTACATCATAAGTATCCTCTTTAATGCACATCCTAACCTTACTAAAGAGTAATTCATCAAGTTTTCGACCTTCCCAGCCATTGCTAGGATTGTCCTTTCTAGATTTGGGAACTCCCCAACCGTTGCTAGGAATCGTCACTGAACTATGTTGGTTCCCCCTCAAATCATACATTTCAGTCGTTGTTAGAAATTTTCACCTTCATACTCTCCCTAGAAGAGTCAGGTATTCTAGCTGTTACTAATAATCATCTATGGACGTATTCTCTCCCCTACAAAGTCAGTTATTATAATTGTTACTAAGAATCATCGTTTGAGTTGCTTCTTTCCCCAGCATGATTCAGATATTCTAGTCGTTGCTAAGAATCATCATGGAATTTTTGTTCATTGACAACTAGAGTTAGGTATTCCAGCCGTTTCTAGGAATCATCACGAAATCATCTAGTTTCATCCCCAACAGAAATCAGGTATTCCAGATTTTGCTAGGAATCGTCGCTGAATTTCTTCTTCCCCTGAGAGTCGGGTATTTTAGTCGTTGCTAGGAAGTCATCACTGAACTTATATTGTTATTCCCCACTGAGTCAGGTATTCTAGTCGTTTCTAAGAATCGTCATTAAACTTACATGAGTATTTCCCAGTAGAGGCCAAGTATTCCAACTATTTGTAGGAATCGTCACTTGATCTATATCTCCCCACCAGGGTCTTTCATTCCAGCCATTACTAGGAATCATCACTAATGTTTTTTTCACAGATGTTGCTAGGGGATGCCACCCCTTTTACATGGTTTTTACCCACATCAGAGTCTCTTCCGATACCTTTCTTCTTAGATTATTGTCATTCAAACTTTCCTCTTAGAAGAGATACTTATGTTGTATAACTTTTATCCCATTGCATATCATGATTATCATAATGATATTCCTCCCCAACAAAATCCCCACCAATAATTGCCCATCAAATTAAATCATACCACTATCATCCTCGGTAGGGAAAATTTCCGGTTACACTTTTTAGTATTTAATCCCCTCCTACCATGAACGCATTAGATGTCGTCGCTATCCATGCATTCAGGTCCGAGAGGATTAAATAGGGGCAGCTGTCATACCCTCAAATTTACCCTACCTTCAAATACCCTACTTACATAAACATTGCATCCCTCACATGTCATCTGATAAGCATTTATACCTATAGGTCCACAATGATCCCATAAACTTAAGGCACGAGATTCAATCATGAAGCCTCAAGACCCTCTGATCATGGTGAGGTGTTCCCACAAGCTTGGAGGACCATTCAAGATATCTCACTCACCCTCCAAAACCCCAATTGGATGGTGAGTCCCCATTGAAGATACATGAAGACTCATCTAGTCACCTAACGACCTCAACCCTAATTCTTGACCCTCTGTGGCGTATACAAGTCATAGTTCACCTTGAGCCTTGATCATTCTATTGAGGACCCCCAAAATCCAAAGTTTGTTCATACCTAAATCCTTTGAATCACCTCAATACATCCCTTACATTTCAAAAGCCTAATTTGATTGGCCATGGTTCTTGATAAACTTGGGGTCCAAGAAACCCTAGTTTGTGCATCCCTTGGTCCATGGTCTTGACTCATTTGATCATCCTATCATACCACCATTCATTTACTATCAAGTCAAGTCAATTTCAACCAAAATTCACCAATCAAATATCCATTCCATTCATGTAACAAGTACTTGATTTGGTCATGGTTTTTGAACTTTAAAAGCATTGAATTCACCATGGCCATGACCTAAAATCACCCCACAAAGCTCCAAACCTCATTTTACATCATGATATGATCATATGAGGTCCTAACATCCATCACTCCACCTTAAAAATCAAGAAAACACAAAGTGGCATTTCTAGGTCATGTTGGTTGGTCATATTTTGGCAAGAATGGCCTATGATTAGGTCCAAAGTCCATAACTTTTTCACCTTTCAAGATTTTCAAGATCTTCTTTGAGCCAAATATCCTAATTAAGTCCCATTTGGCATAAAATTTATGAAAAATTCACGGGCCAATTTCATTTGGCCCTTTTTCAAAAATTGGGAATTGTCGTGATACACAAACCAGAACAAGTCAGCCAAAACTTGCATTTTGATTCACCAAGGTCTCAATCTACTTCAATCTGCTTCCTTTTGAGTTGTAAAATGTTGCATAACATATCAAGTCCCAAATGAAAGTAAATTTAGATATGGAAAGCTACCCATTTGCAAACCTCGAGCCATGTGTAATTTTCAGAATTTTCCCAAATTGGATAAAAATCAAAAGCATAGAAGGCCACTCCAATGACCTTGGTTTCTCTTGTTTGGTGATAAGGGCCAAAACCAGTTGGATGGTGAAGAAAATTAGGTCCAAATGTACCATTTCATGTCCCCAAAAATCCATTTTCGAGTACGCTCCAAGTCACATGGGATTTTGATCAAACCATCCTCATTCCTTCACTTATCCATTCCAATACTTTCCCTATAAATAGGGAAAGGTTTCCCCTTCATTTACCAAGCTTGAATAGCCAAAAATACCCTACTACAAAACCAAGTTCTCCCTTCAAAAATAGAGATACAATTTCTGAGTTTCAAAGCTTTGCAATTCAATCCAACCACCCAGAATCCTTCCACAAACATTACTTAAGCTTTTCCAAACCCTGACTCACCTTCCCAACACCTCACCTGAGCTACTCCAAGTTATTCGAGCTCACTTCTTAAACATATTCCGATCAAGTATTTACACTCACCCCTTTCACTCAAATAAGTTACCATTCAACTTGAAATCATCCATTGAACCTTAAACGCATGGTTTGAGTGTTGATTGTTCATTATCAACCATTTAATTTTTTATTGATGAGTTTGGTGATGATTTTGTGCCTAAATCCAGTGAAAAACATGTGTTTTGAGGATTTTATTTTAGTGTCCAAAGGTTGAAGACAAAGAACATTGCGCTCGTTTTAAATTAAAAAAATGTGTTGGTTATTCCTGATTGGCAAGCTTGCGCGCATGTCTCGTGTCATTATTTATTTTTATTATTTATTCATTGGAAGCACATAGTTATCACCAAATGGCGCTTGGCCTAGTGTATGAGGGGGTTGACCCCCTATGACCCCAAGGTCAGGGGTTCAATACCTAACGCGCCCATTCGCTTTGTTTTATTCTTTTTTTCCTTTATTTTATTTATTTTACCCCATTTATTTTCCATTTCATTTGATTTTTTTTGCCTTTTAGTTTTATTCTTTTGAGAATATTTCGAACACAAACTCATATTATTTTTCTCTCTTCTATTATATTATGCTTTATTTCATTTCATTTGAGCAATTTTTTATGGATATATGAGGTCTTGAATATTGATAGCTAATGAATTCTATTAGGTCATGATTTTGGATTGATTAGGGTTGATTAAACCTTCTACTTTTCAAATCTATTAATGAATGATGAATGTATCATTCATGATACTTTGAGGCATAGATATGTTTCCTCTATATCAACCAACTTTGATCATATGACACATATATGAAGCTTTTGGTTTGTGTATACTAACTTGCAATTCTATTTGGTTCATTTTGTTTCCATTATTTATTCTAACCATCTAACCATTATACTAACTTGTTTACCTTGTACACTAACCATTGTATACCTTATTTAACCTAACCATTAATCAACTCATTAAACTTTTTAAACCTTGATTGATGGAATCTTCCTTTTGTCAAAGGATTGATAGATGAATTTAGGGTTTTAATAATTTTCAATGTTACAAATCTATTGTAAGTTTATCATTGATCATCTTCAATACTTTCCATCAGTGATAACTTATCCCTTAATGTGCCATATTTTGAATCTTTTGACCTAAGGATAGATAATCCTCAAACGTTTAACATGTATATTACTAACCAGTAACTATACTTTACTAACTTTGTTTATCACTAACCATTATTGTGATCTTATTACCACTGTCTTGTGGTTTATTTTATGTCATCCATGTGAAAGAATTCTTTAACTTGAATTAACTTTTAATGATAGCAAATTGTGTGATCATCATCCAAATTGGTTGTGCATTGCATTACAAGATATATTTGTGTTCTTACTTTGTAATTCATCCCATTCTATTGTTGCATAACCACACATATAAGCCTACATTGAAAATTTCCTTTAAAATAACAATTAAAACGCATTTTATGTCAGTATGTATCAATACATGACCCTTTGCATCGATACATGTAGCCTGTGATTAATCACAAAACAATTCTTGTTCAGTATGCATCGATACATACGAACCATGTATCAATACATGACCCTTTGCATCGATACATGTAGCCTGTGATTAATCACAAAACAATTCTTGTTCAGTATGCATCGATACATACGAACCATGCATCAATACATGGAAGGCCAAAAACTCTGTGCATCGATACACACGACACCTGCATCGATACATGACTACTTGAGTCAGCCTGTGCATCGATACATACGCATTAGGCATCGATACATATTAGTGTAAAATTCACATGCATCGATACACACGATTCCTGCATCGATACATGATTAATTAATTTCACCAAAAATCTATACAACTTACAGTATGCATCGATACACACTTCTATGTATCAATACACAGAGTTGTTTCAAGTCATAACAGCAACTGTTTTTTTAAGGATATAAATACAGGTTTCAACAGCAGGTGAAAGGGACGAATTCATTGAGCAAAAAGACAATTGAACACAAGATCAAAGAAGTGTTGGAGCAATTGTCAGTGAGCACATAGAAACCTGAAAGAGACTTCATCTTCTTCATCTTCTCAATCACTTCCCTTCAAGAACATTTACACATAACAATTCTTGTTCTTTGGATTAAAGAAGGATTGAGATAACGTTCAGTGGTACGATCAAGGATCTAGCTGTGGGTTGCAGTGGAACGATCGAGGATCTAGCTGAGTCGAAGATTGAAGGGGGTTTCTAGGAAAAACCTACTGGTTTGTCCTTCAAGAACTGGTGTGTTCTTGAGGGTTTGGGAGTCACATTTGCAGATTAGATTCAGTCGCAGCGTTGCGTTTGGAGATCGGGGGATTTCGCAAGCAGGTCGTGGAACCGGTGAATTGTTTGCAACTTTGTGCAGGAAAATCTTGATCGAGCTCAGATCAAGTGAAGGTTTATACAAGAAGAGGTTCTTGGAGTTTAGAAATTCTGTCTTTGTATCAAAACCTTGTATCAACGGATTCGGCAATAATTGATAATCAAAGTTCTCAATTTCATTTGAAATTGAGAGGGAGACGTACCCACACGCGAGGACGACGTGGGGAACTTCCTTAACAAATCTCTGCGTATCGTACTCTTACCTTAATCTTCTTTACGTTTCAAAACTGTTTTGCAATTTCTGTCAGTGTGTGGTGATTGATCATATTTCTGGACAGCAGTGATAATAAAACCTTTAGTCATACACCATTGCTGTTTATCATCAAACACTCACACACCAACTATTTGACAAAACGGTTAACTTGATTGTGTTCATTGGAAATAGTATTTCAGGATAAGCGCATTCAATCTGTTAAAATTCTGTGTGTATTATTTCTGTCATTCTCATTAAAATCCAGCAACTGCACTTGCGTGTCCGGCTTTCTAGCAGCGGTTCAGAATAGACGGAAGTCGATTCGGGACCGATCTTTCCGCCATTTTTGAAAACTCTGATTAAACGTTATATCCGTTAATTTTTAAGAGGTGATCTATTCACCCCCCCTCTCGATCACTAGCCACACCGTCTAACAAGTGGTATCAGAGCGCCGGTTCGCTGGTGCTCTGTGGCTGCCTGTAACAGTATGGATTCTGAACCAAAGGGGGCGTATAATAGAGCGCCTATTTTCAACGGTGAAAATTATGGCTACTGGAAAGACTGCATGCGAGTTCATATAAATTCTGTGGATAGGTTAGTATGGGCTGCCATTGAAAACGGTCCGTTTCAAATTACAATGACTAATGCGGCTGGCGCCATAGTACCTAAACCAGAAGATGATTGGAATGAGAAAGATGAGAAAAAGTGGTCGTGTGATTGGAGAGCTCGAAACATGTTAATTTCAGCACTTGGTGTTGATGAATATTATCGAGTATCACATTGCACGACAACTAAATAAATGTGGGACGCTTTAGAAGTTGCCCATGAGGGTACTACTGAAGTAAAACAGTCCCGCATTAACACACTCAATCAAGAGTTTGAGCTCTTTCGCATGAAACAAGGAGAATCCATCTCCGACATGCAAAAGAGATTCACCCATCTAACTAACCGATTGAATCCTCTTGGAAAACCTATTTCCAATGAAATTGCTACTAATAAAATTCTCAGGTGTCTAAGCAGGGAGTGGCAACCTAAAGTTACAGCAATCAAGGAAGCCAACGATCTTACAAGACTTACGATTACAACACTGTTTGGAATGCTGGAAGAACATCAGCAAGCTCTGGAAAGTCTTGAAAAATATGAGAATAAAAGTAAGAAGGAAAAGGAGAAGAAAAGAGACAAAGAGGGAGAGAAGAAGCCAATAGCTCTTGTGGCTTCTAGCTCTAAGTCCTCACGAAAAGAGCAAAGCACAATGATTCAAGTAGTGACAAAGACTCGGATGATGAGGAAATGGGACTGTTTGTAAGGAGATACAATAGATTCATTCGAAAGAATGGAGTTAAGCATTCCGACAAAAATCTCATGAAGTTTCGAAGACAATCCATAAATTCGAAACAAGAAGAAAACAAGAAGAGTAGAGGAAGAGGATCATGCTTTAATTGTGGTAAATCCGGACACTTTAAAACGGACTGCCCTATGAAGTATAAGGACCAAAGAAAAGACTCACCTAAAGGGTACAGCAAGCAAAGGAGAGCGTATATTGCATGGGAAAGTGATAGTGATTCATCAAGCACACAAAGCTCAAGTGATGATGATGAAGCTGCAAATCTGTGCCTTATGGCTCACACAAAAAATCAGTCCTACCACAAGAAGAAAAACAATGACAAAAAGGTAAAACAAGCCTACTTCAATAACTTCTCCTCTATGTCTTTTTCGGAATTAAATATAGCTTTTGAAAAACTGCATAACGAAGCTGTAGATGCTTTTAAACGACTAGCTTCCGACAAACATATCTTCTCTTTTTTGGAAGGTAAAGTAAACAAAGCTGAAATTGATTTAGAAGCATTGAAAACTAGTATTGCAGAAAATTCAAAAACTATTGACATTGACGGATGTAGTAGAGTTAGGTATTGTGACGCTTGTTATGTTTGGCAAAAAGAGGTAAACACTCTTAAGGTCAAACTAGAGAAAGCGCTACAACCTAAAATTACTTATGCCGTTGACCCCAAGTTGTTTAAGAAGTCATTGAATCCTCCATATGCAAAATACTCTTTTATTTTAAAGGATTCAATGAACAAGAAACAACAAACACATCATCATGGTTTATGTCATTATTGTTGTCATGCTGGCCATACCATTGAGAAATGCAAATTTAGGAGATTTCTAGTCCCTAAAGGTATCTATCAATGGAAGCCAAAAGGCAACCATGTTAACACTTACCCTCTTGGACCCAATGAAAATTGGGGACCAACTTCTCTCTTTTGATGTTGTAGGATGAGTGCCTTGCCTCCGTAGATAGAAGGTGGTTTCTTGACAGCGGCTGCTCAAGGCACATGACCGGTGACATATCGCTTTTTATAGATTTCAAGGCAAAGAAAAAGGGATATGTTACTTATGGAGACAACAACAAAGGAGCTATACTCGGCAAAGGTAGTGTAGGTAATCCCTCCACCACTACTATTTCAAATGTCCATTTAGTTGAGGGACTTAAACACAATTTGTTAAGCATAAGTCAACTATGCGACATGGGCTATAAAGTTTCGTTTACAAAAACTTGCTGCATAATTGAACATGCTGAACAAAACATTGTGTTTAAGGGTGTAAGAGTAAACAACATCTATATGCTTGACTTGTTTGATGTACCGTTAACAAATACTAAATGTCTAGTCACCTTGAATGATGATTCTTGGCTTTGGCATAGACGTTTAGCTCATGTTAACTTCGATTTGCTAAACAAGGTGGTATCTAAGGATCTAGTAGTTGGTCTACCAAAAATAAAATTTTCAAAAGACCACCTATGTGACGCGTGCCAAATGGGAAAGCAAACAAGGGTGTCTTTTAAATCTAAAAATGTAATTTCAACTTCACGACCCCTTGAGCTTCTCCATATGGACCTCTTTGGACCTTCTAGGACAAAGAGCCTAGGTGGAAACTACTATGGCTTTGTAATAGTTGATGACTACTCTAGATTCACTTGGACTATATTCCTTCATAGCAAAGATGAAACTTTTTCTGCTTTTAAAAATTTTGCAAATCTGTCCCAAAACAAAATGAATTCCAAAATAGTTACAATTCGTAGCGATCATGGTGGTGAGTTTCAAAATTATCACTTTGAGAAGTTTTGTGACAAGTATGGCATTGAGCATAACTTTTCAGCCCCTCGCACTCCACAACAAAATGGCGTTGTGGAGCGTAAAAATCGTGTTTTAGAGGAGTTGGCAAGAACAATGCTTAATGAGGGTGGATTACCAAAATACTTTTGGGCTGATGCTGTTAGCACAGCCTGTTATGTCCTAAACAGAATCTTAATTCGCCCTATTTTGAACAAAACTCCTTATGAACTTTTGAAAGGAAGAAAACCAAACTTGTCACATCTTCACGTATTCGGTTGTAAATGTTTTGTTTTGAATAACGGTAAGGAAAACATTGGGAAGTTTGATGCAAAAGCGGATGAAGGTATTTTTCTTGGTTACTCAATGTCAAGTAAAGCATATAGAGTGTATAATAAGCGTTTACTTACTGTTGAAGAGTCGGTTCATGTTTCTTTTGATGAGTCTTATCCGAAAAATATCGGAAAAGGTATTTCTTTTGATGACGCAGGTGTATCTACAGAAGACATACTCAAGGAAGCTGTTGAGGAAATTGATCAGTCCAAAACAGCTGCCCATGAGAAGGAGGAAGATACAAGTCATGAAGAAATTGAGGAAGAAAAGACAGCTGAAGTGAATGATCTTCCAACAGCTTGGAGATCCTCAAAATACCATCCCATCGACAACATTTTGGGAGACATTTCAAAGGGAGTAATGACCCGGTCTAAGATAAGTAACTTTTGTTCTCACTTCGCGTTTGTTTCACAAGTAGAACCTAAAAATGCCAAAGAGGCCTTGATTGATGAATTTTGGCTAATGGCCATGCAAGAAGAGCTTAATCAATTTAAAAGAAATGACGTTTGGGAACTTGTCCCTCGTCCGCGAGATCATCATATCATAGGCACTAAGTGGGTTTTTAGAAACAAGCTTGATGAAAGCGGAGTGATTACTAGGAACAAGGCACGCTTAGTAGCATAAGGATATAACCAAGAGGAGGGCATAGACTATGAGGAAACTTATGCTCCAGTTGCTCGCCTCGAAGCTATACGTCTTTTGCTTGCCTATGCGTGTTCTAAGGATTTTAAGCTTTACCAAATGGACGTAAAGAGTGCCTTTCTTAATGGTGTCATAAATGAAGAAGTATATGTTTCACAACCTCCCGGTTTTGAAAATGCTGAAAATCCAGATCATGTTTACAAATTAAAAAGAGCTTTGTATGGTCTTAAACAAGCCCCTCGGGTTTGGTATGAAAGGCTTAGCAAATTCCTAATTGATCATGGATATTCAAGAGGTAAAGTGGACAATACTCTCTTTATTAAACACAAAGGGAAGCACATTCTTTTAGTTCAAGTTTATGTCGACGACATCATATTTGGTTCAACTAACATACACTTGGTCGAAGAATTTTCTAAGGTTATGTAGGGTGAATTTGAGATGAGTCTAATGGGGGAGCTAAACTACTTCCTAGGACTGCAAATAAAGCAACTTGATGAAGGTACTGCAGTATGTCAAACAAAATACTGCAGAGAACTACTCAAGCGCTTTGGAATGAATGACTCAAAATCAATCGACACTCCAATGCCTACCAACGGAAATCTAGAAAAGGATGAGCACGGTAAGTGTGTAGATGTCAAAAGATTCAGAGGTATGATTGGATCTCTCTTGTATCTTTCTGCTTCTTGACCTGACATCATGTTTAGTGTTTGCATGTGTGCACGCTATCAATCAAATCCTAAAGAATCGCACCTAAAAGCGGTGAAGCGCATATTTAGATATCTTCATGGAACATCTAAATATGGGCTTTGGTATTCTAAAGGAAGTGATTGTAGCCTAGTAGGGTACTCCGATTCTGATTTTGCTGGCTGCAAATCAGATAGGAAAAGTACAAGTGGTACGTGTCACCTATTTTCAAACTCCTTGGTCAGTTGGCACAGCAAAAAGCAAGTTTCTGTGGCTTTGTCAACTGCAGAGGCCGAATACGTTGCAGCCGGTAGTTGTTGCGCTCAGATTTTATGGCTTAAGCAGCAACTACAAGACTTCAACATTCAACTTAAACGTATTCCTATCAAATGTGACAACACTAGTGCCATAAACCTTACTAAAAACCCTGTTTTACACTCACGCACTAAACACATAGAGATTAGACATCATTTCCTTCGCGATCATGTTGAAAAAGAAGACGTTGTCTTTGAGCACGTTGACTCCAAAAATCAGCTTGCTGATATTTTCACTAAACCATTGGCAACGGAACCTTTCTTCAACATACGTCGTGAATTAGGAATCTTAGATCTATCTCATTTGATGTCATAAGCATGTTACATCTTAACTATATTATGCCTCACCGTGTGTGACAAGCACTGTTTTAGATGTCAATTATCCTTCACAAGATCTCTCCAACAGAGGTAATATCAATCCTTTCTACAATTTTCTTATTGATTAGTGATTGTGTATGTTAAAACAAATATGCTTACTCTAGTTGATGTAAAATTTGCTTGAATATACTTCCTGTCTATAATGTGTGTTCATTAACAATCTGATTTCTGAGCAAAATTATCATGACATAGTGCAACTGCATAATCATACTGCATTAAAACTCATTAAAAACCAGTTCAGCATCAGTATGTATCGGCACATACGAAGCCTGCATCGATACATATACTCTGAAATTAAATTTTTTGAAAAACTGCTTCAGTATGCATCGATGCATCTATCGCATGTATCGATACACAAGGCAATTGTAAACACTAGGCATCGACGCATCCATCGCATGTATCGATACACATGACAATTTTGAAATACTTGGCATCGACGCATAACTCTCTGCATCGATACTTACTGCTGTCATCTGAATTAAATGCATTCTTTTTCTCTCTCATGCATCGACACATCAGCCAATCATCTCACTTCCTATCTCATTACTTCATCTCATCTGTCCTTAAAAACCCCAAAACCAGTGGCTAACCCTAATCCTTCTCATCTTCACTCTCTCACAAACTTGGTAAAACCCTAAATCTCATATCACCATGCCTCCACGCACCATCCCAGCCAGAGCCAAAGGAAAAGGAAAGGGAAAGGAAGCAGCCGGTACGTCTCAGCAACCACCAGATGTTCCTTCAAATGCCTTAGACATTCTTCATCCTGCCATTGCTGCTGAATTTGAGGAATCCTTCAAGGCTAGGTTGGTAATGAAACCTCACATCTTTGATAAAACAGATGCTGTTCATCTGCACCTAAATGAAGTAGTTGAACTGTTACATGCACAAAGACTTGGGTCCTTTCTATCTACAAAAGATGACTATCATGAGGATTTCATCCGGGCCTTTTATGCTGGTTTACAAACTGGTACAGGCTATATGTTCCGGTGTTCTATCGGAGTCAGAACATATACCTTTGAAGCCTGTCATTGGGAAACAGTGTTTCAAATGCCGCTTCCGTCGATGGCTTTCAAGTCCTGGCATGACCTGCATTTTGATCCTGAATTTGACCTGAAGGAATTTATAACTTCTATCCTAAAGATTGATAGACCGTTGAGTGAGGACGAACACGTCACGTCAGGTATGATCAAACAAACTTCGCGTACTCTTCACTGGATCATTACTCACATTCTGCGTCCAACCAACAGTGGCCACTCTCGGTTGGATAGGCCTAGCCTACATCTTCTCTACATTCTGCAAAATAAGATTCACTTAAATTGGGCGAACTACTTTGTAAAACGTCTATTTTATGTGCGAGACAGCAAAACTGTGGCGCTAGGGTATGCCTCTCAAGTAATGAAAATTCTCAAGTTTTGGAAAGTTACAATACCTATTGTGCCTCTCCTATCTCCATCTGCAGCTCAAGAATTTGATTCTGCCACTCTATCGCATATGGGATATCGATGGGACAAAGACCGCAAGTGCTTCTACTTTTTTGAAAGAAAATCCAAAACCAGAATTTACAACTTTGACGTGCCTTCTGAACGCATCCATGTTGCTGAAGAACAGCCTGATGAAGAAATGCAGGATGCGCTTGAAACAGATGTGCCTCAAGCTGAGGCCAATACTGGTTGGGGTGAGTGGGTGCCACGAAGGTGGTCTCCCACCAACTACGTACCTGAACCTACAGCCCCTCCATTCGCCGGTGGTACTTCAGCCTCAACACCAAATGCGGACATCACTCACATGCTTCAACAGATGGAAATCGTCAACAAAGAACGCCATGAAGAAGCACGGTACTGGCATGTTCAACAAACTGAATGGCACAACGAGCATCGGGACTGGCATGATGAGCATACACGGATGTATCACAATCAACACGCTTGGCACCAAGACTTGATTAAATGGCATCAGGTTTTCTACAACGAAATGTCCGACTTTATGGATGATTGCCGTGAAAACCCTGGGATTATGGACAGCTTTAGAAGCACTGAAGTTCAGAATCGATTTAGGCGATACTCCTTCATGGGCCAAAATCCAGACACAATGCCTCCTCCTCCGCCTCCGCCAAGCTACCGAGATCCTGACAGACATGATGAGGAGTCCTGTGGTGGCAACAATCCAAATTAACCAATCACCCTTTCATCTCACTGCATTTCATTTCATATTGCTCATGTTTTATTTTGTTGCACATTATATGGTTTCGCTTATGTAACTCTTAAACTTGTTCGCACACTTAAAATGCTTTTCAATTTCTGTTTACCTCTATTTGTTATTGCCCTTACTGTTTGAATGATTCTTTGTGAATGATTCTTTAACTTGCAGCTTCTTTCTTTGTGATTGATAGCCTATTATCCATTTTTGCCATGCCCTGCCACACTTTCTGCTTGATAACTATGTCTCTTCCTCTTTTTGATGTTGACAAAGGGGGAGAAAACGCAGATATGCACAAACTCAGGGGGAGCATCACACATCTTGCCAAGAATTTGCCATCATCAAAAAGGGGGTGTTTGTGAAAGAATTCTTTAACTTGAATTAACTTTTAATGATAGCAAATTGTGTGATCATCATCCAAATTGGTTGTGCATTGCATTATAAGATATATTTGTGTTCTTACTTTGTAATTCATCCCATTCTATTGTTGCATAACCACACATATAAGCCTACATTGAAAATTTCCTTTGAAATAACAATTAAAACGCATTTTATGTCAGTATGTATCAATACATGACCCTTTGCATCGATACATGTAGCCTGTGATTAATCACAAAATAATTCTTGTTCAGTATGCATCGATACATACGAACCATGTATCAATACATGACCCTTTGCATCGATACATGTAGCCTGTGATTAATCACAAAACAATTCTTGTTCAGTATGCATCGATACATACGAACCATGCATCAATACATGGAAGGCCAAAAACTCTGTGCATCGATACACACGACACCTGCATCGATACATGACTACTTGAGTCAGCCTGTGCATCGATACATACGCATTAGGCATCGATACATATTAGTGTAAAATTCACATGCATCGATACACATGATTCCTGCATCGATACATGATTAATTAAATTCACCAAAAATCTATACAACTTACAGTATGCATCGATACACACTTCTATGTATCAATACACAGAGTTGTTTTAAGTCATAACAGCAACTGTTTTTTTAAGGATATAAATACAGGTTTCAACAGCAGGTGAAAGGGACGAATTCATTGAGCAAAAAGACAATTGAACACAAGATCAAAGAAGTGTTGGAGCAATTGTCAGTGAGCACATAGAAACCTGAAAGAGACTTCATCTTCTTCATCTTCTCAATCACTTCCCTTCAAGAACATTTACACATAACAATTCTTGTTCTTTGGATTAAAGAAGGATTGAGATAACGTTCAGTGGTACGATCAAGGATCTAGCTGTGGGTTGCAGTGGAACGATCGAGGATCTAGCTGAGTCGAAGATTGAAGGGGGTTTCTAGGAAAAACCTACTGGTTTGTCCTTCAAGAACTGGTGTGTTCTTGAGGGTTTGGGAGTCACATTTGCAGAACAGATTCAACCGCAGCGTTGCGTTTGGAGATCGGGGGATTTCGCAAGCAGGTCGTGGAACCGGTGAATTGTTTGCAACTTTGTGCAGGAAAATCTTGATCGAGCTCAGATCAAGTGAAGGTTTATACAAGAAGAGGTTCTTGGAGTTTAGAAATTCTGTCTTTGTATCAAAACCTTGTATCAACGGATTCGGCAATAATTGATAATCAAAGTTCTCAATTTCATTTGAAATTGAGAGGGAGAAGTACCCACACGCGAGGACGACGTGGGGAACTTCCTTAACAAATCTCTGCGTATCGTACTCTTACCTTAATCTTCTTTACGTTTCAAAACTGTTTTGCAATTTCTGTCAGTGTGTGGTGATTGATCATATTTCTGGACAGCAGTGATAATAAAACCTTTAGTCATACACCATTGCTGTTTATCATCAAACACTCACACACCAACTGTTTGACAAAACGGTTAACTTGATTGTGTTCATTGGAAATAGTATTTGAGGATAAGCGCATTCAATCTGTTAAAATTCTGTGTGTATTATTTCTGTCATTCTCATTAAAATCCAGCAACTGCACTTGCGTGTCTGGCTTTCTAGCAGCGGTTCAGAATAGACGGAAGTCGATTCGGGACCGATCTTTCCGCCATTTTTGAAAACTCTGATTAAACGTTAAATCCGTTAATTTTTAAGAGGTGATCTATTCACCCCCCCTCTCGATCACTAGCCACACCGTCTAACAATCCACACTCACTAACCATTGTTATTATGACTTTATCATTTTTAATTTGTCATTTACCTTTATGTTATTACCTTGTAATTTACATTCAAGTACCCATTATCATCATATTCATTGTATAAACTCGTCATGCATGTTTATTTATCGTTCTTTACTTTATTGTCATCTAACAATTAAAAACAACAAAAACATGATAAAATGATAAGACCAAAAAGATCCATCCCATTTGTAATCAAGTTAAACTTAGAGGATCTCACTTAGGACCTTTACTTGGAGGACCTTACCCTTTCCATATCTGTATTACTTTGTGTTTTACTTTGGATTTCATCTGTAACTTGCATACCTGTTGTAACAATGGAATCATGGTAATACCCTAAGGAGACATGTTTGTAAGACCATTATCCTTTATTTAGCTTATCTCACTTTTTCACACACAAGGCTTTCTCTTGGGTTACATTACAATGAGACTCTTCACCTTCTTGTTTGTTTACTTTGTCTAGTTTATACATTATCCAATTTCATAATCAAATAAACAAACCCTTGATTCAATGTCAAGGGGCATTTTCATCATAATATTTAAAATACAATAAAGCTACTATTAGTATTGTATGCCATGAGCCTTAAATGGTAGAAATGAGTAAGAATTGAGCTTTCATACCCTTACTCTGATTATTTTGGACACAAGACGCTTGGCTTGTTTGTCTATAATATTCACCTCCGCCCATACGCTTTAGTACAATCTAATCATAAACTTTTTTCATAAACCCTTATTCAAGGTAAAATTATTGAAACCCATCAAACCTCATTTTGTGTGCCTTAGGGCACCACTCCGAAAAACCTTTTCTCAAAGGTAAAATCAACTAACACACAAAAAATTTCTACTCCGAGCTACGGAGCTCTGATTCTTTATCATACGATGAATGATACGTAGGCACAAGGGCCACAATCCTTGGCGAGCACAATAATAAAAAACCAAAAACCCATTTTTCACACTATTTTAAAATAAAATCGAAATAAAAAAGATAAATACCCATATACACAGACAACCTAAATGGTTTCCATGGAGTACCATTGACGTGTGGGGTGCTAATACCTTCCTCTTGTGTAACCAACCTCCGCACCCAAGTCTCGGTTACGAGACTGATCCTTTATCCTTTTGCACTTCCTGTGTACATTCTTTTTCTCGAGGGTTTTTTCGACTATTTTCCCTCTCCTCTCCCATAGAGGAAATCCAATAAAATTCAGTGGCAACTTTTTGATGTCTCATTAAGTTTACACTCAGTCCGATCTCGTTATCGTTAAATCCCGGTAGCAACACCTTTAACCAAAATGCCTTGATACCTAGCTAAAATATCAATCCTTTATTCAGTCGACTTTGTATATTATAGATATTTTCTTGTTCAAAAATTTTAAACTTTCTTAACTAGGCCAAGTGTTTAACGCTTATATAGACGGTTTCGTTATGTTAGAGGTTTTATTAAACATACCCCAGCCAGAGGTTTAATGTTTACATAGGCGACTTCATAACATGGCCAAAGATTTATTATTTACATAGCTAATTTCAAAACCTGGCCAGAGGTTTATTGCTTACATAGGCGATCTCGTTAGGTCAGAGGTTTTATTAAACATAACCATATCAGAGGTTTATTCTTTACATAGTTGATTTCATAACCCGACTAGAGGTTTATTGTTTACATAGTTGGTCTCGTTAGGTCGGAGGATTTATTAAACATAACCTGACCAGAGGTTTATTATTTATATAGCCAATTTCATAACCCGACCATATGTTTAGTGTTTACATTGTCGGCCTCGTTAGGTCAGAGGTTTTATCAAACATAACTCGTCCAGAGGTTTAATGTTTACATAGAATATTTCATAACCTGTTCATAGTTTTATTGTTTACATAGCCGGTTTCGTTAGGTCAAAGGTTTTCCTAAACATATCCCGACTAGAGGTTTATTGTTTACATAGCCAATTTCATAACCCGGCCAGGGGTTTATTGTTTACATAGTCGGTCTTCATTAGGTCGGCAATGATCTTTCTTACGATCTTGTCTACTAGGACGAGTTTAGTCTTTCCTGCAAAAGTGACACACAAAAATATGAATTGAAGGTGCCTAATTAAAAACCCTTGCCCTTGCAAGGGAAAAAAGTATTACCTTCAATTTTTATTTAAGTAATAATACTATATAATGTTTAACTATAATAAAACCTAAGGTTGGAAATATTCCAAGCCCTCAGAATCTCTATTCCTTCTATGTTCTCCAACTTGTAAGCTCCATTGTTCAATATCTTCTTGATCCGGCAAGGTCCTTCCCAATTAAGAGATAGTTTCCATTCTTCTGTATGTCTGTAATTATTTTTAGACCCAAGTCCCCTTCTTGAAAACCTCTTGGTTTATCTCTGGGGTTGAACCTTTTGGCCATCCTCTATTTTACGATGCATTCTCATACATGAGGCATCCCTCTGATTTCTTCCATAAAGTCAGCCGAGTTATCAAGCCCCTCATTATTGAGACCCTCGTTAAAGTTTAATCGCCTCAAGGTTAGAGTATTAATCTCTACTAGTATCATCGCATCTGCTCTGTAAACCATTCTAAAAGGTGTTTCCTTAGTGGTTGAATAGGGAGTGGTGTGATAGGACCATATAATTTCATGCAAGTATTCAGCCCAAAGCACCTTTACTTGTCCAACATTTTCTTCATTCCAGACAAGATGATCCTATTTGCCGCTTCTTAATAACCGTTGGCATGGGGATGTTCAACCGATAGAAGCCTGTTATGAATACAAAGGTTCCTGCAAAATTCTATAACAATAAAGCTTGTAAATTATGTACCATTATCGGATACAATGATTCTAGGTAAGCCAAACCGACATATAATATGTCTCCAGTAAAAGCATCTTACTGTTTCTGCTGTGATTCGAGATACGACTTCTTCCTCCACCCACTTGGTGAAATAATTGATTGTTACTATGAGGAATTTTAATTTCTCAACCTATATAGGAAGAGGTCCAACAATGTCTCCCCCCCCCCCCCACACGCACATACACATTAATAGAAAGGTTGGGGTTATATCACGGAATGTAACAACTCCATTGGAGAATGTATGAAAGGAGCATGTACCTGACACTTTTCACAATGATTCACAAATCTTGTGGAATCTTGTAGCATACTTGGCCAGTAGTACCCGACTCAGAGTACATTATAGACAAAGCTCTTCCTTCAATATGGGTTTCGCATACCCCTTTACGCGCTTCCTTCAGTTACACATCTCTGATTCAGAGAGGATCTACCCATCTTGTACAACTAATCGACTACAATGAGGTATCGAGAAGATACTCTCTTGATACGTCGTGCCTCAGCCTCTTCCTATGGTAACATATCATGTGTTAAGTATTGAATTATAGGTGTCATCTTGCCCTTATCATTTTGAAATACCATCACTTCCTCGGCCTTCGTTCATGGTACTTCTAAAGAATCTTGAATTACCGTTATATTCATCCCCAATCCCTTGGTGATGGCTAATCGGGCTAATACACCAACCCTAGTGTGTTCTTCTCGTGGATTATGCATCACCTCAAACTTTGTAAAACCTTTGGTTAACTGCATGACTCGTTGCAGATATTTGAGCAACAATGCATCTTTCGTCTAAAAGTCTCCCTTGATTTAACTAGATATTAATTGAGATTCAATTTTGACCATTAAATGAGATACTCCAACTTATTTGGCTAGCTTTAAACTGGAAATTACTGGTTCATATTCGGCTTGGTTATTACTGGCTATTACTACTTTATCACAGCTTCTTTGAGAACTTTGCTAACGAAGTAGACCAACCTTTCTTCATTGTTGTCGTCTTGCACCAACACCGAGATGATTGTTTTGTTGGATACTATCAAATATAATACGATTGCTGAATTCTCCTTGAGTCTTGCCAAAATCGGCGGGGAAGATAAGAATTGATTCAATTCCACAAATTCCTTTTCGCATTATTCAGTCCATACGAACCAGAATAAGGAAACAAGCCTTCCTGATAGTTGTTGGACTTCTTTTAATGATATCGGGCTTCTCATGTCAATGATGGCATGGCATTTTTCCTGGTTGGCTTCTATTCCTCAGTGTGTCAGCATAGTGTCGAGGAACTTGCCAGCCTGTACCCCAAAAGTACACTTATCAGAGTTAAGTCTCATATTGAAATTTCATAAAGATTAAAAAGTCTCCCTCAGATCATCCATATTCCTTCCTTCCACTTGTATCATGACTATCATGTCATCCATGTAAACTTTAAGGTTTCTTCCTATCTGCAATGAGAAAACCATGCCCGTTAACCTCTGGTACATAGCCCCAACATTTTTCAGCCCTAACAGCATGACTTTTTATTAATAGTTGTTCTTGTCCGTCATGAAAGCTGTTTTGGAGGCGTCATTCAAATTCATCTGTATCTGATTATAACTCTAGTAGGTGACCATGAAGCTTAGCAGATAGAAACCCAATGCAGTATCGATCAATCTATCAATATATGGTAAATGATAGGGGTCCTTCATATAAGCCTTGTTGAGATCGGTGAAATCTACGCACATACGCCATTTTCTTGTCTTCTTCTATACCATGACCATGTTGGATAGCCATGTAGGATACTTGATCTCTTGTATAAACCCGAATTTCATCAACTTTGACCTCTTCGGTAATTGCCTTCCTTTTCTCTTCTCCATTCTTTCTCTTTTTCTGAGCCATAACCTTTGATGATGTATCGAGTGAAAGTTGATGACACACAACCTTTGGATCAATCCCGGGAATCTCAGATGGTTTCCTTGTGAACAGATTGACGTTGTCTCTTGAAATCTTGACAATCTCTTCCTCCTCCTCTTGTGATAGCCCCGGGATTGATCCAAAGGTTGTATGCCCTTTATTTGACGTTGTCTTCTTGAAGCGTCAAATAAAGAAAATGAAATCAGAAAATAAAAATACGAAAAAACAAGAAGTGTTGGATGAAGCTCATTAAATGAGCTGGCAAATCATGTGGACCACATCCGCGCATCCACCATGCGCTTCAGTCAATGCATCACACCTTGCTTATTAAAAAGTCATAACATGGGAAGGCTTGGATCAAATCTGGAAACAAGGATGCACGGTCCAGATTCAATCTGGAGACCAGACGGTGGTGTACACCACCGTCTTCTCCGGCCAACTTCCGGCGCCGACCAAAATTTTCAGAGATTAAAACTCCACCAAATGACACGATCCAGGTATCAAATGAAATCTTGGGTGATGTACATCACCCCTGTACCAACCAATTCTACTCTAGGCTTCCATAGAAAGAGGAATCAGAGCTTGAATTTTGTGGTGTTCAATTGAAACTTGTTGGATTTCAACAATTCAAAGCACAAAATGATTGCCTCTATGTAGAGGACTTCAGACAACCCAGCAACAACAAGAAATATGCAATATACAAGTAGATTCGAAGAAAACAAGTTTGGATGTAAACCTCTAAAATGAGGAGCTTGAGAGCACGATCTCTTGATGCTTATGCTTACAGTATGTTCTATGGATCAAGGTGAGCAAGGCTTAGGAACTGTAGATCTAAAAATCAATCAAGGAAATTTAAATTTAGATCTGAAAAATTTGAAAGAAAAGGTGAGTTCCTTTGAGTATGGTTGAGGTATGATTCGTGCAGCATGTAAGGCGCCCTTAGGTTGTGTAAATGAGAAGCATGAGGCACTTATTTATAGCAAGAGATGGCTGAGTGCATGATCAAAAGCATGTGCATGGATGGAAAGGGCCTCCATGCATGGGCCTGTACAAGCGCATGGAGGGCCCAATTCCACTTGGATTTGCAAGCTGATGCCAAATAGAATCAAAATGGGCGTGCAGATTATGTGTGCTGAGCTCATGCAATGCAATTTCAATTGATTTCCAAAAATGCACCAATATGTTCATCACTTCGAAAATGGCATTTCCAAAACTGAAGCATAGCCTTATGGGTAATGGTTGGAAAGCTTTTAGCATGTGGATTGATTGTTATGTTGACCTAAACTTAATTTGACATTTGGAAATTGGTGAAAATTGATCATGAAGTGTAGGGTGCAAAACATGTACATGTGAAAATTTCAAAAATGGCCAAACTTCAAGCCCTTCTGTTTCAATGATGCAAGCTCCAAATGAAAACGTCTTCAACATAAAAGTTGTATATATTTTCAAAGCAATAAATTTGGACTTAAATTTTGCATCATTTGGATTTTTTATGAAGACGTTATGGGAACTTGAAGTTGGACTTTTTCACATTTCAATGCCTTTGGTCCAAAGTGACCTATAATGTTTTGCATTATCACATGTACTTATTTTAGGATTATGAAATTTTGTTCAACATAACAATTTAAATAGACATCTTAAACTTTCCAATGCATTTGATTCCATCTCAAAATCATGAAAAATGAATGAGTTATGTCCTTGGGAAGTTGACCTAAAATTAGGGTTTCAGTCAAAATGACCTATAATGTTTTGAAATGTATAATGACCTTACAAGCTTCAAATCAATTTTTCATGAACATGAAATTTGTTCATAAGGTTCTTAAAAACATTTTTTCTCTTGGGGTCATCTTCATTTGACAAACATATCAAAAGTTAGGTCTCAGTGTCCTTCAAAATAGTCAGATGAATTGATTGATCAACTTCTCAAGCCCAAACCTCATATCTTGATGAATTGATGATTGAGGACACTCAAATATGCATGAAATGATGAATGGAAGAACTTACCTTGATTGTATTTGATCATGGGTTGAGGTTTCTTCATGAGCAAGGCACAGTTGATGAACAGATGAATTAGGGTTTCCTTGGAAAACAAACCTCAAGCCCCTTGGTATGATTTTGATCAAAATGATTATTTGAGATACTTGGGAGGCATATTTGGTGAATGAGAGCTTTGGTAACCATTGTCATGCTTGCTTTCATCTTCACCTAGACCCATCTATGAGCATAGGGGCCTTTAGGAGCCTTGAATCTTGTGCCTGCTCAAGCTACAAACAAAAGAAAAGTTAGTGACATATTTTTGTGCTTTTGGTTAGTAAACAAAGTAAGAAAAGAAATAATATACAATTCAAGCATGCTTGGTGACTTCAAACTAAATCTCAAGAGATCCCACCCAAAGGTAAGGAGCCAAGATGCTATGATCTTTGAGGCAAGATGCAAATGCAATGTTATGATGCCATGAGGAATCTTTGGGTCAAAATTGGGGTCTTACAGATGCCCCTATTTAAGGTCATTCTAGCCAGAGAAGTGAAGGTTAAAATCTTCGTCTCTACGAGGTAGAATGAGCTTAAATAATAACAAAGAGACGAATTTTGGTCCCTAAGAGACCTCATGATGCAAATGTATGTATGCAAAAGGTAATACTCCATGGAGATACGTGTCCACAAAGAATAAAAGAAATCAGGAGAAACTGACAATCCATATGAGTAATATACTCACAAATGGGACAAAGACACTGGGAACTCCCTTGGGAATAAAATGCGTGAGCAGGTCACGACTTAGAACTTGCTGAGAGACACGAGAGGGATTTCCATGAAAATAAACCAATGGAAAGACTCGAGCTAACGCAAAGATGCATGTATTGGGGAATATGCCAATACAGCCAAAACTATCCATAAAGGATACCTCAGATAAAAATCCAGACTCGGATGGGGAACATCCACTAAGGGACTTCGCTGGGGAATGTCCAAAGAGGACTCAGTTGAGGAAACAACAAAATGAGGTATTACCGGTTACCGGGTAATAAGCTCTAGGAGACATGTGATCAAAACACCGGTATGAGGGTGAGGGAACAACACGCTCGGGGAGAATGAATATCTAAGACCGGTATAAGGGTGAGAGATATCAAACATCCAAAATCATGTGAGAAAGACCTAAAAAGGTGTATTTCGACTCAGGAGATCTGACTCCACAGGGGACAAAAAGTCATAATAGGGAGCAGAAAGGAAGGAACACCAGGGATACCGGTTACTGGGCATATAATAGGTGTCCAACCAAGCGTGAATTGGGGAATATTTCCAAGACACTCATCATCCGAAAGAAGGGCTGAAAAAGCAAACTCGATTATAGGATGGACATTCGATTCCATAAGGAAATACAAATCTTACTCGACTGGGTAAGAACAAAAGACTTCGACTAAAGAGCGCATGAGATATATCATCTATTACCGTCAGACCATAGATAATATACTCGCATGGAAGATTATCCACAACCGGTTACTGGGTTAATAAAGGATAAATCGACCGAAAGGAAAGGACATCAATACCGAATACTAGGTATAAAATGATGACCAATCCAAGGGAGAAACAATCGTTACCAATCAAAGGTAAA
This sequence comes from Lathyrus oleraceus, assembly GCF_024323335.1. Lineage (NCBI taxonomy): Eukaryota > Viridiplantae > Streptophyta > Magnoliopsida > Fabales > Fabaceae > Lathyrus > Lathyrus oleraceus. The sequence continues at coordinate 446,378,791 of NC_066581.1, forward strand.
TGAAAGATGACTTGTCGGGGATAAATCGCTTTATCAGAGCAATTATCCAAGAGATATATCACCGATTACTAGGAGATATACTCAAAAAGTGAAGGAATATCAATACCGAATATTGGATAAAGATACCCAACAAGGAGGGGATTACATCTACCAGATACTAGGTAAAAAACCACAAAAGAGTAACCGCCATCAGTTAGGATGTACAAAATAAGGTTAACTCTGCAAGGGGATAAAATGGGGTTTACAACTACCGGTATGAGGGTAGAAAACCACAGAAATAAGACTTACAACTACCGGTTACTGGGTAGAAGGCCACAGACTCCGCTGGGGAAAAGATGGACAATTACTGGTTACTGAGCAATCATTCATCTAAACTGTGGGGAAGTGCAGGGAATAAACAAAAGGAGTCAATCTAGGAACAAACTAGAGAGACACAATGAAACAAGATTCAACCCAATGAGGATATAACTCAGGGGAGTAATTCCATCCCAGTACATATTTTGGGAGGAAACTGAAATAACAATCATCCACGAGAACACAACTCAGTGGGGAATATGGAAGAAAGGGTAAACACTTTTTGTCTATAGGGTTGACTCTATATGGAGAGATCAGACACAAACATATGCTTTGGGGAAGAAATATCACCAACTAGCAGGAAATAACAAACAAAGATATATGGCAAAGAATGCAACGTGAATATCTGAATGTTATAATTATGCATGCATGGTTTATGTATGATGAATGCTGACAAACAAACATATCTAACACAACCAGGTTCAAGAATTAATGACCAAGCATCCGGTACTACATCTCAAAAGAGAAAGCCAGGCCCACTGGAGAACATCCAATCTGATGGGGGCGACAGATACCGGGAACATAGATCCTTGTAGGGAAAGGAGAACAAGTCACTCCCGTGGGGGAGGGATCAACACGTCTTCCTCAGAAATTCCAACGCCACTTTGGAATCAGGCAAGGTCTCGGCTGAGGAATCTACACATGGATATGATCCATGGTAGAAAGCCATTCTACTGGGGAAATTACCCAGGGGAAGGATGAAACTCTGTGGGGAACAACCACCAATCAAAAAGTTCCAACACCAACACATTTCCTTGCACTGCTGGATAGATCATTCCTGCCGAGGAGAAGAGAACACTACTCTGCTGGGGATGGAAAGATAAAGCCTTTTCATCACCCACTCTTCTCGGGAGGAAACCACAAAATGGATTTGATCAAACAATTCCACTAGGGAAACACTGTTGATGACTGAACCGGGGATTACCCGTAGGCAAATCTACTGGGGACTAAAAGTGGGATCAACCCTGCTAAGGATGGTCGAGGAGCATATCTTCTAGAAATCACAGTAGACAAGTCCATAGGGGAAAAGCTACCAACCAAACTTGATGATAATTCCGCTTATGCTGGGGATTTCCCGCTCACTCTAGCGGAGAGATTTCTAACTTGAAGTGAGGGAAAACCAACTTCTTCGGAAAGATTAGCATATTCAATTTATCAATCTATAAGGGATTTTAGGTAAATCCACGCAAGGGATGACAACAATATAATTGATAACACAAATTCTAAATTCAGCCTCACTGGGGAGCTAGAAGATTAGGACCAGACTCCCAAACTCTCTGGGGATTTGGTGATGCATAATCTTCTTCTGCACTCGCGGAGGAGACAATCCTGAAAGATAATGAAGAGGATACAAGTATGTTGGGAATATGAACAAATGTCTTACCCTTTTGGAGATCATACCATCCTTGGGAGAGCACTGAAAACATCCTAAGTATCCTTCTTGTCATTGTGAATATTCACTTTGTTTAAAAAACAATTTATGAAAAATTTAAAACCATGATATTTATCAATTAAAACATGCAAAAAATATTTGTTGAACAGAATCAAGTAAGAGTGCAAAGAATTGGATAAAGGCTCAAATTTATTTGATGGAATGGTAGTCTGCAAATGGCAAGACTCCATGGATCTTTACAAATTTGAAATTGGTGATATATATTGGAAAAAAGGCTACATTGAACATAATGACCATTTCTCCACCAACTCTGAATCCGATGTATTTGAAGCTTCAATTGACGATGACTGAGCGAGAATCTTTGACAGATGACAGTTGTAGAACAAAGTCTTGTCAGGATGCAGTTACTTGCCAAATCCCTAATTTTTGCCTAGATTGCCCCAGGGTGAGGTACTCAATCTAGCAGGATACATATTCATTTTTTATGTCTCTAACTTTTGTTTGGATCGCCCTTTCGAGTTTTCAATCCACCGAGACGCTCATTTTTGCCTAAGCCGCCCTTTCGAGTTTTCAACTTAGCGAGCTATTCTATTTTTATTTTAGGCGAAGTATTTCTTGACTACATCTGAATTCACATGACGAGTGAAATCCTCCCCATCCATAGTTATGAGTATCAAAGCACCGCCTGAAAAGGCTCTCTTAACAACATATGGACCTTCATAGTTTGGAGTCCACTTGCCCCTGGAATCGGGCGCGAAAGACAAAACTTTCTTGAGCATAAGGTCGCCTTCTTGGAACACACGAGGCTTGACCTTCTTATCAAAGGCTTTCTTCATCATTTGCTGATATAACTGACCATGGCACATGGCAGTCAATCTCTTCTCTTCTATCAAATTCAGTTGGTCATAACGACTCTGAACCCATTCAGCATCAGTCAACTTAGCTTCTATCAAGAATCTCATTGATGGGATCTCCACCTCTACTGGGAGCACAACCTCCATGCCATATACAAGGGATAAAGGGGTTTCCCCTATTGAAGTGCGGACAGATGTACGATATCCATGCAAAGCGAATGGCAACATCATGTGCCAATGCTTGTACGTAACAACCATCTTCTGGATAATTTTCTTGATATTTTTATTAGCTGCTTCAATAGCCCCTTTCATCTTGGGTATATAAGGAGAAGAATTATGATGTGCAATCTTGAACTCACTGCACAACTCTTTCACCATCTTGTTGTTCAAGTTAGATTCATTATCAGTAATGATTTTATCTGGCACACCATAACAGCATATGAGTTGATTCTTGATAAGGAGAAGAATTATGATGCCGCTTCAACCCACTTGGTGAAGTAATTAATTGCTACGAGAATGAATCTGTGACCGTTGGACGCTTTCGGCTCTATCATGCCAATCATGTCAATTCCCCACATGGAGAAAGGCCATGGTGATGAAATCATATTCAGAAGCGTCGGGGGAATATGAATCTTGTCCGCATAAATCTGACACTTATGGCATTTCTTCACGTATTTACAGTAGTCAGACTCCATTGTCAGCCAATAGTAGCCTGCTCTCAACATCTTTCTAGCCATGGTACGTCCATTGGAATGAGTACCAAATGAACCCTCATGGACTTCAGTCATTAACAGGTCTGCTTTGTGTCTATCCACGCATCTGAGCAAAACCATGTCAAAATTCCTCTTATAAAGCACATCGCCATTGAGGTAGAAACTGCCTGATAATCTCCTCAAAGTATTTCTATCTTTCACAGATGCCCCAGGCGGGTAAATCTGACTCTGAAGAAAACACTTGATATCATAATACCATAACTTATCATCTTTTACTTCTTTAACTGCAAACACATGAGCTGGTCTATCCAAGCGCATCATAGTGATATTGGGAACCTCATTCCAGAGTCTCACCATGATCATCAAAGCAAGTGTAGCAAGTGCATCTGCCATCTGATTCTCCTCTCGAGGAATATGATGGAAGTCAACCTCAGTAAAGAATGTTTAAATCCTTCTCACATAGTCTCTATATGGGATGAGGCCAGGTTGATTCATCTCCCATTCACCCTTAATCTGATTAACAACAAGGGCCGAATCACCATATACATCGAGATGCTTGATCCTAAGATCAATACACTCTTCTAATCCCATAATACATGCCTCATATTTCGCCATATTGTTCGTGCATTTGAAAGTTAGCCTTGATGTAAAAGGAAAATGCGTGCCCGGAGGAGTAATAATCAATGCCCCAATACCATTTCCATATTGATTTACAACGCCATCAAAAACCATGCTCCATCGGGAACCAAGCTCTGGCCCTTCATCGAGTGTAGGCTCATCGCAATCTTTCATTTTCAAATACAGAACCTCCTCATCTGGGAAGTCATACTGAACTGACTGATAATCCTCGATTGGTTGATGTGCCAAGTGATCAGCCAAGATACTACCTTTAATAGCCTTCTGAGCTCGATACTCAATATCATACTCAGACAACAGCATCTGCCAATGGGCAATCCTCCCAGTTAAAGCAGGCTTCTCAAAGATATACTTGATTGGATCCATTTTGGATATCAACCAAGTTGTATGATTTAACATATACTGGCGTAGGCGCTTAGCAGCCCAAGCCAAAGCACAACATGTTTTCTCAAGCATTGAGTATCGAGACTCACAATCAGTGAACTTCTTACTCAGGTAGTAAATAACATATTCTTTCTTTCTTGATTCATCTTGCTGACCAAGGACACAACCCATTGAGTCTTCGAGAACAGTCAGATACATAATCAATGGTCTCCCTTCCACAGGCGGAGACAAAATCGGAGGCTCGGACAGATACTCTTTAATACTGTCAAAGGCTTTTTAGAAATCCTCGATCCAATCATGACGTTGATCTTTCTGGAGGAGCTTGAATATCGACGCACATGTGGAAGTCATGTGGGATATAAATCTAGAGATATAATTCAAGCGGCCAAGAAAACCTCGGACTTGCTTCTCAGTTTTGGGCGCGGGCATCTCTTGTATTGCTTTGACCTTGCCGGGATCAACCTCAATCCCTCTCTCGCTGATAATAAAGCCCAATAACTTATCGGAACGGACTCCAAATGGACACTTGTTAGGATTCAGATGAAGTTTATACTTCCTCAAACACTGAAATAGCATCAACAAATGCTCTACATGTTCAACTACCGTTCTTGACTTCGCAATCATATCATCAACATACACCTCAATCTCCTTGTGCATCATATCATGAAACAAGGTAGTCATAGCTCGTTGATATGCGGCTCCGACGTTCTTCAAACCGAAGGGCATCACTCGATAATAGAACACTCCCCAATGTGTGATGAATGTTATCTTCTCCATATCCTCGGGTGCCATTTTAATCTGATTATATCCGGAAAATCCGTCCATAAACGAGAAGACATTGAATTTAGTTTTATTATCTACCAACATATCAATATGTGGTAGAGGCAAATCATCTTTCGGACTACCTTTATTCAAGTCTCTATAGTCCACACACATTCGGACTTTTCCATCTTTCTTAGGCACGGGCACAATATTGGCCACCCATTGAGGATATGTAGAAGTCACCAGAAACTTTCGCGACTACAAAAAAAAACAACCGGCGAGGAAAAGAACAAAAGAGTCGTCACCGTTTGTTATTTATCCCAAGGGAGGGAAAGGAAACGATCGAAGAAAACCTGAATAGAGGAAAAGACATCGCAACCGAATCTGGGGTTCGGGAGTCGATTATGCGAAGGGAAGGTATTAGCACCCCTACGCATCTGTAGTACTCTACAGGATCCACTCTTGTTGTTCTAGTCTAAAGGGTGTAGGTATATCTAAGGTACTATCTGCTAAAGGAAAGTCAAAAGAAAATGAAAATCACTCGCAAGGATGTTGCATCCACTGCCTATGTATCTCATATGAGTATGAGAATCAGAGTCTTCGTAGCTCAGCTACCTATGGGCGAAATAGAAGTGTGCTCGGTAAGACATTGCGTCTTATGCCTACGTATCTCATCTGGAATGAGAATCAGAGCAAAATGTAGTTCAGCTAACTACGGGAACAAGGGTCTCGATTGCAACTAGTGCAAGAGAAAGAGAAGGTCTCGATCGCAATGAGGGCGAGAGAAAAGAATCACAACAAGGGCGAAAGCAAGCAAGGATTAGTTGTTAGTCGTCAATCAAACTCGGCAAGACATCGCATCTCGTGCCTACGTGTCTCATCTGAACATGAGAATCAGAGTTGTCGTAGTTCGGCTAACTACGGGAACAAGAGTCTCGATTGCAACTAGGGCAAGAAAAAGGGATGGTCTCGATCGTAACAAGGGAGAGAGAAAAGAATCGCAGCAAGGGCGAAAGCAAACAAGGATTAGTTGTTAGTTGTCAGTCAAAACTCGGCAAGACATTGCATCTCGTGCCTACGTATCTCATCTGAACATGAGAATCAGAGTTGTTGTATTTCGACTAACTAGGGTTTAAGGTTTGCCATCTGAACGTGGACTTACAAAAGAGGACACCAACTATGTCAAAGGAGAGTGGGCAATGTGTTCAACGTCCTAATAGTAGGTGTCGCAGCTCGCTGAATCGAGTCTTAGGCAGTTACCTCTTTACAATAGAACGGACTGACATGCTACAAGATCGGAGACGCACGGAAGGTCTAAAAGTGGGGAAGTTCTGCCCTAGAGTTATCATGCAATGTGGACCTATGTGTTAGGATTTACAGAAGGGAACATCTACCTAATATTAGCATGCAAAGAATAAGGGAATTCTACCTATGTTATCATACAAAGGGTTCTACCTAATGGGTGCTACCTAAACGGAACAAGAGTCGATGGATGGAGTAAGGACAGGAGCCACGGATAAGGGTAGATGGCGATGCTTGAGGCAATCGACTTACAGGTAGATGGAGGATGCCTGAGGCAATCAACTTACAAGAGGATAGATGAATGCGTGTTGGTTCTATTAAGTTTTGAAATTGATTACTCGACGTTGGATCGAGCTTTTGATCTTGTTTTGAAATGATTATCGGATGTTCGTTTTAATTCTTGTATTAATAGATGAATAAAGAATGAAAGAATAAATATTATACACTTTATGGGATAGGGGTACATTTGTTACGAATGGGGATGGTTCATGGCAATCAAACAATAAGAATATATGCCTCAATCAACATACAAGTAGGCAACAGTTATCAATCAAATCAGATAAGTAAACAGGTATATAGTCAAATCAAAGAACCAAAGAATGAAATAATGGAGCATTAAACAAGGAATGGGAAGTATGAACATGTTAAACAATCAAGCAATAGTAAGCATGGATGAAAGAAACAAGTGTAACAGATAATAGATGAATCAGACAGATGAAAAGATGCACAAAAAGGGTCCACTGAAATAATTAAATCAAGAAATGAGGTAAGGATCATATAAAATCAAGATAAAAGGCCTCTAATACATGGCATATGAGATGAACAAGGGAGGATCAAAAGATCTCTTCAATTGCCATAAGCAATCCCTAAATCAAACATGGATCATAAAGAAGTCAACTGAAAATTCAAGCCAACTTAATAAATATCAAATAAATAGCAAATTAATCAAGAAAATAATGAAAAATTAAACTAAGTAAGGTGGGGTCAGGACATCATCATCCCCAAAAAAAGATTTTAAAAATAATGAAAATTGGTACATGAATTAATTGAAAGAAAACAGAAGTCAAACCAAAAGTCAACCAACCAAACTAGGTTAAAAATAAATCAAGAATAAATAGCAAATTAATCAACAAAAATTATGAAAAAGTAAACTAAATAAGTTGGGGTCAGGAAATCATCATCACCCAAAAAGATTTTAAAAATAATGAAAATTAGTACATGAATTAATTGAAATAAAACAGAGGTCAAACCAAAAGTCAACCAACCAATCTAGGTTAAAAATAAATCAAGAATAAATTGAATATGGGAAATAAAAATCCAAGAAAAAGTCAGGTTGACCATGGGATAGTGGTCAACCTTCATCCCAAAAACCAAAGGCTGAAAATAACTTTAAGTTATAAAAATAAAATCAATAATCAAATGTATGCTAAAATGGACCATTTAGGAGTTAATAATTAAAATAAAATATTAATACTAAATAAATGCGAAAATAAAAATTAAATAAAATTAAATAATGCATCAAGAAATATTGAAAATATTTTTGGATATTTTTATGGACAAAGAAAATATTTTATATTAATTAAAATCAAAACTGAAAATAAATTGGGAATTAAAATGAACATGAAAAAGGGGAGGTGCATTAGCATTTGGACTGAGCTGGAAATAAAATGAAGCGCTGATGGACCATGAAACGCGGGGTGTGAAAAGCAACAGCGAAGGCCCAATGATCCAAACCATAAATAATCAGGCGTGACACATGAAATAACATTTTAATTAAAAGAAACATGTGAACCCAAACCTCAATTGGTCACTTATTTTAAGTTACTAGAAGACAAAAAAACAACGGGCGGCCACGATTAAAAGAAGAGCGACGGATCCAATGGCCCTCAAGATGACACGCAGTCATCTTCTTCATTGGGCCAAAACCCTAACCATGTCCATGCAAAAACACGCAGGAAAACAGTGGATTTTGCTCAACTTCAACACCAAAATGCGACCTCCATAGTGCATCAAAAAACACGAAATAAAACCCAGATCTCAAGTATAAAATGCAAGGATTAACATGGTATCTTTTTTAAGTTAAACAGTAGCTTAATCATGGAGAAAAGTTGTCAACAAGATGTCAATATGGACACGGATATGAGTAAAAATCAACAGCATAAACCAGTAACATGGACATTGCCTCGTGTTGAGGGCTTCAGAAATGAGCATGAGCATAAGATTAGCATGGTAATGAGCATGATGATGAGAATAAATGTATCAACAACATAGATATGGAAATGGTGCAAGGAATTTACCTAGTGGAAGTTAGTCCACTGCTTCTTGATTGTGGAGTGAATAGAAGGAAATGATGCTTCCTTTGTGCTTCAAGAACTTCAACTTGCTGAGAAATGGAAACTGACTTTAATGGCCTTGCCCTTGCTTGCCCGAAAATTAGCTGTCTCCTCTCATGTTTAGGGTTTTCAGCTTTAAGTATTATGGATCAAATGCTTAATGGGCTCTGAAATAAATGTTTTGGGGTGAGCAAATGATACAAGCATTTGGTGAGGTGTAATAGAAAAGGGCACATGAGGGTTTCTTATTTTGGCAAAGTTTTAAGTGAACTCATTTCAAGGTGGCCAAATGAGGAAAAGCAAAACATGGGTTGGGTTTATGCAGCATAGTTTGGTCTGGTTTGGCAAGCAAGAACTCATTTCAAGATGGTGACTTTGTGGCTATATAACTTGATGAGCAAACCATCAATTGAGGAAATGATGCAAATAGTAGAGAGATATCATGGAGCTTGGCATGTTTCATGTTGAGCATAAGTGTAAATGATGAATGGAAGAAGGTGAAAAATAGGCCTCAAGTTCATGTCACACCATTGCAAAACTGGTTGGGCAAGTTAGGCATAAAATCTGCCTAGAAATTTCAAGTCATGATGTCAACTTCAAGTGAATGTACCTCTCAAACCATGGATCCAAATGAGATGATTCCAAAGGGAGGTGAAAGAGGACATGGCAAGGTATAATTGTTGTGAAGAAAATATTTTCAATTGGTGCCTTGAAGTGCAAGAAAACTGGCCAAGAAGTTTTGACAAACTTAAAGATTTTTATACTTAGAAATTTTTCTAAGTGTCCTAAAAATATGCCCTGCTTTGACTAAGCATAACTTTCTCAATTTTAATCCAAATGGAGAAAACTTAATATTTTTAGAAAGCTTGGAACAAAAGTAACAACTTTCATGTTGGAGAAAATTTCAAATTGATATCCTATCTTGATGGAAAATGGGCTTAAAGTGAGTGCAAAAATCATAAAAACTTTCCCTAAATGGAAAGTCAACCATTTCCAAATTAAGTAACTTTTTCAATTCCTGATTAAATAATGAATCCATGATCCAACCTTGATCAAATTTCACATGTAGGCTCCCCGAGGCATGAATTTTGAGATTCCACTCTCAAAAAGTCAGGAATTGACTTTTCTGGCCTCACAGTTGACTTTTCCCAAACTGTCTGATTCCCGATTCCAGTGATCAAATGAAACACTTCTGGCTCAAATAAAAAGCTGATTTTTTGTATGTAGACCCTTGTGGACATATGGAGGGCCATGGAAAAGAGTTTCAACCAAATAATCAAAAATAAACTGATTTTATACTAAACCCTAATTTTAGGGCAAAATTGCATTGCTTGCCAATGGATCTTTCTGAGATAATTGTGAGTCTTCCTAGGCCAAGATGCCTCTCCAATCATGACATGGATGAGCTCCTCTACTTCCAACCAAACATTTCCTGTTGCAGGTAGCCATGAAACCCTAATTTCCTGATTAAATCCAGATGAACGCTCTGATAGCTCTGAATCCTTCATTGATGTGAACTGAAGACCAAAATAAGATACTTAGAGCCCCTTGAGACTCTTGAGACTTGTATACTTAGAGAATGAAGTCCAATTCTAAATCTTTCTTTGTGTGGGCTCCTTCTGTTACAGAGTGATCAATCAAAACCTGATTTCCAAGTCACTAATGCAGTATGCAATGAGTATGACCTAGTATGATGCCAATGAAGTGTGAAACATAATCCCATGCTTCCAGGAAAAAATGTAGGGTAAATTTGGGGGTATTACAAAACCCTGCATCAATTTGCTTATGAACTTCTTCTTTAATCTTCACTGCCATATCGGGATGAGTTCTTCTGAGCTTCTGCTTCACAGGAACACACTTAGGCTTCAAAGGCAGGAAATGTTGCACGATATCAGTATCTAGACCAGGCATGTCTTCATATGAACAGGAAAAGACGTCGACATATTCTCGTAGCAACTCAATCAACCCCTTCTTAACAGATTCTCCCAGGAGTGCCCTAATCTTCACTTCTCGCACACAATCTTCGGACCCCAATTTGACTGTTTCCAGATTCTCAAGATGCGGCTGAATGATGTTCTCTTCGTGCTCAAGCAGACGGGTAATCTCATCAAGAATCTCTTCAACATCATCTTCTTCAGCCTCAAATACAGGGAACTCAAAGTTGGGAGATGGTGTTGGATCATTATGTTCAATGGGTTTGATCAACCTGCATAATGACTTTGGATATAAAAGAGATTTTAGAATTCAAACAAGGAAAATCATTATGCTGATGAAAAAATTGATTTTATTATATTTTTAAGGTTTTATGTGATCACCAATTTCATGCAAAAGCAAAAAGTGAACATAATTGGAAAAACAAACATTTAACATGAATTTAGTGAATGAAAATATCATTGTATTTATGAGCCAACAATGTCATCACTCCTCTTTTTGGCATGGGAGAAGGGTTTTTAAATAAACAGTGAATATTACGTTTACTTATGGATAACTGTTGGGATATCAACAACGACCCAGATATTGCAGACCCCTCCAAGGATGACAAAGTTACCAGAATCCTCCTCTGTATCCTCTTCCATAATAGCAACAACTTCCTCTTCTTGGATGATGTGGATGAATCCACCACTCTAAAACAACCCACGCTTGTTGAAAGTGCCAGAAGAATACCTTATGCCAGCCCGGGATTTATTGTCTTCCATCTTGATCATTTGTCCTAAACTAGTAGTTGTGCCATGCTCAATGGCCAACTTCGCATCATTGTAGGACGCAAATGAAGAAGTTCCTTTCTTAGTAGGCTCAACAATAGATAAAGCTTGGAACGACGTTCCAACTTCATCCTCAGCGTCTGTGTAAGAAAAGGAAGACAGATGGCTAACCAGGAGAGTCTTCTCTCCCCCTACCACCACCAGCTTTTTGTTCTTGACAAACTTCAATTTCTGGTGTAGGGTGGATGTCACGGCGCCTACCTCGTGAATCCATGGTCTGCCCAACAGAAAGATATATGATGGGTGGTTATTCATGACATGAAAAGTGATTTGGAAATCACTTGGTCCAATCTTGACTGGGAGTTCAACCTCACCAATCACCGTTTTGCGGGATCCATCAAAAGCTTTTACCACTACTCCACTCTGCCTCATGGGAGGCCCCTGGTATGACAATCTAGCCAGAGTGGACTTTGGCAACACATTTAGTGATGATCCAGTGTCTACCAGCACATTAGACATGGCATCATCCTTGCATCTCATAGATCTGTGAAGTGCCAAATTGTGGTCTCTTCCCTCCTCAGGGAGATCAGCATCACAAACACTTAGATTGTTACAAGCGGTAATGTTTGCAACAATACTATCGAATTGTTCTATTGTGACGTCACGGTCTACATACGCCACATCCAACACCTTCTGTAGAGCTTCACGGTGTGGTTTTGAGTTCATAAGCAAAGATAACACAGAGATCTTTGATGGCGTTTGTAGAAGCTTATCTACAATGTTGTATTCACTTCTCTTGATGAGCCTCAACATCTCATCATAGTCTTCTTTCATGGTGCCATTCTGGCAGGTTTACTAGCAACAAGTGCAGGATTCGGAGCAATAACAACATTTCCAACCGGGTGCACAACATAATTAGCAACATTAGCCCTTCTGATGTCAGCCTGGGGTTTCGGCGGAGCCGAGAAAACACGACCCTACGGGTCAGGCCACTGACATCGGCGATATTAACAACAGAGGTAGAGGGTAGGGGCACCTCCTTCCCATCTTCCAATGCCACAACATTGTAACGATAGGGGACAGCTTTATCGGAAGATCATGGCACAGGGCCAGCTGGTTTAATTATCAGAGAGGGAGAATCCTTCTGTTTGCTGCCATCATACCGGATGACAACAAGCTCTGGGATCCGAAATACTGGTGATATCACATTGACTTCATCATCACCATCGCGATTCTGAAGTATTTTAATTACACCTTCGTCCAGCATTTCTTGGATGTCTTTACGGACTTGGCGATATCCCCTCTGATTGACAGTGCAAACACGACATCTGTCATGGTCGTGCTCGTAATGACGGTATTCACACAACAATCTGTGCATCTCGACCAAAGATTGTCGAATATGGCTGACATATTTGACCTTATATTTACCAGGGCAGCCCTGGACCATGTTGACAGAGGATTTCCCATGCTCGGGCAATGGGTTCTTCTTCACATTGGGACCTACGTCCTCAAAACAGAAGATTCCACTTCTCACAAGGTCTTGAACCTTGGTCTTCAACGGGTAACAGTTTTCCACGTCATGTCCGGGGGCACCGGAATGATAAACACAATGTAGCTCGGGCTTATACCACCACTGAGGATTGGTAGGTATAGCCGGTGGATCGTGTGGAGTAATCAGTTTCCTCTCTATCAAAGAGGGATATAGCTCTGTGTAGGTCATAGGAATAGGATCAAAGGTGACCCTCTTCCTCTCATAGCTGGTGCTAGTCTGATTGTTGTTTCGAGGTTGGTAGGTCTGCTGTTGAGGACGGTGTTCTTGTTGTTGATATTGTTGATGTTGCTGTTGCTGGTTATTATTGTGCTGATAGTGTTGATTTTCCCTGAAAACAGGTGCTATATGAGCCACCTGATGCTGATTACCGGCAGGACGCACGGTCTTCCTCTTTACTGAGGGTCTTCTGGGTTTAATATGGGAGGTCACAACATGTGCCTCACCATCTTTCTTCTTTCCAAACGTCCCATATCGTTTGGTAGAAGAGCCTTCTTCTCTAGTCAGGCGCCATTCCCTGACTCCTTCCTCCAAACGCATCCCCATGTTCACCATCTCGGTGAAGTCAGAAGGAGCGCTGGCAATCATCCGCTCATAGTAAAATGAGCTCAAGGTCTTCAGGAAGATCTTGGTCATTTCTTTCTCTTCCAGCGGAGGCACAATCTGTGCAGCTAGTTCTCGCCACCTCTGGGTGTATTCTTTGAAATTTTCCTTGTCCTTTTGGGACATGGCTCTCAATTGAAACCTATGTAGATGGATTAATGCATAATCTGTTATCAATAAGTCAATTAAGTGATAACGATTATGATATAATCTTCAATCAAAAAACATGTAAAGTAATTAATCAGAACAATGGAACAATCATATTCACTGGCAAGAGGAAAAACAATATTTACAAGATAAATCTTTCAGACCTAAAAGAACAAAACGTAAGATGCCTGATGTCTGTTCATGAAGAGCAATGGGTATGGCATAGACGCTTGGGCCATATTAGCATGAGAAAACTCTCTCAGCTAAATAAACTTGAGTTAGTCAGAGGCCTACCTAAACTTAATTATTCTTCAGAAGCTCTATGTGAGGCATGTAAGAAAGGTAAATTTTGAAAAACATCTTTCAAAAAGAAAAATACTGTTTCTACCTCTAAGCCTCTGGAACTTCTTCACATTGACCTGTTTGGGCTTGTTAAGACAATGTCAGTTAATGGAAAGAAGTATGGACTGGTTATTGTTGATGACTTTAGTCACTGGACATGGGTAAAATTCCTAAAGCACAAGAGTGAGTCTCACTCTGTATTCTCTAGCTTCTGTTCCAAAGTGCAAAACGCATTTGACTCTAAAATCATCAGAGTCAGAAGTGATCATGGTGGAGAATTTAAGAATAAATTTTTTGAGGAACTATTTGATTCTAATGGAATATCCCATGATTTCTCTTGTCTTAGAACTCCACAACAAAATGGAGTTGTAGAGAGGAAGAATAGGACACTCCAAGAGATGGCCAGAACCATGATCAATGAAACAAATGTGGCTAAGCTCTTTTGGGTTGAAGCAGTAAATACAGCGTGTTATATTCAAAATAGAATCTCTATAAGACCTATTATGGAAAAGACTCCATATGAACTGTTTAAGGGAAGAAAACCCAACATTTCTTATTTCCATCCTTTTAGATGCTCTTGCTTTATTCTGAATACTAAAGAACATCTGAACAAGTTTGATTCAAAAGCACAAAAAGGTATTATGTTAGGATACTCAGAACACTCTAAAGGCTACAGAGTATACAACACAAAAACCAAAATTGTGGAAGAATCAATCCATGTTATATTTGATTATAAGTTTGACCCTAAGTCAAAGCTAGTTGAAAAACTTACAGATTTGGAGATCACTCTTGCAGGTTCTGACGAAAAGACTAAAGCACTAAAAGTATCTGATAGACAAAATCCAGATAAATCTGAAGCCTCAACCATCCAGAAGAAATCAAGAAGTCATCCCAACATCTCTAAAGATTTGATTCTGGGAAACAAGGATGAACATGTCAAAACTAGGTAAACATTCAAAGTATCTGAAGAAACTCCTCTAGGATCAGTATCTCTAATCGAACCTTCTTCCTGTGATGAGGCACTTCAAGACAATGACTGGGTTCTGGCTATGAAAGAAGAGCTAGATCAATTCTCAAAGAATGACGTCTAGGATCTTGTACCAAAGCCTAAAGGAACTCACATTATTGGAACCAGATGGGTGTTCAGAAACAAACTGAACGAAAGAGGAGAAGTTGTCAGAAATAAAGCACGACTGGTGGAACAGGGTTACAGTCAACAAGAAGGCATTGACTACAATAAAACCTTTTCCCCAGTCGCCAGGTTAGAATCTATTCGCTTACTTGTTTCATTTGCGGTAAATCACTCAATCAAACTATATCAAATGGATGTCAAGAGTGTATTTCTTAATGGTTATATATCAGAAGAAGTTTATGTCAATCAACCTCCAGGTTTTGAAAATTCTAAATGTCCAGAACACGTTTTTAAACTTCAGAAATCACTATATGGTTTAAAACAAGCTCCTAGAGCGTGGTATGAAAGACTAAGCAATTTTCTTCTGGAACATGACTTTATTAGAGGAAAGGTTGACTCTACACTCTTCTGTAAAAACATTAGAAATGATCTCATGATATGCCAGATATATGTTGATGACATTATTTTTGGTTCAGCTAACCCTTCAGTATGTCAAGAATTCTCTGAGCTAATGCAGGCAGAATTTGAAATGAGATTAATGCAAGAACTAAAGTTCTTTCTAGGGATTCAAATCAATCAAGCTTCAGAAACGACCTACGTCTATCAAAGTAAATACATAAAAGACATTCTGAAGAAGTTCGAAATGGCTGAATGCAAACCTGCTAAGACACCTATGCATCCAACCTGCATTCTGGAAAAAGAAGAAATTAGTCAGAAGGTTTGTCAGAAGCTCTATCGTGGTATGATAGGCTATCTTCTTTATCTGACAGCTACACGTCCTGATATTCTGTTTAGTGTATGCCTCTGTGCCAGATTCCAATCAGATCCTAAAGAATCTCATTTAACAGCTATTAAAAGAATCCTCAGGTATCTGAAAGGAACCCCTAACATGAGCCTGATGTATGAGAAAACATCAGAGTATAGACTTTCTGGTTATTGCGATGCAGATTACGCAAGGGACAAAATGGAACGTAGAAGTACATCTGGGAACTGTCAATTCTTAGGAAATAATCTTATATCTTGGGCCAGCAAAAGGCAATCAACCATAGCTCTGTCCACTGCAGAAGCAAAATATTAATCAGCGTCACTAGGCACTACTCAGATGCTCTAGATGAAGAATTAACTTGAAGACCTTATGAACTTTGAGAGTAACGTTCCTATTTTCTATGATAATATTGCTGCCATTTGTTTAAGTAAGAATCCTATTCTGCATTCCAGAGCCAAGCACATAGAAATAAAACATCATTTCATTAGAGACTATGTTCAGAAAGGGGTAATCACTTTAAAATTTAGTGATACAGATCATCAATGGGCTGAAATTTTTACCAAACCCCTCGCTGAAGATAGATTCTCCTTCATCTTGAAAAATTTAAACATTCAAATTTGTCCATAATGAAATGTGCCTCTGAAATAGAAAATAAGACTCTGAAGTAAACATCTGGAATCTGTATCTAACTCTGATGCTACTACCAATTAGAAGTTATTTGAATCAAAAATCCTCAGGATCCAACCCTTTGGTATTCCTGAAGATCAGATAAAGTAACACGTGGTACCTCTTGCGTCTGACCTTGGAACTTCTAGACATCTGTCTAGCATAAATCAAGAGACAAACTCTTGAAATCTCCTCGAGCAGTGTGCTGATTTGGGGATTAGACCTCCATCATGGGTTGTAATCATTCTCCTCCAAACATGCTTACTTGGTTAACGTGTTGCATTTAATGTTTTAGCAGTTAAACTCTATCATTACTATCATTTTGCATGCATCCTCATAGGTATAAATTCATTTCACACACTACATTTGCACACCTTACACTCACGACCACACTAAAACCCTCTCTCTCTCTCTCTCAAACTTCATCTTCAACTGTTTTCTTCATGGACGCTCATCAATAGTTCGTCTATAACTTCTCTCAACAAATGAACTCAACGGAGCAAAAACCCATTTCTACTCAACAAGCTACAGCAACCACCGACATCGTCTTAACCCCAATCTACAGGGAACCACATATCCTTGATCGTGAACCTCACATCCACCTAGTAACATCGTTTGAAAAGCTTGAAGTTTTATGTGAGTCGTTAGTTGATTTTGAAAACATGAAGACGAATGGCATAGACCTAACTGAAGTGTTGAGAATGCAAGGGTGGGAAACCTATTTTCAACGGCCCTATGGCCATGTGTACGCAAATCTGGTGAAGGAGTTCTGGCGTTTCGCAGACTCAGATGATCACTACATTGTCTCCTACGTTCTGGGGGTCAAAATAGTTATCACTGAGAAATCCATTGCCTCTCTTCTGAACATGGAGAAGACAGGAGGAAGACGCATTTACAACATAAACCCTAAGGCAAAATACTTGTCCCAGGAAATCAACCCTACCATCTTCCAACAGAGTGCTGAAGGCAAGCATTCCAAGAACAAGGAGCTACATCAGAACCTCCGTGTCTGGTTGAAGATCACCTTAGAAACCATTCATCATCGCCCTGCATAAAACTATTTTGAATACATCAACACAGATCAGAAGTGTATCATGTACTACATTCACAAGGGGCTGAAATTCTGTCTACCAGCCTTGCTCTTCAAGTACCTCAAAGACTCAGTCAAAGACACCAGAAACAACATGAAGACTAGAAACTACATCCCTATAGGGAGACTCATATCAATTGTGTTAATTGAGAGTGGCTTCATGGATCACTTGATTCAGCTCAGACTCATGGAAGATGTCATTATTGACATTGGTAGACCGCTAAATGCTCGGAATCTAAAGAGCATGGGAATCATTGATCAAATCATAGCCGAACCAACACTTGACACCTCCTATGAGGCACTCAAGGACCAGAGAGAGATTCCCAACAGGATCTACCTGTTCTCCAAGATTGACCCTCTAGAGGTAGTAGCTTACTATCTATAGGACCTTGCAAATCAAGGGGTGGACATCTCTGACTTCACAGTGGACTGGCTACCTGAGAATCCACCAAACTTCATGAAGAGGATGCGAGAGCCCTCTGAGAAGTCCAAGAAGGCTAAGAAAGCAAGACTGGGAGAATCCTCTGGGTCAAGACCTCCAACACCTCTGATTGGCTCTCCAAGTAAGTTTGTACCTCTCTCTTGCTCTTTTAAAATAAAACCTCTTGCTTATTCTCTTCCCCAAACCACTCCAATATACACCACCTCTAAAACTCCTCCCTTAACCACCAAAACCTCTAACCCACCCTCACTTAAATTCAACCTTGCTACAACCACATTACCCTTTTCTGAAGCAGAAATGCTGAATGAAACTACTTCACCATCATCATCACCATCTCCATAATCCCCACCATACTACGTACTCTCCTCCGACAACGAACCATATGATCCCCAATCCCCCACTCTGGCTCAACTACAAGCCCGTGCTCTGGCCTCTCAACATCGATCACACTCTGAACCTGAACCAGAAGTCACTTCCCCACCTCCTGAACATCCAAATCCAGCTACATCTAAACAACCTCAAACACCACCACCTGCACAACAACAAAATCCACCTCTTGAACAATCAACCAAATCTGAACCGCAACCAACCTACTCACCATCTAAACCAAACCCACAACCTGAACAAACAACACAATCACCTTCTGCCATTCTCACACCCCACAACTTCAGTTGCCTCCATAACTCCCACACTAAATCTTAGTGCCCCAAACTCACCTTCTCAATCTTCCCCAACATTTGGCACTGAACCAAAGACTACCCTCCCTACCTTAGAAGAAGCAATACAGGTTTTTGCAGAGTCTTTAGTAGAGAAGATCAAGTCTCTGACGATCAATTTTGGCATCAGTGATGATCCCTATGAAGTAAGGATCCACTGGAACAGAGTGATAAGTTGGATGACCTCTGAAGCCTTCAAACTGAAAGGCCTCTCTGAACAAGTCTGCAACGACTTCATCATAGACGCAGGTATTAGGCTCCAAGAGCACTTAGCCAGAGAGGCTGAAGAACGAGCTAGGAAGGAAGCTGAAGAGAAAGCACGCCAAGAAGAAGAACAACGGATCATAGAAGCTTAAGAGAAGGTTGCTTTTGCGGCTGCTGTTGAGGCTGAGGCAAAAGCTGAAGAAGCAGCTTGTATTGCTACAGAAGAAGCTTCCAAGGCCAAAGCTTATGCACTGACTTAGGGGGAGTACTCGAACTTTGGGTTCGTCCCTCTGGTCTTGAAGACTCTGGAGGAATTGCAGAAAGAACAACAAGTGGTTCAGGCTAGGCTGGACCAACAGGATTCTGTCAACAACAACATTCAAAACATGTTGTCTCCGTTGCTCCAAAGGATGCCTCCGCCCATAAACCCTTAGGCACCTAGGATATTTGCTTGTTGCTTTTCTGATTTGATGTTTGTTTTTGCCTTCTGATATCTGCCTCCTGTGCTGCTTCTCTGTACATGCTCTTTATATCAATATCATTTTTTTTTGCTATGTCTTTTTTATTCTGACAAAAAGGGGGAGAACTAAAACAACTCTGATGGAAACAAAACTAAATCCTCTCAAAGCACTGCAAACATTATTAATTTTTTTTATTAAACCAATGACTAAAGATATGCAGGAAAGTAGCTAAAACACTAAACCAAGGAAGGTCCGGTAAGAACTTCTGATTAATCTAAGGATCTAACTCAGAGGGAGTGCTTTTCCTTATCAGATTTGAGAATTTCTATATTGTTTCACCTCTACTATGTATTGTTTTGTCATCATCAAAAAGGGGGATATTGTAAGAACAAAGTTGGTTCTACAATGTATCTCTAACATTTCGATGATAATAAAGGATGAAACAAAAATGGTACCCTAACGAAATTTTTCTTAAGTATACAAGACTCTGATCAAACAATCAAATAGATAAAAGCATCAGATACAGAATCCAGCAATTAGATGCTAACTCAGAGGAAACGCGTGTAGAAGGTTCTGACTATGATCAACGCAAGTACTAGCTAAACAGAAAGAAGTCATAAACTCTGTTAAATAAGATTGAATCCAAACTCTGAATCTGAAGAAGTAAATAGTATAGAGAAACTCTGACTTGGTTAGATAGAAGCAACCTCTGAAGTTTGAACTCTGACTAACAAGACTCTGATACAGATTCACCAGCTCAGAACACGTAACCATGAAGAAATATGTTTTTAGAAGGAAATTATAACGCGCTCAAAACTGTTTTAGAAAGATACAAGGAGAGTAATGACAATAAACATTCTTCAATGACCAAGATCCTGCCATCACTCAACGGTTCTCTCAAACTCCTATATAAAGGACAGAATACTTCACAAGAGGACACACCTGAGACACACAAGAATACAAAAACTCTCATTCATCCTCTCTTACCTTTTCACAAGCTGTTTCTCTTACGTGAAAAACTGTTGTTCTTATAATTCTGTAATATTTGCTTTTTGTTAGAAGCACATTGCATTATAAATCATATTTTTGCTAAGATATTTCCTCAAGTGACTCTGTGTAGTCTGAATACTTGAGAGGGATAAGGGATTATTCTCTTAGACGGTTGTTTGTGTAATCTTTCAAGATTAGTCAATTAAGTCCTTTTTCAAGGCGAAATCACCTTGGCCGGGTGGACTCGAGTAGCTTTGATTTCAAGCGAGTATAAAATTATGTGTCACAATTTTATTCTGTGTGTCTAGATTCTGAAAAAGTTTTATTTTCCAAAACAATTCAAACCCCCTTTCTTGTTTTTCTCTACCTTCAAGTTTTTCTTGTAAAGTCAATTTTTGTGGTGAAAGATTATAGGTCATTTTGTCTAAACCCTAATTTGAAAGTCAACTTGCCAAGACTATAACCTGCTCAATTTTTATGAGATGAAAGTCATTCAAGTTGCATGATCAAATTCAAGATGTCTTATTCAACTTTCATGTTGGGAGGAAATGCAAATTCAACTTTCAAATCATGTGATAAAAGGAAACATTATAGGTCATTTTGGGTCAATACCATTGAACATGTGATTTTCCTCAAATTTTAAAATGCATAACTCCTTCATGATAAATCCAAATGAGGTCAAATTTGTGACCAAATTAAAGGTATTTGAAAGAGCTACCACTTTGATGAAGGATCGTTTCTTTATTGAATTCCATAGAAAATGTTATTCAAGGTGGAAGAAGTGAACATATGGCTTGATACTTCTAATTTTGTTTTTGATATGTTTGATTTTCCAAACTTCCACCTCAAAATTCATCATGATCCAAGCTTCAAATGATATAGTGCTCAACATGAAAGTTGTTCCTCTTGATTTAACCTTTCCAAAAAGTACAAATGCATCTCATTTGGACAAAGTATGAGTCACTTGCTCATGGCATAAAGTTGAAGGACCATTTGGAAGATTTGAAGTTCCACTTTTCACACACGATTGCATGGCCTTTCCACATGATTTCAACATTGCTTACACACATTTTTAGACCTAAGTGCATCACTTGATGGACCTATGACACGCCCATGCAAGCATGCAAGTGAGATTTCCATCTTTGTCCACAAATGGAAGTGTGCAATTATCAATCTCCTTGGCTATAAATAGAAGCCCTCTTGCTTAGAATTAAAGACCCTGGCGCGCAAGCTTTGAATCAGCAACCTTAAACCCTCACATTCAAAGGATAAGCTTGAAGATTTTCTTTGAAAATAGAGTTTGAATCTCCCACTGTTTTTAAGATTGAAACTCCAAGAGTCTATCCCTTTCCTTGATCCATTTCCATTCCATCAAGCATCTTAACCAAAGCCAAGCATAATTAAGAGCAAGATCGTGCCAATATGAAGCTGCAATGAAGGTGATTTTCAGAATTTTTCATCTCTTCGATTCTCACTCAATTCTCCACTATTCTTGTTTATTTTTGGTTGTCTGAAGTCCTACCAATGTAGGCAAGAAGATTGAGTTGCTTTAAGGTCAAATCGAAGCAACTCAGATCATGATCCTCAAAATTCAACTCCTTGTATCTTTATATATACTTGGAGTTAGACAAAATTGAGGCCATATTCGAGCTCCTGAGCATTTTTTTTTTTAAATTCATGTCCTACTTTTTTATTTTGGTGATGGTTGAAGGTGGACCAATTTGGTGAGGTCCATCGGAGAAGAAGACCGGAGCTCTGGCTCCGGCGATGCATTGGCATGCTTCTAAACCACATGATTTGTTTAAAATATTTTTATCTTAAGCGTCCAAAGTGATTACCACGCGTGTGGAAGATTAGATGATCCATGTTTTTTTGTAATTTCTGATTTTTATTTTAATTGCTTTATTTTCATTAATTCATATTAATTTTAATATTGATCTAAAAAATATGGGACTTTCACCAAAAAAATTCAAATATTTTCCTCTTTTATGTTCTAAATTAAAATTATTTTTTGGATCAATATTAATAGTTTTCATGATTTAATTGTTTTTGTGCATATTTTTAATTGTTTAAAAATAATTTTAAGTTTCCAAAAATGATGAAATTTTTTCTCCAAGGTCCTTTGACATTGTTTGACCTATGATAAATCTCTTGGCCATTTATTTGGTGTTTTGAAAAAGTTTTAGGTTTTTGATCAAACATAATTTAATTTAATGCATTTTTAATTGAATTTTTAATTGTTTAATTGTGAATGAATTGTGTTGAGATATTTCCATTGACTTGTTGACTTTGATTATGTTGTTTGGGCCTTGGTCAAGGTTGATTTGACTTTTGTTGGATTAAAATCTTTAGATTTAGGGGATTGATGAAATGTACATTTCATCTCCCAAAATGAATGAATGATTTTAATTTGAGAAAATTGCTCCCATGACGAATTTGTGTTTATTTCATTTCCCCTCCCTCTTCATCTTCAACCCCATTATATCCCATTCATTCATTTGACCTATGATATCTCTATATCCTAAGGCTAGTTGGTTCATAAACCAATACAAGTATGGGTGAGATTAGTTCCACCCTTTTGTCATTTTATTTTTGTGTGTGGTATGTTTTAGGAGTATGGTTCATTATTATACCATATCTCTAACATGCATTAACACCAAAATTTTGATTGCCCGGCCTCAGATATTTGTGACTTATACATAAGTCCAATTACGATTTCTTAACATAGCGCTAAATTTTGACCCAGCAGCATAGCATTCCAGTAAGTGAGATTGTAAGTCTCCCCCCTTTCATGGTATTGTGTGGAAACTTGGCCTTTTTTCCTTCCTTTGGAAGATGTCTTGGTTCAAGGATGCATGCTTGTGAATAGGGGGTTGAGTGTTCTCTAGAGAATGACTTAAACAATTAAAAAGAAAAACTTCACTAACATCTAATTAACTAACATTTGACTAACTTTTAATTTCAAGTCATTTACTTTTATGCACTTTAAATTCAAGCCTTTTATCATTTGTCATTATTCATACCATTTAACTTGTTTATGTTTATGTCATTTTCCATTTGCTCACTTGAGCCATACATTGTGATTGTATATACTTGTTTGTTTATTTTGTTTGGGTTTGTGGTCTTTTGACCTTAATGTACATAATAACAACAAAAACCCTAAAAAATATTTGTGTGGACTGTTGGATTTGATCTGAGACTTGGACTTAGGATTAGGAAACATTCCCTATGCAAAAGGACTTGGCCAATGCCAACATTTCTGAAACCAAGTGCTTGTGAATTGAACTTTCATCTGAATCAAGTGTTGAGATACATTTGAGTTCATCAGCTACATGGTCTTGATGCAAATGTTACTTTGAACCTGTGTCTAATGCCTTACTCTGGGCCATTCAAGGAGTAAGTCATATGATACATGGGGAAGATTATGAAGAATATCATGAAGTTTCTTGCTTGGATGTGGCTGTCTTTATTTGATGCCTTGCTCTCATCTTGCTATTTGTGTATTGATATTGCTTGATTCTAACACATTCTTGTCTATTGGATTGCATCCTATTGGTCAGATCTTTTCAACTCTTAACTTTTAAATTTTTGCTTAGGATTAGCCCCTTCATCTCCTCCCACTTCTTAAATTTCAAATCTCTCCCCCTTTTCAAAAATCTTCTTTGCTTGTGATTTCTTAACTTAGACTTTATTGAAAATTAGAAACTTTGGTCTTATGCCATCGCATTTTCAAACTCTTTTTCTTAATCAAACTTCTAAATAAATCTAATCATATTGACTTAAAATTTCAAAAGACAAAAAGAACTAACACCCATTCAAACTCTTTTAGGCCTTTTGTGCCTCTTTTAAACTTAAATTTTTGTTAAAAAAGTAATCAACTCACTTTGAAATTGATACCACGAACTACGAGGTTTTGATCCCTCATTTTCATGTTGGTACGTAGGCCCAAGTACGAAGGTCTTGTAAAACACACAAATATAATTAATGAATTCTTTTCTCATTCCCACACTCTATTTATTGCAAACATCATTTTATACCAAAACACATACACACATAAAAAAGGGCTCCCTAGGAGTACCTATGACACTTTGGGTGCTAACACCTTCCCTTTGTGTAACCAACTCCCTTACTTGTAATCTCTGGAATTTTATTAGTTTTGATTTGAAAACTTCTTATCTTTGGTTTTTGTTCGTACTTTTCCCTTTTCCCTTGGAAACAATAAAGGCGCGGCGGCGACTCTGGTTTTATTGACGTTAAGTGCATCTATAGCTTAATGGTCATTAATTTATCGCTACATATGTCCTCCTTCAATTGTAGAGTGTCAGCCCATTAAGCCGAAAGAGTTTATCCTTTCTTCTTCCCCACTGAGTTATTTCCTCGTGGATGATTGTTATTTTAGTCTCCTCCCTAGTTCATTATCTGGATGGAACCACTCCCCTTGAGTCATATCCTCATTGGGTTGAGTTTGATCGTTTCTTTCTAATTCTTACCTAGATAGATCTTTTGGTCCCCAAAAGTTTAATACCCATTAAAAAGGTAGTTGTAATTCCTTCTTTCCCTAGAGAGTTTATCCTTGATATGTTCACTTTCACCGGTGACAAATTTTCTCTTTTTCTGGTATTCTACCCAATAACCGATAGTTGTAATTCCTATTTGCAGTATTTTGCCTAGTAAATGATATATATAAATCATATTCTCCCCTATGAGTTTATCCTTGATATCTTTATCTTAACCGAGTATGGATACTCTCTCTTTTGTATTCTACCCAGTAACCGATAGTTGTAATTCCTATTTTCCCCGGCAGCCTATCCTTTATATGTTTACTTTAACCGGTGACATATATTCTTCCCTTTGAGTTTATCCTTGATATGTTCATCTTAACCGATGACGGATACTCTCTCTTTGGTCCTTTACCTCAGTAAAAGGAAGTTGTAATTCCTATTTGGTTACTTTTTCCCTAGTAGGTTATTCTTACCCAATAACCGGTAATGAATATTCCTCATTTTCCTCAGCAGGTCATCCTTGATATGTTCCCTAACCGGTAGCGGATGTCCCTCTGCCTGAGTATATTATCTTCTTACCTTGTAACCGGTGGTAGATAATATATCTCTTTTACTCATGTGCTGAAGTTTTTCTTCCCCAGTTGAGTTTGGGTTTGTATTTCTTTGTGAAAAATCAAATTTTCTTTTGGCTTGAGTATTTCGGCATTTTCTTTTTGAAGTTTATCTTTTATTTTTCTTCATCTAATTTTTATTTTTCCACATTTTATTTCACTGATTTTCTATTTTTCATGAATTTTCTCTTTTCTCCTTTGTTTTAATTGGTTAAGAAATACTTTTCTGAAAATTTTATTATATGTTTCTTATTTTATTTTCAACCTTCCATAATTTTTTTGGCCATTTATTTGGTAGTTTGAAGGACTTTATGGATTTTCCATTTTATTTCTATTTTAAAAATCATTAAAAAATATTGTTGATGCATTTTTATTTCATTTAATTGCATTTTGTATTTGTGTGACCTTTTTAACTTCTGTTGGCCATGGATCATGACGATTTTGACATCAAGTCTCATCAAATTCAATGGATCTTGGGTGTGTCCTCTCTTGTCGCCTTATTCTTCATATCTTTCTTTTCCCTTTGATCAATTAGATAGTTTGTGTCCATTTTGTTCATGATGTAGGGATTGGTGCTAGATGAACTTTCATCATTTCAAATCTATCTCCTAATTGATCATGGATTATTTAAGGTACTTTGGATTGATGCATAAGTTCATCCTGGGTAACATGAAGTATGAATTGAAGTAATGGACCATCCTCCTAGCCTTTGTGCTTGACCATCTCCCCCTTTTCTCTTCTTGTGTGGCATGGCTTTAGGAGAATTATTTACATATCATTTCTCTAGCATGTATTAACACAAACAATATTATTGACCAACCTTAAATAGTTGTGACTTCTACATAAGTCTAATTATGATTACTTAACATAGCACAAAATTTATCCCAAAAGAAAAGGCATTTTTATAAGGGAGATTGTGAGTCTCATATTCCTCATGGTATTATGTGAAAATGTTGCTCCTTTTCCATTTGTGAGAGTTAGTGGTATACTTGATGATTTTATCCAAGTTGGAGCCCTTCTCATAAATGATGTATAGGTTCATATTTTCATGCTTGTGAATGGATAGTTGAGTGTTCTCCAAAAAATAACCAAAAACAATTTTTTCATCTTTGCTAACATCCCCTACTAACTCTTCACTTGTATTAACTTCTATTTTAATGTCATTTACTTTATGCATTTATTTCATGTCATTTACTTTATACTTTAGGTTTAACATTTCATATCATATTGTTTGTGATTATGTGATTTTGTTATTTGTCCATTTGGACCTTTCCTTTATACCATCGCAAAGAAAACACTAATAAGAAACCTAAAAAGAAACTTGTTTCTCCTAACTCATGGACTTGTGGTTACTATCCTTGGCATCATTGTGGATTTATGGACTTAGAGTTAGGATCTAGACCTTTTCTTTGGGACTTGTGATTTGAGACCTTGGGATTCATCTGATACCTAGGCCTTTGGACTTCTCTGCGAAGACTTGGCTTGGTTACTTTGGTTTCATCTGATACATGGATTATCATTTGCTTATTATTTTCTTGCTCAAGGCTTAATCCAAAGGAGGAAATACTTGCTTGACTTATGACATAAAGTTTTCTATTTCTTGGTTAGATCTTTCCTCCCTAGCTTTTACTTTATGCTTTAGGGTAGTCTCTTCTTCTCCTCCCTCTCTTTAATTTTAAAAATCTTCTCTCTTTTATACATAAACCTTGACGTTTGTCAAGTGATTTTCAAAACCTTTTTCCCAATGAATGCTAATTCATGTTAAGCATTATTAGACCAATTTCAAAAGACTAAAAACTGCATAACTCATACAAACCATTTTGTGCCTTTGTTCACTTTTTCTTTTAAAACTTATCTCAAGGTGTTAGACATGAGTCATTTATATAGTTGAGATATAATTCTCCTATCTCCATAGTATTGATGATAATTATTTTCCATTTATGGTAGCTAGTGGCATACTTATTGATCCTTATCCAAGTTGGAGACTTTCTCATGATGATGCAAAGTTCTCATACTTGTGGGTGACTAGTTGAGTAATCTCCTTAAAATGACAAAATGTCTTTTCCATAAAAATGTATCAAAATTAACTCCTTTTTTTTATACCATGAACTACGAGGTTTTGATACTCCATTGCACTTTGTTGGTATGTAGGCATGAGACTTCAAATGTCTTGGCAAACATAAAAGTAAAGAAAATATACTTCTTTTCCCATCCCTCCAATATTTTAACAAACAACACCTTTTTTAAACCAAAATATACATATTTTAAAAGAGGTTACCATGGAGTACCATGGATGTTTAGGGTGCAAATACCTTTCCTTTGCATAACTAACACCCAGACCCTTGTTCTCTTTTATTAGTTTTATTTTAAAATTTCTTTGGATTTTGTTCGTACTTTTTCCCTTTTACTTTGGAAATAACAAAAGCGTAGTGGTGACTCTTACTTTGCGAGTTTAGTTAATCAATAGCTTAATCTCAATTTTTTTACCGCTATAGGTAACTGCCGACTCTGCTGGGGAGTAATCCCTAATGGGTTAAGCCCATCTTTATTTTTTGTATATATTTTGTTTGCTGTTATTGGTTATTGTTTGTTCCGTCTGGTGCTTGTGATATCTTTTTAGTGAGATAAGTCATATACCCTCATTTGAGAGATCTTATGATAGGAGGGTGGTATAGTCATGTTTGCCTTACGTGGAGTTAATCCTTAATAAGCTGACTTGAGATCCCCTGCTCAGTGGAGGCCCATTTGGGATTACTGATGTCACACGAGTAGTTGTAGTTGGCATTACTTTTTTCGACCTGGGATCCCGAGAAGCTAAGGACCTTAGAACCCTTAACCCATCTTGGTCTTTTAGGACGTAGTGCGGTGGCTATTCAGGTGTAGACTTGAATTAGTTGTTACGCGATACTACACTCGAACGAGTTTCTCTTGAGAATATTATTAGTTGATGAGTAGTCGCATAAATCGATAATATCCAAAAGATGGAATTACTACTTTGGGAACTTTTAAGAACCTTGTTCCAAAGAAAGATGGTAAAGTTCGGATGTGCGTTAATTATAGAGACTTGAACAAAGCAAGTTCGAAAGATGATTTTCCTCTGCCACACATTGACATGTTTATAGACAATACAAATAAGTTCAACGACTTCTTCTTTATGGATGGGGTCTTCAGTTATAATCAGATCAAAATGGAACCCGAAGACATGGAAAAGACAACACTTATTACACCTTCGGGAACATTCTGCTATAGAGTAATGCCTTTCGGTTTAAATAATGTTGGTGCAACGTACCATAGAGCCATGACTACTCTTTTCTATGACATGATGCACAAATATATAGAAGTCTATGTCGATGATATGATTGCTAAGTAAAAGACTGAAGAAGATCATGTTAAGTATTTATTGAAGCTGTTTCACCGGTTGATAAAGTTTAAACTCCGGTTGAATCCTAATAAATGTACTTTTGGTTTCCGTTCAGGAAAATTATTGAGTTTCGTTGTCATCTAGAAAGGTATTGAAGTAGGTCCTGATAAAGTCAGAGCTATTCAAGAGATTCCTGCGCCGAAGACAAAATATCAAGTCAGAGGGTTCCTCGGACGTCTTAATTATATATCTAGATTCATATCTCACATGAATTCCACGTGTGGGCTAAGCTTCAAGTTTCTCCATAAAGATCAAGGTTGTGTTTGGATAGAGGACCGCCAGAAAGCTTTTGATAATATCAAGGAGTATCTGGTTGAACCTCCTCGTTTGTCTCCTGCAATAGAAGGAAGACCTTTGATTATGTATTTAACTATGTTAGAAGAGTCCATGGGTTATGTGGTTGGACAACAAGATAAAACTGGTAGAATGAAGCATGCATCTACTATCTGAGTAAGAAGTTTACAGACTGTGAGTCTCGATACTCCATGCTTGAAAAGACTTGTTGTGGTTTAACATGGACTACTAATCATCTATGCCATTATATGATCAATCATATGACTCGGTTGATATCTAAAATGCATCCAATCAAGTATATTTTTGAAAATCCTGCTTTGACTGGAAGGATAGCTCGTTGGAAGATGTTATTATCTGAATATGATATTGAGTACCGAACTCAGAAAGCGATTAAAGGAAGTATTCTTGCGGATCATTTGGCTCACTAGCGAATTGATGATTATCAATCCATTAGGTTCGACTTCCCTAATGAAGATGTTATGTACTTAAAAGCTAAAGATTGCGATGAAGCGTTACTTGTAGAAGGATGAGAGCCTGGATCTCGTTGAGGTTTAGTGTTTGATAGAGATCTTAATCCTCATGGTAATGGAATTGGGGAAATCATTATTACTACTAAGGGTTCTCATATCCCTTTTAATGCAAGATTGATGTTTGATTGTACAAATAATATGGCAGAATATAAAGCTTGTATAATGGTTCTTGAAGAAGCCATTGACTTAAAAATTAAAATCTTAGATGTGTATGGAGATTCAACCCTGGTGGTTAATAAGATTAAAGGAGAATGGGAGACACGTAATCTTAGCTTGATTCCTTACAAATATTACACATGGAGGTTATCAACCTTCTTCAACAAAATAGAGGTTCATCATATACCTCGCGAAAAGAATCATATGGCGGATGCTCTGGCTACTCTATCTTCTATGTATATAGTACATCATTGGAATGATGTGCCTAGTATCACAATTATGCTCCTTGATAGACCTACTCATGTGTTTACAATAAAAGAAGTTACAAATGATAAGCCTTGGTATTATGATATTAAATGTTTCCTCCAAAGTCAGGAATACCTGCTTGGGGCATCCAGCAAAGATAAGAAGACTGATTGGAAATTTCTTTCTCAATAAAGATGTGTTATACAAGAGAAACTTTGACATGGTTTTTCTTAGATGCGTGGATAGACACGAATCAGACATGTTAATTCAAGAAGTTCACGAAGGATCGTTTGGTACTCATTCCAATGAACATCCAATGGCTAAAAAGATGTTAAAGGAAGGTTATTATTGGTTAACAATGGAATATGATTCCTATAAGTATGTGAAGAAGTTCCATAAATGTCAAATTTATGCTGATAAGATTCATGTGCCTCCGACACTTCTCAATGTTATTTCATCCCCATGGCCTTTCTCTATGTGGGGAATTGATATGATTTGTATGATTGAGCCCAAAGCTTTGAATGGACTTCGTTTCATCCTGGTAGCTATTGATTATTTCACAAAATGGGCCGAAGTAGCATCTTATGCTAATGTGACCAAGCAGGTTGTGGTTCGATTTATCAAGAATCAGATTATTTGTCGATACGGTGTTCCAAGTAAGATCATTATTGATAATGGGTCGAACTTGACTAACAAGTTGATGAAAGAAATTTGTGATGACTTCAAGATTGAACATCATAACTCTTCTCTTTACAGGCCCAAGATGAATGAGTTGTTGAATCCGCGAATAAGAATATTAAGAAGATCATTCAGAAGATGGTTGTGACATATAAAGATTGGCATGAGATGCTCCCATTTGCTTTGTATGGATATCGTACATCTGTCCGCAGTTCAACGGGAGAAACCCCTTTCTCTCTTGTGTATGGCATGGAAGTAGTGCTCCATGTAGAGGTTGAGATCCAATCAATGCGAGTTCTAATGGAAGTAGTTTGTCTGAGCTGAATGGTGTCAAAGCATACATGATCAGTTGAATTTGATTGAAGAGAAGATAATGACAGCCTCGTGTCATAGACATTTATCTCAAAAGAGAATGAAGAAAGTGTTTGACAAGAAGGTTCGACCTCGTGTATTCAAATAAGTTGACCTTGTGCTCAAGAAGATCTTTTCTTTCAACACTGATTCTAGGGGCAAGTGGACTCCTAATTACGAAGGCACATATGTTGTTAAGAGAGATTTCTATGGTGCTGCATTAATTCTTACAACTATGGATGGTGAGGAGCTACCTAGTCATGTGAATGTCGATGTAGTCAAGAAATACTTTGCCTAAAAAAAATAAAAGAACAACTCGCTAAGTTGAAATCCCGAAGGGCAGCTTAGTAAAAAACTGAGTGTCTCGGTGGATTGAAACCCAAAAGGGCGGTCTCGACAAAAATTAGATACATAAATGGAAAGTAATCATCCCGGTAGGTTGACCCCGAAAGGGCAATCTAGACAAAAGTTAGAGATAATGGCAAGTAACTACATCAGGCCAGACTTGATCGTTTGAAATAGTAGTGCATATCACAGATTGCTTTTCCGTCATCCTCGACCGAAGTCCAGAGCATAGTGGAATTCAAAGTTGTTAGGGAGAATAACGGTCATTGTATCTCAATGTAGCTCTTTCCATGTATTTACCATTCTTCCGACTTTGTAATGATCCATGGAGCCACGCCATTTGCGAACTACCATTCTATCAATAAAATTTGAGCCTTTTGCCCATTTGTTTGCTACTCTTATTTTGTTTCAGTTTATGAAATTTCATTTATTTTTTATGATCATTTTTTAAATAAAAATATAATTAAATAATCATATTCTTAAAAATTTACAAAAAATATATGTATTTTCCTTGACTTGTGAATACAAAAAAGGAATGTTAATGGAAATCCCAAGGATGGTAAGATCCTGAGGAGTGGAATTTAGGGGCTTCCCCAGGCCGGATTTTCTTTTATAACAGTCCCCTCAACATCAGTTTGCAAGAGTAGTGTAATCCTTAACAAATCTCTACCAGCATCTCTATCTTGTTGAGATTAGCCGAGTATATGTTTGTATCTTGTTATCAATCATGAGCCTTCGCGTTTGTTTTCTCAACATAATGATACGCATGTTCACAATATCATGATGTTTATTTGTGCATTTTGCATTTTTTTGCAATAACTCGTCACCTCTCTCTGGAAATTTTCTCCCCTCAGAGTGTGTGCATCCTCTCTCCAATAGAGTATCGATCCTAAGCAGAAAGAATTTATCCTTTCGAATTCCCCATTGAGTTTGATCCTCGTGGAAGATTTTGTTTCAGTTTTCCCCTCCAGTTCATTATCTGGATGGGATCAATCTCTAATTGAGTTCATGCCCTCATTGGATTGAGTCCTCTTTGACCGCTTTTCTCCACAAAGATTCTTGTTTGCATTCATGTCATATCATAAGCATATTGCGGTATCTTAGGGCCAAAAATTGGGTCTTTGATATTTAAGCCTCTTCAATCTTGTCGAGACAAAGATTTCAACCTTCATATATCCAAATTGAAGAAACATAAATAGGGGCATCTGTCATAGCCTAATTTTTAAGCCTAAGATTCCACGTCTAATTTTCACTTTTGGATATAAGCAAGGTCACACCTTGGTCATTCCCCTATCCGTCTTTGGGTTTGCTTCTTGTAGGGATCACCAAGCACCTCATTGTTGGTTTGTTTTACCTTTAATGTTTATTGATTCAGTGCTTATTTAACCACTAATAAAATACGAAAAATATGTCTTGTTTCTCTTAAGTCTGTTGTGTAAGGTAGGGCTTCTCAAATCAAGAGTATCTCAATGTTTGGTGGCTTACTTCTCAAGGAAAGTCAAAGGTTGATGTGTTTATTTCCATGTCTTCTTTAACAAGTATATTCAAGCTTTGAGCAACTTGATCAAGAGGAACTCAAGGACACCTTATCATAAGTTCATATGATCACCCATGTGCTTTGAAATGCAAGGAATGTCCAAGTACACAAGCTTGTTCCAAGAGGTTTGACCTAAAAGTCAACAATTTGAAGTCAAAGTTCCAAGGATCACAACTCCTTCAATTCTCAACATTTTTGAATGCCCCTTTTTGCATATGACTCTTCTCAACATCCTCTACAACTTCTCATTACACGAAAAGAGTCAATTATGCTTGGAGGACCATCAAAAGTTTGGAGACATTATATGTCATTTGTGGACTTAGTGAAAAATTGACCTATTTTCAAGTGACTTTCTCTCAACTTTCAAAGATCATAACCTCTTCAATTTTCAACATATTAAGATGTTTCTTTTTGCACAATGCGATTGGTGATACCCTCTATAAGTTTGCTTCAAGGACCAAGGTTAGAATATGCTTGGAAGGTCATGGAATTCATCGGGACATTATAGGTCATTTTCAGCCATTAAGCACTCAAATTTTTCTAAGTTACATAACCATTTTTTCATGCTAACTTCAACATGCCATGACTTTGTGCTCAAACATCTAAATGTAAGATATCTTGGCACATTGTAATCTTGGCCACGATGTTATCACATTTCAAAAAGAATGGGATCAAAAAGCCTCTTGATTAGGATGCCCATTGAGATGAACATGGTTTGATCAAAAAGCCTCTTGAGTAGGATGCTCCATTGAGGAAGTTGTTGCCTTCTTTTGCAAGGTTTGGAGAGCCAAGAAACCCCTGCTGCAACTTGAATTTCTTCCAGAAAATTCAACTATCGTGTTTTGAGTTTCAGTTTGTTTCAATCCAATTTCTTGATTATATTAGCTCCATTGGCATCCTCTAAAACTTTTGCAACAATTCACAAGCTCTAAGACCTTCTAAAGTGATCTAACTAGATCGAGCTTCATCAACATCTGATCATCATTTGGACAAGGTAGTTTTGGGCATCATTTGAACTCAAACAAGTTACCACAATGTAGTCCTTCACTCTTTGATGCTTTCCCCTAATTTATCTGGTGTTTATTGACCGTGTTCATCATGTGATTTTCTTTTTCGAGGTTTGCTTGTTTTTAAAACCTCTTTGAAATTCCCTTTGCACAGTTCACATAAATGAATTTGGAGTATGAGGTTGAATTTAGGATAAAAAGAGAATCAAAATGGTGGTGGTCTCGTGTCTTGAATTTACCAAAAGTTGGCTGAGTTTAAATCACACTGGTGGTGCTCACCGGAAAAGACAATCGGAGTCTTCTCAGGTTGTCTGAGTTTTAATCACACCAGTTGGCAAATTGAAATATTTTATTTGGCTGGATTTAAACTGGATCCTATGTTTGGCTTGCAGCGTGTTCCACCATGCATCATACCTCTTGTGGCGATGGAAACCTTTGATGCAGATCTAAGGAGTGATCACGAAAGTTGAATGGTGACAACGCCTCTACTCAGTCCACACGAACGAATTCCTTGAATCTCAGTGCTAGCTGCTACGAATGAAGGCTTTGAGTGAGAGAGAGAGAGAGAGAGAGAGAGAGAGAGAGAGAAATGAAATTTCAACTAAACAAATGCTTTTGCATAAGGGTTCTATTTATAGAACCACTTATGTGGGCTACAAGCTAAAAAGCCCACTTAAGTGTGTAACACCTCAAAATTTGCCCTCCTCTTCTTGAGACTAGTTTGGGGCATTGCATTTCATGTTTTAGGGCATTAGGCATTGCATTTTTCATCTCATATGAAAATGAGAAGATCCTCCTCCAAAGTCTTTTTAGAAGATGGAGAAGTTAGAAGATTCAAGCCTAAGGGTCTCTATGAATTGATCATCAACCATCTGAGGGTATGGGCTCCAATTAGGGTTTCTTAATTCCTCATAGGTCTTGAGCATCATCTTATCTGCAAGGATATATCACCATCATCATGGTTCTATCATCATCAAGACATTTCAAGATCATCTAAGGACCAAAAGTCAACTGTGCAGTCAACTGAGGGCTATGAGGTGGGGAAATGAGTTGAGACACCTCAATCATGTTCAAATGGGGTCTATTCATCATTCTAAACATCCATCTTGAAGATTCAATGGTCATGGCAAAAGTTACTAAAAATGGAAAATGACCTATAATTCTTTGTTTCCAAATTTGGCAAGTTTTTGGTCCACTTTCAACTGGACGTTTCAATATCAAAGAAGTTTCAAATGGATTTTTAGTGAACATGAAAGTTGTAGATCATTGTCTCCCCTTTCCAAAACTTCCTAATTCATGTCCATATGATGAATGGTTGAGGAGTTATGGTCATTTGATCACACGGTGTGCATGGAAATTCAAAATGGCATAACTTTTGATACAATGCTCCAAATTGGTTCATTCTTTTGGCAAAATGCTTCTCATGTTCAAGACATCTCAAAATGAGCTTTGCCATGCGTGGGAAAAGTGTGTATGCTCATTATTTCACACATGTTCAAATTGAAGAAAATCTTCACCATTCATTCTTGGCTTAAGATGCAAGGAAATTAATATTAAAATCCCAGCCCTTGGTTGTTCATGAGTGAATTAGAAGCTTAGCATGGGAGATTACACGTGGATTATGACCATGAGAACTCACTTTTCATTTTTTGCATTTGGCTTCATAATTCACTAATCATGATTAGTACATGGCTAATATGATTATCAGTGTAATTAGCAAGGAATATAAATAGTGAAACCCTAATCATAACTGCCATAACCACCAATTTCAGATCAAAATTCAAGAACTCAAATTTCTCTCTCTTCGATTTGGATTTTTCTTCACACAAACCTCAAAGATTCTTGCATATTCTTGATCCTCATGCTTCACTGAGCAAGAATCATCCACTGTTTGGAGCGATTCATCAAGAATTCGAGCAGTGCAAGAGCATTATCATGGCAATGGAACTTGGAAATTGAGGCGTCTTTAAGAGGTTTCAACCATTTCTTTTGGCATAAAGCTTCAAATGAGGTTCAAGGAGGTTGATCTGGAGCAGTAGAGCTTGAGAGATCGCGGTTTCAAAGAGCTCCAATTCCGGGTGATGCTGTTTTCACTCTCTCCTTTCGCTGATTTCATGTCATAGACTTGTAGATCTTGATGAGTAGATCAAGGATATATGATTAGATTTGAGTTTGAGTGAGAATTGAGGATGTTACGATGACTGAAAGTTTGGATCTCAAAACTTTCTCTCTTCGAGTTTCCAAACCTAGGAGGAATTAGGAAGAACTAAGTGGATATTTGGATTCAGCATTGAAAACCGAGTGGAACGGTACCGGTTTGGTGAAATTCTGGGAAAATTTGTGGTGGCCCCGCCGTGGCAGCCACCGGGGGCACGCCAGAGAAGACGACCGGAGCGGAGCTCCGGCGTCTGTGTGTTGTTAGGGTTTTGGCTGACTGTGTGCCGTGTGGCCTCATGCGTGGACGAGTGATTGGACGAGATTCATTTGACCAAAGCCACGCATGCGTGGACTGATGACTGTGTGCTGATGTGGATTAATGAAACGGTGCGTTTCATCAATCAAACGTGGACCATTGATTTGATGAGCGCGCCATATCGTGTGGTTGTTGTTTTTTCTGGTTTATTTCAAATGATTTCATTTCCCTCCATTTTTATATTATATTTCAATTATTTTGCCTATTTTGTTTAAATCATTAAAAATCCAAAAATAGTCCAAATGAGTCCAAATTTTTTTTCACAGTTTTGTATTGATGTCTACTTTTTTATGATGTTAATTTCATGAATTTTGGATGTCTAGATTTTTATGTGTGAATTTTTGAATCAATATTGTGCCAATTTGACCTATTGCATTCAATGCATTGTGAAATCCTAAATTCTGAGCATTTTAATCCAATTTTTTGCATACAAGAAATTCATACATGACATGAGTTATTGGTCACTGGTTTGGATCTTTTCTCACATGTTATCATCATTTTTGACACATAGAGAAAAATGTGACAATTTGTGTCACATTTTTGACATTTAATTGGTGTATTTTTGTTCACATAGCATTTGCATCATTCTGGATTTGATCTTTTGCATATGGAGCATTCATGGAATATGGAACTTATACAAAAAATCCCAAAGTCATTGCATGCATTTCTGATTTGATATGAATTTTATAAGTTGGAAGTTCATTGTGTGCATATTATTGGTCATTACATTACATAGGCCAATTGAGGCACTTGGTTATTGAGTTGATACTGGTCCTTTTGAGGACATTTTGGGGAGTGTTTGAAGGTGCAATGTGCAAAAGGATGAGTCCTGGTTTGGTCATTTGGTTAGGTTTTGAGTCTTGTACATAAACTAACTTTGTCTTGTGTTTCAGGTTTGGATACTCATCATTGATGATTGGGTTTGTTCTCACCTTGTGAGATACAAATGCTTTGAGATCTAACCTATGTTTGTTTTGTAGGGTTTTAATCGAAGTGGTGAGCTCATGAGTTGTTTGAGTGCTTGAGCACTTATGCATTGGATTGTGTAACTGTTAGAGGGTTTCATTGCTTGTTTTCTGGTTTTACAACTGAAGTACTAACTGTTTAGTCTTTGTACAGGTACCTTAGTTGCTTGCTTGCTTTAGCTCTTGCTTGAGCATTGGATTGTGGTTGACACACCACTCAGGTAGTTAGCTTCTTACTCCATGTAGTCTGAAGTCCTATCACCTTTTTGGCAGGCATTTTGCTGGCAAGTCCTCCTTCAGAGGCTCTGTTTGTGTTTGTTTAAAATTGTGCCCAAAGACCTCCAAGGAGAGGCACCTGTTATTTGATAAGACCTCCAAGAGAAGAGGCAATTGACGGATAGAATGGATTAGCAGTCCAACCCCCGTTATTCAGTGTGTCGTTCTTTATGCTCGCACTATATGCTGATGCTTCTGAACATGTACCCCAGATCTTTTGTACAGAGTCCGTCAAGTGGAATAGGATCCCACTTTCTGGATCCCCAACATTTCTATGTCATGAGCTCACCCAGGCCAGGGCTAAGAGCTATGAGGTCTCATCCTCATTACCATTTTGATATGTTCACCCTGACGTTCAATGTCAATGGTTAAGAGCTACAGATTACCCTCTACAGTTTGGCTTGTTTGTCGAGGTTGATATGACCCCTCTTGACTAAAGCATACCCATTGTTTGGGCATCTTGTATGGATATAGTGTGTGATGCTTGTTCACTTGTGTTGGTGTGTTTATTTTCTTTCCTCTTCTCATCTCCTTTTCTGTAGGAGTCGTACGATTGACTTCTGAGGAAGTTGAACGTATGGAGAGTTTGGACTTGAGTTGACTCGCTTCCAGAGTGAGTTAAGTTCTTGTTAGAGACCTCAACTTAGGGATGTTGATTGCATGACAACTATTGGGCTCGAGTTTCACTCTCCGTATTAGTTTGTTGTTTCCCTGGTCTCTGGTTATGAGAGTGTTTTACCTCTGTTAAGGGGAACTACGTCGCCCTGATTCTCTTACCAGATGAGATACGTAGGTAGGAGGTTGTGAGCAATCTCTCCGGGCACCCTTTTCTTTTTTTGAGTCTCTGATTGTTCACCCTTTGTTTGTTTTCTTTGGTGTGAGTACCCGTTTGTTCAGTGTGTGCGTGTTGCATGTTCATACCTTGGGGATTTCTTCCATTACTTGGGGTTCATATCGGGGTTCATTTGTGATGATTGTTATTCATTTGGGGTTCATATTGGGGTTCATCTGTGATGATTGTTATTGCTTGGGGTTCATATTAGGGTTCATCTTTGGGGTTCATTTGTGATGATTGTTAATCATTTAGGGCTCATCTTTGGGGTTCATTTGTGACGATTGTCATTCATATTTGGGGTTCATTTGTGATGATTGTTAATCATTTGGGGCT
Organism: Lathyrus oleraceus; assembly: GCF_024323335.1. Lineage (NCBI taxonomy): Eukaryota > Viridiplantae > Streptophyta > Magnoliopsida > Fabales > Fabaceae > Lathyrus > Lathyrus oleraceus. The sequence continues at coordinate 446,417,892 of NC_066581.1, forward strand.
CATCTTTGGGGTTCATTTATGACGATTGTCATTCATATTTGGGGTTCATATTGGGGTTCATCTTTGGGGTTCATTTGTGGTGATTGGTTATGCGTACCGGGAGTTTATACTGGATATTTGGTTACTTTGTTGGGGTTGGTTCTGATAACCTTTTTCTTTGGTGTTCCCTGGTTAGCGTTGGTTATTGTCAGGAGTCGGATATAAGTCCATGTATTGGCATTTTGTTTCCTTTTGTTGGTTATTGTTAGGAGTCAGGTGTAAGTCCATGTATTGGCATTCTGTTTCCTTTTGTTTGTTATTGTTGGGAGTCGGGTGTAAGTCCATGTATTGGGATTCTGTTTCCTGTTGAGTGTTTCTTTTGACGTCTCAGCGTCCCTTTTTGGTGTCTTGTTTCGGCGTGCGTTAGCCGAGCTACGAGTGCTCTGATTCTCCTCTGGATAGAGAAGATACGTAGGCATAAGACGCGATGTCTTAGCGAGCATGTCTCCCTTTTCCCGAACTACGTTGACTCTGATGTTTGTTTCTGACAAACTACGTAGGCCCAGGATGCGACATCCTGCCGAGTCCACTTCCTCCGTTTTCTTTCTCTTCCCCACCTGTTTATTGTTCCAGTTTGTGCAATTTTTTTGAGAAGTTTAGCAGCAACCCTTTCCTTTCCTTTGAGCTATCTTTTGAGCGTGGATCCCGTCGAGTACGGCGGACGTGAGGGGTGCTAACACCTTCCCCTTGCGTAACCGACTCTCGTACCTTGTAATCTCTGGTCAAAAGACCATTCCTTTCCCTTTCTTAGGTTAGTTCTACGCTCCCTTTCCGTCATAGGATGAATAGCGTCGGTGGCGGCTCTGTATTTTCCCCGCCGGTTGTTTTTCGCGTTGCGACAGCTGGCGAATCTGCTGGGGACTGAAGTTGACCTCTCGCTGGTCCATTTTCCCTAAGCGAGTCAATCCTAGCGCTCTCTAGCGTAGTTTTTAGGGTAGTTTGAGTTGCTTTTACTGCTTTATTTATTGCATTTGTGATTATTATATTGTGATTCTATGTATATTTGCATATATGTTTGCATGCATCATATTATCACTGTGTTGGATTCTGGACAGGTGTGGTTTCTTTGATTTGGGGGTGGGTGTTCTGAGTGGGGCTAATACCCAAAGCCCGAGTATACACCTAGGATTAGCGTGGTCTCACGTTTCCTCACATGTTGGACTAACATGTTGTTGCGACGTGACACACCACAGCCGGACGAGGTTCTTTTGAGAGAAGCTCTTCCTTGTGGTGTTTCCACTATGGTTGGGTTATCTCTTTTGGAGCTGTTGACTTCGGTGACCATTCTTTCCCGGATCTTTGGTTTAGATTATCTTATGAGAGCTGCACGGCACACCCGAAAGGGCAAACCCGTTGAGTATCTCGTCCGATTGTCGAGACCGATTATCCGCCTTAGGATGACCTTATTAGAATTCACCTGTGAGGGGAGGGGTTTGGTTCCTACAGGTATAGGTTCTGTTGGTGACTCTTTGATGGTGACTTTGGTTCGGTTCATGATTTGGGTTTCTATTTATAAGTTGGATTTATGGAATTATTTCTGAGACGCCGGAGTTCTGTCCGTGGTATTTATGAGCGGGTTCCGTTTATTTTGGATCCCCTGAGTTGGATTTGAGGTTACTTGTTCAGATGATCTTGTTGCCCTCTGTTCAGTGACTTTCTGTGATGATGGTGATGTATCCTCTGGTTCTGTTTATTTTGGAACCCCCCGAGTTGGATTTGTGGTTACTTAGTCCCTTGAATGGTTGTGATCAGTTCTGAGACCGGGATCTAGTACAGTTTGGTGTTCAGATGTCTTGGAGGATGGCACTATGCATCGCATTCATGCATCTGCATCATTCCCATTTTGCATTCATCCGCATCTAACTCATGTTTATCCATATGCAGGGTACATTCTTGATTGAGATTCTGGTTGAGAGACATCCTCACAACTTTATGTTCTGTACGGCGAAGCCAGGTGATTTATGTCAGAATGTTGCTGTCGAATTATTATCCGTCTCAATGAAGCCAGGATCGAAGGGCAGAATGTTCCTCATACGGATAGACATTGCATTCATGCATGAATCATAATAACTTGTCTTCTATTTTGTAGGTTGTCGGTTTCTAACGTGTTTGATTGTGACTCAGGAATTATTGCTCGCGCATGCAGAATCATCCCTTTGCACATAGCTCGTCCACAAAGATACTTTACCAGACGCAACAAGCCCAAACTAATGGATCCATCCAACGCTGACATTCTCGAGCTGAAAGAGAAAATGAGTGAGTTGAACAACGCCATGCAAGGGTTCGCCATGGAGCAGAAAGCAATCGCCGAGAAGGTGGAGAAGCTTGAGCTGGCTTCGATTACCAATAATAGCAATAGTCAAGAGGGTAACTCTAACCATGGTCCTGGTGGTTCTAGGGGTGGTGGCGATCCCAGAAGGAAGGCAACTAATGGTGGTGTATTCATCAACAATGGTCCGGGTCATGTTGGCAACATTCTGAAGGAAACTCAATTTTCTCCTTTCTTTGGGGCTGTGGAGGATAAAGAAGAGGATCAGTTCTCTGTGTTGAATGAGCAGTTCGGTCAATATGGTGTTCAACCGCCGAATAAAGAGATTCAGGTACTAGCAGAAAAGATCAGGGCTCTAGAAAGCCATGCCACTCCTGGGGCTATTAATATGACAAACATGGGGCTGGTTGAGGGGATTGTGATTCCACAGAAGTTCAAAGTGCCCACGTTTGATAATTATAATGGAAGTTCTTGCCCAGAAACTCATCTTCAGGCCTTTGTTCGAAAGATATCTGCCTACACCATGGATCAGAAGCTCTGGATGTACTTTTTCCAGGATAGCTTATCTGGCGGGTCTCTTGAGTGTTACACCAACCTGAGATCGTCGGATATAAAGAGCTGGCAGGATTTGGGGGATGCTTTCTTCAAGCAATACCAATTTAATGCTGACATGGAACCAAGCCAAACCCAGTTGCAGGGTATGTCTCAAAAGCCGAACGAGGGGTTTAAAGAGTATGCACAAAGGTGGAGAGAGTTGGCTGCCAGGGTTCAACCCCCATTAGTGGATCGGGAGATGTCAGATTTGTTCATGGGTACTCTTCAGGGGACTTTTGCTGAGAGGGTAGTGGGATGTCCAGTTACTGGTTTTGTAGATATAGTAGTGGCTGGTGAGAGGATTGAAAGCTGGATGAAAATGGGAAAGATACAAGGAAATGCTCCATCGTCTGGATTGAAGAAGCCCTTCGGAAACGGTCAGCGTAAGAAAGAGGGTGATTCAAGTGTTGTGTATGCCCAAGGAGTACACGGTAGGAGTCATTACTACCAGCATACAGCTGCAGTAACGATTCCTGCTGATAATCAACCCGCACAACAGCAACAGCAACATCAGCCACTTCAGTAGAGAACACAAAGGGCTAGGTACCAAGTTAGGGGAAGGATGGAAGACCGCCAGTTTGATAGGCCACCCATGACATATGCCCTTCTGTTGAAGAAGTTGAAGGATCTCGGGTTGGTACAGTTGAGGACGTTAGCTCCGTTAAGACCAGATCAGAGGCCTGCAAGTTATGATGAGAATGCCAAGTGTGAGTTCCATTCTGGTGCTTCCGGGCACAATATTGAGGGTTGTAAAGCCTTTAAGCATGTTGTTCAAGACTTGGTGGATTCCAAAACCATCAATTTTGCACCATCGCCGAATGTTAATGCTAATCCCATGCCGACGCATGGTTAGATGGGGGTGAATGTAATTTTTGAGGATAAAAGTAAAATCTGGGTGACGAATGTGGATCAGTTGAGGACCCAAATGTCTGTGGGTGAAGAGACTGACAGCGACTGCGAGCTTGACTCATGGATAAAACCGTGCGTACCAGGAATGGAGATCCAGAACTGGAAGGCCGAAAAGATCATCACTGTCACTCTGCGTGAAGAGTAATATTTCTATTTGTCAGTTCTGTTTGCATGAAAGCCATACGTTTTTCCCGAAACGTAATGGTCCATTGTAAGGGCCACCTCATGTGTTTCATTCTGCATTATTTGCATCATTAATAAACGGATGTTTTTCGCATTAAAAGCGGTGTTCTCTGTTTTTCATTTATTTTTGCAGTTTAATAAAAAATACAATAAAAATGGCAATGTTTTTTCATTTTCTTTCCTTTTTGATTTGTCTCGTTCCGACTCTGAAGCAACGCATGAATCAACATTCATGCAAATGCGATTATTCTCCGGATCTCATTGATGACAATCCTGTTACACCCCTATATGACTTTGACAATCCGATCTATCATGCCGAAGAAGAAGGCGAAGAAGATTGTGAACTGTCGGAAGAGTTAGCCAGGTTGTTGAAACAAGAGGAGAAGGTGATTCAACCGCACGAGGAGCAAGTTGAGATTGTTAATCTGGGTACCGAGGAGGTCAGAAAGGAAGTAAAAATTGGGGCCGCTTTGGAGATGAATGTCAAGAGCAGAATGGTAGCACTGTTGAAAGAGTATGTTGATATCTTCGCTTGGTCTTATCAAGATATGCCAGGGTTGGATACCAACATTGTTGTACATAAGTTGCCATTGAGAGAAGATTGTCCTCCAGTAAAGCAGAAGTTGCACAGAACTCGACCCGAGATGGCCATGAAAATCAAAGAGGAGGTACAAAAGAAGTTGGATGTTGGTTTCCTAGCTGTCACTAATTATCCGCCTTGGGTCGCGAACATTGTGCCGATACCAAAGAAGGATGGAAAGGTGAGGATGTGTGTGGACTACCGGGATTTGAACAGAGCTAGCCCGAAAGATGATTTCCCATTACCTCACATCGATGTGTTGGTAGATAATATAGCTCAATTCTCGGTGTTTTCCTTCATGGATGGCTTTTCTAGCTATAATCAAATTAAAATGTCGCCAGATGATATGGAGAAAACAACGTTCATCACACCATGGGGCACTTTTTGTTATAAGGTGATGTCATTCGGTCTCAAGAATGCCAGTACCACGTATCAAAGAGCTATGGTGACTTTGTTTCATGATATGATTCATCATGAGATCGAGTGCTATGTTGATGACATGATAGCGAAGTCCCAAACAGAAGAGGGCATCTGGTAGACTTGGCCAAGTTGTTTGACCGGTTGAGACAATTCAAATTGAGGTTGAATCCGAATAAGTGCACTTTTGGAGTACGGTCCGGCAAGTTGCTGGGGTTTATTATAAGTGAAAGGGGAATCGAGGTTGATCCTGCTAAAGTAAAAGCGATACAAGATATGCCTGAACCGAGAACAGAAAAGAGGTACATGGTTTCTTAAGTAGATTGAACTACATTTTGCGGTTCATATCTCATCTAACAGCCACGTGTGAACCCATATTCAAGTTGTTGGGAAAAGATCAAACGGTCAGGTGGAATGATGATTGCCAAGCGGCATTTGAAAAAATAAAAGAATATTTGCAGGAGCCTCCGATTCTGATGCCTCCTGTGGAGGGGCGACCGTTAATCCTGTACTTGACAGTCCTTGAGGGGTCTATGGGGTGTGTACTGGGGCAGCATGACGAGTCTGGTCGAAAAGAGCATGCAATTTATTACCTTGGAAAAAAGTTTACCGACTGTGAAACAAGATATTCACTGCTCGAGAAAACTTGTTGCGCTTTGGCATGGGCTGGTCGCCGACTGAGACAGTATATGTTGGTTCATACCACTTTGTTGATATCCAAGATGGATCCGATCAAGTATATATTTGAGAAGCTAGCATTGACCGGACGGGTTGCGAGATGGCAAATGATTTTAACTGAATACGATATCCAGTACACTTCTCAAAAAGAAATAAAGGGGAGTGTATTGTCTGATTACCTCGCCTAACAACCCATTGAGGATGATCAACCGATGAAATTTGAGTTCCTTGATGAGGACATCATGTTTCTCAAATCGAAAGATTGTGAGGAACCTATCCCGGAGGAGGGGCCTGACCCTGAGTCCGAATGGATTCTGATGTTTGATGGGGCCGTTAACGTGAATGGTAGTGGAGTTGGTGTTTTTTTGGTTACGCCGAAGGGATCCCACATTCCTTTTTCCGCACGACTAACATTTGAATGCACCAACAATGTGGCTGAATACGAAGCTTGTATCTTGGGTGTCGAAGAGGCGATTGATTTGCGAATCAAGAACCTTGTTATTTTTGGAGATTCAGCTTTGGTTGTGAACCAGGTTAACGGGAAATGGTATACGCATCAATCCCACTTAATTCCATACCGGGATTATACGAGGAGATTGTTGACATTCTTCACCAAGGTGGAATTACACCATGTGCCGAGGGAAGATAATCCTTTAGCAGATGCCTTGGCTACTCTGGCCGCTTCGATTAAAGTGCAGTGGTGGAATCAAGTTCCTAGTGTTGAGGTGGGACGGCTGGATAGACCGGCTTATGTGTTTGCTGTCGAAATAGTGTCTGATGATGAAAAGCCGTGGTATTATGACATCAAGCAGTATTTGGAGACCCAAGAGTATCCCGAGGGAGCGTCTAAGAAGGACCGAAAGACTCTGAGGAGGTTGGCCATGGCGTTCTATCTGAATAAATATGGGGTTTTGTACAAGAGGAATTTTGATTGGGTTTTGCTCAGATGTGTCGATGACAAAGAAGCAAGCCAATTGATGAAAGAGGTGCACGAGGGATCATTTGGTACCCACGCCAGCGGGAATATGATGGTGAAAAAGTTGCTAAAGGCTGGATATTACTGGATGACAATGGAGGCCCAGTGTTTCAATTTCGTGCGGAAATGTCATAAATGCCAGATTTATGCTGACAAGGTGCACGTGCCTCCAAATCCGTTGAGTTTGATGTCGTCTCCGTGGCCGTTTTCTATGTGGGGCATTAATATGATAGGAAAGATCGAGCCTACGCCTTCGAATGGGCACCGGTTCATATTAGTGGCTATTGATTACTTCACCAAGTGGGTGGAAGCGGCGTCTTATGCAAACGTGACAAAACAGTTCGTGGCCAGGTTCCTGAAAAGAGACATCATTTGCAGATATGGGGTTCCCGAAAGAATCATCACTGATAATGGTTCTAATCTCAACAACAAGATGATGGTAGAACTATGCTGGGAGTTCAAGATCGAGCATCACAATTCTTCTTCTTATCGTCCAAAGTTGAATGGGGCGGTCGAGGCGGCTAATAAGAATATTAAGAAGATTGTGCAAAAAATGGTTGTGACCTATAAGGATTGGCACGAGATGTTACCATTGCATTGCATGGGTATCGAACCTCAGTGCGTACGTCTACTGGGGCAACGCCATTCTCGCTGGTGTATGGGATTGAAGCTGTGCTACTAGTTGAGGTCCAGATTCCGTCATTGAGAGTCTTGAGGGATGTGAAATTGGAAGAGGATGAGTGGGTAAGGACTCGGTATGAAGAGTTGAGCCTGATTGAGGAAAAGAGGCTGGAAGCCATTTGTCATGGGTAGTTGTACCAGCAGCGAATGAAGCGTGCTTTTCACCGAAAGGTGCGACCTCGTGTGTACCATGTGGGAGATATGGTGTTGAAAATGATCCTTCCTCCTCAGAACGATCGTCGGGGCAAGTGGACACCCAATTATGAAGGTCCATTCGTGGTCAAGAAGGTCTTCTCTGGCGGAGCCTTGCTATTTACGACCATGGATGGTGAGGATTTTCCATTCCCTGTGAATGCGGACGCAGTTAAAAAATACTTCGTATAAGAGACCCGCTGGACGGAAAGAATAAAATAGTCCATGCAAAAAGGGGCATCCCGGCGAACCAAAAAATTGAAAATGAAAAGGTTCGGGCAAAAATTAGGGATAAAAAGAAAAAAATTGTACACCCGGCAAGTCGAAAACCCCACAAGGGCGGCTTGGGCAAAAAAGGGTATCCCGGTGGAATGAAAACCCGAAAGGGCGGTCCAGGCAAAAGAGGGAGTGAAACGAACAACTGCGTCTAGCATGGTCGTTTGTGTTGTGGATTTGACACATAGATAATCTGAAAGCGGAGATCGGTCGGAAGCGTCTTGTTTCGGAAGGCAGAAAGCGCGGAGAGTCTTGAGGACATGTGGGTTGTAACCGGGTTGGAACTTGATGAGATCACAGGTTCACATTGCCATTAGGAAATATTTTCCTTTTGTGCGCAATTACATCTTTTCAGGGATTGCTTCCTGTGTACTGCTCAGTTACGAGCCACCTTTTTCAATCAATAAAACACATATTCAGTCAAATAATTTTGTTTTTGTTTTCATTACCGCTTTGATTGCAAAAACATCCGTTTATTTTGATAAGAATCTTTGCATTTTGAGATGTAGGGGTCTCTTCCAATGCATGTTTAGAGGATTGAAACTTGAAATCTTATTCGGAAGGTTGAGTGACCTTGGTGTCAAAATTTAGGCACGCCTGGGGCATGTTTTATCTGACGATCTCTTTTGCAGGTGCTGTGGGCTATTTTCACTCACTTGCAGGTGGTGGTGCGAAGCGTTTCTTTTTGACGAAAGATTCCTTTGAGGTCCAATCAAGGACGAGAAATTGAGGAATGGTATAGAGACGGCAAAAGGACTGTGACGATCCTAGAGGGTTAATCAAGAAGACACTTCAAAGTCTGAGGACTGGAGAGTTGACACGAATCTAAGGAGGTCGATTTTCTTGAAGTAGGGAGAAGTCGAGAATACAAGGTGATGAATCGGCAAATACCGGATGAGTCTGGAGCTCTCAAAAGTGGAAAGTTGACACTGTGGTTAGATGGTGAATACCAATGTTCGGCGAGTCGACGGGTGTTCCGTGTCAAATATTTCGTATCTCCCCAGCAGGTTCGAGGTCGGTGTTTCCTCAGCAGTCAGGCCTGAAGGTTGCTGCTCCCCCAGCAGGGGTGTGCGTTGGTTGTTTTTCCCCAGTAAAGTCCCCCAAGCAGATCGTGTTCAGTAGAGGTCATCCCCCGTGAGGGTTACTCTTTTCTCGGCATCAGTGATACCCCAAGCAGGGTCGGAGATTGGAGCGATATCGAGTTCCTCAACAGAGTTGCTCGTGCCGTCCCTTGAGGGGGATACTTTTTACGCATTCATCATTTAGAGAAGCATAACATATTGCATAACTAATTGCGTAGCATTTCCATGGTTATGGAGCATTACGCTGTAAAACTCATGCATCGGCATTGCAAGCATAAGCTAGTCTTGAGCCGTGGTTACCGTTTGAGAATTGGTTTAGCTGGTTGGTGAAGATGTTATTCTGAGGAGTTTGGCATCGTGATCTTGAATCAACAGTATTACCCAGTAGCGCGATATTGGAGGAAGAGATTCTGTCGTGCGGAGATGGAAATGAAGATTGGAGAACGTTACGCGATCAGCGCGGAGATTGGGGTCCACCAGGAGAAAAGGAAGTGCTAGGCATTTTCTCAAGAACAGGGTTCAACTAGAGATGGAGATTGGATTTGAAGATTGTATCTGGGATGAGGTCCTCAGGATTGTCTTCAGATCATGTGTCACCTTAGACTTTGGCGAGGCCAAGAGAAGTCGTTATGGGTGTCTTCAAGGGAATAAATGCACATGTTACCTTCCTTTTGTGAAGGTGTACCCTCTAGTATGTCGCCATCAGAGTGGTGGTTGGTGTTATTTCCGACGTTGCCAACAGAATTAGCACAGGAGAATGGAGAACGGGGTTCAAATGGAGAAAAGTAGATACGGGGTGTCTTCTGGAGAATGGGGTTCACAACGACGATCGAGAGTTATCGTCAGGCGACTGGGGTTCAAATGGAAAACGGGGTTCATTATTTGCCAGCAAGAGTGACATGAAGTTGTGGGGGTTCAAATGCGGTGATCAGGGATCATCCACGCGAAAGAGAAAATATTTGTGTAGGGGTCCAAGAAAAAAAAAGTCAAAGAAGTTTTAGGGTTCAAGAAAAGCAAAAAAAAATAATAATAATTCCCAGCGGAGCGCAAATTATTCGTTTGTTCTTGGTATTCAACCACTCTTCACCCTGATCATCTGAAAGCCGAGGCTGTTCATATCGACAGGTTCACAATGGATTGAATAGGGGCAGATCGAAGAAGTTTCTGACGTTCAGGTCGATGCAACTTGTGGCATTTAGGCCAGGTTTCCGGTATTCAGACCGAAGTGGCATTCAGGCCAATTTTCCGATGTTCAGATCGAAGAAGTTTCCGACACTCAGGTCGATACAACTTGTGGCATTCAGGCTAGTTTTTCCGGTATTCAGACCGAAGTGGCATTCAGGCCAATTTTCCGATGCTCAGATCGAAGTCATTTCCAGTATTCAGACTGATGAGTGGCATTCAGGCCATGGTTATTTCTGTGTACTATTTATTTTGGTATCCAGGTTAACATTCTTTTTCGGTATTCAGACTGACTCTCACCGTATCAGACGGATTCTTCTTTCAAGACCACCTCTTTGCCGATTCTGACAGGCATTGTTACTTCACTTCACTCTAGTGCAAATTTTCAGGCTTTTATTGTATTCAATCGCTTGATACCTCGAAAGTGTGAAAGTCGCTGCTATCTTCTTTTCGGGTCTCCAGTGGATTGAATATGGGCAGCTGTAACACCTCAAAATTTGCCCTCCTCTTCTTGAGACTAGTTTGGGGCATTGCATTTCATGTTTTAGGGCATTAGGCATTGCATTTTGCATGTCATATAAAATGAGAAGATCATCCTCCAAAGTCTTTTCAGAAGATGGAGAAGTTAGTGAAGGAGAATTGCGGTCCAAAACGCAACGGAAATTAAAATTTTCTCCTTTAGAGATCTTTACGAATGGTCATGATCAGTGATAGAATATTTACCTCTTATGACGATTGAAACCTTTGGTGCAGATCTCTTGTGACGATCAAAACCTTTGATGCAGATCCACGAAGCGATCACAAACGTTGAACGATGACAACGTCTCTACTCAGTCCAAACGAACGGGTTCCTTCAATCTCAGTGCTAGCTGGTACGAATGAAGGCTTTGAGTGAGAGAGAGAGAGAGAGAGAAAACGAAAATAATGCAACCGCTATTTTATGCTTCTGCACAAGGGTTCTATTTATAGAACCACTTGTGTGGGCTTCAAGCTAAAAAGCCCACTTAAGTGTATTTTGGCCTATATCTTATAATATGCCTAAAATCACTTAAGGCCATGGTACCTTACCATATTTCATATTCCACTCAAGTACACCGTACCTTAAGATGTTCTATAATTCACTTAAGGGCACCGTACCTTACGATATTCCTTAGTTACTCTATCTCTCATCAATCCGTCCTTTGTGTGTGACCCTGTAGGTTTTCGTGACGTTGGCAATTATATTAAATCACGCATTTAACATAATAAACAGTGAGCGGTATCTAGCAACACATCACTGCTACTCAAGACACGAAAATGTCATGTGATCTGACAAAACCTTCTGTGACAATAATTATGTGTATAATTACCCTTTTGCCCTTATGTCTATATTGAACACAAGGCATAGACCGTGTCATCCTTGTCCAGTTCAATATTGGGCCCATAGACATTTATCCTGTTATGCAGGATGGGTAAATTCCATCTAGGTCACTCATGTCCCTTAGCATGCTTCGTGGAGTATCCATCAACTGTCTTTATGGTTATCCAGTTACGGACAACGTTGGATCAGCAATAAAGCACTCGACTATACATCTAGGATCCATAGTGGTTTCAGGTCGAAGAGTGGAATACACTATTATCACCATGAGAATAACTTATGACACTTTGCATAACTTTCTATATAGTATTCTCATAGCGGGTCAATCCGGTATAAATATTACTCTTAATATTCATACCTATGTTTAAGACTTGATAACTCTTTATCCATGATCCATGAGATGTGATCATCAGTCTACAAACATAATAGTCTTAATGCTTTAATGTTATCCCACTTCACACTAAAGCTCGACTACGGATACTTTAAGAATAGTGTCCTTATGTTTAATGTGTTCTCATGATTAAGTCACACTTAATACATTAAACGGACTATCTATTCCAGGGACTTTATTAATCAACCATAATAAAGAAAATTCCTTTTATTATTAATAAATAATTCGATACAAGTACCAAAAAGTATTGGCCTCTAGGGCTTACACCAACAATCTCCCACTAGCACTAGAGCCAATCAGGCATACCCCGTATGCCCATTGATCTAGTATGGCCATCATGCTTCTGCTGCGCAAGAGGCTTTGTCAGTGGGTCAGCTATATTGTCAAGTGTAGGTACTTTACATATTTTCACATCTCCTCTATCTATTATCGCTCGAATGAGATGATAACGCCTGAGTATGTGTTTGGATCGTCGGTGAGATCTAGGCTCCTTAGCTTGTGCGATAGCACCATTGTTATCATAATAGAGACAAATGGGATCCACAATGCTAGGGACTATGCCAAGTTCACTAATGAACTTTTGATCCAAACAACTCCCTTTCCTGCATTTGAGGCAGCAATATACTCGGCCTCGGTTGTAGAATCAGCAACTGTATCTTGCTTTGAACTTTTCAAGCTCACAGCGCCACCATTTCAGCAAAACACATAACCATTGGAATCATTCATATTAAAGCGTCTCAGCACCTTGTCTATGTACTCTGACTCAGTCCAACCATTTTATGATCTATCTCTATAGATTCTGATTCCTAATATATAGGCTGCTTCACCTAGGTCCTTCGTAGAAAAGCATTTCCCTACCCAAGACTTTACTTGTTACAGGGTAGGGATATCGTTTCCAATAAGTAATGTGTCATCTACATATAATACCAGGAATACGATCATGCTCCCACTAACCTTCTTGTAGACACAAGGCTCATCTTCGTTCTTGATGAATCCATATTGTTTTACTGTTTCATAAAAACGAAGATTCCATGAGTAATACATCACCTTGATCAGATATCCATATATCTCAGGTAGGTGACGTATCCTGCCTGACCTACGTTGGTCTTGTTCTACTTGAGCATGTTGCTCTTACACTACTACTTGTGTTTCCTGCTCCAATTCCACCATAGGTGTGTCGATGCTTTGTGATTCTTGAATTTCTTCAAGCTCTACTTTCCTCCCACTGGTTCCTTTAGAAATAAAATCCCTTTCTAGGAAAACTTCAGTTCGAGCGACAAACACTTTGCCCTCAGAAGGATTGTAGAAGTAATACCCTCTTGTTTCTTTAGGATACCCCACAAATAAGCATTTGTCAGATTTGGGCTCAAGCTTAGTTGAAATTTGTCGTTTCACATAAACCTTGCAACCCCAAATCTTTATGTAAGACATATGTGGTTTCTTACCACTCCATATCTCATATGGTGTCTTCTCAACCTTTTTGGATGGATCATGGTTAAGTGTGTAAGCTACTGTCAATAGTGCATGTCCCCAAAAGGAGTTTGGAAGATCGGCGTGACTCATCATGGATCGGACCATGTCCAACAGGGTTCGATTTCTTCTCTCAGATACACCATTCCATTGGGGTGTTCCAAGAGGAGTGAGTTGGGATAGGATCCCACACTCTTTCAGATGGTCATCAAACTCTAGGCTTAAATATTCACCACCTCGATCTGATCGAAGAGCTTTAATATTCTTACCTAGTTGGTTTTAACTCGTTAGGTTTCACCCTTTTAGTATTAATGTTATTAATAGGCATTTCGAGATCAAGGACATAAAGTCCATTGCTCATTTGTGCAGTAGCATAGAATATATCATTCAAATAAATTGAGCAACAATTGTTCTTTATTATAAATGAAAAACCAAACTTGTCCAGACAAGAAATGGAAATAATATTCCTGCTAATTGCAGGTATATAATAACAGTTCTCTAACTGAATTATAAAACCACTAGGTAAAGTCAATACATAAGATCCTACGGCTAAAGTAGCAACCTTTGCTCCATTGCCAACTCGTAGGTCAACTTCACCTTTTGCCAAATCTCTACTCCCTTTCAGCCCCTGCACATTTGTACAAATGTGAGAACCGCATCCAGTATCTAATACCCATGATGCAGAAGTAGATAAGTTAATAACAAAAATACCTGAAGTTGAAGTCTCTACTCCATTCTTCTTATCTTCCAGGTACTTTGGGCAGTTCCTCTTCCAATGTCCGGTCTTACCGCAATGGAAGCAGGTGCCTTCTTTTGCTATGCCTCCACTAGGCTTTAAAGCAGTATCGGTGGGTTTGGGTTTGGCAACTTCCTTGCCTTTCCCTTTATCACCCTGCTTAGTGGGCCTTTTCTTCTGTCTCTTTCCATTTCCGATCATGAGAATGAACTTCCCTTTTGACTTCAGATTCTGCTCGGCAGTTCTTAACATGGCGAGCAGTTCAGAAAGAGATTTGTCCATATCAATCATATTGAAATTTAGGACAAATTGACTGAAACTATCTGGCAACGATTGCAAGATCAAACCAGTCGCAAGTTCCTTTTCGAGGGGAAAACCCAATCTCTCAAGGTTTTTCACATACCCAATCATCTTGAGTACATGGGGACCTACAGGGGCTCCCTCAGCTAACTTGCCTTGAAAAAGGGCTTTTGAAACTTCAAACCTCTCATGCCTTGCTTGCTCTTGATAGAGCATCTTCAAGTGTTCGATCATATCGAACGCTGACATGTTCTCATGTTGCTTTTGCAATTCTGAGTTCATGGTAGCCAGCATGAGACAAGCAGTTTCATTGGCATCATCGACATGCTTCTTATAAGCATCTCTTTCTGCCTTAGGTGCAGAACTAGGAGGTTCCTCTTTAGGAACAGGTGTCTCCAAGACATACAGCTTTTTATCATGTTTGAGGACAATCCTCAGGTTTCGGGGCCAATCCAGAAAATTTGTCCCAGACAATTTTTCCTTGTCAAGGATTGATCGCAAGATGTTGTTAGAGGTGTTTGCTGTCATGGTTATCTACATAAGGATTAAGAAAATATAAGTATCATTGACATATTTAATTAGGCCTTTAATCAAATATGCTCCCACTATTTTACTCAAAACAAATGACCCTCATCATTTGATTCGGAAAATCCCGTTGGAAGATTTTCTAGTGGGTCGAGATCCATATTTCACTTCGTTCTAAGTCCGCGTAGGCGGATTACACAAAACTAGGTTATTTAGGTAGGAACTCCTTCCAATTGTATCTCATACAACTCTCGAAAATTTCAGTTGGGTGAATAACTCCTTATTCCAATCCATCATATGGATCATTCCCAACTCTTGCTTCTAAACATATATATAATCTTATTATAATTTGTTTAGTTAAGTTTGACCCATTGTTTTAACAGTTGGATATTACAATTATCCCATCGCACCTTACAAATATATAGATCATGCACCTCGCGTAGGCGAAACCTACATTATCCATTACTAGTCTTGATGAGTGTTAAAACTTGGAAAGCATAAACTTAATATTTAATTTTGAGGGAATTGTAATTGTCCTGATCTCACCGGCTTATTTATCATATAAATCGTCTCTCACATGCATCAACATATATTCACATGCATCAACATACATACACATGCATCAACATACATACACAATGAAGTAGTTATGGCCCCTAGCGCAATTGTTCTCCCAAGCCAATGAGAGAACCTAAGTTAACCTAATAACGATCTAAGCTTCTCCAAGCAAGATCTTCAAGGTTGTCCTCCTTTGATATTGAATTCTTCTCTTTCTTCATAACATTGTCTTCTTTTCTTTCTTCATTACATTACAGAAGAAACTCGTTTTACATACGAGGGATTGAGATGAGAAAAGAAGTTACATTAAGAGATTAAAATGAGAGGCACGACACGCAGGTCGTATTTAAAAAAACCCAAAACAAAATGAAGGAAGACTAAGGCCATAACTGATCACCACAAGGCAATAATAACAAACACATTATTATTATTATTAATTTTAATTCCTTTAATTAATTAAAACCAAATTAAATTTCGGCGACCGATCACACTACGCAGAGTTAGCCGGGGGTTCCGCTGTGAGTGTGACGATCGTCACAAGCATGTTACCACCGTCACAGGTCACAAGCATGTTACGACCGTCACAGGCATATGTTACAACCGTCACGGGGCCAAAACAGAAACGCCTACAATTTTGGATCTGTGATTGTGACTACCGTCACAAAGCACGTGACGACCGTCACGTCCTTGTTACGACCGTCATGGGTCTGTTACGAATGTCACGCGGCTTGTTACGACCGTTACGCTTCCAAAATAACAGAACTTTGAAACAGTCTACAAACCTGTTCCAAAAACCCTAAATT
This sequence comes from Lathyrus oleraceus, assembly GCF_024323335.1. Lineage (NCBI taxonomy): Eukaryota > Viridiplantae > Streptophyta > Magnoliopsida > Fabales > Fabaceae > Lathyrus > Lathyrus oleraceus. Next base: position 446,434,090 of record NC_066581.1, read on the forward strand.
CACAACTCCTTGACGGCACAACCCTTGCGCCGTCACCAACCCTAATGCGCCAATTTCAGACCGTCAAACACACCTCGATTATTGATTCAGTATGATTGATCAACAGGTCATTGCTTCACCATACTAATGTCGGATTCCGAAGTAAATGACCATTGATCGCTCAAAGGAAAACAACCACTTAGTGTTTGAATGAACGAAACAGAAACAGTATATCACATATACCGTACTTTGCATTAGGATTACTAATATCATATATAAGCTGATCGGTCTCAATTGCGTAACCTATGGACGATCGATGTATCGCTGCTTCACTATACTAATGTCGGTACCGAAGCATAGTCAACATCAATCATCCAACTCGTACACTCATGATGCCAAATTTAATTACCCGTTTAATTAATTGATTCATTCTGTCTTTTAATCATATTAATACAGAAATTAAACAGCTATCCGATTCATGGTTTCGTAAGTGGCTCTGATACCACTGAAGGAGAATTGCGGTCCAAAATGCAACGGAAATAAAAAATTTCTCCTTTAGAGATCCTTACGAATGGTCATGATCAGTGATAGAATATTTACCTCTTATGACGATTGAAACCTTTGGTGCAGATCTCTTGTGACGATCAAAACCTTTGATGCAGATCCACGAAGCGATCACGAACGTTGAACGATGACAACGTCTCTACTCAGTCCACACGAACGGGTTCCTTCAATCTCAGTGCTAGCTGGTACGAATGAAGGCTTTGAGTGATAGAGAGAGAGAGAGAGAGAGAGAGAGAAAACGAAAATAATGCAACCGCTATTTTATGCTTCTGCACAAGGGTTCTATTTATAGAACCACTTGTGTGGGCTTCAAGCTAAAAAGCCCACTTAAGTGTATTTTGGCCTATATCTTATAATATGCCCAAAATCACTTAAGCCCATGGTACCTTACCATATTTCGTATTCCACTCAAGTACACCGTACCTTACGATGTTCTATAATTCACTTAAGGGCACCGTACCTTACGGTATTCCTTAGTTACTCTATCTCTCATCAATCCGTCCTTTGTGTGTGACCCTGTAGGTTTTCGTGACGTTGGAAATTATATTAAATCACGCATTTAACATAATAAACAGTGAGCGGTATCTAGCAACACATCACTGCTACCCAAGACACGAAAATGTCATGTGATCTGACAAAACCTTCTGTGATAATAAGTATGTGTATAATTACCCTTTTGCCCTTATGTCTATATTGAACACAAGGCATAGACCGTGTCATTCTTGCCCAGTTCAATATTGGGCCCATAGATATTTATCCCGTTATGCAGGATGGGCAAATTCCATCTAGGTCACTCATGTCCCTCAGCATGCTTCGTGGAGTATCCATCAACTGTCTTTATGGTTATCCTGTTACGGACAAAGTTGGATCAGCAATAAAGCACTCGACTATACATCTAGGATCCATAGTGGTTTCGGGTCGAAGAGTGGAATACACTATTATCACCATGAGAATAACTTATGACACTTTGCATAACTTTCTATATAGTATTCTCATAGCGGGTCAATCCGGTATAAATATTACTCTTAATATTCATACCTATGTTTAAGACTTGATAACTCTTTATCCATGATCCATGAGATGTGATCATCAGTCTACAAACATAATAGTCTTAATGCTTTAATGTTATCCCACTTCACACTAAAGCTCGACTACGGATACTTTAAGAATAGTGTCCTTATGTTTAATGTGTTCTCATGATTAAGTCACACTTAATACATTAAACGGACTATCTATTCCAGGGACTTTATTAATCAACCATAATAAAGAAAATGCCTTTTATTATTAATAAATAATTCGATACAAGTACCAAAAAGTATTGGCCTATAGGGCTTACACCAACAGTTAGGAGATTCAAGCTTGAGGGTCTCTATGAATTGATCATCAACCATCTGAGGATATGGGCTCCAATTAGGGTTTCTTGATTTCTCAGATGTCTTGAGCATCATCTTATCTGCAAGGATATATCACCATCATCATGGTTCTATCATCATCATGACATTTCAAGGTCATCTGAGGACCAAAAGTCAACTGTGCAGTCAACTGAGGGCTATGAGGTGGAGAAATGAGTTGAGACACCTCAATCATGTTCAAATGGGGTCTATTCATCATTCTAAACATCCATCTTGAAGATTCAAAGGTCATGGCAAAAGTTACTAAAATTGGAAAATGACCTATAATTCTTTGTTTCCAAATTTGGCAAGTTTTTGGTCCACTTTCAACTAGACTTTTCAATATCATAGAAGTTTCAAATGGATTTTGGTGAATATGAAAGTTATAGATATTTGTCTCCCCTTTCCAAAAAGTCCTAATTCATGTCCATTTGATGAATGGTTGAGGAGTTATGGTCATTTGATCACAAGGTGTGCATAGAAATTCAAAATGGCATAACTTTTGATACAATGCTCCAAATTGGTTCATTCTTTTGGCAAAATGCTTCTCATGTTCAAGACATCTCAAAATGAGCTTTGCCAAGCCTGGGAAAAGTGTGTATGCTCATTATTTCACACATGTTCAAATTGAAGAAAATCTTCACCATTCATTCTTGGCTTAAGATGCAAGCAAATTAATCTTAAAATCCTAGCCCTTGGTTGTTCATGAGTGAATTAGAAGTTTAGCATGGGAGATTACACGTGGATTATGACCATTAGAGCTCACTTTTCATTTTTTGCATTTGGCTTCATAATTCACTAATCATGATTAGTACATGGCTAATATGATTATCAGTGTAATTAGCAAGGAATATAAATAGTGAAACCCTAATCATAACTTCCATAACCACCAATTTCAGATCAAAATTCAAGAACTCTCTCAAATTTCTCTCTCTTCGATTTGCATTTTTCTTCACACAAACCTCAAAGATTCCAAAATATTCTTGATCCTCATGCTTCACTGAGCAAGAATCATCCACTGTTTGGAGCGATTCATCAAGAATTCGAGTAGTCCAAGAGCATTATCATGGCAATGGAACTTGGAAATTGAGGCGTCTTCAAGAGGTTTCAACCATTTCTTTTGGCATAAAGCTTCAAAGGAGGTTCAAGGAGGTTGATCTGGAGCAGTAGAGCTTGAGAGATCGCGGTTTCAAAGAGCTCTAATTCCAGGTGATGCTGTTTTCACTCTCTCCTTTCGCTAATTTCATGTCATAGACTTGTAGATCTTGATGAGTAGATCACGAATATATGATTAGATTTGAGTTTGAGTGAGAATTGAGGATGTTACGATGACTAAAAGTTTGGATCTCAAAACTTTCTCTCTTCGAATTGCCTAACCTAGGAGGAATTAGGAAGAACTAAGTGGATATTTGGATTCAGCATTGAAAACCGAGTGGAACGGTACCGGTTTGGTGAAATTCTGGGAAAATTTGTGGTGGCGCCATCGTGGCAGCCACCGGGGGCACGCCAGAGAAGACGACCAGAGCGGAGCTCCGGCGTCTGTGTGTTGTTAGGGTTTTGGCTGACTGTATGCCATGTGGCCTCATGCGTGGACGAGTGATTGGACGAGATTCATTTGACCAAAGCCACGCATGCGTGGACTGATGACTGTGTGCTGATGTGGATTAATGAAACGGTGCGTTGCATCATTCAAACATGGACCATTGATCTGATGAGCGCGCCATATCGTGTGGTTGTTGTTTTTTCTGGTTTATTTCAAATGATTTCATTTCCCTCCATTTTTATATTATATTTCAATTATTTTGCCTATTTTGTTTAAATCATTAAAAATCCAAAAATAGTCCAAATGAGTCCAAATTTTTTTTCACAGTTTTGTATTGGTATCTACTTTTTTATGATGTTAATTTCATGAATTTTGGATGTTTGGATTTTTAAGTGTGAATTTTTGAATCAATATTGTGCCAATTTGACGAATTGCATTCAATGCATTGTGAAATCCTCAATTCTGAGCATTTTAATCCAATTTTTTGCATACATGACATTCATACATGACATGAGTTATTGGTCACTGGTTTGGATTTTTTCTCACATGTTATCATCATTTTTGACACATATAGAAAAATGTGACAATTTGTGTCACATTTTTGACATTGAATTGGTGCATTTTTGTTCACATAGCATTTGCATCATTCTGGATTTGATCTTTTGCATATAGAGCATTCATGGCATAAGGAGCTTATACAAAAATCCCAAAGTCATTGCATGCATTTCTGATTTGATATGAACTTTCTAAGTTGGAAGTTCATTGTGTGCATATTATTGGTCATTACATTACATAGGCCAATTGAGGCACTTGGTTATTCAGTTGATGCTGGTCCTTTTGAGGATATTTTGGGGAGTGTTTGAAGGTGCAATGTGCAAAAGGATGAGTCCTGGTTTGGTCATTTGGTTAGGTTTTGAGTCTTGTACATAAACTAACTTTGTCTTGTGTTTCAGGTTTGGATACTCATCATTGATGATTGGGTTTGTTCTCACCTTGTGAGATACAAATGCTTTGAGATCTAACCTATGTTTGTTTTGTAGGGTTTTAATTGATGTGGTGAGCTCATGAGCTTGTTTGAGTGCTAGAGCACTTATGCATTGGATTGTGTAACTGTTAGAGGGTTTCATTGCTTGTTTTCTGGTTTTACAACTGAAGTACTAACTGTTTAGTCTTTGTACAAGTACCTTAGTTGCTTGCTTGATTTAGCTCTTGCTTGAGCATTGGATTATGGTTGACACACCACTCAGGTAGTTAGCTTCTTACTCCATGTAGTCTGAAGTCCTGTCACCTTTTTGGCAGGCATTTTGCTGGCAAGTCCTCCTTCAGAGGCTCTGTTTGTGTTTGTTTAAAATTGTGCCCAAAGACCTCCAAGGAGAGGCATGTGTTATTTGATAAGACCTCCAAGAGAAGAGGCAATTGATGGATAGAAGGGATTAGCAGTCAATCCCCCGTTATTCAGTGTGTCGTTCTTTATGCTCGCACTTTGTGCTGATGCTTCTGAACATGTGCCCCAGATCTTTTGTACAGAGTCTGTCAAGTGGAATAGGATCCCACTTTCTGGATCCCCACACTTTCTGTGTCATGAGCTCACCCCGGCCAGGGTTAAGAGCTATGAGGTCTCATCCTCATTACCATTTTGATCTGTTGACCCTGACGTTCAATGTCAGTGGTTAATAGCTACAGATTACCCTCTACAGTTTGGCTTGTTTGTCGAGGTTGATATGACCCCTCTTGACTAAAGTCTACCCATTGTTTGGGCCTCTTGTATGGATATAGTGTGTGATGCTTGTTCACTTGTGTTGGTGTGTTTATTTTCTTTCCTCTTCTCATCTCCTTTTCTGTAGGAGTCGTACGATTGACTTCTGAGGAAGTTGAACGTATGTAGAGTTTGGACTTGAGTTGACTCGCTACCAGAGTGAGTTAAGTTCTTGTTAGAGACCTCAACTTAGGGATGTTGATTGCATGACAACTATTAGGCTCGAGTTTCAGTCTCCCTATTAGTTTGTTGTTTCCCTGGTCTCTGGTTAGGAGAGTGTTTTTCCCCTATTAAGGGGAACTACGTCGCCCTGATTCTCTTACCAGATGAGATACGTAGGTAGGAGGTTGTGAGCAATCTCTCCGGGCACCCTTTTCTTTTTTTGAGTCTCTGTTTGTTCACCCTTTGTTTGTTTTCTTTGGTGTGAATACCCGTTTGTTCAGTGTGTGCGTGTTGCATGTTCATACCTTGGGGATTTCTTCCATTACTTGGGGTTCATATCGGGGTTCATTTGTGACGATTGTTATTCATTTGGGGTTCATATTGGGGTTCATCTGTGATGATTGTTATTGCTTGGGGTTCATATTGGGGTTCATCTTTGGGGTTCATTTGTGATGATTGTTAATCATTTGGGGCTCATCTTTGGGGTTCATTTGTGACGATTGTCATTCATATTTGGGGTTCATTTGTGATGATTGTTAATCATTTGGGGCTCATCTTTGGGGTTCATTTGTGACGATTGTCATTCATATTTGGGGTTCATATTGGGGTTCATCTCTGGGGTTCATTTGTGCTGATTGGTTATGCGTACCGGGAGTTTATACTGGATATTTGGTTACTTTGTTGGGGTTGGTTCTGATAACCTTTTTCTTTGGTGTTCGCTGGTTAGCGTTGGTTATTGTCAGGAGTCGGATATAAGTCCATGTATTGGCATTCTGTTTCCTTTGTTGGTTATTGTTAGGAGTCAGGTGTAAGTCCATGTATTGGCATTCTGTTTCCTTTTGTTTGTTATTGTTGGGAGTCGGGTGTAAGTCCATGTATTGGCATTCTGTTTCCTGTTGAGTGTTTCTTTTGACGTCTCAGCGTCCCTTTTTGGTGTCTTGTTTCGGCGTGCGTTAGCCGACCTACGAGTGCTCTGATTCTCCTTTGGATAGAGAAGATACATAGGCATAAGACGCGATATCTTAGCGAGCATGTCTCCCTTTTCCCGAACTACGTTGACTCTGATGTTTGTTTCTGACAAACTACGTAGGCCCAGGATGCGACATCCTGCCGAGTCCACTTCCTCCGTTTTCTTTCTCTTCCCCACCTGTTTATTGTTCTAGTTTGTGCAATTTCTTTGAGCAGTTTAGCAGCAACCCTTTCCTTTCCTTTGACCTATCTTTTGAGCGTGGATCCCATCGAGTACGGCAGACGTGAGGGGTGCTAACACCTTCCCCTTGCGTAACCGACTCTCGTACCTTGTAATCTCTGGTCGTAAGACCGTTCCTTTCCATTTCTTAGGTTAGTCCTCCGCTCCCTTTCCATCATAGGATGAATAGCATCGGTGGCGGCTCTGTATTTTCCCCGCCGGTTGTTTTTCGCGTTGCGACAAAGGCATGTGGCCCATATCTTATGATATTCCAAAATCACTTAAGCGCGTGGTACCTTACCATATTTTGTATTCTACTTAAGTACACCGTACCTTACGATGTTATACAATTCACTTTAGTGCATCGTACCTTACAGTGTTCTTTATTTACTCTATCTCTCATTAAGCCGTCCTTTTGTGTGAGACCCTTTAGGTTTTTGCGACATTAGCAATTATATTAAATGACGTATTTAACATAATAAACAGTGAGCAATATCTAGCAACACTTCACTACTACCCAAGACACGAAAATGTCATGTGATCTGAGAAATCCTTTTGTGATAATTCTTATGTATACAATTACCCTTTTGCCCATATGTCTATATTGAACACAAGGCATAGACCATGTCATCCTTGTCCAGTTTAATATTGGGCCCGTAGACATTTATCCTATTACGCAGGATGGAAAAATTCCATCGAGGTCACTCATGTCCCTCACCATGCTTTGTGGAGTACCCATCAACTATTTTTATGGTCATCCAGTTACAGACAATGTTTGATCAACAATAAAGCACTCGACTCTACATCTAGGGTCCATAGTGGTTTCAGGTCGAAGGGTGGTATACGCCACTATCACCATGAGAATAACTTATGACACTTTACATAACATTCTATATGGTATTCTCAGAGCGGGTCAATCCAGTATAAATATTACTCCTAATACTCAGAACTATGTTTAAGACTTGATAACTCCTTATATATGATCCATGAGATGTGATCATCAGTCTATATACATAATAGTCTTAATGCTTTAATGTTATCCCACTTCACAACAAAGGTCGACTACAAATACTTTAAGAATAGTGTCCTTATGTTTAATAGGATCGCATGATTAAATCACACTTGATACATTAAACAGACTATCTATTCTAAGGACTTTATTAAACAAACATAATAAAGGAAAAGCCTTTTATTATTAATAAATAATTCGTTACAAGTACCAAAAGTATTGGCCTCTCGGGCTTACACTAACAATCTCCCATTAGCACTATAGCCAACCAGGCAATACCTCTAATTCCCATAGATCTAGTATGATCATCATGCTTCTGCTACACAAGAGGATTTGTCAGTGGCTCAACATTATTGTCAAGTGTAGGTACTCTACATATTTTCATATCTCCTTTATCTATTATCTCTCAAATGAGGTGATAACGCCTAAGTGTGTGTTTGGATCGTTTGTGAGATCTAGGCTCCTTAGCTTGTGTGATAGCACCATTGTTATCACAATAGAGATCAATGGGATCCACAATGCTAGGAACTATGCCAAGTTCACTAATGAAATTTTTGATCCAAACAACTTCCTTTACTGCACTTGAGGCAACAATATACCCGACCTTGGTTGTAGAATCAGCAAATGTGTCTTGCTTTGAACTTTTCCAGCTCACAGCGCCACCGTTTAAGCAAAACATATAACAAGATTGCGATCTAAAGGCATCCTTATCTGTCTGGAAGCTAGCATCGGTGTATCCAATTACAGCAAGCTCTTCCTGACCTCCATATATCAAGAATGAGTCCTTAGTCCTTCTCAAATACTTAAGGATATTCTTAACAGCTACCTAATGAGCATCACCGGGATCAGATTGGTACATACTCATTGCACTTAAAGCATACGATACATCTGGTCGAGTACATAATAGATCTTATTCATGTGATCCCTTTCTTCCTTAGTTGAAGAGGATTGTATTTTTGACAGACACGTGCCATGTTGCATAGGTATGAATCCTTTCTTAGAATCATGCATATTAAAGCATCTCAGCACTTTGTCTATGTATGTACTCTAACTTAGGCCAAGCAGTTTTTATGATCTATCTTTATAGATCCTGATTCCTAATATATAGGCTGCTTCACCTAGGTCCTTCATAGAAAAGCATTTCCCCAACCAAGACTTTACTTGTTGTAGGGTAGGGACATAGTTTCCAATGAGTAATATGTCATCTACATATAATACCAGGCAGATGATCATGCTCCCACTAACCTTCTTGTAGACACAAGGCTCATCTTCATTCTTGATGAATCCATATTGTTTTACTGTTTCATAAAAATGAAGATTCCATCTTCTAGAAGCTTGCTTCAATCCATAGATTAATCTTTGTGACTTACATATCTTTTGGGCTTCTTCTGGTATGTCAAAACCTTCAAGTTGTGTCATCTACACATCCTCAAAAAGATTCCTATTAAGGAAAGTAGTTTTGACATCCATCTGCAATATTTCATAATCATGATATGCAGCGATAACAAGTAAAATCCAAACAGATTTAAGCATTGTAACTGGTGAAAAGGTTTCATCATAGTCAACCCCATGAATTTGTTTATATCCTTTAGCAACCAGTCTTGCCTTATACATATGTACCTTACAATTAGGGTTGGAAATGAGTCGAGTCGAGTCGAACCCATCGTCAGCTCGACTCGACTCGATAAGAATTGGTTTAGCTCGAAACTCGACTCGAGTTTGACACGAACTTTTTTTAAGCTCGAACTCGACTCGTTTTAAGTTCTTGAACAACTCGGTTCAACTCGTTAGGTTCAGTTCGTTAGGTTCAGTTTGTTTACTTCACGGACTAAAAAGTCATTTTTTAAAGTTTAAATTTTTTTATTATATTTGACATTTTAAATTATTCTTTTTAAAGGGAAAATATTAAAACAAAATAAAGCTTTCAAGAGATAAATAGAGAACAAAGACTGAAAATATGTAATATGAAGGATGAAGGAAGTTCTCTAAAACCTAAAATCTAAAAAGGAATACTAAAGGTTTTGCTTTTGGAAAATGAAATACTAATAAATGGGCATATTTAAAATCTTAAAAATAGTTAATAATAATAATAAATTCAAAAATAATATAAAAAGATACAAATTAAATCATATAAATGGTACAATATTTAAAAAATGTTATTTTTAAAGTGGTAGTTTAAAAAACAAATTTAGAAGTAGTTTGAAATGACACTTTAAAATTAAAAGTCACGGTGCATTATGTTTTTTTTTTTGAGTTAGAAGTATTTTAATTTGTATAAAAAAATGTCACAGGTATTTTTTAAAATATTTAATTTGATAAGTTAAAAGGTTAAAATCTATACATTATTTTTTTAAATGATACTATTGAGATATATGATTTAATATATATATATATATATATATATATATATATATATATATATATATATATATATATATATATAACCGAGTCGACTCATGAACCTAACGAGTCGAACTATACATAGCTCAATTTCAGCTCATTTATTTTACGAACTTAGTTTTGAGCTCAAGTTTGACACATTTGGTTCATGAACCAAGTCCAACGAATTAATTATCGAATCGAGTCTCAAACTATTTTCCAGTTGGTTTGGCTCATTTCCAGCCCTACTTACCATCCATGTTAGTCTTCTTTTTGAAGACCCACTTGCATCCTATAGGGTTAACTTCTACAGGATGCTCTACCAGGATGACTCATCATGGATCGGACCATGTCTAACAAGGTTCGATTTCTTCTCCTTTGGGGTGTTCCAGGAGGAGTAAGTTGAGATAGGATCCCACACTCTTTAATTTAGTCATCATACTCTAGGCTTAAATACTCACCACCTCGATCTGATCAAAGAGTTTTAATATTCCTACCTAGTTGGCTTTGTACGTCATTCTTGAATTCCTTGAACTTTTCAAAGGACTCTGATTTGTGTTTCATTAAATACAAAAACCATAACTACTGAAATCATCAGTAAATGTGATGAAGTACTGAAAACCTCCTCTGGCTAGTATGTTTAGTGGTCCACATACATCAGTATGTATGAGGGCCAAAGGATCATTAGCTCTTTCACGTTTTCTTGTGAATGAAGACTTTGTCATCTTTCCAATTAAACAAGACCTACATGTCTCATATGATTCATAATTAAAAGAGTCCAAGAGTCCATCTTTATGGAGTTTGGAAATGCGTTTCGCATTTATGTGGCCTAATCGATAATGCCAAAGATAAGTTGGATTTAACTCATTAGGTTTCATCCTTTTAGTATTAATGTTATAAATAGGCATTTCAAGATCAAGGACATATAGTCCATTATTCATTTGTGCAGTAGCATAAAATATATCATTCAAATAAATGGAGCAACAATTGTTCTTTATTATAAATGAAAAACCAAACTTGTCCAAACAAGAAACGAAAATAATATTATTGCTAGTTGAAGGTACATAATCACAAGTCTCTAACTGAATTATTAAACCACTAGGTAAAGTTAATTCATAAGTTCCTACGGCTAAAGCATCAACCTTTGCTCCATTGCCAACTCTTAGGTCAACTTCACCTTTTTCCAAATCTCTATTCCTTTTTAGCCCCTGCACATTGGTACAAATGTGAGAACTGCATCCAATATCTAATACCCATGATGCAGAAGTAGATAAATTAATTTCAATAACAAAAATACCTGAAGTTGAATTCTCTACTCCATTCTTCTTATCTTTTAGGTACTTCGGGTAGTTTCTCTTCCAGTGTCCGGTCTTACCGCAATGGAAGCATGTGCCTTCCTTTGCTATTCCTCCACTAGGCTTCAAAGATGGATTTGTGGGTTTGGGTTTGGAAACTTCCTTCCCTTTCCCTTTACCACCCTGCTTAGTGGGTCTTTTGTTCTGTCTCTTTCCATTTCCGATCATCAGAATGGACTTCCCTTTTGACTTCAGATTCTGCTCAGCAGTTTTAACATGGCTAGCAGTTCAGGAAGAGATTTGTCCATATCATTCATATTGAAATTAACGACAAATTGACTGAAGCTATCTGGAAATGATTGTAAGATCAAATCAGTCGCAAGTTCCTTGCCGAGGGGAAAACCTAACCTCTCAAGGTTCTCCACATACCCAATCATCTTTAGCACATAGGGACCTACAGGGGATCCCTCAGCTAACTTGCCTTGAAAAAGGGATTTTTAAACTTCAAACCTTTCATGCCTTGCCTTCTCTTGATAGAGCATCTTTAGGTGTTCGATCATATCGAACGCTGCCATGTTCTCATGTTGCTTTTGCAACTCTAAATTCATGGTAGCTAGAATGAGGCAAGCAGTTTCATTGGCATCATCGACATGCTTCTTATAAGCATTTCTTTCTTCCTTAGGTGCAGAACTAGAAGGTTCCTATTCAGGAACCGGTTTCTCTAAGACATACAACTTTCTATCATGTTTGAGGATAATCCTCAGATTTTGGTGCCAATCCAGGAAATTCGTCCCAGATAATTTTTCCTTATCAACGATTGATCGCAAAATGTTGTTAGATGTGTTTATTTCCATGGTAATCTACATGAAAAATAATGAAAATATAAGTATCAATAACATATTTAATTAGGCCTTTAATTAAATATGCTCCCACTATTTTACTCAAAACAAATGACCCTCACCATTTGATTCGGAAAATCCCGTTGGAAGATTTTCTAATGGGTCGAGATCCACATTTCACTTTGTTTTATGTCCGCGTAGGCAGATTACATAAAACTAGGTTATTTAGGTAGGAACTCCTTCCAATTATATCTAATACAACTCTCGAATATTTTAGTTGGGTGAATAACTCCTTATTCCAATCCATCACATGGATCATTTCCAACTCTTGCTTCTAAACGTATATAATCTTATTATAATTTGTTTAGTTAAGTTTGACCCATTATTTTAGAAATTGGATATTACAATTATCCCATCGCACCTTACTAATATAGAATATGCACCTCGCGTAGGCGAAACCTACATTATTCGATACTAGTCTTGATGAGTGCTAAAACTTGGAAAGCATAAACTTAATATTTAATTTGAGGGAATTTGAAATTATTCTGATCTCACCAGTTTATATATCATATAAATCGTCTATCACATGCATCAACATACATTTATATGCATCAACATACATACAAAATGAAACAGTTATGGCCCCTAGCGCAATTGTTCTCCCAAGCCAATGAGAGAACCTAAGTTAACCTAATAACGATCTAAGCTTCTCCAAGCAAGATCTTCAAGGTTGTCCTCCTTTGATATTGTATTCTTCCCTTTCTTCATAAAATTACATTACATAAAATAAACCCGTTTTACATACGAGGGAGTGTGATGAGAAAAGAAGTTACATTAAGATATTAAAAGAGAGGTATGACACGCAGATCGTATTTTTAAAATCCCAAAACAAAATAAAGGAAAACTAAGTCTATAACTGATCACCACAAGACAATAATAATAAACACATTATTATTATTAATTTAAATTTTGTTAACTAAATAAACCAAATTAAATTTCGGCGACCGATCACACTACGCAGAGTTAGTCAGAGACCGATCACACTATGCAGAGTTCAGCAGACGGGGGTCAAGGGGGAAGCGCCTCCTGTGGGGTTGTAGGGGAAACGCTCCGATGCAAAATTTTAATGAACAATTCATTTGAAATTGACGTCGTTTTTCGCATCAACACCTGATACTTTAAAGCACATCTCTTGTGCAGTCACAACCCTAATCGCATAACTCTTTGACAACACAACCCTTGTACTGTCATGAACCCTAATGCAACAATTTCATACCGTCAAACACACCTCGATTTTTAATTCAGTATGATTGATCAATACGTCATTGCTTTACCATACTAATGTCGGATCAAGAAGCAAATGACCATTGATCGCTCAAAGGAAAACAACCATTAAGTGTTTGAATGAACGAAACAGAAACAATATATCATATATACCGTATTTTGCATCAGAATTACTTATGTCAAATATATAACTTGATTGATCTCAATTGTGTAACTTATGCAAGATCGATGTATCGCTGCTTCACCATACTAACATCGGATTTTGAAGCATAGTCAACATCAATCATCCAAATCATACACACATGATGCCAAATTTATTTACTCATTTTTTATTGAATTCATTCTGTCTTTTAATTGTATTAATACATAAAATACATAAAATACAGAAAATAAACAACTATCAGATGCATGGTTTCGTAAGTGGCTCTAATACCCCTAAAGGAGAATAGCGATCCAAAACGCAGCACAAATTAAAAATTTCTCCTTTAGTGATCCTTACAAATGGGCATGATCAGTGATAAAATCGTTACCTCTTGTGGCGATTGAAACCTTTGATGCAGATCTAAGGAGTGATCACGAATGTTGAATGGTGACAACGCCTCTACTCAGTCCACACGAATAGTTTCCTTCAATCTCAGCGCTTGCTGCTATGAATGAAGGCTTTGAGTGAGAGAGAGAGAGAGAGAGAGAGAGAGAGAGAGAGAGAAACGAAATTTCAACTAAACAAATGCTTTTGCACAAGGGTTATATTTATATAACCACTTATGTGGGCTACAAGCTAAATATCCCATTTAAGTGTATGTGGCCCAGATCTTATGATATGCCAAAATCACTTAATCGCGTGGTACCTTACCATATTTTGTATTCTACTTAAGTATAACGTACCTTACGATATTCTACAATTCACTTAAGTGCACCATACCTTACGGTGTTCCTTATTTACTCTATATCTCATCAATCCATCCTTTCGTGTGTGACCTTATAGGTTTTCGCGACATTAGCAATTATATTAAATGACGTATTTAACATAATAAATAGTGAGCGGTATCTAGCAACACATCACTGCTACCCAAGACATGAAAATGTCATGTGATCTGACAAATCCTTTTGTGATAATACTTATGTTTACACTTACCCTTTTCCCCCTATGTCTATATTGAACACAAGGCATAGACCGTGTCATCCTTGTCCAGTTCAATATTAGGCATGTAGACATTTATCCTGTTACGCAGAATGGGCAAATTCCATCTAGGTTACTCATGTCCCTCAGCATGCTTCGTGGAGTACCCATGAACTATCTTTATGGTCATCGATTTACGGACAATGTTTGATCAACAATAAACCACTTGACTCTACATCTAGGGTCCATAATGGTTTCAGGTCGAAGGGTGGTATACACCATTATCACCATGAGAAAACTTATAACACTTTGCATAGCATTCTATATGGTATTATCATAGTGGGTCAATCTAGTATAAATATTACTCCTAATATTCATACCTATGTTTAAGACTTGATAAGTCCTGATCCATGATCCATGAGATGTGATCATCAGTCTATATACATAATAGTCTTAATCCTTTAATCTTATCCTACTTCACAATAAAGCTCGACTACGGATACTTTGAGAATAGTGTCCTTATGTTTAATAGGATCTCATGATTAAGTCACATTTGATACATTAAACAGACTATCTATTCTAGGGACTTTAATAAACAAACATAATAAAGAAAAATCCTTTTATTATTAATAAAAAATTTGATACAAGTACCAAAAGTATTGGCCTATATGGCTTACACCAACATGTCATAGTGCCAATATTCAAGACCCCTGAGTGGATAGTCATTCAATTTGACAGCAACAATAACACTAATGTCAATAGATCGGTATCGTTGTTGATTATACGGTTAGTGGGCTCCGTCCTCTACTCATTTGATAAAGTTGTGCCATACCAGTATAATGCCACTATGATAGAGAATGGTCAAGAGGTCTCTCTTCTAGTTGCAAACTTAGTGGTAAATATTGCGGATATTGCGAAGGTGACCCGTAGTGGTCGGGTATTAAGTCTAGTGTTTATGAAAATTATGGAAGATGTGTTAGTGGGTAAGAAGGCAGAGATTCCTATAGTTGATCCAGTTAGTACTTCAATGCGTCAGTCTGATGAATTCAGAAAATTGAAGGCTAATGATGATGATGATGAGGTGTTACGCCTGATTAAAAGGAGTAAATTTAACATTATGGAGCAGCTGCTCCAAACACCGTAAAAGATTTATATGTTGTCACTGTTGATGAATTCTGAGGCACACAAAGAAGCATTGTAAAAACGGTTGGAACAAGCTTTTGTGGAACAAGATATTACTAGGGATCAGTTTGACCACATTGTTGCCAACATCACTTCTTGTAACAATTTGAGTTTCTGTGACGAAGAACTCCCTAAGGAGGGTAGGAATCACAATCTGGCACTCCATATTTTGATGAATTGTAAGGAGGACGCTTTGCCCAATGTTTTGGTTGACACCGGATCATCGCTGAATGTGTTGCCGAAGTTAACTCTATCAAGACTTTCTTATCAAGGTGCCTCGATGAGGTTTAGTGGTGTGGTTGTTAAAGCGTTTGACGGTTCTTGTAAAACTGTCATTGGAGAAGTGGACCTTCCAGTTAAGATAGGTCTAAGTGATTTCCAAATTACTTTCTAAGTGATGGATATCCACCCAGCCTATAGCTTCTTGTTGGGAAGGCCATGGATTCGTGAAGCTGGAGCTGTGACGTCTACTCTACACCAAAAGATGAGATTTGTGAAGAACGACAAGCTTGTCATTATTGTTGGAGAGAAGGCATTATTGGTGATCCATTTGTCATCTTTTACATACGTTGATGCTGAGGAGGAAGTTGGAACGCCGTTTCAAGATTTTTCCATTGCTGATGAATTAAAGAAAGCTGGGGCACCAATGTCTTCTTTAAAAGATGCACAAGAGGCTATTCAGGCGGGCAGTATTGATAAGTGGGGTTGTGTTGTGGTAATCGCTGAGAATAGGAACACGAAAGGGCTAGGATTTCAGCTAGGGCCATTCAACGCCAATGTCAAGGTTATGCAACCAATTTTCCGCAGTGGAGGTTCATTCATAAGAATGATCAACACTCAATTGCCATCATTAAAGACAGTGATGAAGACGAAGCTTGCACAATCTTAGTAACACATGGCCAAACTTGCAACAACTGGTTGAAGTGAACATTGTCGGGCATTTTCTTATGATCATCAATAAAGAATAATTTTATTCATCCACGTCTATGATGTTTTTATTTTTACTTTTTTGCTTTTTCTGAAAATGGTAATCACAAAAAACATAAATAAATAAATAATAGTATTTCCATCTGCATAAGATTTGTGTGCACTCCACTTCTCTAAAATCAAAATATCAAATCATTATGTTGGTTGGTTCTCAAACCCATTGAATAGAATGTTCCTACTCTCTCTCCAAACTTTAATTTCCCTGTGTGTGAAGCTGAGGAAGAGAATGATGATGAGGAAGTATCTAATGAGTCATCTCGTTTGCTTTAGTATGAGGAAAAAGATATTCAGCAATTTGAACACCAAATTGAATTAGTCAACTTGGGTTTTGATGATGATGTGAAGGAAGTCAAGATTCGGTATCAATTGTGGCCAGAAGCTAAGAAGGGGTTGGCTTGGTCCTATAAAGACATGCCTAATTTGGACTCTGAGATTGTGGAGCATAGATTTCCTTTGAAGCCAGAATGCCCGTCGGTGAAGCAAAATTTGAAAAGAACTCATCCTGATATGGAAGTAAAGATTAAATAGGAAGTACCGAAGCAAATTGATACTGGTTTTCTTGTTACCTCCGAGTATCCGCAGTGGGTGGCCTATATTATGCATGTTCCTAAGAAAGATGGAAAAGTATGTGTAAGACCCCAATTTTGACCCTAAGCTCCCTCATGCTATCTCATCATATGCATTAGCTTTGGGATCACACCTTGGTATCCTCCTTACCCCTCATTAATTGGGTTTGCATTGGGAGAGGTCACCAAACACATTTGATTGTATCATATTTTTCTTTTCATTATTTACAAACCAAAATTTCAAAAATACGTCAGTGTATAATTTGTTGCTTTTGTAGGTAGTGTGTATGCTCCATCAAGCTCATATCTAGGGTTTAAGACCCTCAATGCAAGGATTCTAATCAAGAGATGCGTCATATTGACTTTAGACATCATATATGGATCCCCATGGTCTTCACATATCATTCTGATCAAGAATTCACCAAGAGTTTTAAGCTTGTTTCCCTTGGAAACCCTAATTCATCTAGGTATCTTGTGTGACTTCCTCAACAAGTTTATTTTACAATTGATCAAATATTTCATGGTATACTTCATAATACATCATCTTACACATATATGATCCTCCATGAGTCCCAAAAATCAAGAGAATACCAAGCTAGCAAGATGGTTCATGGTGGTTCACTAGAGAAAGTCAACTGGTCAAAACTGGGGTTCCCTAGACCCTATGTCCTACAATATTTGTCATATTAAAATCATTCAAAGAGAAAAGTTACTCAATATTACATTCCAAACAACTTTCATATTGAAGTCTAGAGCTAGTTTTTTCTGAAAAATCATTTTATATGGGGAAAGATTATAGGTCATTTTGTCTGAACCCTAGTTAGGAGGTCCACATCCCAAGACCATAAATTGCTCAATTTTTATGAGATTAAACACATTAAAATTTCATTATAAAATTAAGTATGACTACTTCAACTTTGATGTTCGAATGAAGTTCAAATTCAACTTGCAACTGCATGTTCCAAGAGGAAACATTATAGGTCATTTTGGGCCATTACCATTGAACAAGTGATTTTCCTCAACTTCTAAAATGAATAAATCCTTCATTCCAAATCCAAATAAGGTCAAATTTATGACTAAATTGAATATTTTTGAAACAAATACAACTTTGGTGAAGGAAATTTTTCCATTTCAAGTCCATAACAAAAGTTATTGAAGGTGGAAGAAGTAAACATTTGACTTGGTACCTAGAAAATTTTCATTTATATTTGATTTTCCAAAATTCCACCTCAAACTTCATCATAATCCAAGCTTCAAATGGAAAAGTGCTCAATTCTAAAGTTGTTCCCCTCGACCTCAACTTTCCAAAAAGTCTAAAATCATCTCATTTAGATCAATATTAAAGGATTTGTGTATGGGTGTAATGCATGGTACCACTTGGAAGATTCTCATGTTCAAATTCATTTCAACATTGCATGGCTTAATGCATTGCTTTCAGCATGACTTGTGCATAATTTTTTACCTTTCCCAAGCATTCTTTTGGCTTTGTACGCGCCCATGCAAGCTCATGATGCAATTGCTATTTTTGGAATTCAAATGAAAGTGTGTAGAAATCATTTGAATTGGCTATAAATACAAGTGCTATGATCTCAAAACTTCATCAACACCTTGTCCAAGCTTTGCCAAGACAATCCAAACCCCGCATTCCATAGAAATTCTTGAAGATTTCATTGAAATCGAGTTTGAATTTCACCTTCTGTTTTTAAATTCAAACTCCAAGAATTCATTTCCCTTTCCATCTCAATTGATCACTGCAAGCAAGAGGAAGAGGAATCAAGCAAATACAGATCAAGATCAAGTGAATTTGAAGCAGCTCGAAGGTGAAAATTCAGAAACTTCATCTCCTCGATTATCTCTCAATTCTTCACTATTGATTGTGATTTTTGGTTAGTTGAAGCCCTACCAATGTAGGCAACAAGAATGAGTTGCTTTGAGGTCAAATCGAAGCAACTCAGATCATGAACCTCAAATTTCAAATCTATGTATGTTTCAATATACTTGGAATTGGGAGAAATGGAGGTCAGATTCGTGCTCATGAGCATTTTTTCTTCAAATTAGTGTATTAATTTTTCATTTTTCATGAAGTTTTGGTTGGACTAGTCTGGTGGTCCTCACCAGAGAAGATGACCGGAGCTAGGGCTCCGGCGGTGTGTTGGCAACTTCCCAACCATCTGATTTTGATTCCACGTTTTAATCGTGGCCTTTTTTTTGTTTGACTAATATTGTAGCGCGCTTGACTCACGTGTTTGGTCCACCTTAGCGCGTGGCCATCAGATCTGCCACCTCAATTAATGTGGGAGATCTGATGGCCCTGGTTTTTTTGAATTTCTTTTTAATTTCTGATTTTATGTTTAAGCCATTTATTTTGTTTAATTCATATTAATTTCATTTTTAATCCAAAAAATATGGGACTTTCACCAAAATTCTTTAAATATTTTTCTCTTTAATTTTCTAAATTAAAATTAATTTTTGGATTAATTTTTGTATTTTCATGAATTAAATGTTTTTATGCATATTTTTAATTGTTTAAAAATACTTCTGACTTTTTAAAAATCATGAAATTTTTTGTCTAAGGTCCTTTGACCTTGTTTGACCTAGCATAAATCTCTTGGCCATTTGTTTGCTGTTTTGAAGAGGTTTTAGGTTTTGACCAAACTAATTTGTATTTTAATGCATTTTTAATTTGATTTTTTAATTGATTAATTGTGTAAAAATTATGTTGAGCTATTTTTATGGTCTTGTGATGTTTGACTATTTGTTTGGGCCTTGGTCAAGGTTGATTTGAATTTTATTGGATTAAAATCATTGGATTTAGGGGATTGATGAAATGTACATTTCATCTTCCAAAATGAATGAATGATTTTAATTTGATAAAATTGTTTCCATGACCAATTTGTGTTTCTCTTATTTCCCCTCCCATTTCATCTTCATTCCCATTCTTTCCCATCCGTTTCATTGACCAACGGAATCTCAATATCCTAAGGCTAATTGGTTCATCAATGACCTTGTGTCAAATGAACCAATACAAGTATGGATGAGATAGGTCCATCCCTTTTGATCTTTTCTTTTAGTGTGTGGTATGTTTTAGGAGTTTGGTTCATTATACCAAATCCCTAAATTTTTATTGACTAACATTTGACTAACTCTTATTAACTTTGCTTTACTTTCAAGTCATTTACTTTATGCAATTTAATTTCTAGTCATTTACTATTCATTGTCATTTACATATCATTTAACTTATTTACGTTTATGCCATTTTCACTTTGCTCATTTGAGCCATATATTGTGATTGTATATATTGGTTTGTGTATTTTGATTGTGTTTGTGGTCTTAAGACCTTAAAATACCTAATAAACAACAAAAACACTAAAAAGTGTTTGGTGGACTTTGGGCTTGATCTGAACTTAAGGACTTAGGATTAGGCAACATTCCATATGCAAAAGGATTTGGCCATTGCCAACATTTTAAGACCAAGTTACTGAGAATTGAGCCTTCATCTGGTGGAAGTATTAGGATTTATTTGAAATTATCTGCTACACGGTCTTCATGCAACTATTATTTTTATCTTGTGTCTAATGCATTATTCTGAGTTAATCAAGTAGTATTTCATCTGATACATGAGAAAACAAATAAGACTACTAGCTATGGGATTTGCTTGCTTGGATGTGGCAATCTTTAATTGATGCCTTGATCTTAATGATGTCTTATATTTCTAATTGCTTGTTGATAATTCCTTGATCCAAAGTCCAAAGGGAAAATGGGTTTTCAATATGACATTCTTGTCTGTTGGATTGCATCCCATTGGTTAGATCTTTCCAACTCTTAACTTTTAATTTTATGCTTAGGATTAGTCTCTTGAGCTTCTCCCACTTCTTAAATTTAAAATCTCTCCCCTTTTCAAAAAAATTCTTTGCTTGTGATTTCAAACTTAGAACTTATTTTAAATAGAAACTTTGGCCTTATGCCATTGATTTTTCAAAGTCTTTTCTTAAATCAACCTTGTAAATGAACTTAACCATATTTGACTTAAAATTTTCAAAAGAAAAAAATAACTAACACTCATTCAAACTTTTGGCCCCTTTGTACCCCTTTTTATTAAAACTTTTGATTAAAAGCAATCCACTCATTTTGAAATTGTTACCACGAACTACGAGGTTTTGATCCCTCATGTTTATGTTAGTACGTAGGCATAAGTCAGAAGGTCTTGTCAAACAAAAAAAAATCAATAAATTATTTTCTCATCACCACACTCTATTTTTCTCAAACATCATTTTATACCAAAACACATACTCACATAGAGAAGGACTCCCTAGGAGTACCTAGGACACTTTGGGTGCTAACACATTCCCTCTGTATAACTAACCCCCTTACATGTAATCTCTGGAATTTTATTAGTTTTGATTTGAAAACTTCTTATCTTTGGGTTTTGTTCGTACTTTTCCCTTTTCCTTTGCAAATAATAAAAGTGTGGTGGCGACTCTGGTTTTATTGACGTTAAGCTTATCCATAGCTTGATGGTCATGAATTTACCGCTACAGAAATTAAGTGTCGAATCCACTGGGGAGTAGTCTTCAGTGGGTTTAGCCTATTTTTTATGTGTATATCATAGTATATTTGAGATTTGTATATATTTTTTTGTATGATATAATCTGCTTGTTGTGCTTGGTGATCTCTGAGTGGTGAGATAAGTTCTAACCTGACCCTTTTGGGTAATTAAGTTAGGAGGATGGTATAGTCATGTTCAACCTGTGTGGAGTAGTCCTTAACAAATTGGCTTGAGACCCATCTACTCAGTGGAGACCCTTTTGGAGTTACAAATGTCACATAAGTTATTTGTGGTTAGGCATTACTTTCTCGGATTTGGGGTCCGAGAAGCTGAGGATGGTAGAACATTTAACCCAACTTGGCCTATTTAGGACGTAATGCGGAGATTGTTCAGGTGTAGACCTCATGATAGTTATTACGCGATACTACACTCAGACGAGTTTCTCTTGAGAATATTTTGGGTTGATGAGTCAGTCATCCTAACCTGTAATATCTGATAGATAAGATTAAGACTCTGGGAACTTTTTAGAACGTGATCTACAAATTTTTACCCATAGTAAACTCCTTTGGGATGGTTCTTAACCTGACTCCATGCTCGTGACTCACAACAAACCCTTTTGATTATTGGTTGAGTGATCAAGTCTTGTCAATATCAATGGAACTAGAGTGTTGATAAGGTGAAAACCATAATAGACCAAAATGGATGATTGATCTTAATGATGACTTGATCCATCCCTTGACCTTTCTTTGCCTTGTGTGTGATATCTTGTTAGTAATTGTTGCATTCATGCATTCATGCACATCATAACATTCATCACAAAAATAAATTTCAAGTAATTGAGGTCTTATTTGCAAATATTTCCAGACCATAGATTATGGACGAAGGAACACTACGAAGTACAGTTTCAAATGTCCTGATTTGAAAGAGCTAAGGAAGTTATCCTCCTTTGTATTAGATCCCTTGGACTTCAAGAAATTCCATTTGAAGCTTTTCTTGCATTATCTGCTGATGTGATTGAAGGACTCTAGAATGTGTTGGTTCAGTTTTATTACCCTCTCTACCGTTGCTTCACTTTCCCCTATTATCAACTTATGCATACGTTAGAAGAGTAAGCCCATCTCTTGAGAATACTCATTTCTGACAAGGTTCCTTTTAAAGGATTGGAAGAGATTCCCAGATCTCATATCATTGCTGAAGCTCTTCATCTGAAGAAGTCTGAGATTGAGACTCATTAGGTGAAGAAAGGAGGAATGTTTCGGTTGAATTCTGAGTTCCTCATTGGTAAAGCTACTGTCTTTGCTCATGTCGGTAGTATGGATGCTTTTGAATCCATCTTTGTGTTGCTCATCTATGGTTTGGATTTGTTCCCTAACATTGACGTTTTTGTTGATGCTAACGCCATTAAAATCTTCTTGATTGGGAATCTTGTTCCTACTCTATTGGGTGACATGTATTTCTCTTTGCATTTGAGGAATTCTAAAGGTGGTGGGACTATTGTGTACTGTGTCCCTCTTCTGTACAAGTGGTTCATTTCGCACTTGCCCCAAATACCTGCTTTTATGGAGAACAAAAAATGTCTACGGTGGTCCCAAAGTATATGTCTCTCACTAATGATGATATTGTTTGGTATGTGTAAGACCCCAATTTTTACCCTAAGATCCCTCGTGCAATTTCATCATAAGCATTAACATTGGGATCATACCTTGGCATCCTCCTTGCCCCTCTTTCATTGGGTTTGTTTTGGGAGAGATCACCAAGCACTTTGTAATTGTATCATACTTGTATATTATCATTTTACTAACCAAAATACCAAAAATATGCCTTTGCATTTGCTTAACTCTTTTGTAGGTAGGGCATGACCACATTGATTTATCATGTTCATATCTAGGGTTTGAGACCCTCATGACAAAGAGTACAACCATGAAATGATCCAAGAATGGTTTTTAGCATCATATATGAGTTCCATTGATTCCTACATGTTATATTGATCAAGTATTCCATCCAACATTCGATAGATGTAAATCCTACTTTTTGTTCAGTTGGTTTATCCTTGATATGTTCATCTTAACCGATGACGGATATCCTCCTTGACATTTCCCAGGCAAGTCTATCCTTGATATGTTCATCCTAGCGGATGACGGATTTTCTTCCCTGTTGAGTTTATCCTTGATATGTTCATCCTAACCGATGTCAGGTACTCCCACCCTTGGTCGTCTACCCAGTAACCGGTAGTTGTAAATCCTATTTTCTGCAGTTTTCCCCAGCAAGGCTATTCTTATCCAGTAAACGGTAATGAATACTCCCTTCTGTTCGTTCCCAGCGAGTCATCCTTGATATGTTCATCCTAACCGATGACGGATGTTCTCTCTGTCAGATCTTTAATATCTCCTCACCCAGTAACAAGTAGTAGATAATAGATTTTTGCTCCTCTTGTGTTGAAGTTTATTTCTTCCCCAGTTGAGTTGAGTGCGCATTTCCTTAGTGAAATCACTTTTCCCTGCATGATTCAAGTACTTCAGTTTTATCCTGGCTTATTCGTATCCTCTGCAGATGTTGTTGTTTCCCTGGTTAAGTTCTTTCCATGTTTGTATGGAATTCCTCGAGTCCCCTAGTAGTTTTAAGTCGTAGCCTGGCCTATGCATAACTCGGTTTTCCTACATGTTATATTGATCAAGTTTTCTTCAAGAGTTTGAGGGTGATTTGCCTTGAAAACCCTAGTTTGACTGGGTATCTTGAGTAACTTCTCCAACAAGCTATCTCACCAATTTATCAAATTTCTCAAGGGAAACTTCAAAATTCATCATCTTATGCATATATGATCTACCATGAGCCTATAAAGTCAAGAGAATTGAAGGTTAGCAAGTTGGTTGATGGTGGTTGGCCAAATGAATTCATCTGATCAAAACTTGGTCTCCCTAGACCCTATCTCCTACACTTTTCACCATATGAAAATTATTCCAAGAGAAAAGTTACTCTAAATGACATTCCAAACAACTTTCATGTTGAGACCTAGATCTTGTTTTTCTTGGAAAATCATTTTCTATGTTAAAACATTATAGGTCATTTTGTCTAAACCCTAATTTGAAAGTCAACTTCCCAAGGCCATAACTTGCTCAATTTTTATTAGATGAAAGATTTTCAAGTTTCACAATCAAATTAAACATGTCTACTTCAACTTTGATGTTTTGAGTGAGAGCTAATTCAACTTTTTTGAGCATGTGATATGAGGCTACATTATAGGTCACTTTTGACCTATACCATTGACCAAGTGATTTTTCCAAACTTCAAAAATGCATAACTTTATCATTTCAAATCCAATTGACATGAAATTGGTGACCATTTCTAAGGTATTTGAAAGAGCTACAACTTTGATGAAGACATGTTTCTCGTTTGAAGCTCACATAAAAAGTTATGCAAGGTGGAATATTGAGATATATGGCTTGACACTTAGAAAAAATTTCAACATGTTGAAATGTCCAAACTTCCACCTCAACATGTTGAACATAAAAGTTGTTCCTCTTGATTTCACCTTTCCAAAAAGTCCAAGTTCATCCATTTTGGAGAAGAATTGAATAGGTTGCGCATGCCTTGAACATTGCATCATCCTTTGGCAAAGATCAAGCTATAAATAGAGCTCCATATGCTCAGAATTCAACACACATTCGCGCCAGCTTTGATCCTAATCCCCTAACCCTTCCATTTGAGAGGTGGATCCTGAGAATTTCATCTTGAAATTGAGTTTGAATCTCATTGTTTTGAGATTAAAAACTCCATGGATCCAAGACCTTTTGTGCATTTCATTCTACTCCTCCAAGCATTCTTAGTGAGATAAAGCACGAGCCAAGGCAAGAACAGTTGAATCCAAACCTGCATTAAAGGTATTTTCCAGAAAATTTCATCTCTTCGATTCTCTCTCAATCTTGCTCAATTCTCTTGATTCTTTGGTTGTCTGAAGTCCTACCAATGTAGGCAAGAAGATTGAGTTGCTTAGAGGTCAAATCGAAGCAACTCAATTGACATACCTCAAAAGTTAACTCTGCATATCTTTCTATATGTGAGGAGTTAGTTAAAATTGAGGTCAGATTCGTGCTCTACGCCAAATTTTCTTTCAGATCATGTCCTCCTTTCTCATTTTTCAGATGGTGATGAGTGAACTAGGTCGGCCAGGGTCACCGGAGAAGATGACCGGCCTTTGGACACCGTGTTGGTGTAAGCCCTAGAGGCCAATACTTTTGGTACTTGTATCGAATTATTTATTAATAATAAAAGGCTTTTTCTTTATTATGTTTGTCTAATAAAGTCCCTAGAATAGATAGTTCGTTTAATGTATCAAGTGTGACTTAATCATGAGATCGTCCCGCTATTAGAATAGTAATAGTAAGAGTAATATTCATACTGGATTGCCCCGCTATTAGAATACTAAATAGAATGTAATGCAAAGTGTCATAAGTTATTCTCATGGTGATAATGGTGTATACCACCCTTCGACCTGAAACCACTATGGACTCTAGATGTAGAGTCGAGTGCCTTATTGCTGACCAAACGTTGTCCGTAACTGGATGACCATAAAGACAGTTGATGGGTACTCCACGAAGCCTGCTAAGGGACATGAGTGACCTAGATGGAATTTGCCCATCCTACGTAACAGGATAAATGTCTATGGGCCCAATATTGGACAAGGATAAATGTCTACAGGCTCACACACAAAAGGACGGATTGATGAGAGATAGATTAACTAAGGAATACCGTAATGTACGGTACACTTAAGTGAATTGTAGAATATCATAAGGTACGGTGTACTTAAGGAGAATACGAAATATGGTAAGGTACCATGCGCTTAAGTGATTTTGGCATATTATAAGATATGGGCCACATACACTTGAGTGGGCTTTTTAGCTTGTAGCCCACACAAGTGGTTCTATAAATAGAACCCTTGTGTAGAAGTATTTGTGCAGTTGCAATTTCGTTTCTCTCTCTCTCTCTCACTCAAAGCCTTCATTCGTAGCAGCTAGCACTGAGATTGAAGGAATCCGTTCGTGTGGTCTGAGTAGAGGCGTTGTCATCGTTCAACATTCGTGATCGCTCTATAGATCTGCATCAAAGGTTACAATCGCCACAAGAGGTAACGATTCTATCACTGATCATGCCCATTCGTAAGGATCACTAAAGGAGAAATTTTAAATTTTGTTGCGTTTTGGATCGTTCTTCTCCTTCAGTGGTATCAGAGCCACTTACGAAACCATGCATCTGATAGCTATTTATTTTTTGTATTTTCTATATTAATATGATTAAAAGACATAATGAATCAAAGAATAAACGAGTAATTAAATTTGGCATCATGTGTGTACGATTTGGATGATTGATGTTGACTATGCTTCGGAATCCGACATTAGTATGGTGAAGCAGCGATACATCGATCATCCATAGGTTATGCAATTGAGATCGATCAAGTTATATATATGATATAAGTAATCCTGATGCAAAATATGGTATATATGATATACTGTTTCTGTTTCATTCATTCAAACACTTAATGGTTGTTTTCCTTTGAGCGATCAATGGTCGTTTGCTTCTTGATCCGACATTAGTATGGTGAAGCAATGACGTGTTGCTTAATCATACTGAATCAACAATCGAGTTGTGTTTGACGGTCTGAAATTGGTGCATTAGGGTTAATGACGGCACAAGGGTTGTGTTGTCAAAGAGTTATGCGATTAGGGTTGTGACTACGCAAGAGTTGTGCAAAAAACAACGTCGATTTCAAATGAATTGTTCATTAAAAATTTCGGTCAGGACCCCTGGCTAACTCTACGTAGTGTGATGGGTCGCCGAAATTTAATTTGGTTATATTAATTAAAAGAATTAAAATTAATAATAACAATAATGTGTTTATTATTATTGTCTTACGGTGATTAGTTATGGCCTTAGTTTTCCTTTATTTTGTTTTGGGTTTTTAAAATACAACCTGCGTGTTGTGCCTCTCTTTTAATCTCTTAATGTAACTTTTTTTCTCATCTCACTCCCTCGTATGTAAAACGAGTTTCTTTTATGTAATGTAATGTTATGAAGAAAGAGAAGAACTCAATATCAAAGGAGGACAACCTTGAAGATCTTACTTGGAGAAGCTTAGATTGTTATTAGGTTAGCTTAGGTTCTCTCATTGGCTTGGGAGAACATTTGCGCTAGGGGCCATAACTGTTTCATTATGTATGTTGATGCATGTGAATGTATGTTGATGCATGTGAGAGACGATTTATATGATAAATAAGCCGGTGAGATCAGAATAATTGCAAATTCCCTCATATTAAATATTAAGTTTATGCTTTCCAAGTTTTAACACTCATCAAGACTAGTATCGGATAATGTAGGTTTCGCCTACGCGAGGTGCATGTTCTATATTAGTAAGGTGCGATGGGATAATTGTAATATCCAATTGCTAAAACAATGGGTCAAACTTAACTAAACAAATTATAATAAGATTATATATGTTTAGAAGCAAGAGTTGGAAATGATCCATGTGATGGATTGGAATAAGGAGTTATTCACCCAACTAAAATATTTGAGAGTTGTATTAGATACAATTGGAAGGAGTTCCTACCTAAATAACCTAGTTTTGTGTAATCCGCCTACGCGGACTTAAAACAAAGTGAAATGTGGATCTCGACCCACTAGAAAATCTTCCAACGGGATTTTTCGAATCAAATGGTGAGGGTCATTTGTTTTGAGTAAAATAGTGGGAGCATATTTAATTAAAGGCCTAATTAAATATGTTATTGATACTTATATTTTGATTATTTTCATGTAGATTACCATGACAACAAACACCTCTAACAACATTTTGCGATCAATCCTTGACAAGGAAAAATTGTCTGGGACAAATTTTTTGGATTGGCACCGAAATCTGAGGATTATCCTCAAACATGATAGAAAGTTGTATGTCTTGGAGAAACCTATTCCTAAAGAGGAACCTCCTAGTTCTTCACCTAAGGTAGAAAGAGATGCTTATAATAAGCATGCCGATGATGCCAATGAAAATGCTTGTCTCATGCTAGCTACCATGAACTCAGAGTTGCAAAAGCAACATGAGAACATGGCAGCATTCGATATGATCGAACACCTGAAGATGCTCTATCAAGAGTAAGCAAGGCATGAAAGGTTTGAAGTTTAAAAAGCCCTTTTTCAAGGCAAGTTAGTTGAGGGAGCTCCTGTAGGTCCCCATGTGCTCAAGATGATTGGGTATGTGGAAAACCTTGAGAGGTTAGGTTTTCCCCTCAGTAAGGAACTTGCGACTTATTTGATCATGCAATCATTGCCAGATAGATTCAGTCAATTTGACCTAAATTTCAATATGAATGATATGGACAAATCTCTTCCTGAACTGCTAGCCATGTTAAGAACTGCTGAGCAGAATCTGAAGTCAAAAGGGAAGTCCATTCTGATTATCGGAAATGGAAAGAGACAGAACAAAAGACCCACCAAGCAGGGTGATAAAGGGAAAGGCAAGCAAGTTGCCAAACCTAAACCCACTGTTGCTGCTTTGAAGTCTAGTGGAGGCATAGTAATGGAAGGCACCTGCTTCCATTGCGGTAAGACCGGACATTGGAAGAGAAACTGCCCAAAGTACCTCGAAGATAAGAAGAATGGAATAGAGACTTCAACTTCAGGTATTTTTGTTATTGAAATTAATTTATCTACTTCTGCATCATGGATATTAGATACTGGATGCGGTTCTCACATTTGTCCCAATGTGCAGGGGCTAAAAAGGAGTAGAGATTTGGCAAAAGGTGAAGTTGACCTACGAGTTGGCAATGGAGCAAAGGTTGTTGCTTTAGCCGTAGGAACTTATGTATTGACTTTACCTAGTGGTTTAATAATTCAGTTAGAGAACTGTTATTATGTACCTGCAATTAGCAACAATATTATTTTCGTTTGTTGTTTGGACAAGTTTAGTTTTTTATAATATAACAATTGTTGCTCAATTTATTTGAATGATATATTCTATGCTACTGCACAAATGAACAATGGACTATATATCCTTGATCTTGAAATGCCTATTTATAACATTAATACTAAAAGGATGAAACCTAATGAGTTAAATCCAACTTACCTTTGGAATTGTCGATTAGGCCACATAAATAAGAAACAGATTTCCAAACTCCATAAAGATGGACTCTTGGACTCTTTTGATTATGAATAATATGAGACATGCAGATCTTGTTTAATTGGAAAAATGACAAAGTCTCCATTCATAGGAAAAGGTGAAAGAGCTAATGATCTTTTGGCCCTCGTACATACTGATGTATGTGGACCACTGAACATACCAGCCAGAGGAGGTTTTCAGTACTTCATCACATTTACTGATGATTTTAGTAGATATGGTTATGTGTATTTAATGAAACATAAAATCAGAGTCCTTTGAAAAGTTCAAGGAATTCAAGAATGAACTACAAAACCAACTAGGTAAGAATATTAAAATTCTTCGATCAGATCGAGGTGGTGAGTATTTAAGCCTAGAGTTTGATGACCATCTGAAAGAGTGTGGGATCCTATCCCAACTTACTCCTCCTGGAACACCCCAATGGAATGGTGTATCTGTGAGAAGAAATCGAACACTGTTAGACATGGTCCGATCCATGATGATTCACGCCGATCTTCTAAACTCCTTTTGGGGACATGCATTATTGACAACAACTTAGACACTTAACCGTGTTCCATCCAAAAAGGTTGAGAAGACACCATATGAGATATGGAGTGGTAAGAAACCACATATGTCTTATATGAAGATTTGGGGTTGCAAAGTTTATGTGAAACAACAAATTTCAACTAAGCTTGAGCCCAAATCTGACAAATACTTATATGTGGGGTATCCTAAAGAAACAAGAGGGTATTACTTCTACAATCCTTCTAAGGGCAAAGTGTTTGTCGCTCGAACTGGAGTTTTCCTAGAAAAGGATTTTATTTCCAAAGGAATCAGTGAGAGTAAAGTAGAGCTTAAAGAAATTCAAGAATCACAAAGCATTGATACACCTATGGAGGAATTAGAGCAGAAAACACAAGTAGTTGTGGAAGAGCAACCTGCTCAAGTAGAACAAGACCAGCGTAGGTTAAGCAAGATACGTCACCTACCTGAGAGATATGGATATCTCATAACTGATCAAGGTGATGTATTACTCATGGATCAAGATGAGCTTGTGACCTACCAAGAGGCCATAACTGGTCCCGAGTCTAAGAAGTTGCTAGAAGCCATAAATTATGAAATATGGCAGATGGATGTCAAAACTGATTTCCTTAATGGGAATATTCTTGAGGATGTGTACATGACATAGCCTGAAGGATTTGACATACCAGAAGAAGCCCAAAAGATATGTAAGTTACAAAGATCAATCTATGGATTGAAGCAAGCTTCCCGAAGCTGGAATCTTTGTTTTGATGAAACAGTAAAACAATATGGATTCATCAAGAACGAAGATGAGCCTTGTGTCTACAAGAAGGTTAGTGGGAGCATGCTCGTTTTCCTGGTATTATATGTAGATGACATATTACTCATTGGAAACTATGTCCCAACCCTCCAACAAGTAAAGTCTTGGTTGGGGAAATGCTTTTCTATGAAGGACCTAAGTGAAGCAGCCTATATATTAGGAATCAGAATCTATAGAGATAGATCACAAAAACTGCTTGGCCTAAGTCAGAGTACGTACATAGACAAAGTGTTGAGACGCTTTAAAATGCATGATTCCAAGAAAGGATTCATACCTATGCAACATGGCATGTGTCTATCAAAAACACAGTCCCCTTTAACTAAGGAAGCAAGGGATCACATGAATAAGATTCCATATGCATCTGCAATAGGATCTATTATGTATGCCATGTTATGTACTCGACCAGATGTCTCATATGCTTTAAGTGCAACGAGTATGTACCAATTTGATCCTGGTGATGCTCATTAGGTAGCTGTCAAGAATATCCTTAAGTATTTGAGAAGGACTAAGGACTCATTCTTGATAAATGGATGTCAGGAAGAGCTGGTTGTAATTGGATACACTGATGCTAGCTTCCAGACGGATAAGGATAACTTTAGATCGCAATCTGTTTATGTGTTTTGCCTAAACGGTGGCGCTGTGAGCTGGAAAAGTTCAAAGCAAGATACAGTTGTTGATTCTACAACCGAGGTCGAGTATATTGCTGCCTCAAGTGTAGTAAAAGAAGCTATTTGGATCAATAAGTTCATTAGTTAACTTGGCATAGTTCCTAGCATTGTGGATCCCATTGGTCTCTATTGTGATAACAATGGTGCTATCGCACAAGCTAAGGAACCTAAATCTCACCAACGATCCAAACATATACTTAGGCGTTATCACCTCATTCGAGAGATTATAGATAGAGGATATGTGAAAATATGCAGAGTACCTACACTTGACAATATTGCTGACCCACTAACAAAGCCTCTTGCACAGCAGAAGCATGATGGCCATACTAGATCTATGGGAATTAGGGGTATGCCTGATTGGCTCTAGTGCTAGTGGGAGATTGTTGGTGTAAGCCCTAGAGGCCAATACTTTTGGTATTTGTATCGAATTATTTATTAATAATAAAAGGCTTTTTCTTTATTATGTTTGTCTAATAAAGTCCCTAGAATAGATAGCGCGTTTAATGTATCAAGTGTGACTTAACCATGAGATCACATTAAACATAAGAACATTATTCTTAAAGTATCTATAGTCGAGCTTTATTGTGAAGTGGGATAACATTAAAGCATTAAGACAATTATGTATATAGACTGATGATCACATCTCATGGATCGTGGATAAGGAGTTATCAAGTCTTACACATAGGTATGAATATTAAGAGTAATATTCATACTGGATTGACCCGCTATGAGAATACTATATAGAATGTTATACAAAGTTTCATAAGTTATTCTCATGGTGATAATGGTGTATACCACCCTTCGACCTGAAACCACTATGGACTCTAGATGTAGAGTCGAGTTCCTTTACCCATAGAAGATTATATGGTGAATATAGCTGATATTGCAAAGGTGACCCGTCGTGGTCGTGTCTTCGGTCCGGTCTTTCTGAAGGAGGTAGAAGATGTTTCAATCAGTAAGAATCCAGTTAGTGCTCCAGTATGTCTGTCTGCTGAATCCAGCAAGCTGAATATTAATGATGATGATGAAGTTTTGAGGTTAATAAAAAGGAGTGAGTTCAATATGGTGGAGCAGCTGCTCCAAACCCCGTCAAAGATATCTGTGTTGTCCTTATTGATGAATTCTGAGGCACATGGGGAGGCATTGCAGAAAGTGCTTGAGCAAGCCTATGTTGAGCATGATGTGACTGTGGATCAGTTTGACCACATTGTTGCTAACATTACTTCCTGCAATAATTTGAGTTTTGGTGATGAAGAGCTTTCTGAGGAAGGTAGAAATCACAATCTGGAACTCCATATTTCAATGAACTGCAAAGTCAACTCTGTGCATACTTTCTTATCAAGGCGCCCCGATGAGGTACAATGGCGTGATTGTCAAAGCGGTTGATGGTTCTCGTAAAATTGTCATTGGTTAATTGGACCTTCCTATTAAGATAGGTCCGAGTGATTTTCATATTACTTTACAAGTAATGGATATCCAGTCGGCCTATAGTTGTTTCTTGGGAAGGCCATGGATGCATGAGGCTGGAGCAATGACATCTACTATACACCAGAAGCTTAAATTTGTGAAGAACGACAAGCTTGTCGTTGTTGATTGAGAGAAGGCGCTTTTAGTTATCCATCTATCATCCTTTTCTTATGTTGAAGCTAAGGAGGAGGTTGGACCTCTGTTCCAAGCCTTGTCTATTGCTGAAGTGAAGAAAACTGGGGCACCCATGTCTTTTTTAAAGGATGCTCAGAAAGCTATTGAGACCAGCATCACTGGTTAGTGGGGTCGTGTGATAGAGATTGTTAAAAACAAGAATAGGGTTGGATTGGGATTTCAACTAAGGTGTTCAATGTCAAAGCTGAAGATGTGCAACCAAGTTTCCACATTGGAGGGTTCATTCATGGTAATGATCAACACTCAGCTGATGTGATCGAGGTTGAGGATGATGAAGTCGAAGCTTGCGCCAACTTTGTGACGCATGGTCAGGCTTGCAACAATTGGGTTGTTGTTGACGTTTCTATTATTTTTCACCGATCTAAGTAATTTGTTGTTCATTTTAAAGAAAAATCCTTCTCCTATGCCTAAGGGAGAAGTGAACATTGTTGGGCATTTCAATTATCATCAATAAAATGCAATTTTATTCATCCACATCTATGATGTTTTATTTTTACTTTTTGCTTTTCTTAAAATGGTAATCATAAAGAACATAAATAAATAATAACTTTCCATATGCATAATATTTGGTCACAATTCACTTCTCTAAAATCAAAATATCAAATCATTATGCAGGTTGGTTCCCAAATCCATTGAATACAATGATCCTACTCCCTCTCCAAACATTGATTTCCATGTATTTGAGGCTGAGGAAGTATCTGATGAATTATCTCATTTACTCGAGCATGAGGAAAAAGCCATTCAGCCGTTCAAAGAGCAGATTGAATTAGTCAACCTGGGTTCCTAAGATGATGTGAAGGAAGTCAAGATTGGGTCTCAGCTGTGTCCAGAAGCTAAGAAGAGGTTAATTGATCTTCTTCGAGAGTATTCTGATGTGTTTGCTTGGTCTTATCAAGGCATGCCTGGGTTGGATTCAGAGATTGTGGAGCATAGATTGTCGTTGAAGCCAGAATGCCCTCCAGTCAAGCAGAAATTCAGGAGGACTCTTCCTGATATGGCAGTGAAGATCAAAGAAGAAGTACAGAAGC
Source organism: Lathyrus oleraceus (assembly GCF_024323335.1). Taxonomy (NCBI): domain Eukaryota; kingdom Viridiplantae; phylum Streptophyta; class Magnoliopsida; order Fabales; family Fabaceae; genus Lathyrus; species Lathyrus oleraceus. The sequence goes on from NC_066581.1 coordinate 446,468,718, forward strand.
AGATTGATGCTGGTTTTCTTGTAACCTCCGAATATCCACAGCGGGTGGCCAATATTGTGCCTGTTCCTAAGAAGGATGGATGGTTTGTACATGTGTAGATTATAGAGATTTGAACAAAGCTAGCCCGAAGGATAATTTTCCTCTACCACACATTGATATGTTGGTAAACAATACAGATAAATTCAAAGTCTTTTCGTTTATGGACGTATTTTACGGTTATCATCAAATCAAGATGGCACCTGAAGATATTGAGAAGACCACATTCATTACACCATGGGAATATTTTGTTATAGAGTGATTCCTTTCGGTTTAAAGAGAGATGGTGCAATTAACCAGAGAGTTATGTCTACTCTTTTTCATGATATGATGCATAAAGAGATTGAAGTTTATGTTGATGACATGATTGCCAAATCAAGTGATGAAGAAGAATATGTTGAGCATTTATTGAAGTTATTCCAGCGTTTGAGGAAGTACAAACTCCGCTTGAATCCCAATAAGTATACTTTTGGTGTACGCTCTAGTAAGTTGTTAGGCTTCATTGTCAACGAGAAAGGTATTGAAGTTGATCCCGCCATGGTCAAAGCAACACAAGAGATGCTTGTGCCCAAAACTGAGAAGCAAGTCAAAGGTTTTCTCGGCCACTTAAATTATATCTCAAGATTCATATCGCATATGACTGCCACAGGTGCACCTATATTTAAGCTTCTTCAGAAAGATCAGTCTTGTGATTAGACCGGAGATTTCCATAAAGCTTTTGACAGTATCAAAGAATATCTGCTTGAGCCTCCGATTCTGTCTCAGCATGTTGAAAGGAGACCGTTGATCATGTATTTGATTGTGCTTGAAGAAAGTATGGGTTGTGTTCTTGGTCATCAAGATAAATTTGGAAAGAAAGAATATGAAACTTACTACCTCAGTAAGAAATTCACTGACTATGAGACTCGGTATTTTATGCTTGAAAAAATAATGTAGAGCATTTGCTTGGGCTGCTAAGCGTCTGTGCCAGTATATGTTAAATCACACTACTTGGTTGATATCCAAAATGGATCCAATCAAGTATATTTTTAGAAGCCTTCTTTAACTAGGAGGATTTCCCGTTGGCAGATGTTGTTATCAGAGTATGATATTGAATACCGATCTCAAAAAGGTATTAAAGGTAGTGTCTTGGCTGACCATTTGGCTCACCAACCGATTGAAGATTATCAGTAAGTACAATATGATTTTCCTTCTGAAGAGATCTTGTATTGAAAATGAAAGATTGTGATGAACCATTGCTTGAAGAAGGGCCAGAACCTGGTTCCCATTGGGGCATGGTATTTGATGGAGCTGTTAATCAGTATGGTAATGGCATTAGGGAAGTGATTATTACTCCTCAAGGCACTCATTTTCCGTTTACAGCTAGATTGACTTTCAAGTGCACAAACAATATGGCTGAGTATGAAGCTTGCATTATGGGGCTTGAAGATGCCATTGATCTCAGAATCAAATATTTGGACGTCTATGGATATTCAGCCTTGGTTGTGAATCAAATCAAAGGTGAATGGGAGACGAATCAACCCGGTTTGATACCATATAGAGATTATACGAGGAGGATTTCAACTTTCTTTACAAAGTTTGAATTTCATCATATCCCTCATGATGAAAACCGGATGGCAGATGCTCTTACACCGTTGGCTTCGATGATTGTGGTAAAATTCTGGAATGAAGTTCCCAATCTGAATTTGATACGTCTTGATAGGCCAGCTCATGTGTTTGTTGTTGAAGAGGTCAAAGATGAGAAGCCATGGTATTTTGATATCAAGTGTTTCCTCTAGAGTCAAATTTACCCACATGGGGCATCTTTGAAAGATAAGAAGACTTTGAGGAGATTAACTGGCAACTTCTACCCGAATGGTGATGTGCTTTGCAAAAGAAACTTCGATATGGTTTTGCTCAGATGCATGGATTTACAATAAGCATACCTTTTGATGATTAAAATCCATGAAGGTTCCTTTGGAACTCATTCCAATGGACATGCTATGAGTAAGAAGATGTTGAGAACAGGTTACTATTGGCTGACAATGGAATCTTACTGTTGCAAGTTTGTGAAGAAATGCCACAAGTGTTAAATTTATGCAGATAAGATTCATGTTCCTCCGACACTATTGAATGTCATTTCCTCTCCATGGCCCTTCTCCATGTGGGGAATTGATAAGATTGGCATGATTGAGCCTAAAGCTTCAAACAGACATCATTTTATTCTGGTGGCCATTGACTACTTCACAAAGTGGGTTGAAACGACATTGTATGTGAATGCAACCAAGTAAGTTATTGTGAGGTTTATCAAGAATCATATTATATGTCGGTATGGTGTGCCTAGTAAGATCATTACCGAAAATGGATCTAACTTGAACAACAATATGGTGGAAGATCTTTGCAAAGACTTCAAGATTGCACATCATAATTCTTCTCCCTACAAACCTAAGATGAATGGGGCTATTGAAACTGCAAACAAGAACATCAAGAAGATCATTCAGAAGATGGTTATAACCTACAAAGATTAGCGTGAGATGCTCCCATTTTCTTTGCATGGGTACCATACATCCGTCCGCACTTCCATACGGGCAACCCCTTTCTCACTTGTTTATGGTATGAAAGTTGTACTCCCCGTGGAGGTTGAGATCCCATCACTATGTGTTTTGATGGAAGCCAATTTGACAAAAGCTGAATGGTGCCAAACCAGATATGACCAGCTGAATTTTATTGAAGAGATTGACTGCCATGTGTCATTGTCAGTTATATCAACAAAGAATGAAGAAAGCTTTTGATAAGAAGGTCATGCCTCGTGTGTGCCGAGAAGGTGACCTTGTGCTCAAGAAGATTATATCTTTCAAACCTGATGCTAGGGGCAAATGGACTCCTAATTATGAAGGCTCATATGTTTTTAAGAGAGCCTTTTCTTAGGCGGTGCTTTGATTGTTACAGCGATGCATGGTGAAGAGCTCACTCATCCTGTGAACGAAGATGGAGTCAAGAAATACATATCCTAAAAAGAAAAAGAACAACTCGCTAAGTTGAAAACTCAGAAGGGCGACTTAGGAAAAAGTGAGCGTCTCGCTGGATTGAAAATCCGAAAGGGAGATCCAGGCAAAAGTTAGAGACATAAAACAGAAAATTCATCCCTATAGATTGAGTACCCCACCCTGAGGAAATATATGCAAAAATTAGGCATTATGGCAAGTAACTGCAGTCGGTTGATCCCCGGTCATGGGAGCAATTTTGAGCAAGTCAATCGGTTCTGATTCGTCATTTTAAACCGAAGCCAAGAACACAACAAATATTAAAGTTGGTAGAAGGATTGTTGATCATTGTGTTCAATGTATCCCTTTTCCATGTAAATTACCGTTTTCAACTTTTGTAAAAGATCTGTGGAGTCTTGTCACTTACAGACTACCATTCTATTAAATAAAGTTGAGCTTTTTATCCAATTGTTTCTAATCTTATTTATTTTTCCATCTAAATAGAATTGAATTTCATGATGATAATTTTGAAATTTAATTAATAAGTATAAATCATTTTTCTTAAATAATAATGAAAGCAATTACTTTTAAAAAGCAATCAATTCCAGTAAGGAATATCAACAACAATCTGAGAACGGGTAAGTTCTAAAAGTGAGAAGCATTGTTGGTCTTCCCCAAGAGGTTGACTTGGTAACTTTTTCCTCCCCAACACTAATTCAAGTTTCCCTAACTGAGTTTGTGGGTGACCGCCGCAGTTGATTTATAGGCTCACATATTCAACAATTTGACTCAGATCCCATACCGAGTTTTATCTCCTGAAGCGCCCGACGGAGTTCATTTCTGATTCTCGACAATGATGACCCCAAGGAGTGTTTGATTTAGTCCCCTACGAGGTTGTCCCCCATTTGATATGGTATTGACCTAAAATTCCCCGCAGAATTGACAGTTCAGATCCTCGACAGATCTTCTCGCTTTCCCCATCCAGGGTTGAGATATTCAGAGTTAGATAATTTGCATCCATCCCTAACATGTTTCTCCAGTTGGTGTTTTCATCTTGTCGAGATTAGCCGAGTGTGTAGCGATGATTCAAATCGGTGACATCTGTATCCTTCACGATAGTTTTGTCAGCATAATCATGTACCTACATATTCATACATCAAATATTGCATTATGCATTTTCTATTGCATCTCATTTCATTACTTTGATCCCCTGTTGTGGTGACATTATTTCCCCATGCAGGTTTGGTGTGTCCGTCCTCCTTCAATTATAGAGTGTCGACCCCTTTTAAGCAGAAAGAGTTTAACCTTTCTCATTTCCCCACTGAGTTATTTCCTCGTGGATGATTATTATTTCAGTTTCCTCCCTAGTTAATTATCTGGAAGGAACCATTCCCCTTGAAGTATATCCTCATTGGGTTAAGTTTTTGTTTGATCGTTTATTCCTAGCTCTTACCTAGATAGATACTTTTGGTCTCCCAAGAGTCTATTGCCCAGTAACTGATAATAATCTTCTCGATTTTTGTGTACTTTAGTTTTGCCCATTACCCGGTAAAAGTAATATATTTCCTATTTTTCCCAGCGAATTCATTTTCACGTTTCCCCAGGAAGTCTATCCTTGATATGTTCATCCTAACCGGTGACAGATATTCTCCCTTTGTGGTTTTTTACCCAGTAGAAAGGTAGTTGTAATCCCTAATTTCTGTTTCCCAAAGGGTTAATCTTTGATATGTTCATCCTAACCGATGACGGGTTTTCTACTCTTTGCGATCTTCTGCGCAGTAGTCGATAGTTGTAAATCTTGCTTCCCCTGCTGAGTCTATCCTTGATCTGTTCATCCTAACCGGTGACGGATATTCTCTCTCTGGTATTCTATCCAGTAACCAATAGACATAATTCCTACTTTTTTCAGGAAGTCTATCCTTTATATGTTTACCCTAACCGGTAATGAATATTCTTCCCATTTCCCCAGGTGGTATATCCTTGATATGTTCATCCTAATCGATGACGGATATTCTTCCTCTGAGTTTATCCTTGATATGTTCATTTTAACCAGTGACGAATATTCTCTCTCTTTGGTCTTCTGCCTAGTAACCTGTAGTTGTAAATCCTATTTGATATTTTTCCTAACAGGTTATTCTTACCCAATAACTGGTAATGAATACACCTCCTTTTTTCCTTATCTTGGTCATCCTTGATATGTTTACCCTAATCTGTAATGGATGCCTCTCTGTCAGAGTATGTTATCTTCCTACCCAATAATAGATAATGTACTTTTGGTACTCCTTTGTTGAAGATCTTTCTTCCACAATTGAGTTTGAGCGCGTATTTTCTCAATGAAGTCGCAATTCCCTGTTTGGATCGAGTATTGCAGCTTTGTTCTGATTTACCCGTTTCCTCTGCAAATTTTCCTTTATCACCAACCGGGTCCTTCCATTGATTTATTATCATGGAAATTCCCCTCGTGTCTCCAGTAGTTTTAAGTCGAAGTCTGGCCTACGCATAAATTTTTATCCCCAGAGTCTCTGTCTCCCTAGCGAGTGTTCCTTATGGAATGCATTATGCTCATATTTTTAACATTCACAAATGCATCATGAGGTCTCTTAGGGATCAAAATTTGTTTCTGTATGTTGTTATTTAAGTCCATTCTACTGAGTCGATACAAATATTTTAACCTTCACATCCTCAGTTAGAATGTCCTTAAATAGGGGCAATTGTAAGACCCCAATTTTGACCCTAAGATCCCTCATGCTATCTCATCATATGCATTGGCTTTGGGATGACACCTTGTCATCCTCCTTACTCCTTATTCATAGGTTTTGCATTGGGAGACGTCACCAAGCACATTTGATTGTATCACATTTTGCTTTTTATTATTTACTAGCCAAAATACCAAAAATATGTCAATGTATAGTATGTTGCTTTTGTAGGTAGTGTGTATGCTCCATCAAGCTCATATATAGGGTTTGAGACTCTCATTGCAAGGAGGCTAATCAAGAGATGGTTCACATTGACTTTAAACAACATATATGGATCCCCATGGTCTTCACATATTATTTTGATCAAGAATTCACCAAGAGTTTAAAGTTTGTTTGCCTTGGAAACCCTAATTCATTTGGGTATCTTGTGTGACTTCCTCAACAAGTTTATTCAAAAATTGATCAAATATTTCAAAGGATAATTCATATTACATCATCTTACACATATATGGTCCCCCATGAGTCCTAAAAATCAAGAGAATACCAAGCTAGCATGATGGTTCATGGTGATTGACCAGAGAAAGTCAACTGGTCAAAATTTGGGTTCCCTAGACCCTATCTCCTACAATTTGTGTCATGTGAAAATGATTCCAAGATAAATGTTACTCAAAATGACATTCCAAACAACTTTCATGTTGAAGTCTAGAACTAGTTTTGTTTGGAAAGTCATTTTTTATGGTGAAAGATTATAGGTCATTTTATTTGACATTCCAAACAACTTTCATGAGATTAAAGCCATTAAAATTCCATGATAAAATTAAAAATGTCTACTTCAACTTGGATGTTTGAAGGAAGTTCAAATTCAACTTGCAAATGCATGTACCAAAAGGAAACCTTATAGGTCATTTTGGGTCATTACCATTGAATAAGTGATTTTCCTCAACTTCAAAAATGCATAACTATTTCATTCCAATCCAAATGAGGTCTAATTTGTTACCAAATTTTATAGGTTTGAAAGAGCTACAACTTTGATGAAGGAAGTTTTTCCATTTGAAGTCCATAACAAATGTTATTCAAGGTGGAAAGTAAATATTTGACTTAGTACTTAGAAAAATTTCATTTATGTTTGATTTCCAAAATTCCACCTCAAAATTCATCATGATCCAAGCTTCAAATGGAGAAGTGTTCAACATGAAAGTTGTTCCCCCTAATCTGACCTTTCCAAAAAGTCCAAAATCATCTCATTTGGATCAATATTGAAGGACTGGCACATGGGTGTAATGCATTGTACCATTTGGAAGATTATCATGTTCAAATTCATTTCAACATTGCATGGCTTAATGCATTGCTTTCAGCATGACTTGTGCACAATTTTGGACCTTTTCCAATCATTCTTTATGCTTTTTACACGCCCATGCAAGCTCATGATGCAATTGCTATTTTTGGATTTCAAATGAAAGTGTCTAGAAGCATTTGAATTGGCTATAAATACAAGTGTTATGATCTTAGAACTTCATCAACACCTTGCCCAAGCTTTGCCAAGCTTTGCCAAGACAATCCAAACCTCTTATTCCATAGAAATTCTTGAACATTTCATTGAAATCGAGTTTGAATTTCACCTTCTGTTTTGAAATTCAAACTCCAAGAATTCATTGCGCTTTCCATCTCAATTGATCACTGTAAGCAAGAGGAAGAGGAATCAAACAAATCCAGATCAAGATCAAGTGAATTTGAAGCAACTCGAAGGTGAAATTTCAGAAACTTCATCTATTCGATTCTCTTTCAATTCTTCACTATTCTTTGTGATTTTTGGTTTACTAAATTCCTACAAAAGTAGGCAACAAGATTGAGTTTCTTTGAGGTCAAATCGAAGCAACTCAGATCATGAACCTCAAATTTCAAATCCATGTATATTTTAATATACTTGGAATTGGGAGAAATGGAGGTCAGATTCGTGCTCCTGAGCATTTTTCCTTCAAATTAGTGTATTCATTTTTCATTTTTCATGAAGTTTTGGTTGGACCAGTCCGGTGGTCCTCACCGGAAAAGATGACCGGAGCTAAGGCTCTGGTGGTATGTTGACAGCTTCACAACCATCTAATCGTGATTCCATGTTTTAATCTTTCCTTTGTTTTATTTGACTCATGTTGTAGCGCACTAGACTCATGTGTTTGGTGCACCTTAGCGCGTGGCCATCATATCTGCCACCTTAACTAATGAGGGAGATCTGATGGCCTTGGTTTTTTGAATTTCTTTTTAATTTCTGATTTTATGTTTAATCCATTTATTTTATTTTGTTCATATTAATTTCACTTTTAGTCCAAAAAATATAGGACTTTTACCAAAAATATTTAAATATTTTTCTCTTTCATTTTCTGAATTAAAATTATTTTTTGGATTAGTTTTGATATTTTTCATGAATTAAATGTTTTTGTGCATATTTTTAATTGTTTAAAAATACTTCTGTCTTTTTAAAAATCATGAAACTTTTTATCTAAGGTCCTTTGACCATGTTTGACCTAGGATAAATCTCTTGGCCATTTATTTGGTATTTTGAAGAGGTTTTAGGTTTTGACGAAACTAATTTGTATTTCAATGCATTTTTAATTTTATTTTTGAATTGATTAATTGTATAAAAATTATGTTGAGCCATTTTTATGGTCTTGTGATGTTTGACTATTTGTTTGGGCCTTGGTCAAGGTTGATTTGACTTTTATTGGATTAAAATCATTGGATTTATTGGATTGATGAAATGTACATTTCATCTCCCAAAATGAATGAATGATTTTAAATTGATAAAATTCCTCCCATGACCAATTTGTGTTTCTATCAAGACCAAGTTATTGAGAATTGAGCCTTCATTTGGTGCAAGTATTGGGATTTATTTGAACTCATCTGCTACATGGTCTTGATGCAACTATTATTTTGATCTTGTGTCTAATGCATTATTTTGAGTTAATCAAGGAGTGTTTCATCTGATACATGAGAAGACAAAGAAGACTTCTATCTATGGGATTTGCTTGCTTAGATGTGGCCATCTTTATTTGATGCCTTGATCTTCATGATGTCTGATAATACTAATTGCTTGTTGATAATTGCTTGATTCAAAGTCCAAAGGGAAAGTGGGTTTTCTATATGACATTCTTGTCTGTTGGATTGCATCCCATTGGTCAGATCTTTTCAACTCTTAAATTTTAATTTTATGCTCAGGGTTAGTCTCTTCATCTTCTCCCACTTCTTAAATTTCAAATCTCTCCCCTTTTTAGAAACTTTCTTTGCTTATGATTTCAAACTTAGAACTTATTTCAAACTGATTTCAAATCTTTTCAAACTCTTTTCTTAAATAAAACTTGTAAATGAACTTAACCATATTTGACTTTTGGCCCCTTTGTGCCCCTTTTTTATTAAAACGTTTGATTAAAAGCAATCCACTCATTTTGAAATTGTTACCATGAACAACGAGGTTTTGATCCCTCATTTTTATGTTGGTACGTAGGCACAAGTCCGAAGGTCTTGTGAAACACAAAAATATAATCAATAAATTCTTTTCTCACCACCACGCTCTATTTTTCTCAAACATCATTTTATACCAAAACACATACACACATAAAAAAGGGCTCCCTAGGAGTACCTAGGACACTTTGGGTGCTAACACCTCCCCTCTGTGTAATCTCTGGCATTTTATTAGTTTTGATTTGAAAACTTCTTATCTTTTGGTTTTCTTCGTACTTTTCCCTTTTCCTTTGAAAATAATAAAAGCATGGTGGCGATTCTGGTTTTATTGACGTTAAGCTTATCCATAGCTTGATGGTCATGAACTTAACCATATTTGACTTTTGGCCCCTTTGTGCCCCTTTTTATTAAAACGTTTGATTAAAAGTAATCAACTCACTTTAAAATTGATACCACAAACTACGAGGTTTTGATCCCTCATTTTATGTTGGTATGTAGGCACAAGTCCGAAGGTCTTGTCAAACACAAAAATATAATCAATGAATTATTTTCTCATCCCCACACTCTATTTATTGTAAACACCATTTTATACCAAAACACATACACACATGAAAAAGGGCTACCTAGGAGTACCTAGGACACTTTGGATGCTAACTCCTTCACTCTGTGTAACCAATCCCCTTACATGTAATCTCTGGCATTTTATTAGTTTTGATTTGAAAACTTCTTATCTTTGGATTTGGTTCGTACTTTTCCCTTTTCCTTTGGAAACAATAAAAGCGCGGTGGCGACTTTGGTTTTATCGACGTTAAGTTTATCCATAGCTTAATGGGCATGAAAATTTAAATTTAAAAGAGGCACAAAGGGCCTAAAAGAGTTTGAATGAGTGTTATCTCTTTTTGTCTTTTGAAACTTTAAGTCAATATGGTTAAGTTCATTTAAAAGTTTGATTTAAGAAAAGGTTTAAAAAAATGCAATGGCATAAGGGAAAAATTTCTAATTTGCAAAAGAGTCTAAGTTTAGAAGTCACAAGCAAAGAAGGTTTTGAAAAGGAGGGAGAGATTTTAAATTTAATAAGTGGGAGGAGATGAAGAGACTAATCCTAAGCAAAAATTTAAAAGTTAAGAGTTGAAAAGATTTGACCAATGGGATGTAATCCAATAGACAAGAATGTCATACAGAAACCCACTTTTCCCTTGGACTTTAGGATCAAGCAATATCAATACATAAATATCAAGATGAAGAGAAAGGCATCAAATAAATATAGCCACATCCAAGCAAGCAACTTCAAAGTCTTCTTCTTAAGCTCCCATGTATAAGATGACATACTCTTTGAATGGCTCAGAATAGGGCATTATACATAGGTTCAAAGTAACATTTGCATCAAGACCATGTAAAAGATGAATTCATAAGGATTTTAACACTTACATCAGATGAAAGTTCAATGACTTCCAAAATATTGGCATTTGCCAAGTCCTTTTGCATATGGAATGTTGCCTAATTCTAAGTCCAAGTCTCAGATCTAATCCAACAGTCCACAGAAACATTTTTTAGGGTTTTTGTTGTTTATTAAGTATCTTAAGATCAAAAGACCCCAAACACAAACAAAATACACAAGCATGTACATACAATCACAATTCATGGCTCAAGTGAGCAAAGTGAAAAATGACATAAACATAAACAAGTCAAATGGTATGTATAATGGTAAAATGATAAAAGGCTTGAATTTAAAGTGCATAAAAATAAATGACTTGAAATTAAAAGTTAGTCAAATGTTAGTTGATTATAAGTTAGTGGAGTTTTCCTTTTTTTTAATTGTTTAAGTCATTCTTTGGAGAACAATCAACCCTCTATTCACAAGCATGGATCCTTGAACAAGGACATCTTCCAAAGGAAGGAAAAAAGGCCATGTTTCCACAAAATACCATGAAAGGGGGGAGACTTACAATCTCACTTACTAGAATGCTATGCCTTTGTGTCAAAATTTAGCTCTATGTTAAGCAATCGTAATTGGACTTATGTACATTTCATCAATCCCCAAAATCCAATGATTTTAATCAAACAAAAGTCAAATCAACCTTGACCAACATCCAAACACAATAGTCAAACTTCACAAGTTAATAAAAATAGCTCAACATAATTTATTTTCAATTAAACAAATTAAAAACCTATTAAAAATGCATTAAATTAAATTATGTTTGATCAAAAACCTAAAACCTCTTCAAAACACCAAATAAATGGCCAAGAGATTTATCATAGGTCAAACAAGGTCAAAGGACCTTGTAGAAAAAATTTCACTATTTTTGAAAAATCAGAAGTATTTTTAAACAATTTCAAATATGCATAAAAACAATTAAATCATGAAAAATATCAATATTGGTCCAAAAAATAATTTTAATTCAGAAAATCAAAGAGAAAAATATTTGATTTTTTTTGGTGAAAGACCCATATTCTTTGGATCAATAATGAAATTAATATTAATTAATGAAAATAAAGAAATAAAAATGAAAATTCAAAAATTCAAAAATACGTGGACCATCTAATCTCCCTCATTAATTGAGGTGGAAGATCAGATGGTCCAAAGCGCGCGTTCGATGTGGTCTTTAGTCAGCTGAGTAGCACACGTGGTAATCACAATCATCGCCCCAGATTAAAACAATTTAAATGGATCATGTGGTTAGGAAGCTTGCCAACACATCGCCGGAGCCAAAGCTCCGATTTTCTTCTCCGGTGTACCTCACCGGAATGGTCCACCTTCAACCATCACCAAAATGGAAAAGTGAGACATGGATTTAAAGAAAAATGTTGAGGAGCTCGAATCTGGACTCAATTTTGTCTAACTACAAGTATATGAGAAGATACAGGGAGTGTAATTTTGAGGATCATGAACTGAGTTGCTTCAATTTGACCTCAAAACAACTCAATTTTGTTTCCTACATTGGTAGGACTTCAGACAACCAAAAATCAACAAGAATAGTGGAGAAATAAGAGAGAATCGAAGGGTGGAAGTTTTTGAAAATTCACCTTTGAGTTGATCCAATTTGACTTGATCTTGATCTAGAATTTATTGCTTTCTCCTCCTCTTGCTTGCATAAACCAAATGAACTGAAAATGGAAGTGAATTTCTTGAGTGTGAACTTCTAAACAGAAGGTGAAGTTCAAGCACGATTTCAAGAGAAATCTTAGAAAATTCTATGGCAATGAGGGTTTGTAGAGGTCTAGCAAAGCTTGGGCAAGGTGTTGATTCTGAATCTGAAGCCTTAAGCTTGTTTAAATAGGAAATGTGTTTGATATTTACACCACTTGAAAATTTATCAAAAATAGTAATTCACTTGCATGGGTGCATGGGCAATCATTTGGGCCTCAAGAGTGATGCAATCCAACTCCAAATCGTGTACAAAGTCTGCTGAAACCATCATGTGAAGTTCAATCTTGCCAAAATATTTCTCATGTTGAACACTTTTTCATATGAAGCTTGGATCCTGATGAATTTTGAGGTGGAAGTTTGGGAAATCAAACATATTTGAAAATTTTCTAAGTCCCAAGTCAAATGTTCACTTCTTCCATCTTGAATAACTTTTTTTATGGACTTCAAATGAGAAATGTTCCTTCATCAAAGTTGTATATATTTCAAACCTATTAAATTTGGTCACCAATTTTACCTCATTTGGATTTGGAATGAAGAAGTTATGCATTTTAGGAGTTGAGGAAAATCACTTGTTCAATGGTATTGGTTCAAAGTGGCCTATACTGTTTCCTCTTGGCACATGCATTTTCAAGTTGAATTTGCACTTCCTCCAAACATCAATGTTGGAGTAGGAATATTGAATTTGATCTTGAAATTTTAATGGATTTCATATCATAAAAAATGAGAAAGTTATGGTCTTCGGAAGTTGACCTCCAAACTAGGCTTCAAACAAAATGACCTATAATCTTTCACCATAAAAAATGACTTTCCAAACAAAAATAGATCTAGACCTCAACATGAAATTTTTTTGGAATGTCATTTTGAGTAACTTTTCTCATGGAATCATTTCCATATGATACAAATTATAGGAGATAGGGTCTAGGGAACCCCAGTTTTGACTAGTTGACTTCCTCTAGTCAACCACCATGAACTATCTTGCTAGCTTGACATTATCTTGACTTTTGGGACTCATGGAGGATCATATATGAATAAGATGATTAAATTTAAAATATGCCTTGAAATATTTGATCAATTGTTTAAGATACTTGTTGAAGAAGTCACACAAGATACCCATATGAATTAGGGTTTCCAAGGCAAATCAACTCCAAACTCTTGATGTTTTCTTGATCAAAATAACATGTGATGATCATGAGGATCCATATATGATACTTAGAGCCAATGTAGACCAATTCATGATTGAGCTCCTTGCAAAGAGGGTCTTAAACCCTAGATATGAACTTGATAGATCATATGTGAGCAGGCACACTACCTACAAAAGAGTTAAACTATACAATGACATATTTTTTGTATTTTGGTTAGTAAACAATGCAAAATGAAGTATGATACAATCAAATGTGCTTGGTGATCTCTCCCAATGCAAATCCAATAAATGAGGGATAAGGAGAATACCAAGGTGTGATCCCAATGCTAATGCATATGATGAGATAACATGAGGGATCTTAGGGTCAAAATTTGGGTCTTACAACTGCCCCTATTTAAGGACGTTCTACCTGAGGAGATGGAGGTTAAAATCTTCGTATCAACTCAGTAGAATGAACTTAAATAACAATATGTAGAAACAAATTTTGGTCCATAAGAGACCTCATGATGCATATGATGAATGTTAAAAATAATCTCTGTGGGGAAAATGTTATCACAAAGGAAAATAATCCGGAGAGATTGAAAGTCTGTAGGAGCATGATGCATTCCGTAAGGAAAACTCACTAGGGAGACAGATACTCTAGGGAATAAAATTTATGCGTAGGCCAGGCTACGACTTAAAACTGCTGGGGGGACACGAGGTATTCCATGAAAATAGATCAATAGAAAGACTCAGTCGGGGAATAAAAGGAACATCTGCAGGGGAAACAGGTAGATCAGAACAAAGCTGAAATATTCGACCCAAGCAGGAAATGGCGATTTTATTGAGAAAATACGCACTCAAACTCAATTGGGGAAGAAATAATCTCCAACACAGGAGTAACAGAGATATATTATCCACTATCGGTTAATGGGTAAGGAAATAACAAAACCTGTCAGAGAGGACATCTGTTACCTTTTAGGGTAAACATATCAAGGATGACTCGTTGGGGGCAACCAGGAGGTGTATTCATTACCAGTTACTAGGTAAGAATAACCTGCCAGGGAAAAGCCAAAAATATGGTTTACAACTACCGGTTAATGGGCAGAAGTCTAAAGAAAGAGAATATCCATCACCGGTTCAAGTGAACATATCAAGGATAGACTCAGAGGGAAGAATATTCATCATCGGTTAGGATGGACATATCAAGGATAGGCTCCAAGGGGAAGCGGGATTTACATCTATCAGTTATTGGGAAGAAGACCGCAAAGAGGAGGAAACCCGTCATCGGTGAAGATGAACATTGTAGCACCTCAAATTTGCACCTCCCATTTTGTATATACATTTTCATGTTTAGTTCATTAACATTGCATTGTTCATTACATAGTCCATCATGTCCTCAGGCAAGACTGGTCAAGAAATTTAACTGTGCAAAGCAAGCAAGTGAATTTTCTATGGAATCAAAGCCCTAGGGTTGGTACAATGAGTTCATGTGACCCAAGGATCATTTTGAAGTGGTTTGGTCAAGAATTGAAGGTTCAAAGCTCATCAGTCAATGTGCAAATCATCTGAAACCCTAAAGAGTCAACAGAAGTCAACTGTCAGTCCAACTATGGATTTGGAGGTGGGAGATGGTTGGAGATGCCTCATTCATGTGGAACCAAGTCTCATTTGACATTTCAAACATCAACATTGAAGGATTTGAAGTCAGATCAAGACTTTCCAAAAATAGCAAGTGACCTGTAATTTGAACTTTCCAAAAATGGCAAGGTTTTGGCCCAACTTCAACTCAAGATTACATCATCAAGAAAGCTTCAAATGAAGATTTGTCCAACATGAAAGTTGAATATCTTTCTCTCCCATTTCCAAAAAGTCCAAGATCATGGATTTCTCATGTGTGGTTGATGAGATATGGTTCAAACTTGGCAAAGTGTGGTTCAAACTTCAAATGAGCATAACTTTCAAACCAAAAGGCCAATTTGAGTGGTTCTTTTTGCATATTGCTACTTATAACATGTATTTTCCAAGCATACAATCATTTGGCATGAAATCTCATTTGCATGGCATTGGTTCAATCATGAAGATTTTTGTGGAAAATTGCATAAACTCATTTTGGTTGAATATATGCATACAATATCATTTCCAAAGCTTGCATGAACACATTTTAAGTGGGTTTAAGGCCAGAACATGCACTGTTCACGTGCATGAGGGTGCATGGAGCATAAATTTGATTTTTTGCATAAACACCACAAAGCCCCTAATCTCATTAGCATTTGCCCTAATCCTTTCCTACTCATGTTTAGCAAGGACTATATAGCCTTAATCCTAACTGTTTCATCACAATTACCAATTCTAGATCTAGGTTTTCCAAAATTCCTAAATTCTCTCTCACTTTTTTCTCCAAAATTCTGCAAACACAAGCCTTCTTCCTTGTTTCATTCATCATCCTGAGGTATTGCTGAGCATATTTGGATCAAGATTCAAGAGAAATCGTGGCTGTTTTGTTCATGTTCAAGAGTTGAAGCTTCCATGGCAAGTGAAGATTGAGCAAGCTTCGTGTACCTTCAAGCATCCATTTCATCATCATTCACTACAAGAAGTATATTGGATCAGGATTGAAGCATTGCCAAGCCTAGAAGCACGTTAATCCAGTTGCTGTTCATCAAGAGGTCACTTTTTCGATCTCTTTAATTCTCAAAATTATTGTGATATTCTTGTAGTTCATTGTATGTTGCGTAATCTGAGCTTTGAATGAGCTAAAATGATGCACTGTACACAAAGATCCATGTGATTCAAGTTTAGATGTTGTTTTTTATTTTCTTCGATCCATGCATTTGATGATGTTTTTCCATGAAATGATTATTGATCTTTGATGTATGAACCATGACAAATCGAATGGTATGCTTTTGGTTAATTTTTGGAACGTTTTGAGAATTTCTGGAAAATAGCATGAAGATCTTCATAGTGTTCTTCATGTTCATGCAATTTTCCAGTTTTGCTATGGATTTACTTAGGGATTTACCTGCGAAACGCATAACATTTACCTGCGGAACGCATAGCCTTTCATGCGGATTTGTTTGAATTCATGTGAGCGCGCGCTTAGGGTTTGGCCTGGTGAAACGCCGTCGTTTTGCTTGGCGCGCTAGGAAGTTTCAAATTGAGACACAGCTCGATTCCTGGCCATTCCACTTATTTCAAATGCTTCATTACAATTTCCATTTTCCCTCCACATTGATCTCTACTTGTTTCACATGATTTTTATTTTCTTTCTCACTTCCAAAATTCATATCTAATTGAATATTGATCCAAAAATGATGAGATTTTTTGCACTGTGATCCTGATTGTGTCTAGTATTTTTTGATCATTAAAATGAAAATTGTGCCTGGCTTGGAAATTATTTGGCCTAAGGAGATTGAATACATGTCCATTCTTGACATAGCCTTGCCATATCATTTGTGAAATGCTGAGATTTTGTCCAATGCTCATGAAATTTTGTATCCTATAACTAGACATGTTGCTTGACATTTCGGTGTTGATTTGGTATTTTTACCATGTGTCATTTCTGTTTTATGGTCATGCTAAGGTAGGTGTGACAATTTGTGTCACACCTTGTGATGTTCAACTTGATTGATGAGTTTGCCATGCCAAATGAAATCCAATTGCCTTGATTTTTTGTATGATGCACATTATGGATGTTGTGATTGCTCATGATTTTTGTTGGAATTTTTGGGATCATTTCTAATTTAATTGAGATTTTTCCTTCTGGATGGTCATATTTGAATTTTCAAAATGCCTTGAACTTCATTTGATTGTGAAATGCTTGTTCCTTATCCAATGAATGTGAAACTTTGCACACTAGTTCTAGACATGTTGAGTGGTGTTTTGGCTTTGGTTTGAGGTTTTTACCATAATGCATCTCTGTTTTAGGCCTATGCTAAGTTGGTGTGACATTTTGTGTCACACATGTGCTTGTTATGCTTGCCTTGACTTATGCTATGTGATTGCCATGCCTAATGATGTCCAATGCCTCTAATTTTTTGTGTGATGATCATGTTGTATGTTCTTTTTACTCATTAATTTTTCCAAGATTATTTGAATCATTTTTTTTAATGTGCATTTGTTTCTTCTGATGTCACAATGTGGTTACAACTTGCATACCTTCCCATGTTTGGTTCATGAAATGAATTTGGTGAATGATATTGATATGGGACCTTTTGGATTGTGTTCTTGATTGATTGAAGTTGCTTCATGTTAAATTTCATGTTATGTTTTGAATTTTTTCCCCATCTTTGAGCCTAGGCCTTAACCTAGTGGTGTGTGACTCACAGTTGAGCTTTGATTTCAGGTTTACACATACAAGTCCATAGTTGATGATGCTTCCTCACTTGAGCATTGATGTTTGCTTTAGATGTTGGCTAACCTTGAGTTGTTTTGTAGGCTTTGAGACCAAGTGGCTTAATAGCTTGTGCCTTGCTCACTGTTGCATTGCTTGCTTATCTGTCTGATTGTGTGATTGACTGTCTGTTTGTTTGTTTGACTTGTATACTGATTGGGTTAGATTTTTTCAGGTACCTAAGTTGCTTTGAGTTCTTTTTGAACTTGCTTTTGCTTTGCTTGGTTGCTTAACCACTGAGGTATAACTCTCTGACTTCATGTAGTCTGGAAGACCTGTCCTGTTATGTGGGCAGGCACCTGTCTGAAGCCCTCCTTAAGAGGCAATACTTGTGTTTGTTTACTATTGTGCCAAGCAGGAAAAGTCCTCTTATGAGGCAATTGGTAGATAAAAGAGATGTGTAATCCATCTCCTGCTACTCAGTGTGTCATTCACTTTGCTCACACACCTTGTGTTGATGCATTGTGGATAATAACCCAAGATCTTTGTTGTGTCATGCATATGTGGAGAAGAGTTCCAACTTCCTGAACTCCCACACTTTCATTTGTCTGAAGCTCTCCCAGGCCAGGGATAAGAGCTGTGAGGTCTTACCCTCACTTCCCATTTCATCTGTTTCACCCTAACTCTCAATGTTAGGGTTAAGAGCTAATTACACCCGATTCCAGTTGGCTTGTGTTTCACAGCCTAACCTTGTATGAGCCTAATTGTGTGCATATAGTGTGTGTGCTTGCTTTTTGTGCTTGTATGTTTTTGCCTGTGCTGTTTAGGATAGCTTGCTCCCTGTGAAAGTTAGATAGAAACTTCAACCTTGGACCATGGTGAATTTACATGATAACTATTAGGCTCGAGTCAGTCTCCCCTTCTAGTTTGTCGTTTCCCAGTCTCTGGTTAGGTTAGAAGTTCTTTCCCTGCGTAGGGGAACTACGTCGCCCTGATCCTCATGCCAGATGAGGTACGTAGGCAGGAGATGAGCTGATCTCTCCGGGCGCCCTTTTCTTTTTCAACCCTTTGTGTGTGTTTGGAGTCTGA
Organism: Lathyrus oleraceus; assembly: GCF_024323335.1. NCBI lineage: Eukaryota > Viridiplantae > Streptophyta > Magnoliopsida > Fabales > Fabaceae > Lathyrus > Lathyrus oleraceus. The sequence continues at coordinate 446,487,556 of NC_066581.1, forward strand.
CATAAGTCCAGCGATTGGTAGTCGGTTTCCTGTGTGTGTGTTTGTTGGTTCGGAGTCTGATGTAAGTCCAACAATTGGCCTTCGGTTTCCATGTTTGCCTGTTTGTGTGGAGTCTGACGTTAGTCCAGCGATTGGCAGTCGGTTTCCTGTGTGGTTTTGTTTGGCGTGCGTTAGCCGAGCTACGAGTGCTCTGATTCTTCTCCAGTCAGAGAAGATACGTATGCATAGGATGCGACATTCTAGCGAGCACGTTTCCCCCTGTCCCGAACTATGTCGATTCTGATGTCTGTGTCTGACAGGCTACGTAGGCCCAGGATGCGATATCCTGCCGAGTTAGTTTCTTTTGTCTTTCTGTGTCTCCTTCCAGCCTTGTGTGCAGTTTGTGATTAGTTTTTAGCAACCTTATCCTTTCTTTTGTGCGTGGATCCCGTCGAGTACGACGGATGCGTAGGGGTGCTAATACCTTCCCTTCGCATAATCGAATCCCGATCCCATCTTTCTCTGGTCGCAAGACCATGTCTTTTCCAGGTTTACTTCGAGCGTTTCCTTTCCCTCCTTTGGGATAAATAACGCACGGTGGCGGCTCTGTTGTTTTCGTTTTCCCGCCGGATTTTCCGCGTAATGCGACAGCTGGCGACTCTGCTGGGGACTAGAAGTTGACCTCTTGTTGTTCCATCTTCCCTAAGCGAGTCTCTCCTAGCGCTCTCTAGGATAGGGTTTGGTTGCTTTTGCTGTTTCATTTATTGCATTTATGATTATTATGTTGTGTATATATTTGCATAAATTTTTGCATGCATCATACTATCATTGTGCTGTCTTCTGTACAGGTGGTTCCTCTGATTTGGGGTGGCTGTTCTGAGTGGGGCTAAAACCCAGGCCCGAGTACACACCTAGGATTAGTGTGGTCTCATGTTGCCTCTCATGTTAGGTCAACATGTTTTTGGCAACGTGACATACCACAAGCCGGACAAGGTTTATTTGAGAGTGCTCTTCCTTTGTGGAGTATCCACTTTGGTTGATTCACCTCATCTGAGCTATTGACTTCGGTAACCGATCTTTCCCGGATCTTTGGTTTAGACGATCTTAAGAGAGCTACAACGGCACACCCGAAAGGGCAAACCCGTTGAGTATCTTTGCCCGATTGTCGAGACCATTGTCCGCCTTAGGATGACCTTGTTAGAATTCACCTGTGAGGGGAGGGTTTGATTCTTGCAAGTACAGGTTTCTGCCAGTGATGCTGTGTTGGTGACCTTAAGCCGGATTTATGGATCTTTATTTCTGGACGCCGGAGGTTTGACCCTGGTATTGATCAGAGGGTTCCGTTTATTTCGGATCCCTGGGCTGAATTTGAGGGTACTTGCTCAGATGGTGGCGTGGTTCAGAAGTATGGGTTCAGATGATTTTGGGTCTCAGATGACTTTGCGGTTCCGATTTCAGGCCGAAGCTTTGATCCCGTGCCGCGTGATACTCAGCCGACCAGTCATGGCTCCATCATTTGCATCATAGCATGTTTATTTTCAAAAAAATAATAATGCATAAAAAAAAGAAAAGTTAACCTGCATACGCATCACACGCATCATACACATATGATTCTTGCATTACAGGTGTTCTTGATCGAGACTTCTCACTCTGGTTCCTGTGTCAGGCAGGATAGTTGATCAACGACCGCACCGCTACTCAACCAGATTGAATCATCAGAGGAACATGGACCAGGTTCAAGCAGAATTGGCTGAGATGAGGGCTAACATGGCCCAATTTATGACAATGATGCAAGGGGTCGTTCAAGGGCAAGAGGAGCTGCGTGCCTTAGCCCAGAGACAGGAAGCTGTGATTCCGCCGTCCAACCGTGCTTCACCAGTGGGTGTCCCTGTTCTCGAGAATGTTGCTGCTGCTGCTCACGTCAATGATTACGCTGTGGGGGATGAATTGAGGGGTATCAGAATCAACGGACAACCTCTTGCTGCAGAGACTGTTAATGCCAGAGCTACCCGGGCTCCGATTCGCCATCCTGCTCCGTTGGTTGATAGGCAGGAGGACATGTTCACTCTGCTCAGTGAAGATGACAGTGTAGGGAGAGTTGAAGAGAGGGATCGGAAGGTTGATGCCCTTGCTGAGAAGATCTGAGCTATGGAATGTCAGAACTCCCTTGGGTTTGATGTGACCAATATGGGTCTGGTGGAAGGTTTGAGAATTCCCTACAAATTCAAAGCACCCTCATTTGACAAGTACAATGGTACTTCTTGCCCTCGCACCCACGTGCAGGCCTATTATAGGAAGATCTCTGCTTACACCGACGACGAGAAGATGTGGATGTACTTCTTCCAGGATAGCTTGTCTGGGGCTTCCTTGGATTGGTACATGGAGCTTAAGAGAGATTCTATCTGATGCTGGAGAGATCTGGGTGAGCCCTTTTTGAGGCAGTATAAACATAATATGGACATGGCGCCGAGCCGGACTCATTTGCAGAGTCTTTGTCAAAAATCTGGAGAGAGCTTCAAGGAGTACGCCCAGAGGTGGCGTGAGTTGGCTGCACGAGTACAACCCCCTATGCTGGAGAGGGAGTTAACTGATATGTTCATCGGTACATTACAGGGAGTTTTCATGGACCGAATGGGGAGTTGCCCATTCGGTAGTTTCTCAGACGTTGTGATCTGTGGGGAGAGGACAGAAAGCCTGATCAAAGCTGGAAAGATTCAGGATGTGGGTTCCTCGTCTTCCAAGAAACCTTTTGCTGGGGCACCACGCCGGAGAGAGGGTGAAACCAATGCTGTGTAACACGGTAGAAGAAATGTAAATAGAAATCAGTACCGCCAGGTTGCTGCTGTAACCATTCCGGCGCCTCAACCTCGTCAACAACAGCAACAAAGGGTTCAACAACCACCACCACAACAACAACAACAGCAACGTCCTTATCAGCCAAGACAGAGGATGCCTGATCGACGTTTTGATCCGTTACCGATGACCTATGCTGAGTTGTTGCCTGAGTTGCTCAAATTGGGATTCGTGGAATTGCGTACCATGGCTCCGTTGACAAAAATACCACCTGGGTATGATGCCAACGTGCGTTGTGATTTCCACTCTGGTGCACCGGGGCACCACATTGAGAACTGTAGGGATTTTCATCATAAGGTCCAGGACCTAATTGACGCTAAAACTATCAATTTTGCTCCTGTGCCGAATATTGTGAACAATCCTATGCCTGCACATGGTGCACACAGAGTGAAAAATTTAGAAGATGGTAAAGCTGAGGACTTGGTAGTCAGTGTTGAGGATGTCCAGACATCGCTGTTTGTTGTGAAGGACCGTCTATTGAATGGGGACGTATTCCCGGGCTGTTATGAGGGCTGTGTAGACTGTGCCGGGTCAGCAAATGGTTGTGAACAGTTGAGGGCTGGTATACAGAATTTGATTGACGAGGGTTGTTTGCAGTTCTGTCGGGCTGTTAAAGATCGTGGGGTGGTGTCAACCGTCACTATTTACTTCAAGCCGTCCGAGGGACGTGGCCAGAGGGTTGTTAGTGCGCCTACAGTTAGTGGTATTCCTGTTACCCTTTCCGCTCCTATAACCGTCAATACTCCAACTACAATCGTTGCTTCGGGCAGAAAGGCCGTTGATAGTAGGGTCGTGCCATAGAAGTATGACAATGCTTATCGCAGCAACAGAAGGGCTGAAAATCAGGTCAGGCCAGTGAATCAGTCTCCTGTGACAATTGGTATGACTGGTAGGACTCCTGTGATTGCAAGTCCAGTTGTGGATAATGTTGGGGGACCCGAAGGTTTCACCTGAAGCGGTCGTTTGTTTGCTCCTCAACCTATGAGAGATACCAATGCTAAGGGTCTCGCCAAAGCTAAAGGTAAACAGGCCGTGGTTGATGAAGAACCTGCTCAGAAGGAGGCACCTGAGGGGTCGTTCGAGAAAGACGTGGAGGAGTTCATGAAAATAATTAAGAAGACTGACTACAGGATTGTAGATCACCTGAATCAGACTCCGTCCAAAATTTCTATCCTCTCATTGCTTCTGTGCTCTGAGGCACACCGTAATGCCTTGTTGAAAATGCTGAATCTGGCTTACGTGCCTCAAGAGATATCTGTCAACCAACTGGAGGGTGTAATTGCTAATGTGAGTACCAGGCATGGTGTGGGGTTCACAGATTTGGACTTAACGCCTAAGGGTCGTAACCATAACAACGCCTTGCACATCACTATGGAGTGTAAGGGTGCAGTGTTGTCTCACGTCCTGGTAGACACTGGTTCTTCGTTGAATGTGTTGCCTAAGAAGACTCTAGGCAAGATTGATGTTGAAGGGTTTGTCCTCACTCCGAGTGATCTGATAGTGCGTGCATTTGATGGATCCACACGGTCTGTTTTTGGTGAAGTCACGTTGCCGGTAAAGATTGGTCCGTAGGTATTCGATATCATCTTCTATGTGATGGACATCCAACCAGCATACAGTTGTTTATTGGGGCGTCCTTGGATTCACGCAGCTGGGGCAGTTTCGTCGACTCTCCACCAGAAGTTGAAGTATGTCTGGAACGGTCAGATTGTGACCGTGTGCGGTGAAGAAGATATTTTGGTGAGCCACTTATCCTCTTTCAAGTATGTAGAGGTGGATGGCGAGATCCATGAAACTCTATGCCAGGCATTCGAGATTGTTGCTCTTGAGAGGGTGGCTTTTGCTGTGCAGAAGAAGCCAAGTGCCTCAATTGCATCGTACAAGCAGGCAGTGGAGGTTGTCAACTCTGGCAGAGCAGAAGGCTGGGGCAAGATGGTGGATTTGTCTGTCAAAGAAGATAAGTTCGGAATTGGCTATCAACCTCTACAGGCGGAGCAGGGTGTGCAGACTGGTCCGAGTACCTTTACCAGCGTTGGGCTGATGAATCACGGTGACGTCTTTGCAGCCAGTAGTGAAGATGGTGATAGTGATTGTGATCTGGACAACTGGGTTCACCCGTGTGCACCAGGGGAGTCGATCAACAACTGGACGGCAGAAGATGTGGTCCAAGTTACTCTTCAAACAGAGTAATTTTCTTTTGTTTTTCATTTTGCACAAAACCCTACGTTCTGCCCAAGGCGTAGTGGTTCATTGTAGGGCCTCATCATGTTTTTTCAATGATATCATTAATAAAGTACGTTTTGCAAACAATTTTGTGATCCCTGTCTTTCTATTTTTGTTTTCATTTTTCAAAAAAATAAAAATGGCAATGTTTTTGTTTTTTGTGACTTTCTTGAACTCTTTTTCTAAAACAAAGCATTAAACATGCAGAATCGATCTCACGGAATCCACTATGAACAATTCTGTTATGGCTCAGTATGATTTCAATAATCCCATCTACCAAGCTGAAGAAGAGACTGAGGAAGACTGTGAACTCTCTAAAGAATTGGTCAGATTGTTGAAGCAAGAGGAGAGGGTCATCCAACCTCATCAGGAGGAGTTGGAGATTGTTAATCTTGGTACTGAGGACGCCAGAAAAGATATCAAGATCGGGGTTGCTTTGAAAGAAGACATCAAGAGCAAGTTGATTGAGATGCTGAGAGAGTATATGGAGATATTCGCCTGGTCGTATCAAGATATGCCTGGGTTGGATACTAATATTGTGGTGCATAGACTACCTCTCAGGGAAGAGTGTCCTTCAGTCAAGCAGAAGCTTCGGAGAACTAGTCCTGATATGGCTGTTAAAATCAAGGAAGAAGTTCAAAAGTAGTTTGATGCGGGTTTCTTGTCAGTAACGACTTATCCCCCGTGGGTAGCCAACATAGTTCCCGTGCCGAAGAAGGATGGCAAAGTCAGAATGTGTGTCAATTACCGGGATTTGAATAGGGCGAGTCCAAATGATGATTTCCCATTACCTCACATTTATGTATTGGTTGATAATACGGCTCAATCCTCGGTTTTCTCTTTCATGGACGGTTTTTCTGGGTATAATCAGATTAAGATGGCGCCAGAAGACATGGAAAAGACGACATTCATTACACCTTGGGGCACGTTCTGCTATAAGGTGATGCCATTTGGGCTGAAGAATGCTGGCGCTACCTATCATAGGGCTATGACGACTCTCTTTCATGACATGATGCACAAAGAGATTGAAGTGTATGTGGATGATATGATTGCGAAGTCGCAGACAGAAGAGGAGCACCTGGTAAATCTGCAGAAGTTGTATGACAGGCTGAGAAAGTTCAAACTGAGGCTGAATCCGAACAAGTGTACGTTTGGAGTGAGATCTGGAAAACTGTTAGGTTTCATTGTCAGTGAGAAAGGGATTGAGGTTGATCCAGCGAAAGTAAAAGCTATTCAAGAAATGCCTGAACCAAGAACGGAAAAGCAGGTTCGTGGGTTTTTAGGGAGGTTGAACTACATTGCACGGTTCATATCTCACCTAACTGCCACGTGTGAACCGATATTCAAATTGCTAAGAAAGAATCAAGCAATCAGGTGGAATGACGACTGTCAGAAAGCTTTTGACAAAATAAAAGAATATTTACAGAAACCTGCAATCCTTATACCTCCAGTTCCTGGGAGACCACTGATAATGTACCTGTCAGGAACTGAGAACTCGATGGGGTGTGTATTGGGACAGCATGACGAGTCTGGTCGAAAAGAGCATGCCATATACTACCTTAGCAAAAAGTTTACCGACTGTGAAATCAAATATTCACAGCTTGAGAAAACTTGCTGTGCTTTGGCCTGGGCTGCTCGCCGACTGAGGCAGTATATGTTGAACCATACCACTTTATTGATTTCTAAGATGGATCCAGTGAAATACATCTTTGAGAAGCCGGCTCTCACCGGACGTGTTTCCCGTTGGCAGATGATTCTAACTGAGTACGATATTCAGTACACGTCGCAGAAGGCCATCAAAGGTAGTATTCTGTCAGACTACCTTGCCGAGCAACCGATTGAGGATTATCAGCCGATGATGTTTGAATTCCCTGATGAAGACATCATGTATATGAAAATGAAAGACTGTGAAGAGCCTCTTGTCGAGGAAGGACCGGATCCTGATGACAAGTGGACGTTGATGTTTGATGGGGCTGTGAATGTGAACGGTAACGGTGTTGGTGCAGTGCTTATCAATCCTAAAGGGGCTCATATACCTTTTTCGGCCAGGCTGACTTTTGACGTGACCAACAATGAGGCTGAGTATGAGGCTTGTATCATGGGGATAGAAGAAGCCATTGATCTGAGGATCAAAACTCTTGACATTTATGGAGATTCCGCTCTAGTGGTCAACCAGGTCAATGGGGATTGGAATACCAATCAGCCGCATTTGATTCCTTACAGAGATTACACCAGAAGGATACTGACGTTCTTCAAGAAGGTGAAGTTGTATCATGTCCCACGGGATGAGAATCAGATGGCTGATGCCTTGGCTACTTTGTCTTTGATGACCAAAGTTCATTGGTGGAATCATGTGCCACATGTTGCGGTGAATCGACTCGAGAGGCCTGCGTATGTGTTTGCAGCCGAGTCTGTTGTTGATGAGAAACCGTGGTACTATGATATCAAGAACTTCCTCAAGAGCCAGGAGTATCCTGAAGGTGCGTCAAAGAATGACAAGAAAACCCTGAGAAGGCTAGCGGGAAGCTTTTATTTGAATCAGGATAATGTGTTGTACAAGAGAAACTTTGACATGGTTCTACTCAGATGCGTGGATAGACACGAAGCAGACATGTTGATGCAAGAAGTGCACGAGGGTTCGTTTGGTACCCATGCTGGTGGTCATGCAATGTCTAAGAAGTTGTTGAGAGCCGGTTATTACTGGATGACTATGGAATCCGATTGTTTCAAGTACGCTCGGAAGTGCCATAAGTGTCAAATTTATGCTGATAAGGTGCATGTACCACCAAGCCCTCTGAATGTCATGAATTCGCCTTGGCCGTTCGCGATGTGGGGCATTGATATGATTGGGAAGATTGAGTCTACTGCTTCTAACGGACATCACTTCATCCTGGTTGCGATTGATTACTTCACCAAGTGGGTGGAAGCAGCTTCCTATGCTAATGTTACCAAACAAGTGGTTGCCCGGTTCATTAAGAAGGAAATCATCTGTCGTTATGGGGTTCCTGAGAAGATCATTACTGACAATGGTTCGAATCTCAATAACAAGATGATGAAAGAGCTTTGCAGAGATTTCAAAATTGAACATCACAATTCTTCTCCTTACAGACCGAAGATGAATGGTGTTGTAGAGGCGGCAAACAAGAATATCAAGAAGATTGTGCAGAAGATGGTCGTGACGTACAAGGATTGGCATGAGATGCTGCCTTTCGCTTTGCATGGGTACCGTACTTCAGTACGTACGTCGACCGGGGCAACCCCTTACTCCCTTGTGTATGGTATGGAAGCAGTCCTACCAGTTGAAATGGAGATTCCTTCTCTGAGAGTCTTGCTGGATGTTAAGCTTGACGAAGCCGAGTGGATTCCAACAAGGTTTAATGAGTTGAGCCTTATCGAAGAGAGACGATTAGCAGCTGTTTGCCATGGGCAGTTGTATCAGAGAAGGATGAAGAGAGCCTTTGATCAGAAAGTGCGCCCTCGAAGCTATCAGATTGGGGATCTAGTTTTGAAGAGGATCATTCCTCCCGGTACAGATAACAGGGGCAAATGGACTCCTAATTATGAAGGTCCATATGTTGTTAAGAAGATCTTCTCCGGTGGAGCCTTGATGCTTACAACTATGGATGGTGAAGATTTTCCATCCCCTGTTAACTCAGATGTAGTCAAAAAATACTTCGCGTAAATTGACCCGCTGGACAAAAAGAATAAAAGAGTCCAGGCAAAAAAGGGCATCCAGGCGAACCGAAAAAAAAAAAGAGAAAAAGGTTCGGGCAAAAGTTAGGGATAAGAATGAAAAAAATTTGTACACCCGGTAAGTCGAAATCCCGCAAGGGCGGCTTAGGCAAAAATGGGTATCCCGGTGGATTGAAAACCCGAAAGGGCGATCCAGGCAAAAGAGGTATTAAAGCGAAGACTACAGTCTGAGTTATCTGTACTTCATCGCGCTTTGTCGTCTACCATCTCGAAGGATGTGATCGGTCCAATCCTTCTTCTCAAAAAGCAAGGAATTCGGGAGAAAACTGATGATCTGTGAGTTATAACAGAATTGGGAAATAGTGGATGCCGTGTTCACATTGCCATTAGGATAGATTTTTCCTTTTGTGCGCAATTACCTCTTTCTAGGAATTGCTTCCCGATGTATTCGCCTTTTCAGGCCCATTTTCAATCAATAAAAGTCGTTATTCAGATAAATTGCTCTCTTGTTTTTATTTTACTGTTTTGTTTGCAAAAAACGTCCAAATTTTGGATAAACATTGCATATGAAAACATGAAGGCTAGACAATAACGTGCAGAAAGATAAAACATTTGAAAATCATTTTGAATGTTGAGTACACTTGAGCGTATCTTGTCCATGCAACCCCTGGGGCATGTTTGTCGTGCTATTTTGCAGGTTGTTACCTTTTGATTTCCTGGGTGAAGCAGTTAAGCCACGGATGATTTCCCAGCAGACTTGGAAGTGGATGTTTCCCCAAGCAGGTCTGAAAGCTATCAGGGCTATTCTTATCCCCTGCAGAGACGTATGTGGATAGTGCCTTCTATCCCCAGCAGAGCTAAAGATTGTTAAGTCCCCAGCTAGTCTGAAAGCTGGCATTTCCCCATAGAGCTAGAGATTGTTAATCCCCACCAGATTGGAAGGATGTTGTATCCCTAGCGGAGGTGACAATGGAGTGGTTTTATTCCCCAGCAGTTTGGTTTGAAGTACTGCTATTCCCAGCGTGGTCGTGAACGCTTTTTCCCGGCAGGGTTATGGGTGTCTATCCCCAGCGTGGTCTGGTATATTATTTCCCCAATAGAGTTATGCTTTTCCTCAGCAGAGTTGTGAATGCCTTTCCCCATCAGGGTGGTGATGTGTTCCCCTAGCAGATCTCCCGAGCAGAGGTTTGTGTTGATGGTTTTCCCCAGCAGGTTCCCTGAGTGGATCAGGTCCGGGGAAAATTATCTTCAACAGAGTTTATCCTTCCTGTTGATTGGATTGGCATCTCTCCCCAGCAAGGTCGCTTTGGTTGTTTCCTTAGCAGAGTCCCCGAGTGGATTGGGATCCTTTCCCCAGCAACAGTGTTATTTTCCAGCATGAGTGAGAAGTTGGTATTACTCCCCGCAGAGTATTCCTCAGACAGAGTCTCCCCACAGAGTTGGAGTATCTGATCATTCGCCTCCCCAGCAGGAGTTCATCATTTTGCATCTTGCATGTAGTGATCATTGCATCCTCAAATCGCGTAGCATTTCCATGCAATATGGAGCATTACGCCATAGAAAAATTCAAACATATGCATTCATGTGTTAAACCCAGTCATACCATATCCCCGGCAGAGGCGGATCATTGTTCAACATCTGTACAGCATGTTTGCTACAGTGGCTCCTGACAGCATTCAGGAATGATATTCCCCAGAGAGGTGTATTTCCTCACCTGTCCGCGAACGGAAAGCTTGATTCTCCCCAGTGAGACCCCCAGCAAGTGTTTAGCCTTGCCCTGACATATGTAGATGTCGTCCCTGTGATACCGGTAAGTGTCATGTCTGCACCCGCGTGTGTTCTTTCTTTGGTGTCGGTAAACACCATTCTTTCGGTGTCGGTAAACACCATTCTTTCGGTGTCGATAAACATCGAGTCCATCCCCAGTCATTCGTTAATGTCTGGTCTTTTTTTGTTTGATGTCGGTAAATATCATCTTTCGATGTTCGTAACATCTTTCTCCTCAGTGAATAATTCACCTCTCCGTTGGTGTCGATAAACGATGAGTTTTTCCTATTCGTCCGTTGACGTCTAGTTGTATCTTCCCCGCAGTTCATCCGTTGATGTCTGTTTACCTCTCCGTTGGTGTCGATAAACGATGAGTTTTTTTTCCTATTCGTCCATTGACGTCTAGTTGTATCCTCCCCACAGGTCATCCGTTGATGTCTGTTCACGTCTCCGTTGGTGTCGATAAACGTTGAGTTTTTCCCGATCATCCGTTGACGTTTGGTTGTGTTAATTTTTCCCCAGTGTTCACCTCTCCGTTGGTGTCGATAAACGTTGAGTTGTTCTCATTCGTCCGTTGACGTCTGGTTGTATATCTTGTTTCCCATTCATTCGGTAAATGTATGGTCTTCTTTCTTTGGTGTCGGTAAATATCATCTTTCGATGTCGGTAAACGTCGAGGCTCATCCGAGTCATCGGTAAATGTCTAGTCACCTTTCTTTGATGTCGGTAAACATCATCTTTCGATGTCGGTAAATGTCGAGTATTTTCCCCAGTCATTCGTTAATGTCTGGTTGTTCCTCAGCCAGAGATTCCCAGTAGAGTCGTCGGTAAACGTCCTATTTGGTTTCCAGCTGCAAGTATTTGTTTTCCTTCCCTAGTGAAGTTCCCACCTCTCCGTTGGTGTCGATAAACGTCGAGCTTCTCCCGTTCGTCCGTCGACGTCTGGTCGAGTCTTTCCCATTCATCCGTTGATGTCTGGTACCTCTCCGTTGGTGTCGATAAACGTTGAGCTTCTCCCGTTCGTCCGTTGACGTATGGTCGAGTCCTTCCCAGTCATTCGTTGATGTCTGGTCACCTCTCCGTTGGTGCCGATAAACGTTGAGTTTTTCCCGATCGTCCGTTGACGTTTGGTTGTACCTTTCCTGTGATAAAAATCAAAATCCCCAGGAGTCGTCGGTAAACGTCTTGTCTGGTTGCTGTTGCAAATAGCTTGTATCATACCCCGCAGAGTGCAAATTTCTACGGTTCTTTGGTATTCAATCCCTGTTTACCCTGAAGGTCTGACAGCCATTGCTCTCATCCGTTCAGGTTCCCAGTTGATTGAATAGGGGCATCTGTAGCACCTCAAATTTGCACCTCCCATTTTGTATATACATTTTCATGTTTAGGTCATTAACATTGCATTGTTCATTGCATAGTCCATCATGTCCTCAGGCAAGACTGGTCAAGAGATTTAACTGTGCAAAGCAAGCAAGTGCATTTTCTATGGAATCAAAGCCCTAGGGTTGTTACAATGAGTTCATGTGACCCAAGGATCATTTTGAAGTGGTTTGGTCAAGAATTGAAGGTTCAAAGCTCATCAGTCAATGTGCAAATCATCTGAAACCCTAAAAAGTCAATAGAAGTCAACTGTCAGTCCAGCTATGGATTTGGAGGTGGGAGATGGTTGGAGATGCCTCATTCATGTGGAAACAAGTCTCATTTGACATTTCAAACATCAACATTGAAGGATTTGAAGTCAGATCAAGACTTTCCAAAAATAGCAAGTGACCTGTAATTTGAACTTTCCAAAAATGGCAAGGTTTTGGCCCAACTTCAACTCAAGATTACATCATCAAGAAAGCTTCAAATATAGATTTGTCCAACATGAAAGTCGAAGATCTTTCTCTCCCATTTCCAAAAAGTCCAAGATCATGGATTTCTCATGTGTGGTTGATGAGATATGGTTCAAACTTGGCAAAGTGTGGTTTAAACTTCAAATAAGCATAACTTTCAAACCAAAAGGCCAATTTGAGTGGTTTTTTTTGCATATTGCTCCTTATAACATGTATTTTCCAAGCATACAATCATTTGGCATGAAACCTCATTTGCATGTCATTGGTTCAATCATGAAGATTTTTGTGGAAAATTGCATAAACTCATTTTGGTTGAATATATGCACACAATATCATTTCCAAAGCTTGCATGAACACATTTTAAGTGGGTTTAAGGCCAGAACATGCACTGTTCACGTGCATGAGGGTGCATGGAGCATAAATTTGATTTTTTGCATAAACACCACAAAGCCCCTAATCTCATTAGCATTTGCCCTAATCCTTTCCTAATCATGTTTAGCAAGGACTATATAGCCTTAATCCTAACTGTTTCATCAGAATTACCAATTCTAGATCTAGGTTTTCCAAAATTCTCAAAATTCTCTCTCACTTTTTTCTCCAAAATTCTGCAAACACAAGCATTCTTCCTTGATTCATTCATCATCCTGAGGTATTGCTGAGCATATTTGGATCAAGATTCAAGAGAAATCGTGGCTGTTTTGTTCATGTTCAAGAGTTGAAGCTTCCATGGCAAGTGAAGATTGAGCAAGCTTCGTGTACCTTCAAGCATCCATTTCATCATCATTCACTACAAGAAGTATATTGGAGCAGGATTGAAGCATTGCCAAGCCTAGAAGCACGTGAATCCAGCTGCTGTTCATCAAGAGGTCACTTTTTCGATCTCTTTAATTCTCAAAATTGTTGTGATATTCTTGTAGTTCATTGTATGTTGAGTAATCTGAGCTTTGAATTAGCTAAAATGATGCACTGTACGCAAAGATCCATGTGATTCAAGTTTGGATGTTGTTTTTTATTTTCTTCGATCCATGCATTTGATGATGTTTTCCATGAATTGATTATTGATCTTTCATGTATGAACCATGACAAATCGAATGGTATGCTTTTGGTTAATTTCTGGAACGTTTTGAGGATTTCTGGAAAATAGAATGAAGATCTTCATAGTGTTCTTCATGTTCATGTAATTTTCCAGTTTTGCTGTGGATTTACTTAGGGATTTAACTGCGAAACACATAACATTTACCTGCGGAACGCATAGCCTTTCCTGCGGATTTGTTTGAATTCATGTGAGCGCGCGCTTAGGGTTCGGCCTGGTGAAACGCCGTCGTTTTGCTTGGCGCGCTAGGAAGTTTCAAATTGAGACACAACTCGATTCCTGGCCATTCCACTTATTTCAAATGCTTCATTATAATTTCCATTTTCCCTCCACATTGATCTCTACTTGTTTCACATGATTTTTATTTTCTTTCTCACTTCCAAAATTCATATCTAATTGAATATTGATCCAAAAATGATGAGATTTTTTGCACTGTGATCCTGATTGCGTCTAGTATTTTTTGATCATTAAAATGAAAATTGTGCCTGGCCTGGAAATTATTTTGCCTAAGGAGATTGAATACATGTCCATTCTTGACATAGCCTTGCCATATCATTTGTGAAATGCTGAGATTTTGTCCAATGCTCATGAGACTTTGCATGCTATAACTAGACATGTTGCTAGACATTTTGGTGTTGATTTGGTATTTTTACCATGTGTCATTTCTGTTTTATGATCATGCTAAGGTAGGTGTGACAATTTGTGTCACACCTTGTGATGTTCAACTTGATTTATGAGTTTGCCATGCCAAATGAAATCCAATTTCCTTGATTTTTTGTATGATGCACATTATGGATGTTGTGATTGCTCATGATTTTTGTTGGAATTTTTGGGATCATTTCTGATTTAATTGAGATTTTTCCTTCTGGATGGTCATATTTGAATTTTCAAAATGCCTTGAACTTCATTTGATTGTGAAATGCTTGTTCCTTATCCAATGAATGTGAAACTTTGCACACTAGTTCTAGACATGTTGAGTGGTGTTTTGGCTTTGGTTTGAGGTTTTTACCATAATCCATCTCTGTTTTAGGCCTATGCTAAGTTGGTGTGACATTTTGTGTCATACATGTGCTTGTTATGCTTGCCTTGACTTATGCTATGTGATTGCCATGCCTAATGATGTCCAATGCCTCTAATTTTTTGTGTGATGATCATGTTGTATGTTCTGTTTACTCATTAATTTTGCCAAGATTATTTGAATCATTTTTTTAATGTGCATTTGTTTCTTCTGATGTCACAATGTGGTTACACCTTGCATACCTTGCCTTGTTTGGTTCATGAAATGAATTTGGTGAATGATATTGATATGGGACCTTTTGGATTGTGTTCTTGATTAATTGAAGTTGCTTCATGTTAAATTTCATGTTCTGTTTTAAATTTTTTCCCCATCTTTGACCCTAGGCCTTGACCTAGTGGTTTGTGACTCACAGTTGAGCTTTGATTTCAGGTTTACACATACAAGTCCATAGTTGATGATGCTTCCTCACTTGAGCATTGATGTTTGCTTTAGATGTTGGCTAACCTTGAGTTGTTTTGTAGGCTTTGAGACCAAGTGGCTTAATAGCTTGTGCCTTGCTCACTGTTGCATTGCTTGCTTATCTGTCTGATTGTGTGATTGACTGTCTGTTTGTTTGTTTGACTTGTATACTGATTGGGTTAGATTTTTTCAGCTACCTAAGTTGCTTTGAGTTCTTTTTGAACTTGCTTTTGCTTTGCTTGGTTGCTTAACCACTGAGGTATAACTCTCTGAATTCATGTAGTCTGGAAGACCTGTCCTGTTATGTGGGCAGGCACCTGTCTGAAGCCCTCTTTAAGAGGCAATGCTTGTGTTTGTTTACTATTGTGCCAAGCAGGAAAAGTCCTCTTATGAGGCAATTGGCAGATAAAAGAGATGTGTAATCCATCTCCTGCTACTCAGTGTGTCATTCACTTTGCCCACACACCTTGTGTTGATGCATTATGGATAATAACCCAAGATCTTTGTTGTGTCAGTCATATGTGGAGAAGAGTTCCAACTTCCTGAACTCCCACACTTTCATTTGTCTGAAGCTCTCCTAGGCCAGGGATAAGAGCTGTGAGGTCTTACCCTCACTTCCCATTTCATTTGCTTCACCCTAACTCTCAATGTTAGGGTTAAGAGCTAATTACACCCGATTCCAGTTGGCTTGTGTTTCACAGCCTAACCTTGTATGAGCCCAATTGTGTGCATATAGTGTGTGTGCTTGCTTTTTGTGCTTGTATGTTTTTGCCTGTGCTGTTTAGGATAGCTTGCTCCTTGTGCAAGTTAGATAGAAACTTCTACCTAGGACCATGGTGAATTTACATGATAACTATTAGGCTCGAGTCAGTCTCCCCTTCTAGTTTGTCGTTTCTCAGTCTCTGGTTAGGTTTGAAGTTCTTTCCCTGCGTAGGGGAACTACGTCGCCCTGATCCTCATGCCAGATGAGGTACGTACGCAGGAGATGAGCTGATCTCTCCGGGCGCCCTTTTCTTTTTCAACCCTTTGTGTGTGTTTGGAGTCTGACATAAGTCCAGCGATTGGCAGTCGGTTTCTTGTGTGTGTGTTTGTTGGTTCGGAGTCTGATGTAAGTCCAACGATTGGCCTTCGGTTTCCATGTTTGCCTGTTTGTGTGGAGTCTGACGTAAGTCCAGCGATTGGCAGTGGGTTTCCTGTGTGGTTTTGTTTGGCGTGCGTTAGCCGAGCTACGAGTTCTCTGATTCTTCTCCAGTCAGAGAAGATACGTATGCATAGGATGCGACATTCTAGCGAGCACGTTTCCTCCTGTCCCGAACTACGTCGACTCTGATGTCTGTGTTTGACAGGCTACGTAGGCCCAGGATGCGATATCCTGCCGAGTTAGTTTCTTTTGTCTTTCTGTGTCTCCTTCCAGCCTTGTGTGCAGTTTGTGATCAGTTTTTAGCAACCTTATCCTTTCTTTTGTGCGTGGATCCCGTCGAGTACGACGGATGCGTAGGGGTGCTAATTCGCATAACCGACTCCCGATCCCATCTTTCTCTGGTCACGAGACCATGTCTTTTCCAGGTTTACTTCGAGCGTTTCCTTTCCCTCCTTTGGGATAAATAATGCACGGTGGCGGCTCTGTTGTTTTCGTTTTCCCGCCAGTTTTTTCGCGTAATGCGACAAACATATCAAGGATTAACCCTCTGGGGAAGGAAATAGGGATTAGCACTACCTTCTTACTAGGTAGAATACTAAAAAAAGAGAATATCTGTCACCAGTGAAGATGAACATATTAAGGATAGACTCAAAGCAGGGGAAGAAAATATCTGTCATCAGTTAGGATGAACATATCAAGGATAGACTTCCTGGGGAAACATGAAAACGAATCCGCTGGGGAAAATAGCTTACTCTTGCCGGGTATTGGGGAAAAAGTAAAATACTTGCAAATTGAGAAGCATATTACGAGTTGCTGGGTAATAGACTCTCAGGGGACCAAAAGCATCTATCTAGGTAAGATCTAGAAAGAAACGGCCAATCGAAGACTCAACCCAATGAGGATATAACTCAGGGGGAGTGGTTCCATCCATACAATCAACTGGGGAGGAAATTGAAATAATGTTGAGGAAACAGAGAAAGTCTTACAGAGGATCAGACAACTACTCTAGAATCAGTGTCGAATGAAACTCGTTGGAGGCTTGAGGGGAAACAATAATATTGGGCTAGATTTAATGCAAACTGTCGAGACAACGCGCCTACAACTCAAGGGAGGCAATCACAAATTCAGCTGCGGAAACCAACAAAATTCGGCTGGTGACGTTGAAACACTACTAGAGAGGAAACAAATATCATGCCAACTGCTTGGGGAAAACCAACAATGCTTTGCATTTAGGGCTTACTATTTTTCAGACCGCTGTTGATATTCCTCAAATGAAATCTCTCGCTCTTAAAATAACTGCTTTTACTATTTAAGAAAACGTGATTTGATTTAAAATTTAATTTCAAAATAATCATCATAAAATTTAAATCTATTTGGCTGAAAGAGAAGAGTAGAAACAATTGGATAAAAAGCGCAACTTTATTTAATAGAATGGTAGCCTATAAATGACAAGACTCCATAGATCTTTACAAAAGTTGGAAAATGGTAATTTACATGGAAAAGGACTACATTGAATAAAATGATCACTAATCCTTCTACCAACATTGATATCCACTATGCTCTTGGCTTCGGTTGAAGACGAATCAGAACCAAAGATTGTGCTCAAGAATGTCTTCAAGACAGAACATCAACAGGATGCAGTTACTTGTCATAATCCCTCATTTTTGCATAAATTGCCCCAAGGTGGGGTACTCAATTTATCGGGATAATTTTTCCTTTTGTTTTATGTCTCTAACTTTTGCCTGGATCACTCTTTCGGGTTTTTAATCCACCGAGACGCTCATTTTTTCCTAAGCCGTACTTTCGGGTTTTCAACTTAGCGGGTTGTTCTTTTCTTTTTAGGCAAAGTATTTCTTGACTGCATTGACATTCGTAAAACACGTGAACTCTTCACCATCCATAGTTGTAAGAATCGAAGCACCGCCTGAAAAGGCTCTCTTAACAACATATGGGCCTTCATAATTAGGAGTCCATTTGCCCCTAGAATCTGGTTTGAAAGATAAAATCTTTTTTAGCACAAGATCACCTTCTCTGAATACGCGAGGCCTGACCTTCTTATCAAAAGCTTTCTTCACCCTTTGCTGATATAACTGACCATGACACATGGTAGTTAACCTCTTCTCTTCAACCAATTCAATTAATCAAATCTGGTCTGATTTCAGCCTTAGTCAACTTGGCTTCCATCAAGACACGCAATGATGGGATCTCAACCTCTACCAGGAGCATAACTTCCATGCCATAAACAAGTGAGAAAGGGGTTGCCCATATTAAAGTGCGGATGGATGTACAATACACATGCAAAGCAAATGGGAGCATCTCATGCCAATCCTTGTATGTCACAACAATCTTATGAACAATCCTTGTATTTGCAGCTTCAACAGCCCCATTCATCTTAGGTCTTTAGGGAGAAGAATTATGGTGTGCAATCTTGAAGTCTTTGCAAAGAGCTTCCACCATATTATTGTTCAAGTTAGATCGATTATCAGTAATGATCTTACTTGGCACACCATACCGGCATATAATCTGATTCTTGATAAACCTCACAACAACCTGCTTGGTTACCTTCGCATACGATGTCGCTTCAACCCACTTTATGAAGTAGTAAATAGCCACCAAAATGAAACGATGTCCGTTCGAAGCTTTGGATTCAGTCATCCCAATCATATCAATTCCCCACATGGAGAAGGGCCATGGAGAAGAGATAAAATTCAATAGTGTCGGAGGAACATGAATCTTATCAGTATAAATTTGACACTTGTGGCATTTCTTCATAAACTTGCAACAGTCAGATTCCATTATCAGCCAATAGTAACCTGCTCTCAACATATTCTTAGCCATAACATGTCCATTGGAATGAGTACCAAAGGAACCTTCATGGACTTCAGTCATCAACATGTCTGCTTCGTGTCTATCCACGCATTTGAGCAAAACTATATCGAAGTTTCTCTTATAAAGTAGCTCACCATTCAGGTACAAGTTGCAGGCTAACCTTCTCAAAGTCTTCTTATCTTTCAAAGATTCCCCAGGCGGGTAAATATGACTTTGGAGGAAACACTTGATATCATAATACCACGACTTTTCATCTTTGATCTCTATAATAGAAAACACATGAGCTGGCCTATCAAGAGGCATCACAGTCAGATTAGGAACTTCGTTCCAAAACATCGCCATAATCATAGAAGCCAAAGTTGCAAGAGCATCTGCCATCCGGTTTTCATCTCGAGGGATATGATGAAACTCAACGTTTGTAAAGAAAGTTGAAATCCTCCTCGCATAATCTCTATATGGTATCAAACTAGGTTGATTCGTCTCCCATTCACCTTTGATCTGATTCACAACCAAAGTTGAATCTCCATAGACGTCCAAATACTTGATTCTGAGATCAATGGCCTCTTCAAGCCCCATAATGCAAGGTTCATACTCAGCCATATTGTTCGTACACTTGAAAGTCAATCTAGCTATGAACGGAAAATGAGTGCCCCATAATTACTTCCCCACTGCCATTACTGTACTGATTAACAACTCCATCAAATACCGTACCCTAACGGGTACCAGGTTCTGGCCCTTCTTCAAACAATGGTTCATTACAATCTTTCCTCTTCAGGTACAAAATCTCTTCATCAGTAAAATCATATTGCACTGACTGATAATCTTCAATTGGTTGGTGAGCCAAATGGTCATCCAAGACACTACCTTTGATAGATTTTTGAGATCCGTTTTCAATATCATACTCGGATAACAACATTTGCCAATGGGAAATCCTCCCAATTAAAGCAGGATTCTCAAAACTATACTTGATTGGATCCATTTTGGATGTCAACCAAGTGGTATGATTCAACATATACTAACGCAGACACTTAGCATCCCAAGCCACTGCGCACCAAGTTTTCTCTAGCATAGAATACCGAGTCTCACAGTCGGTGAATTTCTTACTAAGGTAGTAAATTACATGTTATTTCTTCCCAGTTTCATCTTTCTGACCAAGAACACAACCCATACTCTCTTCGAGCACAGTCAAATACATGATCAATGGTCTTCCTTCAACAGGCGGAGACAAAATCGGAGGCTCAAGCAGATATTCTTTGATGTTGTCAAAAGCTTACTGGCAATCCTTAGTCCAATCACAAGATTGATCATTCCTAAGGAGCTTGAATATATGCGCACATGTGGCAGTCATGTGTGAAATGAATCTTGAGATATAATTCAAGTGGTCGAGAAAACCTCTGACTTGCTTCTCAGTTTTGGGCGCAGGCATCTCTTGTATTGCTTTGACCTTGGCAGGATCAACTTCAATACCCTTCTCGCTGATAATAAAGGCCAACAACTTACCAGAACGAACACCAAATGTACACTTATTGGGATTCAAGCGAAGTTTGTACTTCCTCAAATGCTGGAGTAGTTTCAATAAATGCTTAACATGTTCTTCTTCATCACTTAATTTAGCAATCATATCATCAACATAGACCTCGATCTCTTTATGCATCATATCATGAAAAAGGGTGGTCATTGCTCTCTGGTACGTTTCACCAACATTCTTTAAACCGAAAGGCATCACTCTATAATAGAATGTTCCTCAAGGTGTAATGAATATGGTCTTCTCCATATCTTCGGGTGCCATTTTGATTTCATTATATCCGATAAATCCATCCATAAATGAAAAGACCTTGAACTTAGTTGTATTTTCTACCAACATATCAATGTGTGGCAGAGGGAAATCATCTTTCGGACTAGCTTTGTTCAAATATCTATAGTCAACACACATACAGACTTTTCCATCTTTCTTAGGAATAGGCACATTATTCACCACCCACTATGGATACTTAGCAGTAACAAGGAAACCGACATCAATCTGGTTTTGCATTTCTTCTTTAATCTTCACTTCCATATCAGGATGAGTTCTCCTCAACTTCTGCTTGACTGGCGGGCATTCTGGCTTTAACGAATTTCTATGCTCGACAATCTCAGAATCCAAACTAGGAATGTCTTGATAGGACCAAGAAAACACATCTGAATACTCTCAAAGAAGATCAATCAACCCCTTCTTAACCTCTGGACACAATCGAGACCCAATCTTTACTTCTTTCACGTCCTCTTCGGAACCCAAGTTACCTAGCTCAATCTGCTCTTCGAATGGTTGAATGGATGTTTCCTCATGCTCAAGTAGACGAGACAATTCGTAAGACACTTCTTCATCACTTTCTTCCTCAGTCTCAAACACAGGGAATTCAAAGTTTGGAGAAGGAGTAAGATCATTGTATTCAATGGGTTTAGAAACCAACCTGCATAAAGATTTGATATTTTGATTCTAGAGAAGTGAATTTTGACCAAATACTATGCAGATGGACAAATATACCGTGAATGAACTATCCACTACGGAAACTAGGTTGCATATCTTCAACTTTGACATCAGGCGATCCTTACTGGAAACCTAAACCGGCTCGGTTCTTGTTCTTGGCGACCTCTACCATACGATCCCACTGACCAAAACTACCATCTTCAACAATCTTCTTAGCGTCTTTAAAAAAGGACATAGGTGCCACAACTTTCTTTTCTTCAGCAATATATAGAGCTTGGAACGGGGTTACAATCTCATCCTTACCTTCCACATACGACAAAGACGAAAAATGATTCACCAACAAAGATTTTTCTCCACCCATGATGACGAGCTTACCATTCTTCACAAATTTCAATTTCTGATGCAAAGTGGATGTAACAGCTCCCGCCTCATGTATCCATGGCCTTCCTAACAAGCAGCTACAGGTCGGGTGGATATCCATTACTTGAAAGGTAATTTGGAAATCACTCGGACCTATCTTTACTGGAAGGTTCACCTCACAAATAACAGTCTTGCGAGACCCATCAAAAGCTTTGACGATCACGCCACTGTATCTCATCGGAGTTCCTTGATATGATAACCTTGACAGAGTTGATTTGGGGAGTATATTCAACGAAGAACCGGTGTTAACCAACACATTCGACAACGCATCCTCCTTACAATTCATTGATATATGCAGTGCCAGATTGTGATTTATGCCTTCCTCGGGAAGTTCTTCATCACAAAAGCTCAAGTTGTTGCAGGAAGTGATGTTAGCCACAATGTGGTCAATTTGATCCACAATTACATCATGCTTGACATATGCTTGCTCCAATTCTTTTTGCAATGCTTCTCTGTGTGCACTTCAGAATTCATGAGCAAAGACAACACTGAAATTTTTGAACGAGTTTGGAATATCTTCTCCACCACATTAAATTCACTTTTCTTAATTAAACGTAGTACCTTGTCATCATCATTAGGCTTCGAATTGATGGATTCACCAGACTGACACTTTGGAGCACTAACCGGATTTGTTGCAGGTACATCAACCTTCTTACCAACATCCTCTATATCTTTTAAGAAAACAAGACTAAAACACGACCACTATGGTACACCTTCGTAACATCAGCAATGTTTACAATGGAATTATTCGTAGGCAACAGAACCTCTTGACCACTCTCCAACATAGTAGCGTTATACTGATACGAAACAGCTCTATCGGATGCATACGAAACTGGGCCCGCTAACCGTATTACCAACGGCGATACCGATCTGTTGATGTTGTTACTGCTATTACTGTCAAACTGGATTACCACCCTCTCCGGGGTCTTAAACACTAGCACTATTACATTCACATCGTCACCCAAGTGACAGGACTGGAAAATCTGAATCATACCTTCATCCATCAACCTTTGGATGTCTCTCTTGACAATTACGCACCCTTGGGGGTTAACACTGCAAATTGCACAACCATCATGGTCATGCTCACAATCACTCACCATACATATGTCCTTATGCATTCTAACCAAGGTTCTTCTGATGAAGGGAACGTCATATATTTTTAACTCCCCAGGACAACCATCTACCATGTTAATAGAGGAATTATCATGAGCAGGCAATGGGTTTGCTTTCACATTTGGCGCATGGTCCTCAAAGGACACCATCCCACTCTTTACTAGCTTCTTGACCTCATATTTCAAGGGGTAACAATTCTCAATATCTTGGCCGGGAGCTCCTTGATGAAAGGCACAATGGAGTTCTGACTTATACCACCATGGAAGTGGTTCTGGAATTTGTGGCGGATTTCATGGCTGGAGTAGGTTCTTGAGAACCAAGGATGGATAAAGTTCAGCGTAAGACATAGGAATAGGATCGAAAGAGACCTTCTTCCTCTCAAAATTTTGTTGTTGTTGATTATTATTGGTGTTGTTGTTGTAGTTGTTTGTTCTGTGTTGTGGTTGTTGTTGACATTGTTGTTGAACTGACATTGATTGATTGTTGGAAAATACTAGAATAACAGATGATACTTGACGATGATGTAGACATGGTTGTGGACTTCTTCTGACATGAGGCCTCCTCTGCCTCCCCACTGATATTGCATTGGTTTCACCTTCCTTTTTTCTGGCGAACCCGCTACCATACTTCTTGCTTGATAATACCTCTTCCTTAGACAATCGTCCCTCTCGGACACCCTATTCTAACCTCATCGCCATGTTTACCATTTCAATAAAGACACTTGGGGAACTAGCAATCATGTGTTCGTAATAAAACGAACTCAAGGTCTTAAGGGAGATCTTGGTCATCTCTTTCTCTTCCAACTAAGGGTTGATTTGAGTAGCAAGCTCCCTCCATCTTTGGGCATACTCTTTAAATGTCTTTTTCTCCTTCTGAGACATCGACCCCAGATGGTCTCTATACAACGCAATGTCCATATTATACTTATATTACTTCACAAAAGCTTCACCCAAATCATTGAATGTGTGAATACTTGCACTATCCAATCCCATGTACCACCTCAGAGCGGCATAAATCAGACTGTCTTGAAAGTAGTGAATCAATAACTGATCATTATCAGTTTGCGTTGACATTTTCCTGGCATACATGACAAGATGGCTAAGTGGACAAGTATTTCCCTTATACTTTTAAAAGTCATGGACTTTGAACTTCATCGAGATTTTGACATTCGGCACTAGGCAAAGTGAAATTCTGGTATCAGATATGAGATGTCGAAGGTAATGTCACGACACTAATATCTGAACAATACAAACAGGATAAAATATAAAGAACAGAAATGCAAGAGACATAAGCAATTGTTAACCCAGTTCGGTGCAAACTCACCTATGTCTGGGGGCTACCGATCCAGGAAGGAAATCCACTAAATAGAATCAATTCAAAGTCTCTCAGTAAACAACTTCAAGTTATAGTCTTTTCACCTAATCTCTACCCATGTGACTTCTACCTAAGAACTCTTAGATATGAGATCCTACTCACTCCCCATCAATCACAGCAGTGATATAAAACAAGAATTACAATGAAAAGAAGACACTCTTCAAAGACACATACTTGATCTTGCTTAAAAGCTTCAATCAAGTAAACACAGACTCATGCTTCAAAGCATAGAGTGACAAATTACAACTCAAAAATCAGACCAATTCAATCATCTATGGATGAATTGAATGGCTTACAATTCACAAGACCATACAAGACTAAAACCCTTATTCTCTATCAATATTTCGTTCTTTATTTCTTGTGTATAAAATCAGGTTTTCCATGTCCTTTTTATAGAAGCATTTGGCTGGGCTTGGACATCATAAAACCCTAAAACTATTTTCCATTCATATCTTCTCATGACAGTTGATTAGATCTTTTTGGAAAATAAGTCAATCTAGTTGTAATTACTGATTGATAGTGTGTTTAATCATCTCATCAATCATACACAGATTAGCATTAAAAACACAATCACATAATACATAACATTCAGACTAAATGTTCTGTATACAGATGTCATGACATCGGGTCTGACATCTCAGCAAAATCCTGCATAATCACATTTTAAACATCCTGCAGGTACATGTTATCTTATGTCAAGACAACACATGTGACAACTTGTCAACACTCTTGGTTTTACCAAAATTGCTGCCAACACATAGAACCAACAAACTCCCCCTTTGGGAAATTTTGGATAAAACATACATCAGTCCATTTGTTCACAAGAGTACAAAACATATCAGCAGTTAAGCAGCAGCAGAAGTAATAACCACACAATTACTAGCTATAATAGTAACTAGTATTCACACATTAAACACATTTGAGCTTCTTCTCCCCCTAAGTCTGTTCAACACAGACATCTCCTTTAACAACACCTGTAACATCCATCACCCCATCTGACATCTCCTTCAACATCACTTGTACAACACAGAACATCATTCTGTTCAACATCAGCTGTCAGCTGTTTAGCCTAGCTACTTCAGCACATATTAACTGCAACTCTCCTCTATAGCTCTCCTTATATTAACTTCTCCCCCTTTTTAGTCAAAATATACCAAAGTGACCAATTAGACAAAATAAATTTCTATTAGTCCAACAGAGAATGTCACAAGTAATGTTAAAACATATAGAATGTTAGGACATAATGTCAGGTGTTACAGAACCACAATTTATACAGAACTATATCAGCTGAGATAAAAGAAATCCAGAGAAATCTCAAAGAACCCAAAAATCACATCATGGCATCAAACAAGACTTCCAAAAAAACATCAAACAACAAACATCAAACAAACACATCATCATAACAGGGGGACCATCTTCACCACAACTCAGTTAGAGGAGGTAGCAACTTCATCACCTTCAGATCCAGAACTGCCACTAGATTTATCTTGAGATTCAGACCTCTCACTTGAGGTGTGGGCATTCGTTTCCTTGGCTTCACCAACATTATCCATATCTCCTTGCTCCAAGCTATTAATCAGAACCTCCAGAGCTTCTTTCCTAGCTTTAGCCACCCTAATCCCAGTCTCCAATTCCGTACAGGTCTCTTTCTGTTCAGCAATCAGGCCACCTTGAGAGGTTGCCTTTTTCATTGCAGATGTCATGACAATGTCATTGACATGACTGCCTTCAAATAACTTGTAATAAACTGACAATGGAGGTTTTCTTCTACTAGGGATATCACTTGTGCTCAAAATACCAGGTTGTTGGCTTAGGATTATCCCACAAATTATTGAGCGAAGAGCAATTGGCAGCTTCACTGCATTTGTGGAAGCATGTTTGACAATTTGTTCAAACATGAACCTTCCATAATAAAAGTTAAGCTTGGTTCCAATAGAAAATATGATCCTTCCAAGAGCATTATAGATTGTAGAGATGTGATTTGTTGGTACCCAGTTGGCTGACCCTATCTTATGTAAGATAGCATATTTCACAGTTAATTTGCCAACAGAGAGATGCTTTTTGCTTGGCCACTCCTTGACCTGTCCAACAATGATTTTCCTACATACCTCATTGTCTGTGGCCTCTAATTCAACAACACCTTTTGTTCCTCTTCCTAGGAACTTATTGATCACAGTTGGAGAGAACCTTACACACCTTCCTCTAGCAAACACCTTACAAAACACTTGTTTTTTCTTGTCAGCAATGTCCTCAGGGATGTTCACCACAAACTCCTTAACAAGGCCTTCAAAACATTGGGGTAACCCACTAACTGTTTTCATTAAACCAGCAGACTTGATCAAATCCATAACCTCCTTAACTTCCACATCATTCTTTCCCAGTTCCCTTTCCACAGCTACTCTCCTTTGTATTACAAATTTCCACTTGGTTGCACCATCTTCCAGATGGAAGGAATCGTTATCCAAATGCACAGCAGCAACCTTGGCAGGAGATTTTCTAATAGTAAACCTTTTGATAGGAGAGATGTCTGGGACATCGCCTTAAACATCATCCACTGAATCAAAACTTTCTCTTACCTTTCTCTTCTTTACCTCCATTTTTATCCATGGCTTTGAAGGACCTACAACACTAGCCTTCTAACTAGTTTTGGCTGTCATTGTAACACCCCGATAAAATATGATAATTATTTAATTTAAGTTTAATAGTATATTATGATGATAATATGAATGAGAGGGTATTATTTTTTAAAATAAAAGATAAACCCTTCATATATATTATTATTAGTATATTTATTAATTTAATTAAATAATTGGAATATTATTGGATTATTATTATTGGAATAAAAAGTTGGAATCAGTAAAGAGTCCCATTTGGTAAAAAAGTTTTACACGTGAAAACAGAGAAGAAACTGAGAAAGGGAGAAGAAGAGGCTAGGGCTAAAGAGGAGAATTCACGATTGTTGAAGGTCAAAGAAGGATTTCCGGATTAACTCAGGTAAGGGGGGTTTATCATCGTTTAATGGGTATTATGGGTTAACATGTAATGGGTAGTAATAAGCCATTGAATCGACTCTAATTAGGATGATGAATGTTGCAAATTGTGAACTTATGGATGGATGAGATATGGGTTTATAATTGAAGAAAATTCGTAGGAATTAGATGTAATAAGGTTAGAAATTGTGAAATTGAATGGGTATGATCTGTGTTAGATAATATGAACGAATGCTGTGTAAAAATTGGACTGTGGGAGGTTGGATCTGAGAAATCTCGTAGCAGAGAAAACCCATAGCAGATCTGGAATTTGGTTTCTGGTCATACGCGTATGACACTAGGCCATACGCGTATGAGATGGCCTGGTACGCGTATGGGGTGAGGCCATACACGTATGAATGAGGAAGATGATGTTCTAACGTAGTTTTGTCTCTGTTGGTACGCGTATGGGAGAAGTGGTACGCGTAGCATACGCGTATGAGACAGGCCATACGCGTATGGGCTTGGCTAGGAAATGTGCCATACGCGTATGGGCATAAGGCATACGTGTATGGGCAGAAGTTTGATTTTTCTGAGCTGTTGTTGTGCAGTTTTGGTCGTTTCAGTTGAGTGATGTAATTTAGCTGTTGTATGATATAGTAGGGATCATTTCCCGTTGTTTTGAGCAGTATAAGTATTAGTAGAGTGTGCTAATACTGTGATTTATTATTTGGCATGACATGATATGATTATGTGATAAATATGCTGATGATGTATGATGGTATGCATAATGCTGTGAATATATCTATTATGTATGCAATTGTGGATGGACTGTTTATGGCTTAGAGTGTGAGCATATGTCCATTGTGGATTGTTGTTGACGTTTGCATGCTAGGTGATTTAGCGTGCATAGCATGGCCTTTATGGTGGTAGCTAATTCCCATGGTGAGGAATTAGTGAGTGAGTCACTAGGTCTCAAATGAGTGGGACTAGAGAGCTTGGTAGCCGTATCTGGGTTTGATCGGTGAGGTTGAACTATGTGTTCACGAATAGTCGGTACCGCATGCATGGAGTCTCATTTCATAATGTATGTATGGCGTATAATATGAATGGATGTATTCCAATATTATACGTGTGTTTGGTGTTTGTGTTGAGTATGATTATGAGTTGATGTTGTCGTTGCTGAATGTGTGATATGATTAGGGTGATGAATGTGTTAATTTACTTAACATTACATGATATTTCATAATGCTTATTATATCGATCGAGGAACTCCCCCTTACAGCTATGTTTCAGGTAACGAGCAGTGATTGAGTAAAAGCTAGTACTTGGAGTCTAGTGTAGTTCCTTAGTGGGTCATGCTCTGGTATATGTAACATCGGGACGAGATGTTTTACTTTGTTTTCATTTTGGTTGATTGAACAACTTTACATGTAATGTGTTACATGGCTTGCATGTTGTTAGATTTCTATCAGCTGCGAATTGTGCAATGTTTTATTTTGATTTAATAAATGAGCATGACAAGTTATTTTGGTGAATGGTGTGAAGTGTCAAGTATGACACCCTGATATTGCATATCTACTCTGATTCATATTTGTTGTTTTAATTAATTATTGGGGTATTTTAGCAGGGTGTTACATTAGTGGTATCAGAGCATAGTCGGTCGAGTCGAGTCGTAATTATTCTGTTTCCCTGTATGTGATAGGTGTTGTGTAACCCTATCAGTACTTATTGTTTTAGCTTATTGGATTAACTCAGAATAGAGATGGCTGGAAGAGGTAGAGACAATGATGCGATTGCTGAGGCTCTGGGTATGCTAGCTGGAGTACTTGGAGGGAATCCGAATGTTGTGGGACTGGGAGCTGCTCGTCAACAGAGTGAGTTCCAGAGGAACAATCCTCCAATGTTCAAGGGAGCATACGATCCAGATGGTGCTCAGAAGTGGTTGAAGGAGATCGAGAGGATCTTCCGAGTGACTGAGTGTGCCGATAACCAAAAGGTCAGGTTCGGTACGCATATGCTGTCAGAGGAAGCAGATGATTGGTGGGTTGCTGCCCGCACTGAGTTGGAAGCTGCTGGGAGTGCTGAGATCACTTGGGCGGTGTTCAGAGAGAGATTCCTGAGGAAGTACTTTCCAGAGGATGTCAGAGGAAAGAAAGAGATAGAGTTCTTAGAATTGAAGCAGGGCAACCGGTCTGTTACTGACTATGCTGCTAACTTCACAGAGCTGTCAAAGTATTACACTCCCTATGATGAGGCTACTGGGGAATTTTCAAAATGTGTGAAGTTTGAGAACGGGTTACGTCCCAAGATTAAGCAGGCTATTGGGTATCAGCGGATTAGAGTGTTTTCTGACTTGGTTGACTGTTGCAGGATTTTTGAACAGGATACCAAGGCCAGAGCGGAGCGCTATCAGCAGAGGGTTGATGGGAAAGGCAAGAGTCAGAATGATTGTGGGAAACCGTATGCAGCTGGCAAAGGTTTCCAGAGACAGAGTGGGATGAAGAGACCTAGTGGGGGAGACTCCAGTGCCCCTGCTAAGTGTTACAGATGTGGTCAGGCTGGACATCGTATCCATGAGTGTACCAGTACTGAGAAGAAGTGTTTCAAGTGTGGAAAAGGTGGTCACTTGGCTGCAGAGTGCCGGTTGAAGACTATGACTTGTTTCAACTGTGGAGAGGTGGGTCATATCAGTCCACAGTGTCCTAAGCCTAAGAAAGAGAACCAGTCGGGAGGCAAGGTCTTTGCTTTATCGGGTTCTGAGACTTCTGCATATGATCGTTTGATCCGAGGTACGTGTTATATTAATGGCTTTCCTCTTGTAGCTATTATTGACAGAGGTGCGACTCATTCCTTTATATCTTTGGATTGTGCGGTGAAACTTAAATTAGAGATATCTGAGATGCATGGGAATATGGTGATTGATACTCCTGCGAAGGGTTCAGTAACTACTACTTCAGTTTGTTTAAATTGCCCTTTGAGTATTTTTGGTAGAGACTTTGGGATGGACCTCGTGTGTCTTCCACTAGTGCAGATTGATGTTATCCTGGGTATGAACTGGTTGGTGTTTAACCGAGTTTATATCAACTGTTTTGATAAGACTGTGATCTTTCCTGAGATTGAGGAAGGAAAGAGTTTGTTTCTATCAGCAAGGCAGGTGAATGAGGCAGTAGCAGATGGGGCAGAGTTGTTTATGCTGTTAGCGACTTTGGAGGCTAAAGATAAACCGGTGATTTGCGATCTAGCCGTGGTGTGTGATTTTCCTGATGTGTTTCCTGAAGAAGTGAATGATTTACCGCCAGAGCTTGAAGTTGAGTTCTCGATTGATTTGGTACCTGGTACTAGGCCGATATCCATGGCTCCGTACCGTATGTCTGCTGTTGAGTTAACTGAATTGAAGAGTCAGCTGGAAGATCTGTTATAAGAAATTTATTCGTCCGAGTGTGTCACCGTGGGGCGCACCAGTGTTATTGGTTAAAAAGAAAGAAGGTACTATGAGGTTGTGTGTGGACTACAGGCAACTGAATAAAGTGACGATCAAGAATCGGTATCCTTTGTCGAGGATTGATGATTTGATGGATCAGTTGGTTGGTGCGAGTGTGTTCAGCAAAATAGATTTGAGATCGGGGTATCATCAGATACGCGTGAAAACTGAGGATATTCAGAAGACTGCTTTCAGAACAAGGTATGGACATTATGAGTATTCTGTAATGCCTTTTGGTGTGACTAATGCGCCTGGGGTATTTATGGAGTATATGAATAGGATTTTCCATCCGTACCTAGACAAGTTTGTTGTGGTGTTTATTGACGATATTTTGGTGTATTCGAAATCTGAAGAAGAACATGCTGAACATTTGAGAGTGGTTTTAGGAGTTCTACGAGAAAAGAAGTTATTTGCTAAACTGTCCAAGTGTGAATTTTGGTTAGAAGAGGTTAGTTTTCTTGGTCATGTGGTTTCAAGAGGTGGTATTGCTGTTGATCCTTCTAAGATAGAAGCGGTATCTAAGTGGGAAGCTCCGAAGTCAGTTTCTGAGATAAGGAGTTTTCTTGGACTTGCAGGTTATTATAGGAAATTCATTGAGGGATTTTCTAAGTTGGCGTTACCGTTGACGATGTTGACTAGAAAGGGGCAAGCGTTTGTTTGGGACTCAACATGTGAAGAAGGTTTCCAAGAGTTAAAGAGAAGGTTAACTACTGCTCCTATTCTGATATTACCAAGTCCGTCGGAACCATTTGAGGTTTACTGTGATGCTTCATTGTTGGGTTTGGGTGGTGTTTTGATGCAGAATAAGCAGGTTGTAGCTTATGCTTCGAGACAACTGAAGGTTCATGAGAGGAACTATCCGACACAAGATTTAGAGTTGGCAGCTGTGGTATTTGTTCTGAAGTTATGGAGGCATTACTTGTACGGGTCAAGATTTGAGGTTTTCAGTGACCATAAAAGTTTAAAGTATTTGTTTGATCAGAAAGAGCTGAATATGAGACAGAGGAGATGGTTAGAGTTTCTGAAGGATTATGACTTTGGTTTGAATTACCATCCGGGTAAAGCAAACGTAGTGGCTGATGCATTAAGTCGGAAATCATTGCATATGTCTATGTTAATGGTTAAGGAATTGGATTTAATTGAGCAGTTTAGAGACTTGAGTTTGGTGTGTGAGAGTACTCACAATAGTGTTAAATTGGGAATGTTGAAGTTAACGAGTGGTATTCTGGATGAGATTAGAGAGGGTCAGAAATCCGATGTGCTTTTGGTTGATAAGTTGACTCTAGTGAATCAAGGTCAAGGTGGTGAATTCAGAGTTGATGAGAATGGTGTTTTGAAATTTGGTAATCGGGTGTGTATTCCGAATGTTACCGAACTTAAGAAGAGTATTCTTGAGGAAGGACATCGTAGTGGCCTGAGTATTCATCCTGGGGCTACGAAGATGTATGATGATTTGAAAAAGTTATTTTGGTGGCAGGGAATGAAAAGGGAAATTGCGAGTTTTGTTTATTCTTGTTTGACTTGTCAGAAGTCAAAGATTGAGCATCAGAAGCCGTCTGGGCTAATGCAACCGTTGGCTATTCCAGAGTGGAAGTGGGATAGTATCAGTATGGATTTTGTTTCTGGTTTACCGAGAACAATTAAGAATTTTGAAGCTATTTGGGTGATTGTTGACAGATTGACAAAATCGGCTCATTTCATTCCGATCAGAATGGAGTATCCGTTAGAGAGATTAGCTGAGTTGTATATTGAGAAAATTGTAAGTTTGCATGGTATTCCGTCGAGTATTGTTTCGGACAGAGATCCTAGATTTACATCGAAGTTCTGGGAAGGTTTGCAGAGGGCTTTGGGAACTAAGGTGAGATTGAGTTCTGCATATCATCCGCAGACTGATGGTCAGACTGAGAGGACGATTCAGTCACTGGAGGATCTTTTGAGGGCTTGTGTTTTGGAAAAGGGAGGTGCTTGGGATTGTTATTTACCTTTGATTGAGTTTACCTACAACAATAGTTTTCATTCGAGCATTGGTATGGCACCGTTTGAAGCTTTGTATGGTAGGAGATGTCGGACACCTTTATGTTGGTATGAGTCCGGTGAGAGTGCTGTGGTTGGACCGGAGATTGTTCAACAAACTACGGAAAAGATTAAGATGATTCAGGAGAAGATGAGGATTGCTCAGAGTCATCAGAATTTTTATCACGACAAGAGGAGGAAGTCACTTGAGTTTCAAGAGGGAGATCATGTGATTCTTCGTGTTACTCCGATAACTGGGGTTGGTCGAGCTTTGAAGTCGAAGAAGTTGACACCTCGATTTATTGGTCCTTATCAGATTTTGGAGAGGATAGGGGAGGTAGCCTATCGTATCGCTTTACCGCCGTCACTTGCGAATTTGCATGAGGTTTTTCATGTGTCTCAGTTGAGGAGGTACATTCTTGATCCGTCGCATGTGGTCCAAGTAGATGATGTACATGTGAGAGATAACCTGACTGTTGAGACATCACCTATGAGGATCGAGGATCGAGAGTTGAAGCAGTTGCGGGGTAAAGAGATTGCTTTGGTAAAGGTAGCTTGGGGAGGACCAGCGGGTGGCAATGTGACTTGGGAACTTGAGAGTCATATGAAGGAGTCTTATCCGGAGTTATTCGCTTGAGGTATGTTTTCAAGGACGAAAACTCTTTTAGTGGGGGAGAGTTGTAACACCCCGATAAAATATGATAATGATTTAATTTAAGTTTAATAGTATATTATGATGATAATATGAATGAGAGGGTATTATTTTTTAAAATAAAAGATAAACCCTTCATATATATTATTATTAGTATATTTATTAATTTAATTAAATAATTGGAATATTATTGGATTATTATTATTGGAATAAAAAGTTGGAATCAGTAAAGAGTCCCATTTGGTAAAAAGGTTTTACACGTGAAAACAGAGAAGAAACTGAGAAAGGGAGAAGAAGAGGCTAGGGCTAAAGAGGAGAATTCACGATTGTTGAAGGTCAAAGAAGGATTTGCCGGATTAACTCAGGTAAGGGGGGTTTATCGTCGTTTAATGGGTATTATGGGTTAACATGTAATGGGTAGTAATAAGCCATTGAATCGACTCTAATTAGGATGATGAATGTTGCAAATTGTGAACTTATGGATGGATGAGATATGGGTTTATAATTGAAGAAAATTCGTAGGAATTAGATGTAATAAGGTTAGAAATTGTGAAATTGAATGGGTATGATCTGTGTTAGATAATATGAACGAATGATGTGTAAAAATTGGACTGTGGGAGGTTGGATCTGAGAAATCTCGTAGCAGAGAAAACCCATAGCAGATCTGGAATTTGGTTTCTGGTCATACGCGTATGACACTAGGCCATACGCGTATGAGATGGCCTGGTACGCGTATGGGGTGAGGCCATACACGTATGAATGAGGAAGATGATGTTCTAACGTAGTTTTGTCTCTGTTGGTACGCGTATGGGAGAAGTGGTACGCGTAGCATACGCGTATGAGACAGGCCATACGCGTATGGGCTTGGCTAGGAAATGTGCCATACGCGTATGGGCATAAGGCATACGTGTATGGGCAGAAGTTTGATTTTTCTGAGCTGTTGTTGTGCAGTTTTGGTCGTTTCAGTTGAGTGATGTAATTTAGCTGTTGTATGATATAGTAGGGATCATTTCCCGTTGTTTTGAGCAGTATAAGTATTAGTAGAGTGTGCTAATACTGTGATTTATTATTTGGCATGACATGATATGATTATGTGATAAATATGTTGATGATGTATGATGGTATGCATAATGCTGTGAATATATCTATTATGTATGCAATTGTGGATGGACTGTTTATGGCTTAGAGTGTGAGCATATGTCCATTGTGGATTGTTGTTGACGTTTGCATGCTAGGTGATTTAGCGTGCATAGCATGGCCTTTATGGTGGTAGCTAATTCCCATGGTGAGGAATTAGTGAGTGAGTCACTAGGTCTCAAATGAGTGGGACTAGAGAGCTTGGTAGCCGTATCTGGGTTTGATCGGTGAGGTTGAACTATGTGTTCACGAATAGTCGGTACCGCATGCATGGAGTCTCATTTCATAATGTATGTATGGCGTATAATATGAATGGATGTATTCCAATATTATACGTGTGTTTGGTGTTTGTGTTGAGTATGATTATGAGTTGATGTTGCCGTTGATGAATGTGTTAATTTACTTAACATTACATGATATTTCATAATGCTTATTATATCGATCGAGGAACTCACCCTTATAGCTATGTTTCAGGTAACGAGCAGTGATTGAGTAGAAGCAAGTGCTTGGAGTCTAGTGTAGTTCCTTAGTGGGTCATGCTCTGGTATATGTAACATCGGGACGAGATGTTTTACTTTGTTTTCATTTTGGTTGATTGAACAACTTTACATGTAATGTGTTACATGGCTTGCATGTTGTTAGATTTCTATCCGCTGCGAATTGTGCAATGTTTTATTTTGATTTAATAAATGAGCATGACAAGTTATTTTGGTGAATGGAGTGAAGTGTCAAGTGTGACACCCTGATATTGCATATCTACTCTGATTCATATTTGTTGTTTAAATTAATTATTGGGGTATTTTAGCAGGGTGTTACAGTCATCATCTCAACCACAAACCTCCCTTTTCTGGTCTTCATTCTCTTTGCAACACTTGGATTCAAGTGATGAAGTAAGGTGTCATCTTCATCATTTTAGCTTTCTTCTTCCAAGTCAATCACCTTCTTACCAGAGTCATGCTTCTGAGAAGAATTTACAAATTTCTTACTAGGCAAGGTTTGCCCTAAAGAACAGAGTCCCTCAGCAGCTATGTCTTTCTCATACCTAGATGATTCATCATCTTTCTCATTGTGAGGTTCCACCTCAGGTGAGGGGTCCCTTCTAGATAGAGGAGTCGAAACTCCCTTGACTGAGTGTCCTTCATTCAGGATCCTTGTGCCCAAATTTCTAATGACACGATCAATATGATGCATGTCATCTTTAAAGGTAGGGTTATCAGAACTGTTACCTTGAGTATGTCCAGTAGTGGAGGATGGACCAGGAGCATCGCCTGGGATGACTGATAGGGGAATAACTTCCAAAATATCCTCATGAAGAAAGTCCATGGATGGTGTTCTTGGTTTGTGCACATGTTTTGAACTAGAAGATGAAGGATGTTGTGACACCATGTTGAGCTTGTGAAAGAATTTTTGTTTCTCTAGAAGAGATGGTCGATAAAGTTTGATGAAGATGGAAGTGGTTGAGCTGAGGTTGCGTGTGAAAATGCTATAGATGGTAGTTCCAATACTAGGTAATGATCTACCATAAATAGGGCACTTTCTTTTAAGTGGGCAGACAATATTTTTATTACCTTTTTCACTCCAAATTAATTGCTATAAATTCTCATGGATACAAATCCCTAATTTCCCTCTTAAACATTCAAATTGATTAACATCCAAAGCCTTTGTAAATATGTCAGCTAATTTCATTTCAGTAGTAACATGCTCCAGGGCTATGATTTTCTCTTCCACTAGTTCTCTAATGAAGTGATGGCGAATATCAATGTGCTTTGTCCTGCTGTGCTGAATAGGATTCTTAGAAATATTTATAGCACTCAGGTTGTCGCAGTATAATGTCATGACATCTTGTGTGATATTGTATTCAGTCAACATTTGTTTCATCCAAACCAGTTGAGAGCAACTACTCCCAGCTGCTATGTATTCAACTTCAGCAGTGGATAGGGACACACAATTTTGTTTCTTGCTAAACCATGATATTAAGTTGTTCCCCAAGAAGAAACATCCTCCTGATGTGCTTTTCCTATCATCAGCACTTCCAGCCTAGTCAGCATCATAGTATCCAGTCAGCATAGATCCAGAACCATGAGTATACAACATCCCATAGTCACTAGTGCCATTGACATATTTCAGTATCCTCTTCACTTGGTTTATGTGACTGACTTTTGGTTTAGCTTGATATCTAGCACAAACACCTACAACAAATTCAATATCAGGTCTACTTGCTGTGAGATATAGCAGACTTCCTATCATGCTTCTGTATAGACTTTGATCTACACTAACACCATTTCATCTTTGGAGACTTTCAAATGTGTAGGAGCAGGTATCCTTTTATAACTTGCATTCTCCATGCCAAACTTCTTAACAATATTTCTGGCATATTTGCTTTGAGATAGAAAGATAGAATCTTCCATCTGCTTGACATGTAGCCCAAGAAAATAGGTCAGCTCTCCAACAAGGCTCATTTCAAACTCAGACTGCATTTGTTTAATGAAATGTTCGACAATCTGATCTGACATCCCACCAAACACAATATCATCCACATATATTTGAGCCACCATGAGTTTTCCTCCTTCATTCTTAACAAATAGGGTCTTGTCAATACCTCCTTTCCTGTATACATTGTTAGTGAGGAACATTGTGAGTCTCTCATACCACGCCCTAGGAGCTTGTTTCAAACCATAGAGGGATTTCTTCAACTTATACACATGCTTTGGAAAATTTGGATCTGTAAATCCTTTAGGTTGTTCAACATAAACTTCCTCATTTAAGTAGCCATTCAAGAAGGCACTTTTTACATCCATTTGGAACAGTTTGAACTTCATAATACATGCAACTCCAAGCAATAGTCTAATGGACTCAAGGCGAGCTACAGGGGCAAATGTTTCATCAAAGTCAACTCCTTCAACTTGAGTATATCCTTGTGCTACTAATCTTGCTTTATTTTTAGTAACCGCCCCTTGTTCATCAGATTTATTCTTATACACCCACTTTGTTCATATGACATTTATTCCTTCAGGTCTTGGAACCAGTTCCCATACTTCATTCCTCTTGAATTGGACTAACTCTTCCTGCATGGCATTGATCCAAAACTCATCAGTCAAGGCTACCTTGACATTCCTAGGCTCAATCTTGGACACAAAACACCCATGTGAGATTACTTCCCTTGATCTAGTCGTGACCCCTTTATTTGGGTCTCCTATAATGAGATCTCTAGGGTGATCCTTCTGAACTCTGATGGAGGGTTCCTTGTTGATTTTGTCAGCTTCAGGTTCAGCTTGAGAAGGTTCACTCTCATCATTTTTGTCTGAGAAATCAGTTGGGGGATCATTTAGAGATGTCTCAACATCGTCTGTGACATCAGTCTGTTGATCATCAACCACAACATTGATAAATTCCATCATTACTTTTATTCTGGAATTAAAGACTCTATATGCTCTGCTGTTTGTTGAGTAACCCATAAATATTCCTTCATTTATCACTTTTGGGATCCATCTTCCTTCTTTGTTCACGATCAGTCAAGATATAACATTTACTACCAAACACATGGAAGTATTTGACTATAGGTCTTCTCCCTTTCCAAACTTCATATAAGGTAGTAGGAGTTCCTTTCTTCAAGGTTACTCTGTTGTGAACATAACAGGTTGTGTTCATAGCTTCATCCCAAAAGTGGTAGGGCAATTTCTTGGCATGAATCATAGCTCTGGCTGATTCTTGAAGAGTTCTATTTTTCCTTTCTACCACACCATTTTGCTGGGGAGTAATGGGAGATGAGAACTCATGACTAATTCCTTCTGATGCACAGAATTCGGTAAATTTGATGTTCTCAAATTCCTTCCCATGATCACTTTTGATTTTGATAACTTGACTTTCTTTTTCTCTTTGAAGTCTTAGACAAAGATCTTTGAAGACTTCAAATACATCAGATTTTTCTCTTATAAAATTGACCCAGGTGTATCTGGAGAAGTCATCTACCCCTACATAAGCATACTTCTTCCCACCAAGACTCTCCACCTGCATGGGTCCCATCAAATCCATATGGAGGAGTTCCAACACTTTGTAAGTGGTGTCATGTCTGAGCTTCTGGTGTGACATCCTTGTCTGTTTTCCAACAAGTGACTCCCTAGTTGAGTTGATTTCTCTACCGTTCCGAGAATGTTATCCTCAGCAGAATTGTTGAATGTCCCCACAGAGTTGGAAGATCGAATCAGAAATTGTATGCTCAGTAAAGTGATCATTTGCTTTCCCAACATGAGTTTTCCTCCCTTTGCATCTTGCATGTAGTAATCAGCATTTGCATTCGCATTCTCAAATCGCGTAGCATTTCCATTCAGTATGGAGTATTATGCCATGTAAAACTCAAACATATGCGTACATGTATTAAACCAGATTGGATCATATCTCCGGAAGAGACAAATCATTTTTCAACATCAGTTAGCACGTTTGCAGCAGTTGCTCTTGGCAACATTCAGAATCGATAATCCCAGTGAGATTTATTTTCTCACCAGTCCGTGAAAGGAAAGCTTGATTCCCTTTTGAGTTAGTCACCAGTAAGTGTCTGCCTTATTTTGACATATGTAAATATCATCCTTGCGATACCGGTAAGTGTCATGTTGATCCCCGTAAATGTCTGTGCTTTTCTTTGATGTCGGCGAACATCATCTTTTGATGTCGATAAACGTCGAATTCCAATCGTTGGCCATCAATAAATGGCATGTCTCTCATGGTGTCTACAAAAAAACCGTTCTGTCAACACCCGTGTGTGTCATTTCCCTTTTTTGGTGTCGGTAAACATCATTGTTCGATGTTGGTAAACATCAGCCGCTTGTTAACCATCGGTAAATGGTTTTGTCGTTTAAATAACTGTGTGTTTTCGCTATCCGTAAATATCGAATATTTCATTTTCGCCATCCGTAAATGGTTTCGTTTCATAAATGTATTCTTTCCTTGGTGTCTGTAAACATATTTGTTCGATGTCGGTAAACATCGAGTCCCTTCCCAGTCATAGGTAAATGTCTGGTCTTGTTTCACTTATAAACATCATTGTTCGATGTCGGTAAACATCGAGTTCCTTCCCAGTCATCAGTAAATGTCTGGTCTTGTTTCACTTATAAACGTCATTGTTCGATGTCGGTAAACATCGAGTTCCTTCCCAGTCATCGGTAAATGTCTGGTCTTGTTTCACTTATAAACATCATTGTTCAATGTCGGTACACATCGAATTCCTTCCCAGTCATCAATAAATGTCTGGTCTTGTAGCGCTTTCTTTGATATCGGTAAATATTAAATTTATTTTGAAG
Source organism: Lathyrus oleraceus (assembly GCF_024323335.1). Classification (NCBI taxonomy): domain Eukaryota; kingdom Viridiplantae; phylum Streptophyta; class Magnoliopsida; order Fabales; family Fabaceae; genus Lathyrus; species Lathyrus oleraceus. Next base: position 446,527,369 of record NC_066581.1, read on the forward strand.
CCGCCATCGATAAATGGCCTCGCTTTATTTGATATCGGTAAATATCAAATTTGTTTTGAAGTCGCCATCGGTAAATGGCCTCGCTTTCTTTGATATCGATAAATATCAAATTTTGTTTTGAAGCCGCCATCGGTAAATGGCCTCGCTTTCTTTGATTCGTCACCTACAAAGTGCAAATTCTCCGGTTCTTTTGGTATTCAATCCCTGTTTACCTTGAAAGTCTGATAGCAGCTGCTTTCATCCATTCAGGTTCATAGTTGATTGAATAGGGGCAGCTGTAGCACCTCAAATTTGCCCTCCTCATTCATGCATTCATTTTAGGTCATTTAACATTTCATATTGCATTTCATCATGCCAATCAGAATTAGCTCCAAGAGTTTATCTTCCAAGAAGCTTGGATATCATCCAAGTCACTTTGTGGGTTCTATCTGAATGACCAGTCCACACAAGGGAGATTGTGCATCAACTAGAGTTTTTCTTTAAAGGATCAAGCTTAATGGGCTCAGTACAGTTCAAAATTCAACTGTGAAGTCAAAAGTCAACTGTTGGTCAACTGAAGGTCAAATGGCTAGGGGATGACTTGAGGTACTTCCAACATGTTCAAATGGGGTCTATTCATCATTTAAAAAGATCATCTTGTAGGGACAAAGGTCTGTTCCTGAACTGTCATGCTCGCTAGGCGAGAAATCCTTCGCTAGGCAAAGCCCACGCTTCCTCCTTCGCTCCAGCGAACCTTGACGATGTTGCTACTGGAATTGCTCGCTACCTGCTCGCGGGATGCTTGCCTAGCGAGTAAGTGCTAGCTATGTTTTTACCCAAGTTTGGGAGTGTTCGCTGAAACTTCGCTGAGTGCTCGCCCAGCGAACCCTTCACTACCTCACTCGCCTAGCGATCTTACTGATATACGAAAATAATCATGAACTTGGATTTCCTTCATTTGAGCCCACCAAGCCACAAATATCAGAGTATAAACTCTAAAATTCATTGAAGAAAACCCCTAATTCGAGCAGCCTCCATACACACTGAAAAAAACTCACTCTCACTCTGACTCTCACACTATTCACTCTGACTCACACACTTTTCACTTCCATCTCACACAAACCCTAACAATTGCATTGCAAACCCTAACCGTTACATTTCAAAATCGATCAACCTCTTCAATCAGGTTTTCCCTATTTCCATTACTTTATGCTTTCAATTTGAAATTTCTGAAGTATGAGACATTAGGGTTGAATTTGGGAGGTTGGGTTTTTAGGTTTGCATGTATGTTTAGAACGATTCTTAGCATGTTTAATCACTTAATTTCTGAAATGGGTACCATAGGATTTAGGGTTTTCTGAAATTGGACTGTTATCAAGGAAGAACCCAGAACCTGTAGGCATTCGCTACCACCTCGCTAGGCGAATCTGTAGCGAAGCTTCGCTAAGTCTTCGCTAAGCGAAGCAGTAGCGATCATGACAGTAGTCGGTTTTTCTATTTGCTCTCTAATCTTTTTTTTGTTTGTTGTGACATGTTTTCTATTGCATTCGTGCGCTGTTCACCTGACATTGTTGTTGCTATGATTCTTCTGTTTGGTGCAACTCTTGATTACACCCCATCTTGTTATTCTAACGTGTTTGTTGAGTTTTTTTTCGTGAGGGCTCACATGACTCTTGAAGAGATAGCTTGCTTGGTATTCCACTTTATTTGTGGGATGCCATTTGGAGATTTATTCTGATTGCTTTGCTGACTTGTTTTCTTTGATGGTGCTAGCCTGAGAGATCTCTAGGTTTCTTGTTTCTTTAGTTGCTGTTACTTCGGATCTTTATCCGTGTGGTAGATCTCTTGATCCCTTTTACATCTTTCAGAATTTTACCGCTTTCTTAGCTGGAAGACCTCGATAGGAGCAAATGTTTTTGTGTGTTTACTTTTGTGCCCAAAGACCTCCAAGAAGAGGCACTAGTGCTAAAGACCTCCATGAAGAGGCAATTGACGGATAAAAGGGATTAGTAGTCAATCCCCCGTTATTCAGTGTGTCGTTCTTTATGCTCGCACTATGTGACGATGCTTCAGAACAAAAGCCCAAGATCTTTTGTCCAGTCAGTCAGTGGAGAGGGTTCCATCTTTCTGAACCCCCACGCTTTGTCATAAGTTCACCCTGTCCAGGGTTAAGAGCTATGAGGTTTTATCCTCATTACCCTTTTGATCTGCTCACCCTGACGTTCAATGTCAGTGGTTAAGAGCCCATTTGATTACCTTTCCATGGCTTGTTTGTCGAGGTTGATATGACCCATCTTGACTAAAGCCCTACCCATGTATGTTTGAGCCCCCTTGTTAGAGTGTTTACTTTATGCTATATGTTTTTGTGTGGTGTGATCATCTCCCCATATGATTGCTAGGCTTCGTAGAGTCTCTCGTTTGCATGTCAATTAAGGTAGCACAGTTCCTTCGTCTAGGACTTCCTTTTTGCATGAGCATTCTTAAAACACAAACAAACTCTTTGATTTTCTTTTCTTAAGAACATGTTAACTCCTTCTACTACAGGTGAGTAAGTCTCCAATGGTCGAGCATCCGGTAGATTGCGTAGTAACGTCGTTCATCTAAAAAACACAAAACAAACAAAAATTGTTTAGCCGAGCTACGGTGCTCTGATTCTCAATCCTTCTTGAGATACGTATGCAGCAGGGTAGGGCCTGTGCGAGCAATAACTCTTTCTTTTCCCTATTTGATTTTCTCTCTTTCGCATCGCATATAGGACTTTTTATACACACACTTTAGACATAAATAGCAAGCGTGGATCCTGTGGAGTACCACAGACGTGAAGGGGTGCGATAACCTTCCCTTCACATAACCGGCCCCCTTACTCGGTTTTCTTTGGTTCGAGACTTTGTTTTATCCATTCCCTCTTGGTTATGCAGTACTACCTTTCCCTCCTCTTGGGATAAAATACACAGCTGGCGACTCTAATCTTTTTCCGCGCCACTCTTTTTCGCGTTTGTACTTGGATTCGGGAAATCCTGGGAGCGACACTCCTAAGGAGAACTTTTTTATGTGTGTATTTGTTTTGGTATAAAATGATGTTTTTAATAAATAAAGTGTGGGGATAAGAAAATAATTCATTAATTATATTTTTGTGTTTGACAAGACCTTCGAACTTGTGCCTACGTACCAACATAAAATGAGGGATCAAAACCTCGTAGTTCGTGGTATCAATTTCAAAGTGAGTTGATTGCTTTTAACAAAAAATTAAATTTAAAATAGGCACAAAGGGCCTAAAAGAGTTTGCATGAGTGTTAGTTCTTTTTGTCTTTTTAAATTTTAAGTCAAAATGGTTAAGTTCATTTACAAGTTTGATTTAAAAGAAGGTTTTAAAAAAATTCAATGGCATAAGGCCAAAGTTTCTAATTTGCAAAAGAGTCTAAGTTTAGAAATCACAAGAAAAGAAGGTTTTGAAAACGAGGGAGAGATTTAAAATTTAAGAAGTGGGAGGAGATGAAGAGACTAATCCTAAAAATAAAATAAAATTTAAGAGTTGAAAAGATCTGACCAATGGGATGCAATCCAATAGACAAGAATGTCATATAGAAACCCACTTTTCCCTTGAATTTTAGGATCAAGTAATATTAATACACAAATAGCAAGATGAAGAGCAAGGCATCAAATAAAGATAGCCACATCCAAGCAATCAACTTCAAAGTCTTCTTCTTAAGCTCCCATGTATAAGATGACATACTCTTTGAATGGCTCAGAATAGGGCATTAGACACAGGTTCTAAGTAACATTTGCATCAAGACCATGTAGCAGATGAATTCACAAGGATTTTAACACTTGCATCAAATGAATTTTCAATGACTTCCAAAAGGTTGGCATTAGCCAAGTCCTTTTGCATAGGGAATGTTGCCTAATTCTAAGTCGAAGTCTCAGATCAAATCCAACAGTCCACATAAACATTTTTTAGGGTTTTTGTTGTTTATTAAGTATCTTAAGGCCAAAAGACCACAAACACAAACAAAATACACAAGCAAGTATATACAATCACAATTCATGGCTCAAGTGAGCAAAGTGAAAAATGACATAAACAAAAACAAGTCAAATGGTATGTATAATAGCAAAATGATAAAATGCTTGAATTTAAAGTGCATAAAAATAAATGACTTAAAATTAAAAGTTAGTCAAATGTTAGTTGGTTATAAGTTAGTGGAGTTTTGCTTTTTTTTAATTGTTTAAGTCATTCTTTGGAGAAAACTCAACCCTATATTCACAAGCATGGATCCTTGAATCAATACTTCTTCCAAAGGAAGAAAAAAAGCAAGTTTCCACACAATATCGTGAAAGGGGGGAGACTTACAACCTCACTTACTAGAATGTTATGCCTTTGTGTCAAAATTTAGCGCTATGTTAAGATTTGACTTATGTAGAAGTCGCAACTATCTGAGGTAGGGCAATAAAGATTTTGGTGTTAATGAATGTTAGAGATATGGTATAATGAACCATACTCCTAAAACATACCACACACAAAAAGAAAATGATCAAAGGGTGGACCTACACTCATCCATACTTGTATTGGTTCATGAACCAATTAGCCTTAGGATATTGAGATGTCATTGGCCAATGAGAGGAGTGGGATAGAAAGGGATTGAAGATGAAGAGAGAGGGGAAATGAGACAAACACAAATTGGTCATGAGAGGAATTTTATCAAATTAAAATAATTCATTCATTTTGGGAGATGAAATGTACATTTCATCAATCCCCTAAATCCAATGATTTTAATCCAACAAAAGTCAAATCAACCTTGACCAAGGTCCAAACATAATAGTCAAATTCACAAGTCAATAAAAATAGTTCAACACAATTTATTTTCAATTAAACAAATTAAAAACCAATTAAAAATGCATTAAATTAAATTATATTTGATCAAAAGCATAAAACCTCTTCAAAACACCAAATTAATGGCCAAGAGATTTATCATAGGTCGAACAAGGACAAAGGACCTTGGAGAAAAAATTTCACTATTTTTGAAAAGTCAGGAGTATTTTTAAACAATTAAAACAATGCACAAAAACAATTAAATCATGAAAAAAATCAATATTGATCCAAAAAATAATTTTAATTCAGAAAATGAAAGAGAAAAATATTTGAATTTTTTTGGTGAAAGTCCCATATTTTTTGGATCAATAATGAAATTAATATGAATTAATGAAAATGAAGCAATAAAAATGAAAATTCAAAAATTCAAAAATTCAAAAATACGTGGACCATCTGATCTCCCTCATTAATTGAGGTGGCAGATCAGATGGTCCAAAACGTGCGTTCCATGTGGTCTTTAGTCAACTGAGTATCACGCGTGGTAATCACAATCAATGCCCCAAATTAAAACAATTTAAATGGATCATGTGGTTGAGAAGCTTGCCAACACATCGTCGAAGCCAGAGAGCTCTGGTCTTCTTCTCCGATGGACCTCACCGGGCTGGTCCACCTTCAACCATCACCAAAATGAAAAAGAAAGACATGGATTTAAAGAAAAAATGCTCAGGGGCTCGAATCTGGCCTCAATTTTGTCTAACTCCAAGTATATGAGAAGATACATGGAGTTGAATTTTGAGGATCATGAACTGAGTTGCTTCGATTTGACCTCAAAGCAACTCAATTTTGCTGCCTACATTGGTAGGACTACAAACAACCAAAAACCAACAAGAATAGTGGAGAAATAAGAGAGAATCGAAGAGTGGAAGTTTCTGAAAATTCACCTTCGAGTTGATCGAATTTGACGTGATCATGATCTGGAATTGATTGCTTTCTCCATCTCTTGCTTGCAGAAACCAAATAAATTGAGAATGGAAGTGAATTTATGGAGTTTGAACTTCCAAACAGAAGGTGAAGTTCAAGCTCTATTTCAAGAGAAATATCAAAAAATTCTATGGCAGTGAGGGTTCGCAGAGGTCTAGCAAAGCTTGGGCAAGGTGTTGATTCTGAATCTGAAACCTTAAGCTTGTTTAAATAGGTAATGTGTTTGATATTTACACCACTTGAAAATTTGACAAAAATAGTAATTCACTTGCATGGGTGCATGGGAAATCATTTGGGCCTCAAGAGTGATGCAATCCAACTCCAAATCGTGTACAAAGTCTGCTGAAACCATCATGTGCAAGCATGCAAATGGAAATGATTATGTGCAATTCAATCTTGCAAAAACACTTCTCATAATGAAGCCATGCGCAAGTCCTTCAATTTTGGTTCAAATGAGATAATCTTGAGTACCTTGGAAAGGTGAGATCAAGGGGAACAACTTTCATGTTGAACACGTTTTCATTTGAAGCTTGGATCCTGATGAATTTTGAGGTGGAAGTTTGGGAAATCAAAAATATTTGAAAATTTTCTAAGTCCCAAGTCAAACGTTCACTTCTTCCACCTTGAATAACTTTTTTTATGGACTTCAAATGAGAAAAGTTCCTTCATAAAAGTTTTATCTATTTCAAACCTCTTAAGTTTGGTCACAAATATGATTTCAGTTGGATTTGGCATGAAAGAGTTATGCATTTTAGAAGTTGAGGAAAATCACTTGTTCAATGGTATTGGTCCAAAATGACCTATAATGTGTCCTCTTGGAACATGCATTTGAAAGTTGAATTTGCACTTCCTCCGAACATAAAGGTTGAAGTAGACATCTTGAATTTGATCATGAAATTTGTATGGCTTTTATCCCATAAAAATTGAGCAAGTTATGATCTTGGGAAGTTGACCTCCAAACTAGGGTTCAAACAAAATGACATATAATCTTTCACCATAAAAAATGACTTCATAAAAAAAACTAATCTTGACCTAAATATTAAATTTGTTTGGAATGCAATTTAGAGTAACTTTTCTCTTGGAATCATTTTCATATGATAAAAATTTTAGAAGATAGGTTCTAGGGAACCCCAGTTTTGACCAATTGACTTTCTCTGGTCAACCACCATGAACTATCTTGCTAGCTTGACATTCTCTTGACTTTTGGGACTCATGGAGGATAATATATGCATAACATGATGAAATTTTAAATATCCCTTGAAATATTTGATCAATTGTTGAAGAAACTTGTTGAAGAAGTCACACAAGATACCTAGATGAATTAGGGTTTCCATGGCAAACCAACTCCAAACTCTTGATGATTTCTCGATCAAAATAACATGTGAAGATAACGAGGATCCATATATAATACTTATTGACAATGTAGACCAATTCTTGATTGAGCTAATTACAAAGAGGGTCTTAAACCCTAGATATGAACTTGATAGATCATAGGTGAGCATGCACACTACCTACAAAAGAGTTAAACTATACAATGATATATTTTTGGTATTTTTGTTAGAACACAAAGAAAAATGAAGTATGATACAATAAAATGTGATTCGTGATCTCTCCCAATACAAATCCAATAAATGAGGGGTAAAGACAAAACTAAGGTGTGATCCCAATGCTAATGCATATGATGAGATAACATGAGGGATCTTAGGGTCAAAATTGGGGTCTTACACTTCCCTCTGTAGCCAACCCCCTTACCTATAATCTCTGACATTTTATCAGTTTTGATTTGAAAACATCTTGTCGTTGGGTTTTGTTCATACTTTTCCCTTTTCCTTTGAAAACAAATAAAAGTGCGGTGGGGACTCTGGTTTTACTGAGTCAAGTTTATCCATAGCTTGATGGTCATGAATTTTTACCACTACAATGGGTAAGAAGGTAGAGATTCATGTAATTGATCCAGTTAGTGTTCAAACATGTCAGTCTGGTGAATCCAACGAATTGAAGACTAATGAGGATGATGAAGTGTTGCGCCTGATTAAAAGTAGTGAATTTAACATGATGGATCAGTTGCTTCAAACACCGTTAAAAATTTCTATGTTGTCATTGCTAATGAATTCTAAGGCACACACAGAAGCATTAAAAAGGTGTTGGAGAAAGCTTATGTTGAACACGATGTTACTGTGGATCAGTTTGACCACATTGTTGCCAATATCACTTCTTGCAACAATCTGAGTTTCTGCGACGAAGAACTTCCCAAGGAAGGCAGGAATCCCAATTTGGCACTCCATATTTCGATGAATTGCAAGGAGGATGCTCTGTCCAATGTTTTGGTTAATACAGGATCATCACTTAATGTATTTCTAAAGTCAACTCTATCAAGACTCTCCTATCAAGGCGCCCCGATGAGGTTTAGTGGCGTGGTTGTTAAAGCGTTAGATGGTTCTCGTATAATTGTCTTTGGAGAAATGGACCTTCCAGTGAAGATAGGTTCGAGTGATTTCTAAATTACTTTCCAAGTGATGGATATGCACTGGCCTATAGCTGCTTGTTGGGATGTGGCTTCATGAAGTTGGAGTTGTAACGTCTACTCTGCACCAAGAGCTGAAATTTGTGAAGAACGGAAAGCTTGTCATTGTTGGTGGAGAGAAGGCATTGTTGGTGAGCCATTTGTCATCTTTTACTTATGTTGATGTTAAGGACGAAGTTGGAACTCCGTTCCAAGCTTAGTCCATTGCTGATGAATGAAAGAAAGCTGGGGCACCCATGTCTTCTTTAAAAGATACACATGAGGCTATTCAGACTAGCAGTATTGATAAGTGGGGTCGCTTTGTTGAAGTTGTAGAGAACAAGAACATAGCAGGGATGGGATTTCAACAAGGGCCATTCAACGCCAATGTCAATGTTATACAACCAATTTTCCGCAGTGTATGGTTCATTCATGAGGATGATCAACACTTAACTGTCATTATTGAAGATTGTGATGAATACGAAGCTTACGCTAACTTTGTGACACATGGCCAGACTTGCAACAACTAGATTGTTGTTGATGTTCCTGTTGTTATGAACCATTCTAAGTAGTTTGTTTTCATTATTTTAAAGAAAAATCCTTCTCCTATCCAAAAGTGAACATTGTTGGGCATTTTCCTTATTTTCATCAATGAAATACAATTTTATTCATCCACATCTATGATGTTTTATTTTTTACTTTTTTCTTTTTTTGAAAATGGTAATCACAAATAACATAAATAAATAATAATCTTCCCATCTGCATAATATTTGTTTGCACTCCACTTCTCTAAAATCAAAATATCAAATCATTATGTAGGATGGTTCTTAAATCCATTGAATATAATGATCCTAGTCCATCTCCAAATTTTGATTTCCTTGTGTTTGAAGTTGAGGAAGAGAATGATGATGAAGGAGTATCTTATGAGTTATCATGTTTTCTTGAGCATGAGAAAAAATCCATTCAGCCGTTTGAAAAATAGATTGAATTAGTCAACTTAGGTTCTAATGATGAGGTAAAGGAAGTCAAGATTTGGTCTCAATTGTGTCCAGAGGCTAAGAAAGGGTTGATTGATTTTCTTCATGAATATTCTGATTTGTTTGCTTGGTCCTATCAAGATATGCCTGGTTTGGATTCTGAGATTGTGGAGCATAGATTTCCTTTGAAGCCAGAATGCCCACCGGTCAAGCAGAATTTGAGAAGAACTCATCCTGATATGGCAGTGAAGATTAAAGAGGAAGTGCATAAAGAAATTGATGATGGGTTTCTTGTTACCTCCGAGTATCCTCAGTGGGTGGCCAATATTGTGCATGTTCCTAATAAAGACGAAAAAGATTGTATGTGGGTTGATTATAGAGATTTGAATAAAGTCAGTCCTAAAGATGAATTCCCTCTGCCATATATTGATATGTTGGTAGACAATACAACTAAATTCAAAGTATTTTCTTTTATGGAAGGTTTAAAGAATACTGGTGCAATATACCAAGATGGCACCTGAAGATATGGAGAAGATCATATTCATTACACTGTGGGAAACATTCTATTATAGAGTGATGCCTTTCGGTTTAAAGAATGCTGGTGCAACATACTAGAGAGCTATGATCACTCTTTTTCATGATATGATGCATAAAGAGATTGAATTCTATTTTGACGATATGATTGCTAAGACAAGTGATAAAGAAGAGCATGTTGAGCAATTATTGAAGCTATTCCAGCATTTGAGGAAATATAAACTCCGCTTGAATCCTAATAAGTGTACTTTTGGTGTTCGTTCTCTTAAGTTGTTGGGATTTATTGTCAGCGAGAAGGGTATTGAGGTTGATCATGCCAAGGTCAAAGCAATATAAGAGACGTCTGCTCCCAAAACTGAGAAGCAAGTCAGAGGTTTTCTCGGTTGCTTGAAATATATCTCAAGATTTATATCGCATATGACTGCCACATGTGAACCTATATTCAAGCTTCTTCAGAAAGATCAGTCTTGTGATTGGACCGAAGATTTCCAGTAAGCTTTTGATAGTATCAAAGAGTATCTGCTTAAGCCTCTGATTTTGTCTCCGCATGTTGAAGGAAGACCGTTGATCATGTATTTGACGGTGCTAGAAGAGAGTATGGGATGTTGTAGCAGTAAATTCATGACCATCAAACTATGGATAAGTTTAACATTAATAAAACTAGAGTCGCCACCGTGTTTTTATTGTTTCCAAAGGGAAAGGGAAAAGCACGAACAAAACCCAAAGATAAGAAGTTTTCAAGTCAAAACTAATAAAATTCCAGAGATTAAAGATAAGGGGATTGGTTACACAGAGGGAAGGTGTTAGCACCCAAAGTGTCCTAGGTACTCCTAGGGAGACCCTTTTTATGTGTGCATATGTCTTTGGTATAAAAGATGTGTGAGAAAAATAGAATGTGAGGATGACAAAAGAATTTATTGATTATATTTTTGTGTTTGACAAGACTTTCGGACTTGTGCCTACGTACCAACAAAAAAATGAGGGATCAAAACCTCGTAGTACGTGGTAAAATTTCAACGTTGGTGAATTGTTTCTAACAAAAGATTTAATAAGAAAAAGGCACAAAAGGCCAAAAGTTTGAATGGAGTTTTTAGTTCTTTTTGTCTTTTGAAATTTTAAGTCAATATGATTAAATTTATTTACAAATTTGATTTAAGAAAGAGTTTGAAAACTCATTGGCTTTTGGCCAAAGTATCTAATCATTAAAACAAAGTCTAAGTTTGAAATCACAACCAAAAGAAAGTTTTTGAAAAGGGGGAGAGATTTTTGAAATTTAAGAAGTAGGAGGAGATGAAAAGGCTATCCTAAGCATAAAATTAAAAGTTAAGAGTTGAAAAGATCTGACCAATGGGATGCAATCCAACAGACAAGAATGTCATGTAGAAAACCCACTTTCCAAATTTGGACTTTGAACCAAGCAATAATTAATAAGCAATTAGCAATATCTAGAAATCATGAAGATCAAGGCATCAAATAAATATAGCCACATCCAAGCAAGCAATCCCAAATGCTAGCAGTCTTCTTTGTCTTCACATGTATCATATGAAATGTTCCTTGATCAACTCAAAGCAAAGCATCAGATACAAGACCAAAATAACAATTAAGCACAAAGACTGAGTAACAGATGAATTCAAACAAGATCCAAGGCTTGTATCAGATGGAGGCTCAGTTCACAATACCTTGGTCTCAAAATGTTGACATTTGCCAAGTCCTTTTTGCATAGGGAATGGTGCCTAATCCTAAGTCAAAAAGTTCAGATCAAGATCAACAGTCCACCAAATGTTTTTTAGGGTTTTTTTTTTCTTTATTAGGTATTTTAAGGTCCTAAGACCACAAGCAAAACCAAAACACACAAACAATATATACAATCGCAAGATATGGCTCAAATGAGCAAAGGGAAAATGACATAAACATAAACAAGTTAATTGAAATGTAAATGGTAATGAATGATAAATGACTGAAATTTAAATTGCATAAAGTAAATGACTTGAAAGTAAAGCAATATTAACAAGAAATAGTCAAATGTTAGCAAAGGATAGTCAAGGTTAGCGGTGGCTTTTAATTGATTAAGTCATTCTTTGGAGAACACTCAACCATTATTTCACATGTGTGAATCCTTTAACCAAGACATCTTCCATGAGAATGGCTTCAACTTAGATAATTCAACAAGTATGCCACTAGCTCTCATGAAAGTAAAAAAAGTCAAATCTCCACACAATACCATGAAGAATGGGAGACTTACAAACTCACTTACTAGAATGTTATGCCATTAGGGTCAAATTTAGCTCTATGTTAAGCAATTGTAATTGGACCTATGTAGAAGTCACAACTATCTGAGGCCGGGCAATAAAAATTTATGTTTTAATGCATGTTAGAGATTTGGTATGAAGAACCAAACTCCTAAAACATACCACACACTAAAAGAAAAGATCAAGAGGGAGGGACCTATCTCAGTCATACTTCTATTAGTTAATCTGACACAAGGTCATTGATGAACCAATTAGCCTTAAGACATTAGAGATTTCATTGGTCAAATGAAGAAAGAATAAGGATCAAGATGAACAGGGAGGGGAACATAGAAACACAAATTGACCTAGGGAGGATTTCAACAAATCAAAACCATTCATTCATTTTGGGAGATGAAATATACATTTCATCAATCCCCTAAATCCAATGGTTTTGATCAAACAAAAGTCAAATCAACCTTGACCAAGGCCCAAACAGAAAGTCAAACATCACAAGACCATAAAAATGGCTCAACATAATTTTTAGGCATTTAATCAATTAAAAATCCAATTAAAAGTGAATTACAATACATTTTAATTTGGTCAAAACCTAAAATCCATTCAAAACACCAAATCAATGGCCAAGGGATGTATCCTAAGTCAAATAAGGTCAAAGGACCTTAGACAAAATATTTCATGATTTTTGAAAAGTCAGAAGTATTTTTAAACAATTAAAAATATGCATAAAAACATTTAATTCATGAAAAATATCAAAATTAATCCAAAAAATGATTTTAATCCAGAATATGAAAGAGAAAAATATTTAAATGTTTTTGGTGAAAGTCCAATATTTTTTGGATTAAAATTGAAATTAATTTGAATTAAACAAAATAAAAGGATTAAACATAAAATCAGAAATTAAAATAAAATGAGAAAAAACAAGGGCCATCAGATCTCCCTCATTAATTGAGGTGGCAGATCTGATGGCCACACTCTCGCTCCCCACGGTAGTCTTCAGTCAATGCAATATACGCGTGGTACTCAAAAGCAATGGCTCAGATTATAACATCTGTAGCGGTAAATTCATGATCATCAAACTATGGATAAGCTAGACGTCAATTAAACCAGAGTCGCCACCGCGCTTTTATTGTTTCTAAGGGAAAAGGGAAAAGTACGAATAAAACCCAAAAATAAGAAGTTTTCAAATCAAAAATAATAAAATGTCAGAGATTACAAGTAAGGGGGTTGGTTACACAGAGGGAAGGTGTTAGCACCCAAAGTGTCTTAGGTACACCTAGGGAGACCTTTCTTGTGTGCATATGAGTTTTTGTACAAGTGATGTTTGCAATAAATAGAATGGAGGGATGAGAAAAGAATTCATTAATTATATTTTTGTGTTTGACAAGACCTTCGGACTTGTGGCTACGTACCAACATAAAAATGAGGGATCAAAACCTTGTAGTTCGTGGTAACAATTTTAAAATGAATGAGTTGCTTTTAACAAAAATTTAAAGTTAACAAAGGCACAAAAGGCCTAAAAAGGTTTTCATGAGTGATAGTTCTTTTTGGTTTTTGAAATTTTAAGTCAAGTATAGTTAGGTTTATTTACAAGTTTGATTAAGAAAAAGAGTTTAAAAAATGCAATGGCATAAGGCCAAAGTTTCTAATCTGCAATAAAGTCAAGGTTTAGAAAACACAAGCAAAGAAGATTTTAAAAGAAGGGAGAGATTTGAAATTAAAGAAGTGGGAGGAGATGAAGATACTAATCCTAACCAATGGGCTGCAATTCCAACAGACAAGAATGTCATATAGAAACCCAAATTTCCCTTGGGGTTTAGAATCAACCAATATCAATACACAAATATCAAGACGAAGAGAAAGGCATCAAATAAAGATAGCCACATCCAAGCTTAGCAACTCCATGATCTTCTTCCAAATTCCCATGTACCAGATGACTTCAAAGATGGCATTAGACACAGGTTCAAAGTAACAACTTCAAATATGATCATGTTGCAAATGAACTCAAATGGATCTCCCATATTATATCAGATGTATGCTCACTTCACAAGCACTTGGTTTCATGAAAGTTGGCATTGGCCAAGTGCTTTTGCATAGGGAATGTTGCCTAAATTCTAAGTCTAATAGTGTCATACCAAACCAACAGTCCACACAACATGTTTTTTAGTGTTTTTTGTTCTTATTATGTGCATTAAGGTAAAGAGACCATAAAAACAAACAAGTATATACAAACACAAGATATCACAAATTATGGCCCAAGTGGGCAAAGTGAAAATGATATTAAAGTAAACAAATTGAATGGTATGAATAATGGAAAATGAATAAATGCTCAAAATTTAAAGTGCATAAAAGTAAATGACTTGAAATTAAATGTTAGTTGTTAGCTTATTAGAAGTTAGTATTGCTTTTGCTTTATTTTGTTTAAGTCATTCTTTGGAGAACACTAAACCCACTTGTCACAAGCATGGATTCTTGAACCAAGACATCTTCCAAAGGAAGGAAAAAGGCCAAGTTTCCATACAATACTATGAAAGAGGGGAGACTAACAATCTCACTTACTAGAATGCTATGCCTTTTCGTGTCACAAATTTAGCACTAGGTTAAGCAATCGTAATTGGACTTATGTAGAAGTCACAACTATTTGAGGTCGGGCAATAGAATTTTGGTGTTAATTCATGTTAGAGACATAGTATGATGGACTATGCTCATGAGACATACCACATACAAAAAGAATATGCAAAAGAGTGGACCTAATGTCATCCATACTCATGTTGATTTTTTCAATCAACTAGCCTTAGGATATTGAGATGTCATAGGTCCATGACATGAATGAAATAAGAATGGGAATGAGATGAAGAGGGAGGGGGAATGGAATCAACACAAATTGGTCAAAGGAGGACTTTTATCAATTTAAGATCATTCATTCATTTTGGGAGATGAAATGTACATTTCATCAATCCCCTAAATCTAATGATCTTAACTCAATAATGTCAAATCAACCTTGACCAAGGCCCAACATCACAAGTCAAACTCAACAAGTCAATTAAAATGGCTCAACAAAATTTATTTGGCATTTAATCAATTAAAAACAATAAAATATGCATTAAATTAAATTATGGTTGGTAAATTTCCTAAAACCTAATCAAAACACCAAAGAAATGGCCATGACATTTATCATAGGTCAAACAGGGTCAAAGGACCTTGGAGAAAAAATTTCATCATTTTTGGAAACTTAAAACTATTTTTAAACAATTAAAAACATTCACAAAATCAATTAATTGATAAAAAATATTAATATTCATCCAAAAAATAATTTTAATTCAAAATATGAAAGAGGATTTTATTTAAATTTTATTGGTGAAACTCATATTTTTTGGATCAATATTAAAATAATATGAATTAATGAAAATAACATAATTAAAATGAAATTCAAATAATTAGAAAAATGTGGACCACTTGATCTCCCTCATTAATTGAGGTGGCAGATCAAGTGGCCACAAACGCGCGTTCCATGATGGAGTTGAGTCAGCGCCCCACATAAGTGAAAATCAAAACCAACGCTCGTGGTTAAAACAATTTGAATAGATCATGTGGCTCTGGACCTTGCCAACTTACCACCGGAGCAAACCTCTAGTCACGTTCTCAGGCGAGCCTCGTTGGACTGGTCCAGTTATAACCATCGCTAAAATAAAAAAGAACGACATGATTTTGAAGTAAAAATGGCACTGAGCACGAATCTGACCTCAATTTATCCTAACTCCATGTATATTGAGAGATACATAGAGTTGGAATTTGAGGTGTATGATCTGAGTTGCTTCGATTTGACCTCAAAGCAACTCAATCTTCTTGCCTACATTGGTAGAACTTTAGACAACCAAATAACCAAGAGAATTATGGAGATTTGAGTGAGAATCGAAGAGATGAAACTTTCTAGAAAGTACCTTCAATGCAGGTCAGAATGTGCTTGCTCTTGCTTTAATTCGTGTTTTATCTCCCTCAGTAAGCTTGCAGAAGTTGAGTAGAATCAACCAAAGGCTTTGGATCCCCGGAGTTTTGAATCTCAAAACAGTGAGATTCAAACTCAATTTTCAAAGAAAATTCTCGGGATTATCCTATCAAATAGAAGGGTTTGGGATCTTGGAGCAAAGCTGGCGCGAAGGGATTCTCAATTCTGAACCTAGAGGCTTTTATTATAGTTGAATCACCTGTTATTTGAACCTTCAGATTGAACTTCCAAATTTGGAAATGGATGATGCATGCTTGCATGGGCGTGTACAAGCCCATGAAGTCAGTCCTTTAGGTCCATAATCAAGTGTGGATGAGTTTGAAATCAACTTGGAATGCAAGGCAAATGTGTATAGTTGTTTGAAGTTTTGATTTTGCCAAATGATGATGCCATGTTTAAGCCATGCGCATACCATCCAAATATTGTCCAAAATGGATGAAATTGGACTTTTTTGAAAGGCTAGTGTAGCGGGAAATTCATGATCATCAAGCTATTGACAAGCTAGAGATCAATTAACAAAAGTTGCCACCGCGCTTTTATAGTTTCCTAGGGAAAAGGGAAAAGTACGAACAAAACCCAATAAGTAAGAAGTTTTCAAATAAAAACTAATAAAAATTAGAGATCACGGGTAAGGGACCAGTTATACAGAGGGAAGCTGTTAGCACCCAAAGTGTCCTAGGTACTCCTAGGGAGCCCTTTTTGTGTGCATATGTATTTTGTACAAAGTGATGTTTACAAACAAATAGAATGGGGGGATGAGAAAAGAATTCATTAATTATATTTTTGTGTTTGACAAGACCTTCGATTTTGTGCCTACGTACCAACATAAAAATGAGGGATCAAAACCTCATAGTTCGTGATACAAATTTCAAAATGGGTGTATTGATTTTAACAAAATTTAAGTTTGAAAGGCACAAACGCCCAAAATGATTTGAATGAGTTAGTTCTTTTTTGGCTTTTTGAAAGTTTAAGTCAAGTATAGTTAAGTTTATTCATAAGTTTGATTTAAGAAAAGAAGTTTAAAAATGCAATGGCATAAGGCCAAAGTTTCTATCTTTTTTTTTGCAAAAGTGGTCAAAGTCTTAGAACAAAAGTAGTTCACACAAAGAAGATTTTCAAAATGGAGGGAGAGATTTTGAAATTAAAGAAATGGGGAGAAGATGAATAGACTATCCTATACACAAAAATTTAAAAGTTTAGAATTGAAAAGATCTGACCAAGTGGGTAACAATCCAATAGACAAAAATGTCAATAGAAACCCAGAATTCCCTTGGACTTTTAGAATCAAGCAACACACAAATGAACAATTATATTATCTCGAAGAGCAAGGCATCAAATAAAGATGGCATCATCCAAGCTTATCCATTCCATGATCTCCCTAAAAAAAATAGCCCATGTATCAGATGAATTTCAAAATTGGAAGCACTTGGTTCTTCAATAAGTTGGCATTGGCCAAGTCCTTTAGCTTAGGGAGGTTGCCTAGATTCTAAGTCCATTTGTCAAAGATCAAGCCAACAGTCTACTCAAAAGTTTTTTAGGTTTTTTTTTTCGTTATTATTATGTATATTAATGATCAAAGACCAGACACCCAAGAAAAGTATATACAAACAAAATATATCACACAATATGGTCCAAATGGACAAAGTGAAAATTACATTATCATAAACAATTAGAATGATATGAACAATGGCAAATGAAATAAAGTGCTAAAAGTAAATTGCATTAAATTAAAAGCTTGAAATTAAAAGTTAGTAGTTAGTAGGTTAGAAGTTAATTTTGTTTTGCTTTTTCTCTTTCAAGACATTCTTTGGAGAACACTCAACCCACTAATCACAAGCATGGATCCTTGAACCAAAACATCTTCCAAAGGAAGGAAAGAAGGCCAAGTTTCCACATAATACCATTAAAGAGGGGATACTTACAATCTCACTAACTAGAATGCTTATGACTTTTATGTTAACAATTTAGCGCTATGTTAAGCAATCGTAATTGGACTTATGTAGAAGTCACAACTATTTGAGGTCGGTCAATAGAATTTTGGTGTTAAAGCATGTTAGAGACATAGTATAATGGACTATGTTCATGAAACATACCACACACAAAAAAGAATATGCAAAAGGTGTGGCCTAATGTCATCCATACTCATGTTAATTTTTCAATCAACTAGCATTAGGACTTTGAGATGTCATAGGTCAAATGGAATGAATGAATTAAGAAGAGGAATGAGTTGAAGTGGGAAGGGGATGAATGAAATCACAAATTGGTCAAAGGAGGACTTTTACCAAATTAATATCATTCATTCATTTTGGGAGATGGAATGTACATTCCATCAATCCCCTAAATCTAATGATATTAATTTGACAAAGTCAAATCAACCTTGACCAAGGCCCAACAACAATAAGCAAGCTCAAATAAGTCAATACAAGTGGTCAACAAAAAATAATTGGCATTTATTCAATTAAAAATAATAAAATAGTGCATTTAAATCAAGTATGTTTTGTCCAATTCCTAAAATCTCATCAAAACACCAAATAAATGGCCGTGAGATTTATCATAGGTCTAACAAGGTCAAAGGACCTTGGAGAAAGAATTTCATAATTTTTGGATATTTAAAAATATTTTTAAATAATTAAAATCAAATGCAAAATGAATTAATTCATGAAAAATAATAATAATGATCCAAAAAATAATTTTAATTCAGAATGTGAAAGAGAAAAATATTTGATTCTTTTTGGTTAAAGTCCCATATTTTTTAGATTAATATTGAATTTAATATGAATTATTGAAGAAAATGAAATTAAAATAAAAATTCAGAAAATCAAAAATACATTGACCATTAGATCTCCCCCATTAATTGAGGTGGCAGATCAGATGGTCCCTAGCGCGCGTTCCACATGGACTTGAGTCAACAACGTTGCAACTTGGGTAATCAATACCAACGATCAAGATTAAAATGCAATGGATGGATCATGTGGTTCAGAGCCTTGCCAACTCATCACCGGAGGCAGAGCTCCGGTCATCTTCTCTGGTGGACCTCACCGGACTGGTCCACCATGAACCATCACCAAAAAGAAAAACAAGGACATGATCTTAAAGAAGAAATGGCTTTGAGCTCGAATCTGACCTCCATTCACTCCAACTCCAAGTATATTGAGAGATACGTGGAGTTGAAATTTGAGGTACATGAACTGAGTTGCTTCGATTTGACCTCAAAGCAACTCAAACTTCTTGCCTACATTGGTAGGACTTCAGACAACCAAAGAATCAATATAATTGAGCAAGAATTTGAGGGAATCGAAGAGTTAAAAATTTCTAAAAAATACCTTCAATGGAGGTCTGGATTCAACTGATCTTGATCTTGCTTGTGCTTGGACTCACTCCACTTGCTTGCGGGAGAAGGATTGAATGATTTAGAAGCTATGGATTCCTGGAGAATTGAATTCCAAAACAGTGCAGATTCAAGCTCAAATTCAAGAGAATTTTTCAGGCTTATCCTTTGAGAATTGAGGGTTTGAAATGGGGGATCAAAGTTGGCGCGATTGTGTGTGAATTTCTGAGAAATTGAAGCTCTATTTATAGCTGAAATGGTTAATAATTGCACACTCTAATTCACTTTCCAATTTTTGCAAATGGTGATGTAATGGTGCATGGGCGTGCATAGGCCCATGAAATGATTGTTTGAGGTCCACAAATGAACATCAGATGCTCTGAAGTAAGCTTGGATTGCAAGGCAAATGCACATTGATGCTTGAAGTTTGATCCATGCCAAGTGATGTCATCCTATTTAAGTCATGTGCAACCTATATATTTATTGTCCAACATGAATGAATTTGAGCTCTTTGAAAAGGTGATATCAAGAACAACTTTCATGTTCAACACTTTTTCATTTGGAGATTGGAACTTGGAGAAATTTGAGGTGGAAGTTTGGAAATTTTTGACATATCAAAGTTTTTTTAAGTGACAAGCCATATGTCTCAATATTCCACCTTGCTTAACTTTTTACATGAGCTTCAAATGAGAAAGGTGTCTTCATTAAAGTTGTATCTCTCTAAAAGACCTTAAAAATGATCACCAATTTCATGTCATTTGGATTTGAAATGATAGAGTTATGCATTTTTTGAAGTTTGGAAAAATCACTTGATCAATGGTATAGGTCAAAAGTGACCTATAATGTAGCCTCATATCACATGCTAAAAAAAGTTGAATTAGCTCCCACTCCAAACATCAAAGTTGACGTAGACACATTGAATTTGATTGTGAAACTTGGAAATCTTTCATCTCATAAACATTGAGCAAGTTATGGCCTTGGGAAGTTGACTTTCAAATTAGGGTTTAGACAAAATGACCTATAATGTTTCAACATAGAAAATGATTTTCCAAGCAAAACTAGCTCTAGGTCTAAACATTAAAGTTGTTTGGAATGTCATTTATAGAAAGTTTTATCTTGGAATCATTTTCATATGGTGAAAAATGTGGGAGATAGGGTCTAGGGAGACCTAGTTTTGATCAGATGAATCCATCTGGCCAACCACCATCAACCAACTTGCTAATTTCCAATTCTCTTGACTTTCTTGGCTCATGGTAGATCATATATGCATAAGATGATGATATTTGAAGTTTCCCTTGAGAAATTTGATTAAATGGTGAGATAGCTTGTTGGAGAAGTTACTCAAGATACCTAGTCAAACTAGGGTTTCCAAGGCAAATCACCCTCAAAATCTTGAAGAAAACATGATCAACATAACATGTAGAGATCATTGGGAC
This sequence comes from Lathyrus oleraceus, assembly GCF_024323335.1. Taxonomy (NCBI): domain Eukaryota; kingdom Viridiplantae; phylum Streptophyta; class Magnoliopsida; order Fabales; family Fabaceae; genus Lathyrus; species Lathyrus oleraceus. Next base: position 446,548,163 of record NC_066581.1, read on the forward strand.
TTGCATATGATGTTCATAACCATTCTTGAATTAATTCTTGGTTGTGTTCTTAGTTCATAAGGGTCTCAACCCTAGATGTGAACTTGATGAATAAATGAGATCATGCTCTACCTACAAATGAGTTAGATAAATGCAAAGACATGTTTTTGGTATTTTAGTTAGTAGAATGATAATATAGAAGTATGATATAATCATAGAGTGCTTGGTGATCTCTCCCAAAAAAAAACCAATGAAGGAGGCGTAAGAGATTGCCAAGGTATGATCCAAATGTTAATCTTATGATGGAATTGCATGAGGAATCTTAGGGTCGAAATTGGGGTCTTACAGCTAGATTAAGAGGAACAACTCTTATGTTGAACACTTTTCCATTTAAAACTTGTATCATGGTGAATTTGGATGTGGATGTTGGGAATTTTTAACATATCAAAAAAAATTCTAAGTGTCAAGCCATATGTTCACTTATTCCACCTTGGCTAACTTTTGGTGTGAGCTTCAAATGAGAAAAGTGTATTCATCAAAGTTGTATCTATTTCAAAGAACTCCAAAATGGTCACAAAATTGACCTCATTTGGATTTAAAATGAACGAGTTATGCATTTCTGAAGTTGAGGAAAATCACTTGTTCAATGGTATTGGTCCAAAATGACCGATAATGTATCCTCATATAAAATGCTCATAAAAGTTGAATTAGATTTTCCTCCAAACAACAAAGTTTTAGTAGAAACCTTGAATTGGATTGTGAAACTAGGAAATCTTTCATCTCATAAAGAATGAGCAAGGTATGGCCTTGGGAAGTTGACCTCCAAATTAGGGTTTAAACAAAATGACTTATAATCTTTCAACATAAAAAATGACTTTCCAAGAAAAACTATATCTAGACCTCAACATAAAAAATGTTTGGAATGTTATTTAGAGTAACTTTTCCCTTGGAAGCATTTTCATATGATACAAATTATAGTAGATAGGGTCTAGGGGACCCCAGTTTTGATCAGATGAAATCCTCTGGTCAACCACCATCAACCATCTTGCTAGCTTATAATTCTCTTGACTTTTGGGACTCATGGGAGACCATATATGTATAAGATAATGGAATTTGAAGTATCCCTTGAAATATTTGATCAATTGTTGAAGAAGTTACACAAGACACTCAGCTTAACTAGGGTTTCTAAGGCAAACCAAATTGAAACTCTTCATAATTTGATGATCAAAATAACATGTGAAGATCATAGGGACTCATATATGATATCTAAAGCCATTGTAGACCAATTCTTGATTGATCTCTTAGCCATGAGGGTCTTAAACCCTAGATATGATCTTGATGGGTCAAAGGTGATCATGTGCCCTTCCTACAAAAGAGTTAGACAAATGCAAAGACATACTTTTGGTATTTTGGTTAGTAAAGATGATAAAATACAAAGTATGATACAATCACATGGGGATTGGTGATCTCTCCCAATGCAAACCCAATGAGTGAGGGGTAAGGAGGATGCCAAGGTATGATCCCAATGCTAATGCATATGATGAGATAGCAGCATATAGGGTCTTACAATTGCCCTTATTTAAGGACATTCTAATTGAGGATGTGAAGGTTAAAATCTTCATATCGACTTAGTAGAATGGGCTTAAATAACAACATATAGGAATAAATTTTGGTCCCTAAGATACCTCATGATGCATATGATATGAATTTTAAAAGAAATCTTTGTGGGGAAATGTTTCCACAAAGGAAAAGAAATCAGAGAGATCGGAGATCCGCAAGAGCGTAATGCATTCCATAAGGAAAACTCACTAGAGAGACAGAGACTCTGAGCGGAGTAAATGACTATGCGTATGCCAGGATATGACTTAAAAACTACTGGGAGACACGAGGGATTCCATGAAAAATGGAAAGACTTAGCCCGGGGGACAAAAGGAACATCTGTAGGGGAAACAGGTAGCTCAGAACAAAGTTGAAATACTCGAACCATGCAGCAACAACGATTTCACTAAGGAACACACACTCAACTCGACTGGGGAAGAAAATACCTTCAACACAGGAGGAGCAAAGATATATTATCCACTACCAGTTACTGGGTACGGAGATAATAAAATATGACAGGGAGGACATCTGTTACCGGTTAGGGTAAACATATCAAGGATGACTCGTTGAGGGCCTCCATGAGGTATATTCATTACAGGTTACTGGGTAAGAATAAAATTGTTGGGAAAAGCTAAAAATAGACTTTACAACTACCGGCTACTGGGCAAAAGACCAAAAGTAGAGAATATCCGTCACTGGTTAGAGTAAACATATCAAGGATAGACTTAGAGGAAAGAAAATCTGTCATCGGTTAAGATGAACATATCAAGGATAGACTTGCCTGGGGATGTTAAGGAGGATACCCGTCATCGGTTAAGATGAACATATCAAGGGTAAACTGCCTGAACAAAAGGTAGGAATTACATCTATCAAATGCTGGATAGAATACCAAAAAGAGAATACTTGTCACCGGTTAGGATGAACATATCAAGGATAGACTCCGGGGGAAGAATAGGAATTATATCTATCGATTATTGGATAGAAAACCACAAAAGAATATATGTCACTAGTTAGAGTGAACATATCAAGGATAAACTCTGCAAAGGGGAGAAAAGCAGAATTTATAATTATCGGTTACTGGGCAGAAGACCTCAAACAAAAGGAAACCCGTCATCGGTGAAATTCTAGTTATCAGACTTTCGATGTCACACGGGTTGTTATGACATCCGATTCTCTGTAGACAAGAATTATGCAGAACTTAAAAGTAAGTGCAGTAAATAACACAAGTAATTGTTTACCCAGTTCAGTCCAACATGACCTACGTCTGGGGGCTACCAAGCCAGGGAGGAAATCCACTATCAGTAGTATTAATTCAGACCTTAAACCAACTGTTTAACCGTATCATTTAATACCTACCAAATGCAATTTCAATCTTACACTAAGATCAGAGTTCCTATTAACTTCCCCTCAATCACCTCAGTGATTACAACCTTTAATTACTATTAAAGACACTTGTGAAGTCACACTTCAAACAACTCTTGATTGTGCTTAACAGCTTTTATCAAGATACACAACACTCACGCTTAAAAGCTTAGAGTGACACAACACTTACAACTCAATGAACACCCTATACCAATGCAATCATCTATGTGATAATAGCTTGGCTTACAAGATACGTCTAATACAAGACTCACAAAAATACAGCAGTGAAGTATGATGGACACACTAAATCTTCACGCCTAAAAACCCTAGTTTTGAAAGAAGGATTGCCATCCTTTTATATTGCAGCACTTGGGCCTTGTACTTGTATTCTCCTGAATTTAAGGTCACGCGAGGTCCCCTAAATTCCACATCTAGGTTACTAATAAATAGGCTATTTGTTAGGTTCATTAATTGTAGCTTGGTTGTTGGTTTCCTGGATTTTCTCTTAGCTGTTGAATCCTTGAAGAATAGCCTGAGAAAAATGCTGAAACAGAAAAACTAAACAACCTACAATATAACATATGCTGTCAAGAATGAATGTCACAACATTCAGTTTGACATCCATATCAAGGACCATATGCTAAGTCTGTTTTTCCTGAAAACAGACTGTACAAATTGCTGTACTGTACAAAATCAATCTGTCCATGCTTCAGTATCAGCGTACATTATTAAATGTCAAAACATCCAATTTTGACATTCACACATAGAGACTTACATCAGATCTGTTATCCTCTTGATAAGCAGACTGACAATAAATACTGAGTTATAGTAGAACACCACCTGTTCTATTCCTCAGTATCTGCTGACAGGGATGAATGTCACAACATCCAGTTTGACATTCAATAAATCCTGTATTAGCTAATCCTGCAGTACACTACTCAGAATGTCATGACATCAGCTTAACTAGGGTTTCTAAGGCAAACCAAATTGAAACTCTTCATAATTTGATGATCAAAATAACATGTGAAGATCATAGGGACTCATATATGATATCTAAAGCCATTGTAGACCAATTCTTGATTGATCTCTTAGCCATGAGGGTCTTAAACCCTAGATATGATCTTGATGGGTCAAAGGTGATCATGTGCCCTTCCTACAAAAGAGTTAGACAAATGCAAAAACATACTTTTGGTATTTTGGTTATTAAAGATGATAAAATACAAAGTATGATACAATCACATGGTGATTGGTGATCTCTCCCAATGCAAACCCAATTAGTGAGGGGTAAGGAGGATGCCAAGGTATGATCCCAATGCTAATGCATATGATGAGATAGCAGCATATAGGGTCTTACAGTTGCCCTTATTTAAGGACATTCTAATTGAGGATGTGAAGGTTAAAATCTTCATATCGACTTAGTAGAATGGGCTTAAATAACAACATATAGGAATAAATTTTGGTCCCTAAGATACCTCATGATGCATATGATATGAATTTTAAAAGAAATCTTTGTGGGGAAATGTTTCCACAAAGGAAAAGAAACCAGAGAGATCGGAGATCCGCAAGAGCGTAATGCATTCCATAAGGAAAACTCACTAGAGAGACAGAGACTCTGAGCGGAGTAAATGACTATGCGTATGCCAGGATATGACTTAAAAACTACTGGGAGACACGAGGGATTCCATGAAAAATGGAAAGACTTAGCCCGGGGGACAAAAGGAACATCTGTAGGGGAAACAGGTAGCTCAGAACAAAGTTGAAATACTCGAACCATGCAGCAACAACGATTTCACTAAGGAACACACACTCAACTCGACTGGGGAAGAAAATACCTTCAACACAGGAGGAGCAAAGATATATTATCCACTACCAGTTACTGGGTACGGAGATAATAAAATATGACAGGGAGGACATCTGTTACCGGTTAGGGTAAACATATCAAGGATGACTCGTTGAGGGCCTCCATGAGGTATATTCATTACAGGTTACTGGGTAAGAATAAAATTGTTGGGAAAAGCTAAAAATAGACTTTACAACTACCGGCTACTGGGCAAAAGACCAAAAGTAGAGAATATCCGTCACTGGTTAGAGTAAACATATCAAGGATAGACTTAGAGGAAAGAAAATCTGTCATCGGTTAAGATGAACATATCAAGGATAGACTTGCCTGGGGATGTTAAGGAGGATACCCGTCATCGGTTAAGATGAACATATCAAGGGTAAACTGCCTGAACAAAAGGTAGGAATTACATCTATCAAATGCTGGATAGAATACCAAAAAGAGAATACTTGTCACCGGTTAGGATGAACATATCAAGGATAGACTCCGGGGGAAGAATAGGAATTATATCTATCGATTATTGGATAGAAAACCACAAAAGAATATATGTCACTAGTTAGAGTGAACATATCAAGGATAAACTCTGCAAAGGGGAGAAAAGCAGAATTTATAATTATCGGTTACTGGGCAGAAGACCTCAAACAAAAGGAAACCCGTCATCGGTGAAATTCTAGTTATCAGACTTTCGATGTCACACGGGTTGTTATGACATCCGATTCTCTGTAGACAAGAATTATGCAGAACTTAAAAGTAAGTGCAGTAAATAACACAAGTAATTGTTTACCCAGTTCAGTCCAACATGACCTACGTCTGGGGGCTACCAAGCCAGGGAGGAAATCCACTATCAGTAGTATTAATTCAGACCTTAAACCAACTGTTTAACCGTATCATTTAATACCTACCAAATGCAATTTCAATCTTACACTAAGATCAGAGTTCCTATTAACTTCCCCTCAATCACCTCAGTGATTACAACCTTTAATTACTATTAAAGACACTTGTGAAGTCACACTTCAAACAACTCTTGATTGTGCTTAACAGCTTTTATCAAGATACACAGCACTCACGCTTAAAAGCTTAGAGTGACACAACACTTACAACTCAATGAACACCCTATACCAATGCAATCATCTATGTGATAATAGCTTGGCTTACAAGATACGTCTAATACAAGACTCACAAAAATACAGCAGTGAAGTATGATGGACACACTAAATCTTCACGCCTAAAAACCCTAGTTTTGAAAGAAGGATTGCCATCCTTTTATATTGCAGCACTTGGGCCTTGTACTTGTATTCTCCTGAATTTAAGGTCACGCGAGGTCCCCTAAATTCCACATCTAGGTTACTAATAAATAGGCTATTTGTTAGGTTCATTAATTGTAGCTTGGTTGTTGGTTTTCTGGATTTTCTCTTAGCTGTTGAATCCTTGAAGAATAGCCTGAGAAAAATGCTGAAACAGAAAAACTAAACAACCTACAATATAACATATGCTGTCAAGAATGAATGTCACAACATTCAGTTTGACATCCATATCAAGGACCATATGCTAAGTCTGTTTTTCCTGAAAACAGACTGTACAAATTGCTGTACTGTACAAAATCAATCTGTCCATGCTTCAGTATCAGCGTACATTATTAAATGTCAAAACATCCAATTTTGACATTCACACATAGAGACTTACATCAGATCTGTTATCCTCTTGATAAGCAGACTGACAATAAATACTGAGTTATAGTAGAACACCACCTGTTCTATTCCTCAGTATCTGCTGACAGGGATGAATGTCACAACATCCAGTTTGACATTCAATAAATCCTGTATTAGCTAATCCTGCAGTACACTACTCAGAATGTCATGACATCAGCTTAACTAGGGTTTCTAAGGCAAACCAAATTGAAACTCTTCATAATTTGATGATCAAAATAACATGTGAAGATCATAGGGACTCATATATGATATCTAAAGCCATTGTAGACCAATTCTTGATTGATCTCTTAGCCATGAGGGTCTTAAACCCTAGATATGATCTTGATGGGTCAAAGGTGATCATGTGCCCTTCCTACAAAAGAGTTAGACAAATGCAAAAACATACTTTTGGTATTTTGGTTATTAAAGATGATAAAATACAAAGTATGATACAATCACATGGTGATTGGTGATCTCTCCCAATGCAAACCCAATTAGTGAGGGGTAAGGAGGATGCCAAGGTATGATCCCAATGCTAATGCATATGATGAGATAGCAGCATATAGGGTCTTACAGTTGCCCTTATTTAAGGACATTCTAATTGAGGATGTGAAGGTTAAAATCTTCATATCGACTTAGTAGAATGGGCTTAAATAACAACATATAGGAATAAATTTTGGTCCCTAAGATACCTCATGATGCATATGATATGAATTTTAAAAGAAATCTTTGTGGGGAAATGTTTCCACAAAGGAAAAGAAACCAGAGAGATCGGAGATCCGCAAGAGCGTAATGCATTCCATAAGGAAAACTCACTAGAGAGACAGAGACTCTGAGCGGAGTAAATGACTATGCGTATGCCAGGATATGACTTAAAAACTACTGGGAGACACGAGGGATTCCATGAAAAATGGAAAGACTTAGCCCGGGGGACAAAAGGAACATCTGTAGGGGAAACAGGTAGCTCAGAACAAAGTTGAAATACTCGAACCATGCAGCAACAACGATTTCACTAAGGAACACACACTCAACTCGACTGGGGAAGAAAATACCTTCAACACAGGAGGAGCAAAGATATATTATCCACTACCAGTTACTGGGTACGGAGATAATAAAATATGACAGGGAGGACATCTGTTACCGGTTAGGGTAAACATATCAAGGATGACTCGTTGAGGGCCTCCATGAGGTATATTCATTACAGGTTACTGGGTAAGAATAAAATTGTTGGGAAAAGCTAAAAATAGACTTTACAACTACCGGCTACTGGGCAAAAGACCAAAAGTAGAGAATATCCGTCACTGGTTAGAGTAAACATATCAAGGATAGACTTAGAGGAAAGAAAATCTGTCATCGGTTAAGATGAACATATCAAGGATAGACTTGCCTGGGGATGTTAAGGAGGATACCCGTCATCGGTTAAGATGAACATATCAAGGGTAAACTGCCTGAACAAAAGGTAGGAATTACATCTATCAAATGCTGGATAGAATACCAAAAAGAGAATACTTGTCACCGGTTAGGATGAACATATCAAGGATAGACTCCGGGGGAAGAATAGGAATTATATCTATCGATTATTGGATAGAAAACCACAAAAGAATATATGTCACTAGTTAGAGTGAACATATCAAGGATAAACTCTGCAAAGGGGAGAAAAGCAGAATTTATAATTATCGGTTACTGGGCAGAAGACCTCAAACAAAAGGAAACCCGTCATCGGTGAAATTCTAGTTATCAGACTTTCGATGTCACACGGGTTGTTATGACATCCGATTCTCTGTAGACAAGAATTATGCAGAACTTAAAAGTAAGTGCAGTAAATAACACAAGTAATTGTTTACCCAGTTCAGTCCAACATGACCTACGTCTGGGGGCTACCAAGCCAGGGAGGAAATCCACTATCAGTAGTATTAATTCAGACCTTAAACCAACTGTTTAACCGTATCATTTAATACCTACCAAATGCAATTTCAATCTTACACTAAGATCAGAGTTCCTATTAACTTCCCCTCAATCACCTCAGTGATTACAACCTTTAATTACTATTAAAGACACTTGTGAAGTCACACTTCAAACAACTCTTGATTGTGCTTAACAGCTTTTATCAAGATACACAGCACTCACGCTTAAAAGCTTAGAGTGACACAACACTTACAACTCAATGAACACCCTATACCAATGCAATCATCTATGTGATAATAGCTTGGCTTACAAGATACGTCTAATACAAGACTCACAAAAATACAGCAGTGAAGTATGATGGACACACTAAATCTTCACGCCTAAAAACCCTAGTTTTGAAAGAAGGATTGCCATCCTTTTATATTGCAGCACTTGGGCCTTGTACTTGTATTCTCCTGAATTTAAGGTCACGCGAGGTCCCCTAAATTCCACATCTAGGTTACTAATAAATAGGCTATTTGTTAGGTTCATTAATTGTAGCTTGGTTGTTGGTTTTCTGGATTTTCTCTTAGCTGTTGAATCCTTGAAGAATAGCCTGAGAAAAATGCTGAAACAGAAAAACTAAACAACCTACAATATAACATATGCTGTCAAGAATGAATGTCACAACATTCAGTTTGACATCCATATCAAGGACCATATGCTAAGTCTGTTTTTCCTGAAAACAGACTGTACAAATTGCTGTACTGTACAAAATCAATCTGTCCATGCTTCAGTATCAGCGTACATTATTAAATGTCAAAACATCCAATTTTGACATTCACACATAGAGACTTACATCAGATCTGTTATCCTCTTGATAAGCAGACTGACAATAAATACTGAGTTATAGTAGAACACCACCTGTTCTATTCCTCAGTATCTGCTGACAGGGATGAATGTCACAACATCCAGTTTGACATTCAATAAATCCTGTATTAGCTAATCCTGCAGTACACTACTCAGAATGTCATGACATCAGCTTAACTAGGGTTTCTAAGGCAAACCAAATTGAAACTCTTCATAATTTGATGATCAAAATAACATGTGAAGATCATAGGGACTCATATATGATATCTAAAGCCATTGTAGACCAATTCTTGATTGATCTCTTAGCCATGAGGGTCTTAAACCCTAGATATGATCTTGATGGGTCAAAGGTGATCATGTGCCCTTCCTACAAAAGAGTTAGACAAATGCAAAAACATACTTTTGGTATTTTGGTTATTAAAGATGATAAAATACAAAGTATGATACAATCACATGGTGATTGGTGATCTCTCCCAATGCAAACCCAATTAGTGAGGGGTAAGGAGGATGCCAAGGTATGATCCCAATGCTAATGCATATGATGAGATAGCAGCATATAGGGTCTTACAGTTGCCCTTATTTAAGGACATTCTAATTGAGGATGTGAAGGTTAAAATCTTCATATCGACTTAGTAGAATGGGCTTAAATAACAACATATAGGAATAAATTTTGGTCCCTAAGATACCTCATGATGCATATGATATGAATTTTAAAAGAAATCTTTGTGGGGAAATGTTTCCACAAAGGAAAAGAAACCAGAGAGATCGGAGATCCGCAAGAGCGTAATGCATTCCATAAGGAAAACTCACTAGAGAGACAGAGACTCTGAGCGGAGTAAATGACTATGCGTATGCCAGGATATGACTTAAAAACTACTGGGAGACACGAGGGATTCCATGAAAAATGGAAAGACTTAGCCCGGGGGACAAAAGGAACATCTGTAGGGGAAACAGGTAGCTCAGAACAAAGTTGAAATACTCGAACCATGCAGCAACAACGATTTCACTAAGGAACACACACTCAACTCGACTGGGGAAGAAAATACCTTCAACACAGGAGGAGCAAAGATATATTATCCACTACCAGTTACTGGGTACGGAGATAATAAAATATGACAGGGAGGACATCTGTTACCGGTTAGGGTAAACATATCAAGGATGACTCGTTGAGGGCCTCCATGAGGTATATTCATTACAGGTTACTGGGTAAGAATAAAATTGTTGGGAAAAGCTAAAAATAGACTTTACAACTACCGGCTACTGGGCAAAAGACCAAAAGTAGAGAATATCCGTCACTGGTTAGAGTAAACATATCAAGGATAGACTTAGAGGAAAGAAAATCTGTCATCGGTTAAGATGAACATATCAAGGATAGACTTGCCTGGGGATGTTAAGGAGGATACCCGTCATCGGTTAAGATGAACATATCAAGGGTAAACTGCCTGAACAAAAGGTAGGAATTACATCTATCAAATGCTGGATAGAATACCAAAAAGAGAATACTTGTCACCGGTTAGGATGAACATATCAAGGATAGACTCCGGGGGAAGAATAGGAATTATATCTATCGATTATTGGATAGAAAACCACAAAAGAATATATGTCACTAGTTAGAGTGAACATATCAAGGATAAACTCTGCAAAGGGGAGAAAAGCAGAATTTATAATTATCGGTTACTGGGCAGAAGACCTCAAACAAAAGGAAACCCGTCATCGGTGAAATTCTAGTTATCAGACTTTCGATGTCACACGGGTTGTTATGACATCCGATTCTCTGTAGACAAGAATTATGCAGAACTTAAAAGTAAGTGCAGTAAATAACACAAGTAATTGTTTACCCAGTTCAGTCCAACATGACCTACGTCTGGGGGCTACCAAGCCAGGGAGGAAATCCACTATCAGTAGTATTAATTCAGACCTTAAACCAACTGTTTAACCGTATCATTTAATACCTACCAAATGCAATTTCAATCTTACACTAAGATCAGAGTTCCTATTAACTTCCCCTCAATCACCTCAGTGATTACAACCTTTAATTACTATTAAAGACACTTGTGAAGTCACACTTCAAACAACTCTTGATTGTGCTTAACAGCTTTTATCAAGATACACAACACTCACGCTTAAAAGCTTAGAGTGACACAACACTTACAACTCAATGAACACCCTATACCAATGCAATCATCTATGTGATAATAGCTTGGCTTACAAGATACGTCTAATACAAGACTCACAAAAATACAGCAGTGAAGTATGATGGACACACTAAATCTTCACGCCTAAAAACCCTAGTTTTGAAAGAAGGATTGCCATCCTTTTATATTGCAGCACTTGGGCCTTGTACTTGTATTCTCCTGAATTTAAGGTCACGCGAGGTCCCCTAAATTCCACATCTAGGTTACTAATAAATAGGCTATTTGTTAGGTTCATTAATTGTAGCTTGGTTGTTGGTTTCCTGGATTTTCTCTTAGCTGTTGAATCCTTGAAGAATAGCCTGAGAAAAATGCTGAAACAGAAAAACTAAACAACCTACAATATAACATATGCTGTCAATAATGAATGTCACAACATTCAGTTTGACATCCATATCAAGGACCATATGCTAAGTCTGTTTTTCCTGAAAACAGACTGTACAAATTGCTGTACTGTACAAAATCAATCTGTCCATGCTTCAGTATCAGCGTACATTATTAAATGTCAAAACATCCAATTTTGACATTCACACATAGAGACTTACATCAGATCTGTTATCCTCTTGATAAGCAGACTGACAATAAATACTGAGTTATAGTAGAACACCACCTGTTCTATTCCTCAGTATCTGCTGACAGGGATGAATGTCACAACATCCAGTTTGACATTCAATAAATCCTGTATTAGCTAATCCTGCAGTACACTACTCAGAATGTCATGACATCAGCTTAACTAGGGTTTCTAAGGCAAACCAAATTGAAACTCTTCATAATTTGATGATCAAAATAACATGTGAAGATCATAGGGACTCATATATGATATCTAAAGCCATTGTAGACCAATTCTTGATTGATCTCTTAGCCATGAGGGTCTTAAACCCTAGATATGATCTTGATGGGTCAAAGGTGATCATGTGCCCTTCCTACAAAAGAGTTAGACAAATGCAAAAACATACTTTTGGTATTTTGGTTAGTAAAGATGATAAAATACAAAGTATGATACAATCACATGGTGATTGGTGATCTCTCCCAATGCAAACCCAATTAGTGAGGGGTAAGGAGGATGCCAAGGTATGATCCCAATGCTAATGCATATGATGAGATAGCAGCATATAGGGTCTTACAGTTGCCCTTATTTAAGGACATTCTAATTGAGGATGTGAAGGTTAAAATCTTCATATCGACTTAGTAGAATGGGCTTAAATAACAACATATAGGAATAAATTTTGGTCCCTAAGATACCTCATGATGCATATGATATGAATTTTAAAAGAAATCTTTGTGGGGAAATGTTTCCACAAAGGAAAAGAAATCAGAGAGATCGGAGATCCGCAAGAGCGTAATGCATTCCATAAGGAAAACTCACTAGAGAGACAGAGACTCTGAGCGGAGTAAATGACTATGCGTATGCCAGGATATGACTTAAAAACTACTGGGAGACACGAGGGATTCCATGAAAAATGGAAAGACTTAGCCCGGGGGACAAAAGGAACATCTGTAGGGGAAACAGGTAGCTCAGAACAAAGTTGAAATACTCGAACCATGCAGCAACAACGATTTCACTAAGGAACACACACTCAACTCGATTGGGGAAGAAAATACCTTCAACACAGGAGGAGCAAAGATATATTATCCACTACCAGTTACTGGGTACGGAGATAATAAAATATGACAGGGAGGACATCTGTTACCGGTTAGGGTAAACATATCAAGGATGACTCGTTGAGGGCCTCCATGAGGTATATTCATTACAGGTTACTGGGTAAGAATAAAATTGTTGGGAAAAGCTAAAAATAGACTTTACAACTACCGGCTACTGGGCAAAAGACCAAAAGTAGAGAATATCCGTCACTGGTTAGAGTAAACATATCAAGGATAGACTTAGAGGAAAGAAAATCTGTCATCGGTTAAGATGAACATATCAAGGATAGACTTGCCTGGGGATGTTAAGGAGGATACCCGTCATCGGTTAAGATGAACATATCAAGGGTAAACTGCCTGAACAAAAGGTAGGAATTACATCTATCAAATGCTGGATAGAATACCAAAAAGAGAATACTTGTCACCGGTTAGGATGAACATATCAAGGATAGACTCCGGGGGAAGAATAGGAATTATATCTATCGATTATTGGATAGAAAACCACAAAAGAATATATGTCACTAGTTAGAGTGAACATATCAAGGATAAACTCTGCAAAGGGGAGAAAAGCAGAATTTATAATTATCGGTTACTGGGCAGAAGACCTCAAACAAAAGGAAACCCGTCATCGGTGAAATTCTAGTTATCAGACTTTCGATGTCACACGGGTTGTTATGACATCCGATTCTCTGTAGACAAGAATTATGCAGAACTTAAAAGTAAGTGCAGTAAATAACACAAGTAATTGTTTACCCAGTTCAGTCCAACATGACCTACGTCTGGGGGCTACCAAGCCAGGGAGGAAATCCACTATCAGTAGTATTAATTCAGACCTTAAACCAACTGTTTAACCGTATCATTTAATACCTACCAAATGCAATTTCAATCTTACACTAAGATCAGAGTTCCTATTAACTTCCCCTCAATCACCTCAGTGATTACAACCATTAATTACTATTAAAGACACTTGTGAAGTCACACTTCAAACAACTCTTGATTGTGCTTAACAGCTTTTATCAAAGCAGTGGATGGTGGCCATTCTTGTGGAATTTGGGCACCATGATCAATAATCAAGAGTTCATACAACTTGGGACATCATTTGAAGTCAAGTTCTCAAGGAATTAGGGTTTGGAAGTCATCAGTCAATGCACAGTCAGCCAAAAACCCTAAAAGTCAACTGTTGGTCAACTGTCCATTTAATCAATGATTGGGTGATTGGAATTGGTTGGTGAGAGTTCATTCATGTCCAAATAGTCATCATATATCATGCCAAACACCATCATGGAAGAATTTGGAGCCAGATCATGAATTTCCCAAAATGGAAACTGGGCCTGTAACTGAAACCTGCCATAAATGGAAAGTCTTGATCCTCAAACTTACATTTTGATACAAGCCTAAAATGAATTTTTGCCAAAAATGAAAGTTGAAGATCTTGTTCTCCCATTTCCAAAAAGTCCTAGAAATCTCAATTAAAATGTGTGGTTGGCAAGTTATGATCGAATCGATTTCAGAAAATCTTGAACTTAAAAGGGCCATATCTCCCAAACCGTTTGGCCAATTTTGGTGGGGTTTTTTCCTACAAGTCACATTTGATCCCCTCTCTCCAAAAATATAAATTTCATGAGCCAAAACCTCACCAATCAAAATGGCATTTTTTGACCAATTTCATTTAAATGCAAGTTTGACCAAGAGTTGACTTTTTGATATAAACATTTTTTCAACATTTGGCCAATTGGGAAAGCTCAGAAATGTCATTTAGAATGTGTTTGCAAAGTCAAATTATGCAGTACATGAGGCCATGGCTTGATTGCTTGAATTGTAAGAAAAGTACAATTTCACCATACTTGTCCATACCATCCACCATGCCTTGCCTTGGTACCTTCAAACAGAAAATCAGCAGGTCATTTGCTGTCATTAGAGCCTCATCTTGCTGCTAAAAAACCAGCAAAACAAGAAGCCATGTCCTAGTTGCTGAAGAATTGGAAAAAGTACATGTTTGCACCATACTTCCACAACCATGCTTGTACTTACACATAACAGTTTGGTGCATCAGATTTTCTGTCATGAGGACATAGCAGCAGCAACAACACATGACAGACCAACCAACTTTACTCATCCTAAAAGTCCACCTTGCTTTGGCATGTTTGGCAAAAAAGACTGTCAAAAAGAACTCCATGTTTCCATGACCATGCTTGGCACTGCACCTAGCAGTCTTGTCCATTTTTCTGTCATACCACAAACCCTTGGCAGCACATGACGAACCAAGGATTCACTCATGCAAAAGGCCTCACCTTGACATTTTCTCAAAGACTGCCTTACAAAACAGCACAAAACAGAACAGAAAACTTCACTTGTTTTTTTTCTGTCAACAAGAGCAGCAGCAGACCAAAAAAGAAACCCCTCTCACTTGCATTTCCAACTCTCAGTCCAAAAGCAACCTAACCTGGCCTTGGCTTGAGGCAATATTCTCCTTACCATTTTTCTGTCAAAACCAAAACCAGGTGGCAGCCATCAAAACCAATAAAAAACCTTGGTTCACACATTTTTACAAACACACTTCACTCTTGGCCATTCCATTTTTTTCTGTCAAGAAACCAAACTTGCATTTACCAAAGAAACTGTCAAAACTCACAAAGTGAACTAAGCATGGTTTGGATACAAAAAACCTCACTTGCTGCCATGAAGTAGCAGCAGACCAACCATCGAACCAACTCACTCATGCTAAAATCCTCACTCTCTCTCATTGGACATTCTCTTTTCAAAATGGCCAATGCTGTCAAAAGGAGTAAGCAGCACAAGACAGCAGGGGTTGTATTTGTTTCCTGTCATGTGAAACATTACTAGGAGCAAAAAACCAAAAATCTCCACATTCCCTCAAAACATCACCTTGCTGTTGCATTTCAAAAACACAAGCCAACATACACAGCAGAACCAACCTGCTTCAAATCATTCTCCAAAAAACACATCTTGGCATTTTTGCAAGTTCAGTCCAAAAACACAAAAGACCAAGTTTTGCCCTGCTAAAAGCAACTTCAAATAGAACATCTTAATCTCATTCCCTGTCATTGGAAGCACTAATAAGCAGCAGCCATAACACAAAAATCCCTCATCCTAAAAAACTGCATTTTTCACACTTACCAAACCTGTCAAACCCTCAAAAGAACAAAGTCCTGCTTTGCTCAACACAGCATTTCCTCAACATTTTCCATCAAATGAAACCAATAGCTGCAGCAACAATTGCATCCATCTAGCCTACAAACCTTGGTCCCCTCATTGGCTCAAAAATACCTTGCCTTGCATTTACTGAACCTGTCAACAAACCACCAAAGAACAAAACATTGCCTTGCCTAAGACAACACCTATACCACATTGTGAACTCATTGCAATCATTTTACACCATCTGCATCGGCTTCTTGTAGCACTGGTCTTGCAGCCACAAACCATACACCCTTGGCCATTCTTCCAAAACCTGTAAAAACTGAACAAAGTAACAAACCCTGCCTTGCTTTGATAACAGTATTTCTTCATTCTTGCTGTCAAAACCAAAACCTTGCCTTGCCAACCATAGCAGTTTGGTCCATCTCAACATCTCATTCAAAAAGCCACCAAATAGCCAAAACATGACAGCTTTTGTTCTAAGCACTTGTTGATCAAAAGAGCATTGCAAACACACCTCAAATATCACATAGCAAGTGTCCAAAGCCTCAAAACCTGCAGAAAACATCAAGAACTAAAAATCACTTTTCAACTTGTCACATTGTATCAAATTTGCATTTTAAAGCCACTTTCACTTTCAGGCCATTCCAAGCTTAGCAAATTAGTTTGTCATGATCCATAGGGTATATTGAAGCTGTCTCAAACCTCCATTGCTCACTGTTTGAAAATCAAAAACATCACCTTTCTCAAAATCAAGCAAAAACCAGTTCAGTGGCCATCTTCATTTCCAGCTTGATTCAAGTTCAAGTAACATGTCAAACAGCTTGCCTTGGACCCTTTGAAGCTATTTGGATACCTGTCAAGCATTGGAAGCATCTCCAGCATCACATTCAACATTGCCCTGTTCAGTTTGGTAAATTTTCGAGCTCCATGATTCTCCAAATTGATACATGTTTAGTGTAGGTCCTTCAATGCTGAGTATCATGTTGTTTTCCTTTTTGAAAATGATTACTTGTCCATGAAGATATATGGTTTTGAAGTTTGATGTTAGAATAGGTTTTTGCTCGATTCTTGACTTTCGTGTGGTTTTAATGAAAATCAATGGTAGATTCTTGTTTGCCATGGTTTGCTGATCATTTCCATGTATTCAATTTCGATTTTTGGATGAGATTGTGAAATCATGATTTTTGGATATGAACCCTAATCCCAATTTGCCCAGAATTGCCCCCATTTTCGTGTGCATGGCCATTTCTCCCTCCAGCCAATCAAAACATTCCATTTACTGCCCAAAACGACTGTGTTTTGTTAAGTGGATTCAAATATTACAAAAATGCCATTCTTGCTTCATTTATTTCACATTTTTATAACCAACCTTCCAAAATTCATAACTTGCTCATTTTTGATCCAAATTCAATGGGATTTTTTGTGTTGTGTTCATCATGATCTCTACTTTTTTATCATTATTTTTCCAGAATTTTTGGGTGAGTGGTTTTTAAATGGCCTTAGAGTTTGTGACATGTGACCAAATATTGTACACTTTGCCAAAACATTTGTGAAATGATGATGCTTTATCCAATGGCTCCCAAATTTTTTGTGCTTAAACTAGACACATTCATGGTGATTTTGGTATAAAGTTTGTGAATTTATCATGTGTGGTTTGTAAGATATGATTTTTTGAATTAGGGTGTGACAATTTGTGTCACACCATTGATGTCCAACTTCATGATTTTCATTACCATGCTTCTTGACCTCCAATTGATCTGATTTTTTGCATGAACCTACTCTTATATGTCTAGTTTACATGTGAATTTTCTTGGAATTATTTGTGTCATTTTTCCATTTGTTTGAGATTTTTCTTCCCTGCCTAGACAAATGTTGACCTTGTGTGATACATGTTCCCATTTCATTTGTGAAATTCTCATACTTTATTAGATGGACATGAAATTTTGCATGAGATAACTAGACATCCTCCTCTTTGCCATGGTTTTGATCCCATTCATTTATCATACACCATTCTTGACTTATGATTTTTCTAAGTTGATGCATGATTGGTTGACTTCATTGAGCATGTTCAAATTTGCTTTGACTTTCTGATTTTCATTGACTGCCTTCCACTTGTCTAAATGGGATGAAATTTGACATGCTTACCATGCTATGTGTTAGGTTTGATCATGATTTATTTGGTGATTTTTGAAAATGTCTAAGTTTGCTTGTGATGCAAGTCTTGCTGTTGACTTCTATGAGCTTCTGTTTGCCATGTTTTGACCTAAATGGTTCATGAAATGATGATAGTGATTGATATGGATGTGAACCCAATTGGTTGTGTTTCTTGAATGTTTAAACTTGACTTTGATTGGATATCCCTTGCTGTTTTGACTTTCTCATTCACTTTTGACCCTAGGCTTGCCCTAGTGGTCCCGTTACTCACTTTTGAGCTTGTGTTTTCAGGTTGACCATCAAATGGCCATTAAGACCAATTCTTTTGATTGAGCTTACTCAAGTATCATTGCCTAACCTCTTTGTTTTGTAGGTGGCTTGGCTCACATGCCATAAGCCTTGTGCCTTGCACATCCATTGGCCTCTGATTAACTGTTGACCTCTGATTCTTTTTGCTTTGTTTGAAGTTGCATACTAACATCTGCTTGACTGTTTCAGGTGCTTTAGTTGCTTAGTTCCTTGTGAACTTTTTGCTTTGCTTTGCTTGTATAAGCAATTTGCATTGAGGTATGTCTCTTTGTCTTCATGTAGTCTGGAAGACCTGGCCTGTTACCTGGCCAGGCAACTGTCTGAAGTCCTCCTTAAGAGGCAATGTTTGTGGATGTTTAATTTTGTCCTTGCATGGAGTCAAAGTCCTCCTAAGTGAAGAGGCAATTGGTGGAAGGTAGGGATATGCAATGTATCCCCCACTATTCAGTGTGTCATCTGCTTTGCTCACACCACTGTGTTGATGCATTTCAGATACAAACCCAAGATCTTGTACAACTGTACAGTTGAGTCAGTTTTAAATGTGTAGAAGGGTTCCCACTTTCTGAACCCACACATTCTTGTCTTGAGCTCTCCCAGGCCAGGGATAAGAGCTGTGAGGTCTCATCCTCACTTCATCCTTTCATCTGCTTCACCTTAGCCCCTCAATGGCAAGGTTAAGAGCACATTCACCCCATTCCAGAGGTTTGTTTGTCGAGGTTGATATGACCCCTTGACTAAAACCTAACCCTTGTTTGAGCCGCTTGTTTGTGTATAGCGTGTGCTATCTGTGCTAATAGGATTGTTTGACTTGCTTCCTGTGCAAGATAGGATTGTTTGACTTGCTTCCTGTGCAAGATAGGATTGTTTGACTTGCTTCCTGTGCAAGTTAGGATTAGTTTAGACTTGCTTCCTGTGCAAGTTAGGTTTTGCTTGGCTTGCTTCCTGTGCAAGTTAAGTGTGTGTGGCTTGCTTCTTGTGTGAGCCATGCTTAGGATAGGTTGGCCCTCGTGCCATTTAGCTAGAAACCATAACTTAGGGTTGATTTTGCATGACAACATCTAGGCTCGAGTCGTAGTCTCCCTAGAGTTGTGTCTCCCTCTGTTATCTGGTTAGGCTAGTCCTTGGTCCCTGCGTAGGGGAACTACATCGCCCTGATCTTCATACCAGATGAAGTATGTAGGCAGGAGATTGAGCTGATCTCTCCGGGCGCCCTTTTTCTTTTTTGTGTGTGTTGTTTGACAGTTGCTAGGCTCGAGTGCCTGACTCCTTGGCAACTTGTTGTCTGTTTGTTTTTTTGTGTGTGTTTGACAGTTATAGGCTGAGTCCCCAACTCCCTATTAACTTGTTGTGCTGTTGTGTGCTTGGAAGCTGATGTAAGTCCATCGAGTGGCATTTGGGTTCCAGTGTGCGTGTGTTTGGTTCGGATGTTGACGTAAGTCCAGCAATTGGCATTCAGGCTCCATGTTTGCCTTCTTGTGTGTTTTGGTTCGGATGCTGATGTAAGTCCAGTGATTGGCATTCGGGCTCCACGTTTGCCTGTGTCTTGTTGGTTTGTGTGCGTGTCAGTTGAGCTACGAATGCTCTGATTCTTCTCTCGTCCGAGAAAATACGTATGCATAGGATGCGATATCCTAGCGAGCATGTGTCGTTTCCCCAGTCCGAACTACTTCGACTCTGATGTCTATACCTGATAGACTAAGTAGGCCCAGGATGCGACATCTTGCCGAGTTCAGTTTCAGTCAGTCTCTTTCGTTTCCTTCAGCCAGTGTGTGTGAATATTTGAGCAGTGATTTAGCAACCAATTTATCCTTCCTTTTGTGCGTGGATCCCGTCGAGTACGACGGATGCGTAGGGGTGCTAATACCTTCCCTTCGCATAACCGACTCCCGAACCCATACTCTTTGGTCGCGAGACCATGTTCTTTCCCAGGTTTACTCTGAGCGTTTCCTTTCCCTCTTTTGGGATAAATAACGCACGGTGGCGGCTCTGTTGTTTCTTTCTTTTCCCGCCGGTTTTTCGCGCGATGCGACAGCTGGCGACTCTGCTGGGGATTTATCCGAGAAGTTGACCTGTGCTGGTCCATCTTCCCTGAGCGAGTCTCTCCTAGCGCTCTCTAGGTTAGGGTTTGGTTGCTTTGTGCTGTGTTTATTTATTGCATTCATTTGTATATATTTGCATTTACTGTTTGCATTTATTGTTTGCATTGATGTTTGCATTTATTCATATTCATCTGTTGGTTGTCTGTTTCTCTCTGTTGGGGTGGGAGTTACTTGAGGTAAAAGGTCCAATACCCAGACCATGAGTGAAATCTAGGAAACCTAGGAATAGAGTGATTCATGGGAAGCGGGTGGTATGGCGCCACTTAGCGGAACATTGATATCACGAGCAGTTCAGACCCTGGTGGGATATTATCGGTGCATACATCGGGTGTGCACAGGATGATATTCTGCGAAAGGTTATTTATGCTGCGTTTCTCTCGACCTTACCCTGGCCTAGACGACACCCGTGAGTGGGGAGGGAATGATCATTATTACAGGTACAGTTGGTGACTCCCAGTACTGATGGTGACTATGAATTCTGGACATATGTTTCTGGACGCCGGAGGTTTGACCCTGGTATTGATCAGAGGGTTCCGTTTATTTCGGATCCCTGGGCTGAATTTGAGGATACTCGCTCAGATGGTGACTCAGTTCTCCAGACATGGGTTCAGATGACAGTTCCTCAGATGACTTTGGGTTTCAGATGGATTGTGACTCCGGATTCAAGCCGAAGCTTTGACCCTGTGCCTTGAGATGCACAGCCTGACCAGTCATGTTCCCATCATTTGCATCATAGCATGTTTATTTTCCAAAAAATAGTAATGCATGAAAAAAGTTAACTCGCTCACGCATATCCTTTATCAGGATCATTCATATTAAAATAGTACCCATATCATGCATATCATGCACATAGCATCCTTGCATTACAGACATGTTTGGAGAGACTTCTCACTTCGGTTCTTGACTGAGAGAGGATTGCTGACCGCCGACCGCATCGTTACTCAACCAGATTGAATCATCAGAGGATTATGGACCAAGTTCAGACAGAGTTGGCTGAAATGAGGGCAAACGTGGCCCAGTTTATGACGATGATGCAAGGAGCTGTTCAGGGGCAAGAGGAGCTGCGTGCCTTAGCCCAGAGACTGGAAGCCGTGATTCCACCAGTCCACCGTGCTCCACCAGTGAATGTACCCGCTCATGAGGATGTTGCTGTCACCATTCTCGTCGATGATTATGCCGTGGGTGATGAATTGAGGGGGATCAGAATCAGTGAACAGCCTCTTGCTGTAGAGACTGTTAACGTCAGAACAACCCGTGCTCCGGTTCGCCATCCTGGCTCTTCAAGTTCCTCGAGTACTAAGAAGACATACTCTGGGGCACCCAAAAGGGGAGAGATTGAAACAAATGTTGTGCACCGACGGGGGAGTGTGAACAGAGGACAGTATCGTCAGGCTGCTGTGACTATTCCAGCAACTCAACCTCAACAGCAACAGAGAAGACCAGCTCAGCAGCATCAGCGTCAACAACGTCATCCTCAGTAGCAGGTTTACCAGCCCATTGATAATCAAGCTGGTACAAGTATTGAGAGGAAGAAGATCATTTTTGATCCAATCCCCATGTCCTACGCCGAACTATATCCCACTCTGATAGAGCGGAACTTGATCACTCCCAGAGGCCCGCCTCCCATACCCGTCAATCCTCGGTGGTGGTATAGGCCTGAACAGCATTGTGTGTATCATTCAGGAGCTCCTAGTCATGATGTGGACAGTTGTTTCCAGCTGAAGATGAAGGTTCAAGACCTTGTGAGGTTAGGTACTCTGATCTTGGAGGATTTAGGTCCCCGTGTTAATCGAGCGTGAAGATAGCGAGTCCTGGGCTGGCACCGACTTTTCTTCAGAAGGGTTGTTCAGAAAACAGAAGCTGCTGATGCAAAGGATACTAACGGTTGTCATCCCTGGAGGGATCTATCACAATTGGGTCACTGTGGGCGTTCCTACAGTTGTTCATAAGTCTTTGTAACAATCACTTTGTTTAAAAACCCTTCTCCCATGCCAAAAGGAGAAGTGATGGCATTGTTGGCAACATTTTGGGCAATGATATTTTCATTCAAATAATTCATGTTAAAACATTTGTTTTTCCATTTGTTTTCCCTTTTCGCTTTTTGCATGAAATCGGTGATCACAAAAAACCCTAAAAAAAAAACAAGAATAAAAGCAATCTTTTCATCTGCATAACGATTGTCTTGTTTGATTTTCAAAGAGCTTTTCATATCAAAATCTTTATGCAGGTTGTTTCTCAAACCCATTGAACATAATGATCGGACGTCATCTCCCAATTTTGAATTCCCTGTATTCGAAGCGGACGAAGATGATGTTGAAGGGATTCCTGACGAGATTGCCCGACTTCTTGAGCAAGAAAAGAAGATCACTCAGCTGCATCTCGAGAATCAGCAGAACAGCCAACTGGGGCATCAAAAAAAAAAGAAAAAGAAAAAAAGAAGAGAAAAAGAAAGAGAGGGTGCAAAATCAAAAGAAATCCAAATCAAAAGAAAGAAAAAGAAAGAAAGAAACAAAAAAAATAGCACCCTCAAAGTCCCAAGTTGGCTGATGCTGAATTCGATCGAAAGGAAGAGATCAACTGCCATGTGTCATGGACAGTCATATCAGCAGAGAGTGAAAAAGCATTCGATAAGAAGGTCAAGCCTCGTGTGTTCCGAGAAGGTGACCCTGTGCTCAAGAAAGTCTTGTCTTTCGTGCCCGATTCCAGGGGCAAGTGAACCCCCAAGCTATGGATGTCCATGTGTTGACAAGAGAGCCTCTTCAGGCAATGTTTCGACACTTACAACAATGGGTGGAGAAGTTCACTCGTCCTGTGAATTCTGATGCAGTCAAGAAATACTTCGCCTAAAAGAAAAAAGCAAAACAGCTCGCTAAGTCGAACACCCCAAAGGGCGACTTAGGCAAAAAGGAGCGTCTCGGTGGATTGAAAACCCGAAAGGGCGATCCAGGCAAAAGTTAGAGACATTGAAAAGAGAATTTGCATCCCGCTAGATTGATCACCTCACACTGGGGCAATCTAGGCAAAAATTAGGGATTTGGCAAGTAACTGCATCTTGACAAGACTGTGCTGTACATCTGTCATCCGTCAGGGATTCTCGATTCGTCGTCGACTGAAGCTCCGAATACATCGAAAATTCGGAATGGTAGAGGAAAGGTCATTATGTTCAATGTAGCCCTCTCCAATATATATCACCGATTTCAAACTTGTACAGATCCATGGAGTCTCGCCCTTTGCAGACTACCATTCCATTACATTAATTTGAGCTTTTATCCAATTATTTGCACTCTTATTTGTTTTCAACTCAACAAATGTTTTGCACGTTTTAACTGATAAAGTATCATTGTTTTCAAAATAAACAAATTTTTCACAAAATTGTTCTTAAACAAAGTGAACATTCACAATGATGGAAGAATACTTAGGAGACCCACAATGCTCTCCCGGGGGTGGTATGATTACCAACAGGTAAGACAATTGTTCGTATCTCGAGCATGACTGTATCTTTGTCCTGCAGAACCTCGTATGGTCTCTCCTCAGTGAAGTTGCCCGATGCAGTGTTGTTTGAAGTTGTTCATCTTCACGTTCCCGGCAGTACAGATTCTCCCTCCAAGTCCCTATTAGCCCTATCGTGGGGCATCTCCAGTAGAGTGCTGTTTGAGCCTTATCATGGGGCATACCTGGGGCACGTTTTTATCTGACGATCTCTCGTGCAGGTGCTGTTAGACATCTTCATTCACTTGCCAGTTGTGATATGAACCTTTTTGACAAGAGATCCCCTCAGAGGCCAACCAGGGGCAAGGGATAGATGAACCGTGAAAAGACGGTGAAGGATTACAACGACGATCCTGGAAAGTTAATCAAGAAGACTCTTCAAAGTCTGATGATTGAAAAGTTTGTATGAATACCAGGAGTTCGATCCCCGTGGAGTACGAACGAGTTGGGAATACAAGATGATGGAGCAGAAAAGTCCAGAAGAGTCTGAGAGTTCTTAAAAGTGGAAAGTCAACACTATGGGTGGATGATGGACACCAGTGTTCGACAAGTCGACCGACATCCCTGTCAAACAAGCTGTATCTCCCCAGAGGATTGAGAGTGTGATCTCCCTGGCAGATTCGAGATCATTGTCCCCTCAGCAAGCCTGAAGGTTATCACGTCCCCAGCCCAAGTCAGTATTGAAGCTATCGGAGTTATTTCCCCTGCAGAGATGCCTGTAGACCGTACCTTCTTTCCCCAACAGATCTAAGGATTGCTTCTCCCCAGCAGGCCTGTGCTTGCAGATTTCCCCAGTTGAGAATCCCCGCTGAGCGCCTGGCAACTATTTTCCCCGGGAGTCCCCTAGTGGAGTTTATCAGTAGACTGTTGGTGTGTTCCCCAACAATTGGTTTTGTGATACTATCATCTCCAGTATGGCCGTGAGTGCCTATCCCAAGCAGGTTTGTGGGAATTCATCTCCGGTATGATATGACGTGTTATCATCCTCAACAGAGTTGTTACTCTCACCACTACGGTTGTTCTCTCCGCTAGGATTGTTCTCCTCAGCAGAATGGCGTGGTTTTTCCTCAACAAGTTCCCCGAGTGGAGCGGGTCTTATGAAATGCATCACCAGTAGTGATTCTCCTACATATGGATTGGTTGGGTCGTCCCTAATGGAATAGCATTTATTTCTCCAGCAGAGTTCATCCTACCAGTGGATTGGACGGGTTTCTGTAGTAGACTGATATCGGCATCCCCAGCGGAGTTGTGACTGTTTTCCAAGTCTGAAGCTGTCTTCCCAGCAGAGGTTGTGTTGATGGTTTTTCCCCAGCAAGGTTTGTCTTTCCCCAGCAGGATGGAAGTTGACATGGTTATAGGATCCCCAGCACAGTTCCTGGAGTTCCCCGGTGTTGTCTCTGAAGGAGACGTGTGTTTATGCATTCATCATTTAGATAAGCATAGCATATCGCATCATTAGTACATAGCATTTCCATAATCATGGGGCATTGTGTAAAGCAAGAAAAAAACTCATGCATCAACATTGCAAGCATATCCATTAGCCCTAGGCCGTGGCGACCAGCCGAGCTCGGGTTGTTGGAAAGAGTTTAGCATCGCGCCATTGGATCGGCTTCAGAATTGGGTTCATCAGCATGGTTGAGAGGTTGGTGTTTTCCCAACAGGTGATTCCTCAGTCGAGTGGGTATCCCCAGCAGTGTTACTCCCCAATTGTTAGCGTCTTGCCAGCTTGGGTCTTTTTGCCTTAAGCAGATATGGGTGTGTCTGATCTCTCCATGTAGAGTCTACCCCTTAAGCAGAAAGTGTCAATCTTTTCCTGCCATTTCCCCACTGAGATACATCCTCGTGGATGACGGTTGCTTCCGTTCCCTCCCTAATGGGATGGGTTTTCCCTATTGAGTTCTTTCCTCATTAGGATGAGTCTTGATTCAGTCTGCCTTTTTGGATCGATCCCAAATTGGCTTCTTGTTGACTATCTCTTGTGCTGCCCTGGGGCATAAATGAATAGTCGCTCAATTACCGGCACTCATTCATTTCATCCTCAGCGGAGTTTGTTGTGGGCCTCTACCACCAAACCGGTAGTTGTAAGTCCTATCTTTGTGGTTTTCTACCTACTAGTTGGTAGTTGTAAAATCCCACTCTCATCCCCTTGATTGGAGTTAACCCTTTGTGCTCATCCTATCGATGACTGGTTACTTTTCCGTGGTTTTCTACTTACTAACCGGTAGATGTAATCCCCTCTTTGCAGTTATCAGTATCCGGTTTGTGATATTGATATTCTTTCCCCTCTGGATACTTGCCTCGATCAAGCAGTATTGTCCCCATTGGGTCTTCCCCTTCCTTTTGGATACTTGCTCCGAGTTAGCAACTTTATCCCCTGTTGATTGGTCATCTTTTGCATACCTAGTCTGGTACCCAGGTGCCTTTCTTTTCGTTCGATTATTCATTTAACAACCTACAACCCGGTTATGGATAATCTTCCATGCGAGTGTATTATCTACGTTTTGACGGCTATAGATAATATGTACTTATGATTTCCCGGTATTCAGACCGAAGGAGTTTCTGACGATCAGGTCGATGTACTCATGGCACAAGGCCAATTTTCCGGTATTCAGACCGAAGGAGTTTCCGACGATCAGGTCGATGTACTCATGGCACAAGGCCAATTTTCCGGTATTCAGACCGAAGGAGTTTCCGACGATCAGGTCGATGTACTCATGGCACAAGGCCAATTTTCCGGTATTCAGACCGAAGGAGTTTCCGACGATCAGGTCGATGTACTCATGGCACAAGGCCAATTTTCCGGTATTCAGACCGAAGAAGTATCCTCCTCTCCGTTGGTGTCGATAAACGTCGAGTTTTTCCCGATCATCCGTTGATGATTTGGTTGTGTTCACTCTCCCCAGTAGAGTTTCCTCCTCTCCGTTGGTGTCGATAAACGTCGAGTTTTTCCCGATCATCCGTTGATGATTTGGTTGTGTTCACTCTCCCCAGTAGAGTTTCCTCCTCTCCGTTGGTGTCGATAAACGTCGAGTTTTTCCCGATCATCCGTTGATGATTTGGTTGTGTTCACTCTCCCCAGTAGAGTTTCCTCCTCTCCGTTGGTGTCGATAAACGTCGAGTTTTTCCCAATCATCCGTTGATGATTTGGTTGTGTCCTTCTTCCCTAGTGAAGTATTCCTCCTCTCCGTTGGTGTCGATAAACGTCGAGTTTTTCCTAGTCATCCGGTGATGTCTAGTTGTACCCTCCCCATGTGGACTTACCTCTCCGTTGGTTTCGATAAACGTCGAGTTTTTCCCATTCGTCCGTTGACGTCTGGTTGTGTTTCTCTTATTCCCATTCATCAGTAAATGTCTGGTCGATCTTTTTGGTGTCTGTAAACATCATCTTTTGATGTCTGTAAACGTCGAGTATTCCCATTCATATGTAAATGTCTGGTCGATCCCTTTTGGTGTCTGTAAACATCATCTTTCGATGTCTGTAAACGTCGAGTATTCCCATTCATCTGTAAATGTCTGGTCGATCCTTTTGGTGTCTGTAAACATCATCTTCCGATGTCTGTAAACGTCGAGTTTTCTCCCATTCATCCGTTGATGTCTGGTCGAGTCCTCCCAGTCATTCATTAATGTCTGGTTACCTCTCCGTTGGTTTCGATAAACGTCGAGTTTTTCCTGGTCGTCCCCAGTTGGTTACCTCTCCGTTGGTCTTGGTAAACGTTGAGTTTTTCCCATTTCGTCCGTTGACGTATGGTTGTATCCCTCCCAGTCATTCATTAATGTCTGGTTACCTCTCCGTTGGTCCCGATAAACGTCGAGTTTTTCCTAGTTGTCCGTTGGCATCTAGTTGTGATTTCTTTCCCCCATTCATCGTCGTTGCGATGTCTGGATGTGGCCGTACCCTTTGAAAACAAAAAAACAAAAAATGTATACCCAGTAATAAATATCAAATCCCAGTGGACGTTTCCATTGGCGGATCCCTGTACTGTGCAAATTCTACGGTTCTTGGTATTCAATCCCTGTTTACCCTGAAAGTCTGACAGCCGTTGCTCTCATCCATTCGGGTTCCCAGCTGATTGAATAGGGGCAGCTGTAGCACCTCAAATTTGCACCTATCATTGTACATACATTTTCATATTAGGTCATAGCATATCATGGTCCATTGCATAGCATTGCATTGCCTCTTTTGCCTCAAGTGCAAACCAATCAAGAAATTAGGTCAAACTGATCAGGAGATCAGTCAACCAAGCAAGCAAGTGTGTTTTTCATTGAGCCAAGGCCCTATGGTTGGTCCAACAAGTTCACATGACTTGGAGGTCCATTTGGAGTGTTCAAGTCAAGGGTTGAAGGCTTGGAGATCATCAGTTCATACACAGACAGTCAAAAACCCTAGACAATCAATAGTCAGTCAAAGCAGTGGATGGTGGCCATTCTTGTGGAATTTGGGCACCATGATCAATAATCAAGAGTTCATACAACTTGGGACATCATTTGAAGTCAAGTTCTCAAGGAATTAGGGTTTGGAAGTCATCAGTCAATGCACAGTCAGCCAAAAACCCTAAAAGTCAACTGTTGGTCAACTGTCCATTTAATCAATGATTGGGTGATTGGAATTGGTTGGTGAGAGTTCATTCATGTCCAAATAGTCATCATATATCATGCCAAACACCATCATGGAAGAATTTGGAGCCAGATCATGAATTTCCCAAAATGGAAACTGGGCGTGTAACTGAAACCTGCCATAAATGGAAAGTCTTGATCCTCAAACTTAGATTTTGATACAAGCCTCAAATGAATTTTTCCCCAACATGAAAGTTGAATATCTTGTTCTCCCATTTCAAAAAAGTCCTAGAACTCTCAATTCCCATGTGTGGTTGGCAAGTTATGATCGAATCGATTTCAGAAAATCTTGAACTTCAAAGGGCCATATCTCCCAAACCGTTTGGCCAATTTTGGTGGGGTTTTTTCCTACAAGTCACATTTGATCCCCTCTCTCCAAAAATATAAATTTCATGAGCCAAAACCTCACCAATCAAAATGGCATTTTTTGACCTATTTCATTTAAATGGAAGTTTGACCAAGAGTTGACTTTTTGATATAAACATTTTTTCAACATTTGGCCAATTGGGAAAGCTCAGAAATGTCATTTAGAATGTGTTTGCAAAGTCAAATTATGCAGTACATGAGGCCATGGCTTGATTGCTTGAATTGTAAGAAAAGTACAATTTCACCATACTTGTCCATACCATCCACCATGCCTTGCCTTGGTACCTTCAAACAGAAAATCAGCAGGTCATTTGCTGTCATTAGAGCCTCATCTTGCTGCTAAAAAACCAGCAAAACAAGAAGCCATGTCCTAGTTGCTGAAGAATTGGAAAAAGTACATGTTTGCACCATACTTCCACAACCATGCTTGTACTTACACATAACAGTTTGGTGCATCAGATTTTCTGTCATGAGGACATAGCAGCAGCAACAACACATGACAGACCAACCAACTTTACTCATCCTAAAAGTCCACCTTGCTTTGGCATGTTTGGCAAAAAAGACTGTCAAAAAGAACTCCATGTTTCCATGACCATGCTTGGCACTGCACCTAGCAGTCTTGTCCATTTTTCTGTCATACCACAAACCCTTGGCAGCACATGACGAACCAAGGATTCACTCATGCAAAAGGCCTCACCTTGACATTTTCTCAAAGACTGCCTTACAAAACAGCACAAAACAGAACAGAAAACTTCACTTGTTTTTTTTTCTGTCAACAAGAGCAGCAGCAGACCAAAAAAGAAACCCCTCTCACTTGCATTTCCAACTCTCAGTCCAAAAGCAACCTAACCTGGCCTTGGCTTGAGGCAATATTCTCCTTACCATTTTTCTGTCAAAACCAAAACCAGGTGGCAGCCATCAAAACCAATAAAAAACCTTGGTTCACACATTTTTACAAACACACTTCACTCTTGGCCATTCCATTTTTTTCTGTCAAGAAACCAAACTTGCATTTACCAAAGAAACTGTCAAAACTCACAAAGTGAACTAAGCATGGTTTGGATACAAAAAACCTCACTTGCTGCCATGAAGTAGCAGCAGACCAACCATCGAACCAACTCACTCATGCTAAAATCCTCACTCTCTCTCATTGGACATTCTCTTTTCAAAATGGCCAATGCTGTCAAAAGGAGTAAGCAGCACAAGACAGCAGGGGTTGTATTTGTTTCCTGTCATGTGAAACATTACTAGGAGCAAAAAACCAAAAATCTCCACATTCCCTCAAAACATCACCTTGCTGTTGCATTTCAAAAACACAAGCCAACATACACAGCAGAACCAACCTGCTTCAAATCATTCTCCAAAAAACACATCTTGGCATTTTTGCAAGTTCAGTCCAAAAACACAAAAGACCAAGTTTTGCCCTGCTAAAAGCAACTTCAAATAGAACATCTTAATCTCATTCCCTGTCATTGGAAGCACTAATAAGCAGCAGCCATAACACAAAAATCCCTCATCCTAAAAAACTGCATTTTTCACACTTACCAAACCTGTCAAACCCTCAAAAGAACAAAGTCCTGCTTTGCTCAACACAGCATTTCCTCAACATTTTCCATCAAATGAAACCAATAGCTGCAGCAACAATTGCATCCATCTAGCCTACAAACCTTGGTCCCCTCATTGGCTCAAAAATACCTTGCCTTGCATTTACTGAACCTGTCAACAAACCACCAAAGAACAAAACATTGCCTTGCCTAAGACAACACCTATACCACATTGTGAACTCATTGCAATCATTTTACACCATCTGCATCGGCTTCTTGTAGCACTGGTCTTGCAGCCACAAACCATACACCCTTGGCCATTCTTCCAAAACCTGTAAAAACTGAACAAAGTAACAAACCCTGCCTTGCTTTGATAACAGTATTTCTTCATTCTTGCTGTCAAAACCAAAACCTTGCCTTGCCAACCATAGCAGTTTGGTCCATCTCAACATCTCATTCAAAAAGCCACCAAATAGCCAAAACATGACAGCTTTTGTTCTAAGCACTTGTTGATCAAAAGAGCATTGCAAACACACCTCAAATATCAGATAGCAAGTGTCCAAAGCCTCAAAACCTGCAGAAAACATCAAGAACTCAAAATCACTTTTCAACTTGTCACATTGTATCAAATTTGCATTTTAAAGCCACTTTCACTTTCAGGCCATTCCAAGCTTAGCAAATTAGTTTGTCATGATCCATAGGGTATATTGAAGCTGTCTCAAACCTCCATTGCTCACTGTTTGAAAATCAAAAACATCACCTTTCTCAAAATCAAGCAAAAACCAGTTCAGTGGCCATCTTCATTTCCAGCTTGATTCAAGTTCAAGTAACATGTCAAACAGCTTGCCTTGGACCCTTTGAAGCTATTTGGATACCTGTCAAGCATTGGAAGCATCTCCAGCATCACATTCAACATTGCCCTGTTCAGTTTGGTAAATTTTCGAGCTCCATGATTCTCCAAATTGATACATGTTTAGTGTAGGTCCTTCAATGCTGAGTATCATGTTGTTTTCCTTTTTGAAAATGATTACTTGTCCATGAAGATATATGGTTTTGAAGTTTGATGTTAGAATAGGTTTTTGCTCGATTCTTGACTTTCGTGTGGTTTTAATGAAAATCAATGGTAGATTCTTGTTTGCCATGGTTTGCTGATCATTTCCATGTATTCAATTTCGATTTTTGGATGAGATTGTGAAATCATGATTTTTGGATATGAACCCTAATCCCAATTTGCCCAGAATTGCCCCCATTTTCGTGTGCATGGCCATTTCTCCCTCCAGCCAATCAAAACATTCCATTTACTGCCCAAAACGACTGTGTTTTGTTAAGTGGATTCAAATATTACAAAAATGCCATTCTTGCTTCATTTATTTCACATTTTTATAACCAACCTTCCAAAATTCATAACTTGCTCATTTTTGATCCAAATTCAATGGGATTTTTTGTGTTGTGTTCATCATGATCTCTACTTTTTTATCATTATTTTTCCAGAATTTTTGGGTGAGTGGTTTTTAAATGGCCTTAGAGTTTGTGACATGTGACCAAATATTGTACACTTTGCCAAAACATTTGTGAAATGATGATGATTTATCCAATGGCTCCCAAATTTTTTGTGCTTAAACTAGACACATTCATGGTGATTTTGGTATAAAGTTTGTGAATTTATCATGTGTGGTTTGTAAGATATGATTTTTTGAATTAGGGTGTGACAATTTGTGTCACACCATTGATGTCCAACTTCATGATTTTCATTACCATGCTTCTTGACCTCCAATTGATCTGATTTTTTGCATGAACCTACTCTTATATGTCTAGTTTACATGTGAATTTTCTTGGAATTATTTGTGTCATTTTTCCATTTGTTTGAGATTTTTCTTCCCTGCCTAGACAAATGTTGACCTTGTGTGATACATGTTCCCATTTCATTTGTGAAATTCTCATACTTTATTAGATGGACATGAAATTTTGCATGAGATAACTAGACATCCTCCTCTTTGCCATGGTTTTGATCCCATTCATTTATCATACACCATTCTTGACTTATGATTTTTCTAAGTTGATGCATGATTGGTTGACTTCATTGAGCATGTTCAAATTTGCTTTGACTTTCTGATTTTCATTGACTGCCTTACACTTGTCTAAATGGGATGAAATTTGACATGCTTACCATGCTATGTGTTAGGTTTGATCATGATTTATTTGGTGATTTTTGAAAATGTCTAAGTTTGCTTGTGATGCAAGTCTTGCTGTTGACTTCTATGAGCTTCTGTTTGCCATGTTTTGACCTAAATGGTTCATGAAATGATGATAGTGATTGATATGGATGTGAACCCAATTGGTTGTGTTTCTTGAATGTTTAAACTTGACTTTGATTGGATATCCCTTGCTGTTTTGACTTTCTCATTCACTTTTGACCCTAGGCTTGCCCTAGTGGTCCCGTTACTCACTTTTGAGCTTGTGTTTTCAGGTTGACCATCAAATGGCCATTAAGACCAATTCTTTTGATTGAGCTTACTCAAGTATCATTGCCTAACCTCTTTGTTTTGTAGGTGGCTTGGCTCACATGCCATAAGCCTTGTGCCTTGCACATCCATTGGCCTCTGATTAACTGTTGACCTCTGATTCTTTTTGCTTTGTTTGAAGTTGCATACTAACATCTGCTTGACTGTTTCAGGTGCTTTAGTTGCTTAGTTCCTTGTGAACTTTTTGCTTTGCTTTGCTTGTATAAGCAATTTGCATTGAGGTATGTCTCTTTGTCTTCATGTAGTCTGGAAGACCTGGCCTGTTACCTGGCCAGGCAACTGTCTGAAGTCCTCCTTAAGAGGCAATGTTTGTGGATGTTTAATTTTGTCCTTGCATGGAGTCAAAGTCCTCCTAAGTGAAGAGGCAATTGGTGGAAGGTAGGGATATGCAATCTATCCCCCACTATTCAGTGTGTCATCTGCTTTGCTCACACCACTGTGTTGATGCATTTCAGATACAAACCCAAGATCTTGTACAACTGTACAGTTGAGTCAGTTTTAAATGTGTAGAAGGGTTCCCACTTTCTGAACCCACACATTCTTGTCTTGAGCTCTCCCAGGCCAGGGATAAGAGCTGTGAGGTCTCATCCTCACTTCATCCTTTCATCTGCTTCACCTTAGCCCCTCAATGGCAAGGTTAAGAGCACATTCACCCCATTCCAGAGGTTTGTTTGTCGAGGTTGATATGACCCCTTGACTAAAACCTAACCCTTGTTTGAGCCGCTTGTTTGTGTATAGCGTGTGCTATCTGTGCTAATAGGATTGTTTGACTTGCTTCCTGTGCAAGATAGGATTGTTTGACTTGCTTCCTGTGCAAGATAGGATTGTTTGACTTGCTTCCTGTGCAAGTTAGGATTAGTTTAGACTTGCTTCCTGTGCAAGTTAGGTTTTGCTTGGCTTGCTTCCTGTGCAAGTTAAGTGTGTGTGGCTTGCTTCCTGTGTGAGCCATGCTTAGGATAGGTTGGCCCTCGTGCCATTTAGCTAGAAACCATAACTTAGGGTTGATTTTGCATGACAACATCTAGGCTCGAGTCGTAGTCTCCCTAGAGTTGTGTCTCCCTCTGTTATCTGGTTAGGCTAGTCCTTGGTCCCTGCGTAGGGGAACTACATCGCCCTGATCTTCATACCAGATAAAGTATGTAGGCAGGAGATTGAGCTGATCTCTCCGGGCGCCCTTTTTCTTTTTTGTATGTGTTGTTTGACAGTTGCTAGGCTCGAGTGCCTGACTCCTTGGCAACTTGTTGTCTGTTTGTTTTTTTGTGTGTGTTTGACAGTTATAGGCTGAGTCCCCAACTCCCTATTAACTTGTTGTGCTGTTGTGTGCTTGGAAGCTGATGTAAGTCCATCGAGTGGCATTTGGGTTCCAGTGTGCGTGTGTTTGGTTCGGATGTTGACGTAAGTCCAGCAATTGGCATTCAGGCTCCATGTTTGCCTTCTTGTGTGTTTTGGTTCGGATGCTGATGTAAGTCCAGTGATTGGCATTCGGGCTCCACGTTTGCCTGTGTCTTGTTGGTTTGTGTGCGTGTCAGTTGAGCTACGAATGCTCTGATTCTTCTCTCAACCGAGAAAATACGTATGCATAGGATGCGATATCCTAGCGAGCATGTGTCGTTTCCCCAGTCCGAACTACTTCGACTCTGATGTCTATACCTGATAGACTAAGTAGGCCCAGGATGTGACATCTTGCCGAGTTCAGTTTCAGTCAGTCTCTTTCGTTTCCTTCAGCCAGTGTGTGTGAATATTTGAGCAGTGATTTAGCAACCAATTTATCCTTCCTTTTGTGCGTGGATCCCGTCGAGTACGACGGATGCGTAGGGGTGCTAATACCTTCCCTTCGCATAACCGACTCCCGAACCCATACTCTTTGGTCGCGAGACCATGTTCTTTCCCAGGTTTACTCTGAGCGTTTCCTTTCCCTCTTTTGGGATAAATAACGCACGGTGGCGGCTCTGTTGTTTCTTTCTTTTCCCGCCGGTTTTTCGCGCGATGCGACACTAGGTTACTAATAAATAGGCTATTTGTTAGGTTCATTAATTGTAGCTTGGTTGTTGGTTTCCTGGATTTTCTCTTAGCTGTTGAATCCTTGAAGAATAGCCTGAGAAAAATGCTGAAACAGAAAACCTAAACAACCTACAATATAACATATGCTGTCAAGAATGAATGTCACAACATTCAGTTTGACATCCATATCAAGGACCATATGCTAAGTCTGTTTTTCCTGAAAACAGACTGTACAAATTGCTGTACTGTACAAAATCAATCTGTCCATGCTTCAGTATCAGCGTACATTATTAAATGTCAAAACATCCAATTTTGACATTCACACATAGAGACTTACATCAGATCTGTTATCCTCTTGATAAGCAGACTGACAATAAATACTGAGTTATAGTAGAACACCACCTGTTCTATTCCTCAGTATCTGGTGACAGGGATGAATGTCACAACATCCAGTTTGACATTCAATAAATCCTGTATTAGCTAATCCTGCAGTACACTACTCAGAATGTCATGACATCAGCTTAACTAGGGTTTCTAAGGCAAACCAAATTGAAACTCTTCATAATTTGATGATCAAAATAACATGTGAAGATCATAGGGACTCATATATGATATCTAAAGCCATTGTAGACCAATTCTTGATTGATCTCTTAGCCATGAGGGTCTTAAACCCTAGATATGATCTTGATGGGTCAAAGGTGATCATGTGCCCTTCCTACAAAAGAGTTAGACAAATGCAAAAACATACTTTTGGTATTTTGGTTATTAAAGATGATAAAATACAAAGTATGATACAATCACATGGTGATTGGTGATCTCTCCCAATGCAAACCCAATTAGTGAGGGGTAAGGAGGATGCCAAGGTATGATCCCAATGCTAATGCATATGATGAGATAGCAGCATATAGGGTCTTACAGTTGCCCTTATTTAAGGACATTCTAATTGAGGATGTGAAGGTTAAAATCTTCATATCGACTTAGTAGAATGGGCTTAAATAACAACATATAGGAATAAATTTTGGTCCCTAAGATACCTCATGATGCATATGATATGAATTTTAAAAGAAATCTTTGTGGGGAAATGTTTCCACAAAGGAAAAGAAATCAGAGAGATCGGAGATCCGCAAGAGCGTAATGCATTCCATAAGGAAAACTCACTAGAGAGACAGAGACTCTGAGCGGAGTAAATGACTATGCGTATGCCAGGATATGACTTAAAAACTACTGGGAGACACGAGGGATTCCATGAAAAATGGAAAGACTTAGCCCGGGGGACAAAAGGAACATCTGTAGGGGAAACAGGTAGCTCAGAACAAAGTTGAAATACTCGAACCATGCAGCAACAACGATTTCACTAAGGAACACACACTCAACTCGACTGGGGAAGAAAATACCTTCAACACAGGAGGAGCAAAGATATATTATCCACTACCAGTTACTGGGTACGGAGATAATAAAATATGACAGGGAGGACATCTGTTACCGGTTAGGGTAAACATATCAAGGATGACTCGTTGAGGGCCTCCATGAGGTATATTCATTACAGGTTACTGGGTAAGAATAAAATTGTTGGGAAAAGCTAAAAATAGACTTTACAACTACCGGCTACTGGGCAAAAGACCAAAAGTAGAGAATATCCGTCACTGGTTAGAGTAAACATATCAAGGATAGACTTAGAGGAAAGAAAATCTGTCATCGGTTAAGATGAACATATCAAGGATAGACTTGCCTGGGGATGTTAAGGAGGATACCCGTCATCGGTTAAGATGAACATATCAAGGGTAAACTGCCTGAACAAAAGGTAGGAATTACATCTATCAAATGCTGGATAGAATACCAAAAAGAGAATACTTGTCACCGGTTAGGATGAACATATCAAGGATAGACTCCGGGGGAAGAATAGGAATTATATCTATCGATTATTGGATAGAAAACCACAAAAGAATATATGTCACTAGTTAGAGTGAACATATCAAGGATAAACTCTGCAAAGGGGAGAAAAGCAGAATTTATAATTATCGGTTACTAGGCAGAAGACCTCAAACAAAAGGAAACCCGTCATCGGTGAAATTCTAGTTATCAGACTTTCGATGTCACACGGGTTGTTATGACATCCGATTCTCTGTAGACAAGAATTATGCAGAACTTAAAAGTAAGTGCAGTAAATAACACAAGTAATTGTTTACCCAGTTCAGTCCAACATGACCTACGTCTGGGGGCTACCAAGCCAGGGAGGAAATCCACTATCAGTAGTATTAATTCAGACCTTAAACCAACTGTTTAACCGTATCATTTAATACCTACCAAATGCAATTTCAATCTTACACTAAGATCAGAGTTCCTATTAACTTCCCCTCAATCACCTCAGTGATTACAACCTTTAATTACTATTAAAGACACTTGTGAAGTCACACTTCAAACAACTCTTGATTGTGCTTAACAACTTTTATCAAGATACACAGCACTCACGCTTAAAAGCTTAGAGTGACACAACACTTACAACTCAATGAACACCCTATACCAATGCAATCATCTATGTGATAATAGCTTGGCTTACAAGATACGTCTAATACAAGACTCACAAAAATACAGCAGTGAAGTATGATGGACACACTAAATCTTCACGCCTAAAAACCCTAGTTTTGAAAGAAGGATTCCCATCCTTTTATATTGCAGCACTTGGGCCTTGTACTTGTATTCTCCTGAATTTAAGGTCACGCGAGGTCCCCTAAATTCCACATCTAGGTTACTAATAAATAGGCTATTTGTTAGGTTCATTAATTGTAGCTTGGTTGTTGGTTTCCTGGATTTTCTCTTAGCTGTTGAATCCTTGAAGAATAGCCTGAGAAAAATGCTGAAACAGAAAAACTAAACAACCTACAATATAACATATGCTGTCAAGAATGAATGTCACAACATTCAGTTTGACATCCATATCAAGGACCATATGCTAAGTCTGTTTTTCCTGAAAACAGACTGTACAAATTGCTGTACTGTACAAAATCAATCTGTCCATGCTTCAGTATCAGCGTACATTATTAAATGTCAAAACATCCAATTTTGACATTCACACATAGAGACTTACATCAGATCTGTTATCCTCTTGATAAGCAGACTGACAATAAATACTGAGTTATAGTAGAACACCACCTGTTCTATTCCTCAGTATCTGCTGACAGGGATGAATGTCACAACATCCAGTTTGACATTCAATAAATCCTGTATTAGCTAATCCTGCAGTACACTACTCAGAATGTCATGACATCAGCCAAGACATTAGAGTACATCTAGATATTCTAACATACAATGCAGTCAAACAAACATCTCCACAGCATGTCATGACATCAGTCAAGACATTAGAATCCAGCTAGTGTTTTACCATAAAATGAAGCTAATTAAACACCTACAAACTCCCCCTTTGGCAAGTTTTTTGCTAAAATACTTTGGTCTCACAACAGAGTCCATAGCAGCGGAAATCTCACATCTAGAAGGACATTAACCTAGCTAATACACTCAGAGTGGCAGCACACTCACACACATGGAAGTTAAATAAAAACTTCACATATCAGCACACATACAGAAGTTAAATAAAAACTTCCAATTGCAGCACACACACAGAAGTTGAATAAAAACTTCTAATTGCAGCACACACATACATACTCACACTCATAGAAGTGGAACATCAGCTGCAGAGTAGAGGATCTTGGATCTGTCTTGAATATCTGTTTTAACAAAACAATTTGTTGTCCTGGGGGCACCACATATGTTACTCCCCCTTTTTGTCAAAAATGTTGCCAAAGCAACACTTTAAATTACAGACCAACATAACATAAACAGAATTACACATAAATGACAGAATTACAGACTTGATTTATTCATCAGCCTCATCATTCGTGCCATCATCAGAACTGGCCTCCTCCTCACCCTCTGAGCTTTGCCTTGCAGCACCATCTGTATCCTCAGCAGACATCTCCAATTGAAAAATCAGCTTTTCCAAGGCGAGCTTCCTAACCTCCAGCTCTTTGCAAGTCTCTCTGAGCATAGCAATGACAACAGCTTTATCTGGTTGGTTGCCAACATTGGATGTTTCTCCAGAGGTCATGACAATGTCAGGGATATGCTTACCCAGAAAGAGTTTGTAGTTGAAGGCCAATGGAGTCTCTCTTCTTTTCACAAAGTCATTGTCTGTCAAGATGTTTGGGAATTGATTCAGCACAATGCCACATATGAGAGAAGGAAATGCTATAGTTCCTTCACACTGAAACTCCCAGCATGTTTCATGGTCTGATCAAAGATGTAGGTACCATAGTCAAACTTTGCCTTGGTTCCAACAACATAGATGAACTTTCCCAGCATCACAAACACAGTTGACTTGTGATTTGTGGGCACCCAGTTGGCAGCTCCAACTTTGTGTAGCATGGCATACTTCACACTGAGTTGGGTGGCCACCAGCTTCCCTTTAAGAGGCCACTTCCGGACTTGATTTGCAGTGATGACTTGACAGATTCTGTTGTCAGTCACTTCAAGCTCTGGTTGCACTACATCAGCTATTCCCAAATACAGATTGATTACTAAAGGAGA
This sequence comes from Lathyrus oleraceus, assembly GCF_024323335.1. Taxonomy (NCBI): domain Eukaryota; kingdom Viridiplantae; phylum Streptophyta; class Magnoliopsida; order Fabales; family Fabaceae; genus Lathyrus; species Lathyrus oleraceus. Next base: position 446,588,056 of record NC_066581.1, read on the forward strand.
GAAGGTCACACACTTGCCACGCACATAGACCTTTCTGAATTCTCTGGACTTCCCATCTGCACATTCCTCAGACACATTGACAATGAACTCCTTCACCAAGGTCTCATAGCACTTTGGGAGTTGGGTCACAATTCTCATTAGCCCTGCCTCTTTAATAACGTCCACAATCTCCTTACACTCCAAGGCATTCTGAGCCAGTTCCCTCTCCAAGGCCAGCCTCTTGTGATAGACATACTTCCACCTGTTCACACTAGAGGCAAAATGAAATGACACATTGTCAATAGGTACCTCTGGGACACTAGCATCCAGCTTGCTGGTGGTTGGCTTCTTCTTAGAGAGAGATGTTGTGACATCACATGGGACATCTGAATCTGACTCCATCACAACAGCCTTGGTCTTCATTTTCTTGGGCACCTCTTTGCTCCAAGATTTTGCAGGTCCATGTCCTTTCCTTTTAAGGGGACTCTCTGTCACCTTTTGCTTGGGAGAAGTTGTCACATCAACCTCCCTAGTTGGGGACCTCTCCAACATAATCTTTCTCTCCCTCCTAGTCCTAACCCTTTTTGCTATGCTAGGGACAACTGAGGTCAACAGTTCATTATCAAAGAACTCTTCCAGATTCACTGTGTTAGCATTAGGGTTGTCACTGACATCATGAGTGACACGGACCTTCTCACCTCCCACATTGTCTAAGGGTTTTTCAATCCTTGAACCCTCATGAGCATCAGGTTGCTCAGCATCGTCAGAAACATTCTTTCTTAAGACGACTGCGTTTTCTTGACATGCAACTCTATCAGGTATGATAGTGTTCAAGGGAACGGAAACCCCAGGAACATTCTGATCACCAGATAGTATCTTCGTGACAATAGATGCAATGGCATTATGCACATACCTCGAGCCTTCCCTGGTTGGTTCTTCAAGAGCGATTGCTGAGGAGAATCCGAAGACCGTTTCTTTCGGTCTTCTTGCATGAGAAGAAGTTGCAGCATTAGCAGCAGAGTCCTCCCGGTTAGGGTTGCACGACTCAGTGCTGGGGGAATCAGACAGGGTCGTGTAGGAGGTGGAATCGGATTGGTCTGCCATGCTGAATATCTCGAAGGAGAGTTGAATAGTTTCTTTGGGAGAGGGTTTGCAAGACTGAAAGTTGAAGCGATGGAATAGGGAACGCTTGTTGCACGAGTAATGTCTATTAATTTTTGACCATTCAGGGTGCACTCTTAATTGTTTAATAAGTTGACTTACTAAACATTAGCTAACTAACATCATTAGTTGCTACAACTTCTCAGAAGAGAACATTCCCTCTTTGCCCCTACCATTGTCAAACTGAGTAGCATGCAATGTCATGACATTTTGAGTGACATTGTACTCAGTTTGCATCAGTTTCATCTGTTTATCCCCTGCATCTCCACCATTTGTATGATGACCAATAGGTGACAATGACTCACAGATTTCAATCAGACATTTTCCACAGTCTATTTTCTTATCCACGGGAAGATTAGGGATTCCTCTAATTGCTCCCTTGGATATGATCTTCTTCATTCCTTTTAAATGAAGTTGTCCAAGTATTCCATGTCCCAGCTTCACTTCCAGCTCTCCCTTGGCTAAGGGGCACTTGGAGGAGTAGAGTGAGTCTTTAGATTTCCATAGATAACAGTTATCTTTGGATCTGGCTCCTCTCATTACTTCCTGATTGCATCCATTCAACACCACACATCCTCCCCTAGTGTATTTCACATTGAATACTTGGTCACATAGTTGGCTTATGCTAATGAGATTAGCAGTTAGTCCTCTTACTAACAACACATTACTAAGTTTTGGAACTCCAGGACAATCCAGCTTACCAACACCCTTGACTCCTCCTTTAGCACCATCACCAAATGTCACATACTTGGTGGCATGGGGTTGTAGATCCACCAATAAGTTGCTCATCCCAGTCATATGTCTTGAGCAGCCACTATCAAGGTACCAGTCTTGTCTGGTAGGTGCCCTTGGAGATGTGTGAGCTAATTTAGCAACACATTGTTGATTCTCAAGGGAGAGATTAATCTTAGATGCCTACTGCTTAGGTCTGACTTGAGGTATCTGATTTTCAGCCCATTTTTGTTTCTTAATGGGGGCATTAAGCTTAGACGCCTTCTGCTTAGGTCTGACTTGAAGAGTCTGGTTGGGATAACCATGCAGCCTGTAGCAGAAGGGTTTTATGTGACCAAATCAGCCACAGTAATGACATCTCCATCTCTGAAATTTCTTCTTCTGATGGTTACTCATTCTAGTTCTCTGATGTTGAGACATCGGTTGTGACTTCTGCTTGAATATCTGAACTTCAGCCTTAGATCTTTTGAGTTCAGATGGAAATTTCTTAGTAAAACCTAAACCAGACATGATTCCTGACTTCTGTCCTACCTTTAGAATCTCTTCCAAGGTGTCAGTTCCTTTGTTCAACATTCTGATGGATTTTGTCATTTGTTCTAGCTTAGCCGTCAGCAAAGAAATCTCACCATTCAGACCATCTATGACTTTCAGCTACTTTTGTTTCTCAGCTTCCAGCTCTTTGATGAGTTTCTTCTGCTTTTCTCCTTGGATACATACTTCTGCACTTTTAACACATAACTCTTTATATGATGCAGCAAGTTCATCCAAGGTAAGCTCATCTCCGCTTGAGTTATCCTCTGAGGCACAGACACTGGTCAGAGCAGTGACATGTTTAGCAGATTCTCCTTCAGATTCACTCTCAGAGTCTTCTTCAGACCAGGTGGCAGCTAGCCCTTTCTTTTGCATCTTGAGGAAGGTGGGGCATTCAGCTTTAATATTACCATAACCTTCACATCCATGGCACTTGATTCCCTTTCCATGAGTGACCTTTTCTTCATATTTTGACTTTCTACTGATGTCATATGAAGAGTTCTTGACATTAGGTTTACCCTGTTGATCAATCTTTATGAACTTGTTGAACTGTCTTCCAAGCATGGCTATGGCTTCTGAAATGCTTTCATTTCCCCCAATGTTTCCTTCTTCTGAATTCTCTTCAGTATTTGATACAAAAGCTATGCTTTTGTTCTTCTTTTCAACATTCTCACACAAGCCCATTTCAAAGGTTTGGAGAGAACCAATGAGCTCATCCACCTTCATATTGCAGATGTCTTAAGCCTCCTCTATGGCTGTGACCTTCATAGCAAATCTCTTAGGCAAGGACCTGAGAATCTTTCTTACAAGTTTTTCTTCAGCCATTTTCTCACCTAGTCCACCAGAGGTGTTTGCGATTTCAAGAATATTCATGTGAAAGTCATGAATAGTCTCATCCTCAGATTTTCAAACATGGTGGTCAGCATCTGAAGTTTGGACATCTTCACCTTGGAGGTACCTTCATGAGTTATCTTAAGGGTATCCCAAACTTCCTTAGCTAGCTCACAGTGGTGCACCAGCCTGAAGATGTTCTTACTGTATCCATTGAACAATGCATTCAAGGCCTTAGAATTTCCAAGGGCTAATGCCTCTTGCTCCTTGTCCCACTCTTCTTCAGGAATTTGCACACTGACTCCATCTTCACCTGTCTTCGTTGGATGTTCCCATTCTTTGTTGACAACTCTCCAGACTTTGCTATCTAGAGACCTTAAGAAGGCTATCATACGAGGCTTCCAGTCATCATAGTTAGAGCCATCCAACATGGGTGGTCTATTTGAGTGTCCTATATCCTTGTCCATGGTACTAGAAAGTAACTTCCCTAGATCTCACCCAGAAATTAACAGGCGGGGTGCCTGCTCTAATGCCAATTGAAATTCTAGTTATCAGACTTTCGATGTCACACAGGTTGTTATGACATCCGATTCTGCGTAGACAAGAATTATGCAGAACTTAAAAGTAAGTGCAGTAAAAAACACAAGTAATTGTTTACCCAGTTCAGTCCAACATGACCTACGTTTGAGGGCTACCAAGCCAGGGAGGAAATCCACTATCAGTAGTATTAATTCAGACCTTAAACCAACTGTTTAACCGTATCACTTAATACCTACCCAATGCAATTTCAATCTTATATGCATAAATTTGACACTTGTGGCATTTCTTCATAAACTTGCAATACTCAGATTCCATTGTACGCCAATAGTATCTTGCTCGCAACATCTTCTTTGCCATTGCATGTCCGTTGGAACGAGTACCAAAGGAACCTTCATGGACTTCAATCATCAATAGGTCTGCTTCGTGTGTATCCACGCATCTGAGCAGAACCATGTCGAAGTTTCTCTCATAAAATACATCACCATTCAGGTAGAAGTTATCAGGTAATCTTCTCAAAGTCTTTTTATCTTTCAAAGATGCCCCAGACGGGTAAATCTGACTTTGGAGGAAACATTTGATATCAAAATACCACGGCTTTTCATCTTTGATCTCTTCAACAACAAATACATGAGTTGGCCTATCAAGGCGCATCACTATCAAATTAGGAACCTCACTCGAATACTTCACCATAATCATTGAAGCCAACGTTGGAAGAGCATCTGCTATCCGGTTTTTACATCTCGAGGGATATGATGAAACTCAACCTTTGTAAAGAAAGTTTAAATCATCCTCGCATAATCTCTATATGGTACCAAACCGGGTTGATTCGTCTCCCATTCTCCTTTGATCTGATTCACAACCAAAGTTAAATCTCCATAGACATCCAAATACTTGATTCTGAGATCAATGGCCTCTTCAAGCCCCATAATGCAACCTTCATACTCAGCCATGTTATTTGTACACTTGAAAGTTAATCTAGCCGTAAATGGAAAATGCATGCCTTGAGGAGTAATAATAACTTCCCCAATGCCATTACTATACTGATTAACAACTCCATCAAATACCATGCCCCAACAAGAACCAGGTTCTGGCCCTTCTACAAGCAATGGTTCATCATAATCTTTCATTTTCAAGTACAAAATCTCTTAATCAGGAAAATCATACTGCACTGACTGGTAATCCTCAATTGGTTGGTGAGCTAAATGGTCAGCCAAGACACTACCTTTGATTGCATTCTGAGATCGGTATTCGATATCATACTCTGATAAAAACATCTGCCAATAGGAAATCCTCCCAGTTAAAGCAGGCTTCTCAAAAATATACTTGATAGGATCCATTTTGGATATCAACCGAGTGGTATGATTCAACATATACTGGCGCAGACGCTTAGTACCCCAAACCAATTTGCAACAAGTCTTCTCAAGCATATAATATCGAGACTCACCGTCGGTGAACTTCTTACTGAGGTAGTAAATAGCATATTCTTTCTTTCCAGTCTCATCTTGCCGACATAGAACACAACCCATACTCTCTTTAAGCACAGTCAAATACATGATTAACGGTCTTCCTTCAACAGGCGGAGATAGAATTGGAAGCTCAAGCAGATACTCTTTGATACTGTCAAAAGCTTTTTCGAAGTCTTTGGTCCAATCACAAGACTGATCTTTCCGTAGCAGCTTGAATATAGGCGCACATGTGGTTGTCATGTGTGAAATGAATCTTGAGATATAATTCAAGCGGCCGAGAAAACCTCTGACTTGCTTCTCAGTTTTGGACTCAGGCATCTCTTGTATTGCTTTGACCTTGGCAGGGTCAACTTCAATACCCTTCTCGTTGACAATAATGCCCAACAACTTACCAGAACGAACACCAAAAGTACACTTATTGGGATTCAAGTGGAGTTTATACTTCCTCAGATGCTGGAATATCTTCAACAAATGCTCAACATGTTCTTCTTCATCAATATATTTAGAAATCATATCATCAACATAAACTTCAATCTCTTTATGCATCATATCATGAAAAAGAGTAGTCATTTCTCTTTGGTAAGTTGCACAAGCATTCTTTAAACCGAAAGGCATCACTCTATAACAGAATGTTCCCTAGGGGGTAATGAATATGGTCTTCTCCATATCTTTGGGTGCCATTTTGATCTAATTATATTAGGAAAATCCGTCCATAAATAAAAGACTTTGAATTTAGCTGTATTGTCTACCAACATATCAATGTGCGGCAGAGGAAAATCATCTTTCGGACTGGCTTTATTCAAATCTCTATAATCAACGCACATACGGACTTTTCCATCCTTCTTCGAAATAACCACAATGTTGGCCACCCACTACAGATACTCGGAAGTCACAAGGAAACCGATATTGATATGCTTTTGCACTTCTTCTTTGATCTTTACTGCCATATCAGGATGAGATCTCCTTAAATTTTGCTTGATTGGCGGGCATTTTGGCTTCAACTGCAATCTATGCTCCACAATCTCAGAATCCAACCCAGGCATGTCTTGATAGGACCAAGCAAATACATTTGAATACTCATGGAGAAGGTCAACCAACCCCTTCTTAGCGTCTAGACATAGTCGATACCCAATCTTGACTTCCTTCACATCATTCTCAAAACCCAAGTTTACTAGCTCAATCTTCTCTTCAAACGACTGAATGGCTTTTTCCTCATGCTCAAGAAGACGAGACAATTCATCAAATACCTCCTCATCACTTCCTTCCTCGGCCTTAAACACAGGGAATTCAAAATTTGGAGAAGGAGAAGGATCATTGTATTCAATGGATTTAGAAATCAACCTGCATAATGATTTGATATTTTGATTTTAGAGAAGTGATTTGTGACCAAATATTATGCAGATGGACAAGTTTATTTATTTATTTATGTTTTTTGTGATTACCATTTTCAGAATAAAGCAAAAAGTAAAAATAAAAACATCATAGATGTGGATGAATAGAATTATATCTTATTGATGATCAAGTTTGAAAATGCCAAACAATGTTCACTTCTCCCTTAGGCATAGGAGAAGGATTTTCAAAAACAAATAAAAGAAATTACTTAGATCGATGCACAATAATAGGAACATCAACATCAGTCCAATTGTTGCAAGCTTTTCCATGCGTCACAAAACTGGTGTAGTTTTCATCTTCATCACCCACTATCACAGCAGCTAAGTGTTATACATTACCATGAATGAACCCTCCCCTACGGAAACTGGCTTGCACATCTTTAGCTATAGTTACAGATGACCCTCGTTGGAAACCCAAATTGGCTCTAGTCTTGTTTTCGGAGACTCTACAATTTGTCCCCACTGATCAGACGGGCCATCTTCAACAATTCTCTGCGCATCCTTATACGAGGACATGGGTGCCCCAACTCTCTTTTTCTCAGCAATAGACAAAGCTTGGAACTGAGTTCCAACCTCATCCTCAGCTTCAACATAAGAGAAAGATGACAGGTGGCTTACCAACAAATCCTTCTCCCCATCAACAATAACTAGTTTCCCACTCTTAACAAACTTTAAATTCTGATGCAACATTGAAGTAAAGGCTCCTACCTCATGAATCCATGGCCTTCCCAACAAACAACTATAGGCCAGGTGGATATCCATTACTTGAAAAGTAATTTGGAAATCACTCGGACCTATCTTCACAGGAAGGTCCACTTAACCAATCACAGTCTTTTAAGAACCGTCAAAAGCTTTGACGATCACGCCACTATATCTCATAGGAGATCCTTTGCATGACAGCCTTGACAGAATTGATTTCGTCAGTACATTCAATGAAGAACCGGTGTCAAGCAACACATTTGATAGAGCGTCCTCCTTGCAATTCATCGAAATGTGTAGAGCCAAGTTATGATTTCTACCTTTCTCAGGGAGTTCTTCATCACAAAAGCTGAGGTTGTTGCAGGAAGTGATGTTAGCCACAATATGATCAAATTGATCCACCATAACATCATGTTCCACATAAGCTTGCTCTAATACCTTTTGCAGTGCTTTTCTATGTGCTTCTGAGTTCATTAACAGAGACAACACTGAAATCTTGGAAGGAGTTTGGAGAAGTTGCTCCACCATATTGAACTCGCTCTTCTTGATCAATCTGAGCACCTCATCATCATCGTTATGCTTCAAACCGCTGGATTCACCAGACTGACACATTGGAGTACTAACAAGGTCTACTACAAGCACATCAACCTTCTTACTAACATACATATCTTCCACGTTCCTTGATAACAATGGCCCAAAGATACGACCACTGCGGGTCACCTTAGTAACATCAATTATGCTCACAACAGAACTAGTCATAGGTAAAGGGACCTCTTGAGCATTCTCTAGCATGGTAGCATTGTACTTACATGGGACAACCTTATCGAATGCATACGGGATAGGGCCCGCTAATCGTATAACCAACTATAATACCGATCTATGCTGACACTGTTACTGTTGCTGCTATCATACTGGATCACTACTGTTTCAGAAGTTTTGAACACGGGGACTATAACATTCACATCATCATCTACATGACGGGACTAGGTAATCTGAATCATACGTTTATCCATCAACATTTGGATGTGTCTTTTCACAACCATACAACCTCTAGGATTGACACTGCAAATAGCACAACCATCATGGTCATGCTCACACTCGCTAACCAAGCAAATATCCTTATGCATCCTCACCAAGGACCTTCTGATGAAGTGTACATCAAATACCTTGAATTCCCCGGGAGATTCGTCCACCATATAAACATATGAATTTCCATGGGCAGGTAGTGGGTTAGCTTTGACGTTCGGCGCACGGTCCTCAAAGGACACCATTCCACTTTTGACCAGCTTCTGGACTTCATACTTCAGGGGGTAGCAATTCTCAATATCATGATCGGAAGCTCCTTGGTGGAAAGCATCACGAAGTTCTGGTTTTTACCACCATGGAAGTGGTTCAGGGATTTGAGGTGGGTTTCTTGGTTGCATAAGGTTCTTGAGAACCAATGATGGATACAATTCAGCATAAGTCATTGGACTCATGTCGAAAGAGACCTTCTTCCTCTCAAATTTGTATGGTTGTTGATGTGTTGGTATTGTTGTTGTTGCAGGTGTTTGATTGTTGCGGTGGCTGTTATTGACGTTGTTGTAGAACTGGTGTTGATTGACTATTTGAGAATACCGGAATAACAAATGATACTTGATGATGGTGTTGATGGGGTGGTTGACTTCTTCTTACATGGGGCCTCCTTTGCCTCCCAACAGACACTACATTAGCTTCGCTTTCCATCTTCTTAGAAAAACTGTTACCATACCTCTTGTTGGACGAAGCTTCTTATTTAGATAATCATCCCTCTCAGACACCCTCTTCTAACATCATCCCCATGTTTACCATCTCGGTAGAATCACTGGGGGCACTGGCAATCATCAGCTCATAGTAAAATGAGCTCAGGATCTTAAGAAAAATCTTGGTTATCTTCTTCTCTTTCAAAGGAGGGGTAATCTGAGGAGCAAGCTCTCTCCATCTTTGAGCATACTCCTTGAATGTCTCCTTATCCTCCTGAGACAATAACCTCAACTGGTCTCTATCCGGCTCCATATCCATATCATACTTGTACTGCTTTACGAATGCTTCACCTAAATCATTGAATGTGCGGATGCTCGCACTATCCAGGCCCATGTACCACCTCAAAGCGGCACCAGTCAGACTGTTTTGAAAATAGTGGATTATAACTAATCATTATCAGTTTGGGTCGACATCTTTCTGGCGTACATCACAAGATGACCGAGTGAACAGGTATTCCCCTTGTACTTTTCAAAGTCATGCACTTTGAACTTCACCGGGATTTTGACATTTGGAACCAAACAGAGTTCCGCAGCACTCTTACCAAACAAATCTTTACCCCTCAATGTTTTCAACTCCTTTCGCAGCTCAAAGAATTGGTCTTTCATTTCATCCATCTTTTCATACACATCGGGGCCCTCAGACGGCTCGGAATGATAGATGGTGTCTTCAACACGGGGTAGGGTATTCACAACTGGCGGAGGCACAAACATGATCGGGCTAGATGCCAGCATGGAAGCAAAGGTAGGTGCAAAACCTTCAGGCATAAAGTTGGGCGGCATTCCCCACGGGAATCCGACAGGCATGTTAGGCGCAAAATGAGCAGCAATGGCAGGAATAGTAGAGGTAGCAACCTCTGAAATAATAGTCCTCTGAGGAGGAGGGGTTGCAGGCGTTGGAGAAGATTGGCTCTGAGCAGCTAATACTGACTCCATCATGGAAGTCAGACGGGATATCTCGTCCTTCGAGTCTCTGTTCTCTTGATCTACATGCTCCATAATCTTTGAGTGATTGGCACATGTTTTTATCGGTGAGTCAGCTTGGTTTAAGCATAGAAGAAATACCAATAAGACATCTGGCGTAAGAGAAACCTGTTATGCAAATGATGCATGAAATGCAATGTTTGATTTGTTTTTATTTTGAAGGAACTTACTATATTATTTGCAAATATATATAATAACAATTGTAACAAAATGATTGACCATAAAAATCTATTTTATTTATATTATTGGAAGAACTACACTGAATACAATTTCAGAAACCAAATGAAAATACAAGGGAAAAGGAGATTAGCCATCCTAAGGATCCCTAATAACAACATCAAAAGACCTAGTTGCAGGCGTGTACTTTCTTTGAATGCGTCGGATCTCGGTCTCAAAAGAAGTCTCCATCTGAGTCTTCTCGAGGACAAGCTAATCAACAATCTTCTTCCAAGCAACGAAAGACTGAGGCATACTAGAGGAAGATGGAACTTCTGGCTCTCTCTGTCTCTTTGTTACTCGGTCTTCAAGAAGCTCAATAAGCACATCTTTCTCCTTAGACTCAAGCTGCAACTCCTCATGCTTTCTGCTCAAAGCGTGGAAACGTTCTTCCCACATATCCTTCTCTTGCTTCATCTTGGAGAGCGCGTCTTCCAACTCCTCTACATCTTGGTTAAGGAGAGTTAATGGACCAACCAAAACCATAGACATAGGTCTCTCACAAGCATACGACATCTTTAATTCCAAAGCTCTCTTCTTCACCCAAAGAGTGTAAGCTTCCAAAGCTACACAATTGCGCGGACAAAGCTCAAATCTTCCTTTCCTATGCACATTATGCCAAGCATGCACAATCTTATGCTTCAAATGTTAGGGATCTTTACCCTCTTGATAGAAAATACCTTCTAACAAAATGTTATTAGGTTTGTCTCTCAAGGGGAACCCAAGTTGACGACGAGCCAAAGCATGGTTGTAGTTGATTCCTCGTTGTGTACCAATGAGAGGCACATTAGAGAATTAACCACAACTATCAATGATCTCCAAGCTACTCAATGCGGAGTCATACCAAACTATATCATCATTAGTGAGGGACATAAGTCTCTGAGATCACCGTAGACATTGTTTGTTCTCCACAAAAGCAGGCGTCTGAGCCAAGTGCGAAATAAACCACTTATACAAAAGAGGAACACAACCTATAATCGTTCCACCACCCTTAGAATTCCAGAAATGCGAAGAGAAATACATATCTCATAACAGAGTAGGCACATGATTCTCAATCAAGAAGATTCTAATGGCGTTAACATCGGCAAAACCGTCAATGTTAGGGAACAAAGCCAAACCATGGATGAGCAACACAAAGATGGCTTCGAAAGCATCTACACTACCAGCTTGAGAAAAGGAAGTAGCTTCCTTGATGAGGAAATCAGAAGTCAATCCAAACAATTCTCCTTTCTTCACCCAATGAGCCTCTATATCAGACTTCTTCAAATACAGAGCTTCAGCTATAAGATGAGATCTGGGAATCTCTTCCAATCCACTAAAGGGAACTTTGCAAGAAACAGCTATTCCCAAGAGATGGGCATACTCCTCCAACATAGGCATAAGATGATAGCTTCCTTAACTCTTTCAAGTCTGGATATCTTAAACTATACTTCTTAGTGTTCCTTCGTCCATAATCCATGGTCTGAGAATATTTGCAAATAAGACCTTAATTCCTTGAAATTATTTTTCGTGTGATGGATGTTATGATGCGCATGAATGCATGAATACAACAATCTCAAATAAGAGATCACACAAGGCAACCAAACAAAGATCAAGGGATGAATCAAGTCATTGTCAAGATCAATCATCCATTTTGGTGGATTATTGTTTTCACCTTATCAACACCCATGTTCCATTGATGTTGACAAGACTTGAATGGATCAACTAAGAATCAAGGGTTTGTTGTGAGTCACGAGCATGGAGTCTGGGTAAGAACCATCCCAAAGGAGTGAACTATGGATAAAAACCTATAGATCATGTTCTAAAAAATTCCCAGAGTCTTAATTCCATCTATCGGATATTACAAGTTAGGATGACTAACTCATCAACCCATAATATTCTCAAGAGAAACTCGTCTGAGTGTAGTATCGTGTAACAACTGTTATCAAGTCTACACTTGAAAAGTCTTTGAACTAAGTCCTAAATAGGCTAAGAGGGGATAAATGTTCTACGGTCCTCAGCTTCTCAGACCCCAAATCAGAGGAAGTAATGCCTAACCACAAATAACTTGTTTGACATTCATAACTCCAACAGGGTCTCCACTGAGTAGATGGGTCTCAAGCCAACTTGTTAAGGACTACTCCACACAAGTCGAACATGACTATATCATCCTCCTATTTTAATTGCACTCAAGTTCGGGTTAGAACTTACCTCACCACTCAGAGGTCAACAAGCACAACAAGCAGATTATAATATACAAACAAATATACATACATCAAAATATACAATTATACACACACAAAAAAGTAGGCTAAACCCACTGGACACTACTCCCCAGCAAAGTCGCCACTTAATTTCTGTAGCGGTAAATTCATGATCATCAAGCTATGGATAAGCTAGACGTCAATTAAACCAGATTCGCCACCGCGCTTTTATTGTTTCCAAGGGAAAAGGGAAAAGTACGAACAAAACCCAAAAATAAGAAGTTTTCAAATTAAACTAATAAAATTCCAGAGATTATAGGTAAGGGGGTTGGTTACACAGAGGGAAGGTGTTAGCACCCAAAGTGTCATAGGTACTCCTAGGGATCCCTTTCTTGTGTGCATATGTGTTTTTCTACAAATGATGTTTGCAAAAAATAGAACTGAGGGGTGAGAAAAGAATTCATTAATTATAATTTTGTGTTTGACAATACCTCCGGACTTGTGCCTACTTACCAACATAAAAATGAGGGATCAAAACCTCGTAGTTCGTGGTAACAATTTCAAAATGAATGACTTGCTTTTAACAAAAATTTAAGTTTAACAAAGGCACAAAAGGCCTAAAAAGGTTTGAATGAGTGTTAATTCCTTTTGTCTTTTAAAATTTTAAGTCAAGTATAATTAGGTTTATTTACAAGTTTGATTAAGAAAAAGAGTTTAAAAAATGCAATGGCATAAGGCCAAAGTTTATAATTTGCAGTAAAGTCAAGGTTTAGAAAACACAAGCAAAGAAAATTTTAATAGGAGGGAGAGATTTGAAATTAAATAAGTGGAAGGAGATGAAAAGAGTAATCCTAAGCAAAAATTTAAAGTTGAAGAGTTGAAAAGATCTGACCAATGGGCTGCAATTCCAACAGACATGAATGTCATATAGAAACCCAAATTTCCCTTGGACTTTAGAATCAAGCAATATCAATACAAAAATAGCAAGATGAAGAGCAAGGCATCAAATAAAGATAGCCACATCCAAGCTTAGCAACTCCATGATCTTCTTCCAAATTCCCATGTACCAAATAACTTCAAAGATGGCATTAGATACAGGTTCAAAGTAACAACTTCGAATATGATCATGTTACAGATGAACTCAAATAGATCTCCCATATTGTATCAGATGAATGCTCACTTCACAAGCACTTGGTTTCATGAAAGTTGGCATTGGCCAAGTCCTTTTGCATAGGGAGTGTTGCCTAAGTTCTAAGTCCAATAGTCTCATATCAAACCAACAGTCCACACAACATGTTTTTTAGGGTTTTTAGTTCTTATTATGTACATTAAGGTCAAGAGACCATAAAAACAAGCAAGTATATACAAACACAATATATCACAAATTATGGCCTAAATGGGCAAAGTGAAAACGACACTAAAGTAAACAAATTGAATGGTATGAATAATGGCAAATGAATAAAAGCTCAAAATTTAAAGTGCATAAAAGTAAATGACTTGAAATTAAATGCTAGTTGTTAGTTGATTAGAAGTTAGTATTGCTTTTGCTTTGTTTTATTTGAGTCATTCTTTGGAGAACACTCAACCCACTTGTCACAAGCATGGATCCTTGAACCAAGACATCTTCCAAAGGAAGGAAAAAAGGCCAAGTTTCCACACAATACTATGAAAGAGGGGAGACTATAAATCTCATTTACTAGAATGATATGCCTTTTTATGTCACAAATTTAGTGCTATGTTAAGCAATCGTAATTGGACTTATGTAGAAGTCACAACTATTTGAGGTCGGGCAATAAAATTTTGGTGTTAATGCAAGTTAGAGACATAGTATGATGGACAATGCTCATGAGACATGCCACACACACAAAGAATATGAAAAAGAGTGGACCTAATCTCATCCATACTCATGTTGATTTTTTCAATCAACTAGCCTTAGGATATTGAGATATCATAGGTCTATGACGTGAATGAAATAATAATGGGAATGAGATGAAGATGGAGGGGGAATGGAATCAACACAAATTGGTCAAAGGAGGACTTTTACCAAATTAAGATCATTCATTCGTTTTGGGAGATGAAATGTACATTTCATCAATCCCCTAAATCCAATGATCTTAACTCAACAAAGTCAAATCAACCTTGACCAAGGCCCAACAACACAAGTCAAACTCAACAAGTCAATTAAAATGGCTCAACACAATTTATTTGGCATTTAATCAATTAAAAATAATTAAAATATGCATTAAATTAAATTATGGTTGGTCAATTTCCTAAAACCTCATCAAAACACTAAAGAAATGGCCATGAGATTTATCATAGGTCAAACAAGGTCAAGGGACCTTGGAGAAAAAATTTCATCATTTTTGGAAACTTAAAACTATTTTTAAACAATTAAAAACATTCACAAAATCAATTAAATCATAAAAAATATTAATAATGATCTAAAAAATAATTTTATTTCAGAAAATAAAAGAGGATTTTATTTAATTTTTTTTGGTGAAACTCTCATATTTTTTGGATCAGTATTAAAATTAATATGAATTAATGAAAATAACACAATTAAAATGAAATTCAAATAATCAGAAAAAACGTGGACCACTTGATCTCCCTCATTAATTGAGGTCGCGGATCAAGTGGCCACAAACACGCGTTCCATGATGAGTTGAGTCAGCGTGACACATAAGTTGTAATCAAAACCAACGCTCGTGATTAAAATAATTTGAATAGATCATGTGGCTCTAGACCTTACCAACTCACCACCGGTGCAAACCTATGGTCACCTTCTCAGGCGAGCCTCGCCGGACTGGTCCAGTCATAACCATCACTAAAATAAAAAATAAGAACATGATTTTGAAGTAAAAATGACACTGAGCACAAATCTGACCTTAATTTTTCCTAACTCCAAGTATATTGAGAGATGCATGGAGTTGAAATTTGAGGTGTATGATGTGAGTTACTTCGATTTGACCTCAAAGCAACTCAATCTTCTTGCCTATATTGGTAGGACTTCAGACAACCAAAGAGCCAAGAGAATTATGGAGAATTGAGTGAGAATCGAAGATTAGAAAATTTTTGGAATCAGGTCAGAATTTGCTTGCTCTTGCTTTGATTCATGCTTGATCTCCCTCAGTAAGCTTGCAGAAGTAGACTAGAATCAACCAAAGGCTTTGGATCCCTGGAGTTTTGAATCTCAAAACAGTGAGATTCAAACTCAATTTTCAAAGAAAATTCTCAGGATTATCCTCTCAAATGGAAGGGTTTGGGATCTTGGAGCAAAGTTGGCGTGAAGGGATCCTCAATTCTCAACCTAAAGGCTTCTATTTATAGCTGAATCAAATGTTATTTGCACCTTCAAATTGAACTTCCAAATTTGGAAATGGATGATGCATGCTTGCATGGGCATGTACAGGCCCATGAAGTCACTCCTTTAGTTCCATAATCAAGTGTGAATGAGTCTGAAATCAACTTGGAATGCAAGGCAAATCTGTACAGTTGTTTGAAGTTTTGATTTTGCCAAATGATGATGCTATGTTTAAGCCATGCGCGGACCATCCAAATCTTGTCCAAAATGGACGAATTTGGACTTTTTGGGAAGGTTAGATTAATAGGAACAACTATTATGTTGAACACTTTTCCATTTGAAACTTGTATCATGGTGAATTTTGAGGTGGGAGTTTGGATTTTTTAACATATCAAAATTTTTCCTAAGTGTCAAGCCTTATGTTCATTTATTCCACCTTGGAAAACTTTTGGTGTGAGCTTCAAATGAAACATGTGTATTCATAAAAGTTGTAGATATTTAAAAGACCTCCAAAATGGTCACAAATTTGACCTCATTGGGATTTAAAATGAAGGAGTATACATTTTTGAAGTTGAGGAAAATCACCTGTTCAATGGTATTGGTCCAAAATGACCTATAATGTATCCTCATATCACATGCTCATAAAAGTTTAATTAGATTTTCCTCCAAACATCAAAGTTGAAGTGGATACGTTGAATTTTATTGTGCAAGTTGGGAATATTCCATCTAAAAAAGAAATAAGCAAGTTATGGCCTTGGGAAGTTGACCTCCAATTTAGGGTTTAGACAAAATGACCTATAATCTTTCAACATAAAAAATGACTTTCCAAGAAAAACTAGGTCTAGACCTCAACATGAAAGTTGTTTGGAGTGTAATTTAGAGTAACCTTTCTCTTAGAATCAATTTCATATGATAAAAATTGTAGGAGATAGGGTCTAGGGGGGCTCAGTTTTGATCAGATGAAATCCTCTGGTCAACCACCATCAACCATCTTGCTAGCTTGCAATTCTTTTGACTTTTGGGACTCATAGGAGATCATATATGCATAAGATGATGGAATTTGAAGTATCCCTTGAAATATTTGATCAATTGTTGAAGAAGCTTGTTAAAGAAGTTACACAAGATACCCAGCTGAACTAGGGTTTCCAAGGCAAACCAATTCCAAACTCTTGATGACTTGATGATAAAAATAACATGTGAATATCATATTGATTCATATATGATATCTAAAGCCATTGTAGACCAATTATTGATTGAGATCTTAGCCATGAGGGTTTTAAACCCTATATATGATCTTGATGGGTCAAAGGTGATCATGTGCCCTTCCTACAAAAGAGTTAGACAAATATAAAGACATATTTTTGGTATTTTGGTTAGTAAAGATGATAAAATACAAAGTATGATACAATCACATGGTGCTTGGTGATCTTTCCCAATGCAAACCCAATGAGTGAGGGTAAAGGAGGATGCCAAGGTATGATCCCAATGCTAATGCATTTGATGAGATAGTATGAGGGATCTTAGGGTCAAAATTGGGGTCTTACAACATCCAAACATGATCAGATGGCCAGGAGGTATGCCAACACACCATCGGAGCTAGGGCACCGAGCATCTTCTCCGGTGACATCGACCGGACTAGTCTAACCTCATCTCAATTGAAAATGAAAAAGAAGGAAACTATTTCAAAGAGGAAATGCTCAGGATTTTGAATCTGGCCTTAATTTACTCCAATTCAAAGTCTATAAAAAGATATAAGAATTTTAATTTTAAGGATCATGAACTGATTTGCTTCGATTTGACCTCAAAGTAACTCAATCTGGTTACCTACATTGATAGGACCTCAGCCAACCAAAAATCAAAGAGAATGGTGAAGAATTGAGAGAGAATCGAAGTGATAAAGTTTCTGAAAATTCACCTTCGAGGGAGCTTGAATCTTGCTTGATCTTGCTTCCAATTGGCCTTGGCTTGACATCAGAAACTTGCAGAAGTCGAATTGGATCTAGGAAAGGCTAGGATTGTTGGAGTTTCAACTTCAAAACTGAATTGAAATTGAAACTCGATTTTCAATTGAATATGATCAAGTTTGTTCTTTAATGGTGAGGGTTAGGATTGCAGATTCAAAGCTTGGGCAAGGTGTCCTTAATTCTGAGCATGAAGGGTTTTATTTATAGGCTATGCATTTACTTTCCACACACTTCATTCAAAATGCCAAAAATAGAAATCTCCCTTGCATGGGTTCATGGGCATCATCATGTAATTCCAAAATTCCAAAAATAGAAATCTCCCAAGAAATAATGTAATCAAGTCCAAATTTCATCATGTGCAATACTGAAAGGGTGTCATGTGATCATGCAATGGAAATTGGAATGTGAACATGAGATTCATCCTAATGAAACTTTTAAGAAAGGACATGCGCAAGTCATCCAATTCTTCTCCAAATGAGATGGATTTTTTGGAAAGGTAAGATCAAGGGGAACAAATTTAGTGTTGAACACTTTTCCATTTGAAGCTTGTATCATGATTAACTTTGAGGTGGAAGTTTCTAAAATCAAACATATTTGACAGTTTCCTAAGTACCAAGTCAAATGTTCACTTCTTCCACCTTGAATAACTTTAGCTATGGGCTTAAAATGGAAAACGTTCCTTCAAAAAAGTTGTAGATATTTCAAACCTATTAAATTTAGTCACAAATTTGACTTCATTTGGATTTGGAATGAAGGCGTTATGCATTTTAGAAGTTAAGGAAAATCCCTTGTTCAATGGTAATGACCCTAAATGACCTATAATCTTTCCTCTTGGCACATTCCCTTGGAAGTTGAATTTAAATTTCTTCCAAGAATAAACGTTGGATGGGACATCTTTAATTTCATAATGAAGCTTGAATGGACTTCATATAATAAAAATTGAGCAAGTTATGATCCTTGGAAGTTGACCTCCTAACTAGGGTTCAGACAAAATGACATATAATCTTTCACCATAAAAATGACTTTCCAAGCAAAACTATCTCTTTACCTCAACATGAAAAAAATTGTAGGATATAGGGTCTAGGGAACCCTAGTTTTGACCAGTTGACTTTCTCTGGTCAACCACCATGAACCAACTTACAAACTTGAAGTTCTCTTGATCTCTTGGACTGGTGGAGGATTATATATGTATAATATTATTTATAATGAAGTATCCCTTTATTTATTGGACCAATTTTTGAAGAAACTTGATGAGGAAGTCACACAAGATACCTAGATGAATTTGGGCTTCCAAGGCAAATAAGCTTCAAACCATTGATGAATTCTTGATCCAAATGATAAATTAGGAACATGGGGATTCATATATGATGTCTTGAATCAATTTGAACCATATCTTGATTAATATTCTTACAATGAGGGTCTCAAACCCTAGATATCAGCTTTATGAGGCATTGGTGGATGCACACACTACCTACAAAAGAAACAAAGATATATATAGACATATTTTTGGTATTTTGGTTAGTAGACAATGAAAAGCAGAGTATAATACAATCAAATTTGTTTGGTGATCTCTCCCAATGCAAACCCAATGAATGAGGGGTAAGGATGATTCCAAGGTGTGATCCCAAGGCCAATGCATATGATGAGATAGAACGAGGAATCTTAGGGTCAAAATTAGGGTCTTATAGTTTCCCCTATTTAGGACATTCTAACTGAGGAGGTGAATGTTAAAATATTTGTTTCGACTTAGTAGAATGGACTTAAATAACAACATACAGAAACAAATTTTGGTCCCTAAGAGACCTCATGATGCATATGATATGAATGTTAAAATAACCTTTGTGAGGGAACATATTACCACAAAGAAAAATAATCTGGAGAGACTGAAAGTCCACAAGAGCATAATGCATTCCATAAGGAAAACACATTGGGGAGACAGAGACTCTTGGGGATACAAGTTGTATGTATGCCAGGCTACGACTTGAAAACTGCTGGATACATGAGGGGAATTTCCATGAAAATAAATCAATGGAAGAACCTGGTTGGGGATAAGGGAAACTCTGCAGGGGAAACGGGTAAATCAGAATGAGGCTGAAATACTCGGACCAAACAGAAAAAGGCCATTCCACTGAGGGAATACGCACTCAAACTCAACTGGGTAAGAATGATCTTCAACACAGGAGTACCAAAGATTATCTCTTACCGGTTACTAGATAGGAAGATAATATACTCTGATAGGGGGACATCCGTTACCGGTTAGGGTAAACATCTCAAGGATGACTCACTGAGGAGAAAGAGATGTATTTGTTACCGGTTACTGGGTGAGAATAGCCTGCTAGGGAAAAACATTAAATAGGATTTACAACTACCGGTTACTGGGTAGAAGACCAAAGAGAGAATATATGTCACCGGTTAAAGTGAACATATCAAGGATAGACTCAGAGGAAGAATATTTGTCATCATTTAGGATGAACATATCAAGGATAGACTGTCAGGGAGAAAATACCAAAGAGAGAATATTCGTCACCGGTCAAAGTGAACATATCAAGGATAAACTCAGCAACAAAAAGTAGGATTTATATCTACCTGTTACTGGGTAGAAGACCACAAAGAGGAGAAAATCCGTCATCAGTTAGGATGAACATATCAAGGATTAAATCTCTAGGGAATAAAAGTAGGGATTACAACTACCTTTTTACTAGGTAGAAAACCACAAAGGAGGAATATCCGTCATCGGTTTTGATGAACATATCAAGGATGGACTTACTGGGGAAACATGAAAACAAATCCGCTAGGGAAAATAAAGAAAGTAGATTACATTTTACTGGGTATTGGGAAAAAGTAATGTACTCAACATTGTAAGACCCTAATTTTGACCCAAGGATCCCTCATTCTATCTCATCATGTGCATTAGCTTTGGGATCATACCTTGGCATCCTCCTTACCCCTCATTCATTGGGTTTGAATGCTCCCATTCGCTTTGCATGGGTACCGTACATTCATCAGTACTTCAACAGGGGAAACCCCTTTCTCTTTTTTTTATGGCATGGAAGTTGTGCTCCCCGTGGAGGTTGAGATCCCGTCATTGCGTGTTTTAATGGAAGCCTAGTTGACTGAAGTTGAATGGTATCAGACCAGATATGACTAGTTGAATTTGATTTAAGAAAAGAGATTGACTGCCATGTGTCATGGTCAATTATATCAGCAAAGAATGAAGAAATAATTTGATAAGAAGGTCATGCCTCATATGTTTAGAGAAGGTGACCTTGTGGTCAAGAAAGTCTTATCTTTCAAATCTAATGCTAGGGGAAAAGGGACTATTAATTATGAATACCCATATGTTGTTAAGAGTGCCTTTTCAGGTGGTGCTTTGATTCTTACAACTATGGACGGTGAATAGTTCACTCGTCTTGTGAACGCCGATGTAGTCAAGAAATAATTCGCCTAAAAAGAAAAGAACAACTTGCTAAGTTGAAAACCCGAAAGGGTGGCTTAGGCAAAAATGAGCGTCTCGGTAGATTGAAAACCCGAAAGGGCGATCCAGGAAAAAGTTAGAGACATAAAACAGAAAAAATCATCCCGGTAGATTGAGTACCCCACCTTGGGGCAATCTAGGCAAAAATTAGGGATTATGGCAAGTAATTGCATTCGGTTGGTCTTGATCATTGGAGTAGTTTTTGAGCAGGCCATTTGGTTTTGATTCACCATTCTCAACCAAAGCCTAGAGCATAGTGGATACTGATGTTGGTAGGGAGAGTAGTGATCATTGTATTTAATGTAGCCCTTTTCTATATAAATTATCATTTTCAGCTTTGTAAAGATCTATGGAATCTTGTCATTTACAAACTACCATTCTATTAAATAAAGTTGAGTTTTTTATCCAATTGTTTCTATTCTTATTTACTTCTGCTAAATAAAATTGAATTTTTATGATGATAATTTTGAAATAAATTAATAAATAAAAATCATTTTTAAATAACGAAAGTAATTACTTTAAAAGCAATCAATTTCATGTAAGGAATATCAACATCAGTCTGAGAACATGTAAGTCTTGACAATGCGAAGCCTTGTTGGTCTTCCCCAAGTAGTTGGTTTGGTGATTTTTCCCAAACAATTCATCATTTATCCCCAGTAGAGTTGAGCTGGTGATCGGTCCCTTTTGCAAACTTTTTCCCCATCTGAGTTGTAGGTTCATCCTTAGCAATTTGCATAGATCCTCCATACATAGTTTTATCTTTTGGTCTCTCCGGCAGAGTTCATCTTCAAATACGGTAGTGTTGATTCTGGGTAGTATTTGATTTGTAAGGTAATCTCCCATTTGATATGGTGTTGACTTAAAATTTCCCGTAGAGTTGACAACTTGGATCCTCAGCATATCTTCTCTCTCTCCCCAGCCAGGATTGAGTCATTCGGAGCTAGATTATTTATGTTCATCCCCAACATTTTTCTCTAGTTGTTGCTTCCATCCTGTTGATATTAGCCGAGTGTTGTAGTGGTGATTCAGATCTGTGATGTTTGTATCCTTTGTGTTGTTTTGTCAACATACTCATAACCATATACATGCATATCCATGCATAAAACACATCATCAGATATTTCATTATGCATTTTATTATTATTATTATTATTATTGCATTTCATGATTCTGATCCCCTACTACGGTGATACTATTTCCCCATGCATATCTGGTGCGTCTGTCCTCTTTCAATTATAGAGTGTCATCCCCTTAAGCAGAAAGAGTTTGACCTTTCTCATTCTCCACTGAGTTATTTCCTCGTGGATGATAATTATTTTTGTTTCCTCCCCAGTTAATTATCTGGATGGGACCACTCCCCTTGAGTTATATCCTCATTTGGGTTGAGTCCTTGTTTGACCGTTTATTTCTAGCTCTTACCTAGATAGATACTTTTGGTCCCTTGAGAGTCTATTACCCAGTAATTGGTAATATTCTTCTCGACTTTTGAGTACTTTACTTTTGCCCAATACCCGGTAAAAGTAATCTACTTCCTTTACTTTCTCCAGCGGATTCATTTTCACATTTCCCTATACAGTATATCCTGGATATGTTCATCCTAACCGGTGACAGATATTCTTCCCTTGTAATCCCTATTTCATTCTCTAGAGAGTTAATCCTTTATATGTTCATCTTAACCGATGACAGATTTTCTCCTCTTTGCGGTCTTCTGCCCAATAACCGGTAGTTGTAAATCCTGCTTTTCCCTGCTGAGTCTATCCTTGATAGGTTCATCCTAACAGGTGATGGATATTCTCTTTTTTTTTGGTATTATATCTAGTAACTGATAGATATAATTCCTACTTTTCCCCGGTAGTCTATCCTTAATATGTTTACCCTAACCGGTAACGAATATTCTTCCCATTTCAATAGGTGGTCTATCCTTGATATGTTTACCCTAACCGGTAACGGATATTCTTCCCATTTCCCCAGGTGGTCTATCCTTGATATGTTCACATTAGAAGATGACGAATATTCTTCCCTTGAGTTTATCCTTGATATGTTCACTTTAAACAGTGACAAATATTCTCTATTTGGTCTTCTGCCCAATAACCGGTAGTTGTAAACCCTATTTGATTATTTTCCCAGTAGGCTATTCTTACCCAGTAACCGATAACGAATACATCTCTTTTTCGTTAGTTGGTCATCCTTGATATGTTTACCCTAACTAGTAACGGATGTCCCTCTGTTAGAGTACATTATCTTCCTACCCAATAACTGGTAATAGATAATATACTTCTGGTACTCCTGTGTTGAAGTTCATTCTTCCCTAGTTGAGTGTGAGTGCGTATTTCCTTAGTGAAATTGCCAATTCCCTATTTGGTACGAGTATTTCAGTTTTGTTCTGATTTATCTGTTTCCCATGCAGATTTTCCCTTATCCCCAATAGAGTTTTTCCATTGATTTATTTTCGTGGAAATTTCCCCTCGTATCTCCAGCAGTTATCAAGTCGTAGCCTGGCCTACGCACAACAGTTTACTCCCAGAGTCTTTGTCTCCCCAGTGAGTTTTCCCTATGGAATGAATTATGCTCCTGTGGACTTTCAGTCTCTCCGGATTCTTTTGCTTTGTGGCAATATTTTTCCTATAGAGATTATTTTTAACATTCATATCATATGCATCATAAGGTCTCTTAGGGACCAAAATTTATTTCTATTGTTGTTATTTAGGTCCATTATACTGAGTTGATACAAAGATTTTAACCTTCACATCCTCAGTTAGAATGTCCTTAAATAGGGGCAAGTGTAAGACCCCAATTTTGACCCTAAGATCCCTCATGCCACTCTCATCATGTGCATTAGCTTTGGGATCACAGATTGGCATCCTCCTTACCCCTCATTCATTGGGTTTGTCTTGGGAGAGATCACCAAGCACATTTTATTGTATCATACTTTGTTTTTCATTATTTACTAACCAAAATACCAAAAAATGTCAATGTATAGTTTGTTGCTTTTGTAGGTAGTGTGTGTGTCCACCAATGCCTCATCAAGCTCATATCTACGATTTGAGACCCTCAATGCAAGGAGACTAATCAAGATATGGTTCAAATTGACTCTAGACATCATATATGGATCCCCATGATCTTCACATATCATTTTGAATAAGAATTCATCAAGAGTTTGAAGCTTGTTTGCCTTGGAAACCCTAGTTCATCTAGGTATCTTGTGTAACTTCCTTAGCAAGTATCTTTAACATTTGATCAAATATTTCAAGGTATGCTTCATATTACTTCATCTTAAACATATATGATCCTCCATGAGTCCTAAAAATCAAGAGAATGTCATGTTTTCAAGATGGTTCATGGTGGTTGACCAGAGAAAGTCAACTAGTTAAAACTGGGGTTCCTTAGATGCTATCTCCTATAATATTTGTCATATGAAAATTATTCCAAGAGCAATGCTATTCCTTATGACATTCCAAACAACTTTCATGTTGAAATCAAGAGCTAGTTTTGCTTGTAACGTTACTTTTTATGGTGAAAGATTATAAGTCATTTTGACTGAAACCTAGTTAGGAGGTCAACTTCTAAGGACCATAACTTTCACAATTGTTATGACATGAAACCCATTCAAGTTCCATGATTAAATTCAAGCTTTCCTCTACAACTTTGATGTTTGGAATAAGTTCAAATTCAACTTGCAAATGCATGTGGTGAGAAGAAACATTATAGGTCATTTTGGGCCATTAACATTGAACAAGTGATTTCCTCAACTTCTAAAATGCATAACTCCTTCATGCCAAATCCAAATGAGGTCAAATTCGTGACCAAAGTGAATATCTTTGAAAGAGATACAACTTTGATGAAGTAACTGTTTCCATTTGAATCCCATAGAAGAAGTGTTTCAAACATTTGACTTGGTACTTAGAAAATTTTCAAATATGTTTGATTTTCCAAACTTCCATCTCAAAATGTATCATGATCCAAGCTTCAAATGGAAAAATGTTAAACATGAAAGTTTTTCCCTTGACCTCACCTTTCAAGAAAGTCCAAGATCATCTCATTTATCACCTTTCAAGAAAGTCCAAGATCATCTCATTTGAACAAAGATTGAGGGACTTGCACATGGCTCCTTTGTTGGGATTGTTTTGGCAAGATTTGGATTCAAATGATCATTCCTCTTTGCATGCTTCCATGTGATGACCTCAGTACTCTTCGTGCACGAATTGGAGATGGATTGCATCATTCTTTAGGCCCAAACCATTACCGCTGCATCTATGTACCTTGGTTTCCAATTTATGCAAAATTTCATGTGGTGCAAAGATCAATTCCCCTGCCTGTTTAAACAAGCTCATGGCCTCAGAAATTACATCAACACCTTGCTAGAGCATTGCCCAGAAAACTCAGACCCTCACACCATAGAATTTCTTGAGGATTTCTTTGAAATCGAGTTTGAGTTTCACTTTCTATTTTGAAGTTCAAACTCCAATAATGCATTGCCTTTTCCATCTCAATCGATTACTACAAGCAAAAGGAGGAACAATCAAGCAAATCCAGATCAAGATCAAGCTGAGCTGAAGCTACTTGAAGGTGAAATTTCAGAAACTTCTCTTCTTCAATTCTCCCTCATTTCTCAATTATTTTGATTGATTTTTGGTTGGCCGAAGTCCTACCAATGTAGGCAACAAGATTGAGTTGCTTTGAGGTCAAATCGTAGCAACTCAGTTCATGATCCTCAAAATTCAAATCCCTGTACCTTTTTATATACTTGGAATTGAAGAAATTTGAGGCCAGATTCGAGCTCCTGAGCATTTTCTCTTTGAAATAGTGTCCTTGTTTTTCATTTTTCATGAAGTTGAGGTTGGACCAGTCCGGTGGTGATCACCGGAGAAGATGACCGGAGTTAGGGCTCTGGTGGTGCGTTGGCAAGTCCCAATCCATCTGATATAGTTCAAATGTTTTAATCTTGAGTATTCATTCTGATTACCACGCGTACATTGCATTGACCAAGGAGCATGGTGGAACACGCACGTGTGGCCATTAGATTTGCCACCTCAATTAATGAGGGAGATCTGATGGCCATTTTTTTTTTATTTTCTTTTTAATCCAAAAAATATGGGACTTTTACCAAAAACATTTAAATATTTTACTCTTTCATTTTCTGAATTTAAATTATTTTTTGGATTAATTTTGATATTTTTCATGAATTAAGTGTTTTTGTGCATATTTTTAATTGTTTAAATATACTTCTGACTTTTCAAAAATGATGATTTTTTTGTCTAAGGTCCTTTGACCTTGTTTGACCTAGGATAAATCTCTTGCCCGTTTATTTGGTGTTTTGAAGAGATTTTAGGTTTTGACAAAATTAAATTGAATTTTAATGTATTTTTAATTTTATTTTTAATTGATTAATTGTGTAAAAATTATGTTGAGCCATTTTTATGGTCTTGAGATGTTTGACTATTTGTTTGGGCCTTGGTCAAGGTTGATTTGACTTTTGTTGGATTAAAATCAATGAATTTAGGGGATTGATGAAATGTACATTTCATCTCCCAAAATGAATGAATGATTTTAATTAGATAAAATTCCTCTAATGACCAATTTGTGTTTCTCTCACATCCCCTCGCCCTTCATCTTCATTCCTATTCTTTACCATTCTTTTCATTGACCAATGAAATCTCAAATATCCTAAGGCTAATTCGTTCATCAATGACCTTGTGTCAGATGGACCAATATAAGTATGGATGAGATAGGTCCATCCCTCTTGGTCTTTTCTTTTAGTGTGTGGTATGTTTTTGGAGTTTGGTTCTTCATACCAAATCTCCAATATGCATTAACACCTACATTTTTATCGCCCGACCTCAGATAGTTGCGACTTCTACATAAGTCCAATTACGATTGCTTAACATAGAGCTAAATTTGACCCTAAAGGCATAGCATTCTAGTAAGTGAGATTGTAAATCTCCCATCCTTCATGGTGTTGTGTGGAAACTTGACCTTTTTTCCTTCCTATGGAATATGTCTTGGTTCAAGGATCCATGCTTGTGAATTGATGGTTGAGTGTTCTCCAAAGAATGACTTAATTAATTAAAAGGAAAAACACCATTAACATTTGACTAACTCTTATTAATTTTGTTTTACTTTCAAGTCATTTACTTTATGCAATTTAATTTTCAGTCATTTATCATTCATTGCCATTTACATTTCTTTGAACGTGTTTATGTTTATGCCATTTTCACTTTGCTCACATGATTCATATCTTGTGATTTTATATATTTGTTTGTGCATTTTGATTTTGCTTGTGGTCTAAGGACCTTAAAACCCTTAGTAAACAACAAAAACCATAAAAAATGTTTGGTGGACTGTTGATCTTGATCTGAACTTTTGGACTTAGGATTAGGCAACATTCCCCATGCAATAAGGCCTTGGACAATGTCAACATTCTGAGACCAAGCTATTGTGAACTGAGCCTTCATCTAATGCAAGCTTGAGATTTATTTGAACTCATCATCTATATCGTCTTGGTGCAAACTGTTATTTTGATCTTGTGTCTAATGCTTTATTATGAGTTGATCAAGGAATATGTCATTTGATACATGAGAAAACAAAGAAGACTGCTAGCTATGGGAATTGCTTGCTTGGATCTTTATTTGATGCCTTGATCTTCTTGATGTATGATATTGCTAATTGCTTGTTGATTATTGCTTGATTCAAAGTACAAAGGGAAAATGGGTTTTCTATATGACATTCTTGTCTGTTGGATTGCATCACATTGGTCAGATCTTTTCAACTCCTAAATTTTAATTTTATGCTTAGTATTAGTCTCTTCATCTTCTCCCACTTCTTAATTTTCAAATCTCTCCCTCTTTTCAAAAACTTTCTTTGCTTTGTAACTTCAAACTTAGACATTGTTTTAATGATTAGAAACTTTGCCTTATGCCATTGAATTTTCAAAATCTTTCTTAAATCAAATTTGTAAATAAACTTAATCATATTGACTTAAAATTTCAAAAGGCAAAAAGAACTAACAACCCCATTTAAACTTTTGGCCCTTTGCGCCCTTTTCACTTAAACTTTTGATTAAAAGCAATTCACTCATTTTGAAATTGTTACCACGAACTACAAGATTTTGATCCCTCATTTTATGTTGATACGTAGGCACAAGCCCGAAGGTCTTGTCAAACAAAAAAATATAATTAATGAATTCTTTTCTCATCCCCACACTCTATTTTTCTCAAACATCATTTATACCAAAAACACATACACACATAAAAAATGGGTCCCTAGGAGTACCTAGGAAACTTTGGGTGCTAACACCTTCCCTCTTTGTAACTGTAGCGGGGTTTTCGTTACCTTTAGGTTTATTGACTAAACCAAAAGTCAACATACAATTCGAGTCGCCACCACACTTTTATTTGTCGAAAGGAAAGGATAAAAAGCGAACAAAAGCCAAGGTAAGAAGTTTTTCAAATCAAAAACTAATAAAAATGTCAGAGATCTAGGTAAGAGGGTTGGTTATGAAATGGGAAGGTTTTACGCACCCAAAACATCCTTAGTACTCTAAGGGAACCCTTTTTGCAAACATCTGTTGTAGGTTGGTATTTGTGAAAAGATTTGTACAAAAGATTTTAGGATGAGAAAAGAATAGATTATATTTACAAATTTGTTGTTTGAATGGATGAACCCATTGCCTACGTACCATCACAAAGGAGGATCAAAACCTCATAGTTCGGGGTAAAAATCTCAAAGATTGGTGAATTTATTTGACCAAAAGCCTTAAGGTCTTTTGTTATCAAAGGGAGAAAACTCAACCTAAACCAACAATCCACCATGTGAGGAAGGCTTCAACATACTAGTGAGGGGTCAACCCTATAATAAGTATGGAAGACTTACAATCCAATCACTAAGGATGAGGTAAGATTTACATCAACCACTATGATAACTCAAACCTATGACTAATGTTTATGAAAAGGTTTTACCAAGGTGGCCATTGGAACCACAAAAACAACTTGAAGTGAGTGGTATTTACAATTTAGATTTATTTACAAAATGAAGTCAAAGTTGGATTAAGATTTATTCACAATGAGTATTGATGAAAATGGTTTTGAAAATTCAAAGGATTAAGGCCTAGGTTTCTAATTTGAAACAAAGTCAAAGTTTAAAAATGATTTTTTGGCTTGGTTAGAATGGGGGGAAGAAGAGAAGGGCTAGTCCTAAGACATACAAAGATAAGAGGGGAAAGATAAACCCTTGGAGTTCCTTTTCTTGGAATCATAGAGATGGTTCAAGATGCTCCTTTCTTTTGGACTTAGCACACAAACAAGCAATCAGACAATTTGAACTCAAGCTCCTAGGATCCCCATTTGGCTTGTCTCTTAACTTGGCTACTCATGACAATGGTCCTCTTTTGACAATCTCAAGGTGGGATCCCTATCACACAAAAGCAAACATCAAAAATTTCACAACACAATAAGGGGAATGGACAAAGAATAAGTTTGGATGAGAAGTCCTTTGAGATCAACTTTAAATTTTAGCATTCTAAAGGCATGAGGCCTAGTTGCTCTTCAATAATTTCAGCGTTCTAAAGGCATGAGGCCTAGTTGCTCTTGAACTCCTTTAAGCATAGGTAAGTCTTAATTCTAAGTCCTTTCTCCTTTTGCATTTGGTCCACACAACACAAACACAAGGCAAACACAAGATAACAATATATTTATATACAATAATGGGCTCAAATGAGCAAAAAGAAAAAATGACATAAGCATAAAGTATGTGCTCAAGTGAGCAAAGGGAAAATCAATATGAATAATGGGCAAGAAATAAGTGGCATTAAAAGTAAATGGCAAGAAATTAAATGCTCATATTAAAGTTAGTAATTAGTGGAGTTATGTTAGCTTGTCATAAGACAATGTAACGATATGTTAAGCAATCGTAAGTGGACTAATGTAGTAGTCACACCTATCTGAGGCCGGGCAATAAAAATATAGGCAAATAACATAAGTTAGAGATCATGACTAGTAAGTCAAGCTCCATAAACTTGCCATGCCAAAACAAAAGGGGAAGGGCCTTGTATTGTCTTTAGGTTATTTGCTTGACCAATAAGCAACCTATCTTGGACACAAAACAACTCACATGATCATGGATCAAGTTGAGTTTCGTTTAGATCAAAGAAGGTTAAACCTCTCATTTGTCAATACCAACCATAAGAACTTAACTCATTGACCATTGATGGAAATAATGGGATGAAGATGAAAGGGAGGGGAAAATAAGATCACAACTAAATCCAATTGATCAAATATGAATCAAATCATCACCAATCAACACCAAACAGAAAAGAAATGAAGATAACAAGTCAACAAGTCAACAATATTTTTTTGGTATTTTTTGAATTAAAATAAAATGCAAATAAAAAATAAACAATAAAGGTCAAACCTCAAATTCAATTCAAATCAACTTCAACAAGTCCAATTAAATTCTCATAGTTCCAACATGGTCAAACAAACTTTGACTAATTTTCTCACCAATTTTTGAAATCAGAAAGTATTTAAAAACAATTAAAAACACTAAAAAATGACACAATATGAACTAAATTCTAAAATAAATCTCAAATCAAATAAGAAATTGATGAGACTATTTTTTATTGACTTATCATGATCCATAGATGCTATGAAAATATTTTTGGATATTTCAAAAGTCAAAAAGTATTTTAAAATGAATTAAAACTATTAAAAACCAAATAATTCACAAAAAACATTAAATGAAGTCACAAAAATAATTAAAAATCAAAATATGAAACTAGACTTTTCAAGAAAAATTTGGGAATTGGTCTCATATTTTTATGACTTCAAATAAATTTTTTATGAATTTTTGAAAATCAAATGAATTAACTGAAAACAAAAGAAAATGAATTAAATGGAAAAAACCACATCCGCGTGATGCACCTCATTAATTGACGTGGCATTAATGGACTGCCCAGATCTGAGGGCGCATGGTGTGACCAAGTCAAACGCGCTGCATATGGCATTAAATGAAGTATACACAATGGATGCACATGATTAGAACGTGAGAACCAAATCCAAGGGCTGTGAAGGTGCACACGTGGGGATGGTGGTGGAAACCACCATCTTCTCCAGTGGAACAACAACCTCCGGCCACCAGTTGCAGAAAAATGAAATTTAATAAAAATTAAAAACAAAGCCATGTAAATGAAGCTCGTGTGATGGAGATCACCATTGTATCCATGGATCTTCCTCACTTTTCCTATTTTAAGAGAAATGTGACGGAGAAGATCATCGTGTTCAAACTGAAAGTGCACGAAATGGAAAATTGAAACCACCATTGGATTGCCTCAAGTGTGAGGACTTCAGAAAACCACACAAACACAAGGATACTACATTGAATTGAGAGTTCTAGATCCAAAAAGTTTGAATGTATACCTCTGAATTGGATCACTTCAGGCCACGATTTCTTCAAGATATGGACTCCTATTCGCTCTAGGGATGTAGCGGAGATGAAAGGCTAAGGAATTAAGCTTTGAAGATCAACTAATGTTGTTGAATTTCAAGCTCAAAAGTAGAAAAAAATCTCAAAAATTCCTTTGGTATGGCTATGGTTTCAATGCTGCACCAATTTAGATCTCCAAAAGGTTGATGAATGAATGAGAGGGAAGCTCTATTTATAGCTGAAAGTCTCAAATGATCACACTTCTCATGTGTGCATGGAAAATTGAAATTGGATGCATGTGCCTGTACAGGCGCGTGTGAGGCCCAGTGATGAGTGAAACATCTTGCTGAGTTCATATGGAATGGATTTGGACGTGTAATTGAAGTGGAATCAGCTTGCATACCAAGTTATAACATGAAATGCCAAAATGCACATAAATGAAGAGGTCTTCGAAACTCCCAAATGGTAAGTCCAAAAAATTAATGTGAATAATGGTTGGAAAGCCCTTGAAATAAGGAACAAAAGTCATGTTGGGCAAAAATTCATTTGGAATTTAGAAATTGATGAAAACTGGCTTTGAAAATCTAAGCACAAAACATGTTTAAGTCACATTTGAAAAGTTTCAAATGGAAAAACCTTCAACATAAAAGTTGTATATATTTTCAAGATGATCAATTTAGACTCAACTTTTGCATCATTTGGATTTTCTATGACAAAGTTATGGGCATTTGAAGTTGGGTACATTTTCAAATTCAATGAATTAGGTTCAAAATGACATATAATGTTTTGTATTATCACATGTGTTTATTTTAGGATTATGAAATTTTATCCAACTTAACATTTGAAGTAGACATCTCAAGCTTTCCAATGCATTTTGTCGTACCTCAAAATCATAAACAATAAGGAAAGTATGCCCTTGGTAAGTTGAACCAAAATTAGGGTTTCAGTCAAAATGACCTATAATGTTTTGAAATGAATAATGACCTTACAAGTTTCAAATGGATTTTTGATTAACAATAAAGTTGTTCATATGGTTCTTAAGAACATGCTTTCTCTTGGGGTCATCTTCATTTGACAAACATATCAAAAGTTATATCTCAATGGTGCTCAGCTTAGTTAGATGACTTGACTGGTCAACTTCTCAAGGCAAAACTTCCAATCTTGATGAATAAATGATTGAGGATTCTCAAATAGACTCATATATGCATAAAATGATGAATTAAAAGACTTCCCTTGATTAAATTTAATCATAGGTTAAGGTTGTTTCATGTGCAAGGCACAGTCAAAGCACATTTGAATTAGGGTTTCCTTGGGAAACAATCCTCAAGCCCTTTGGGTTATCTTGATAAAATTGGCAAATTGAGATACTCGGGAGACATATATGATAATTAGAAGCTTTGTGGACCATTTTCATGCTTTTTCTCATCTTCATCTAGCCATTACATTGGGCTTAGGAGCCTCCTAGGAGCACATGATCACTTGAGCTTCAAAACAAAAAAGAGTTAGTGACATATTTTTGTGCTTTTGGTTAGTAATCAAAATAAGAAAATCAATAATACACAATACAAGCATGCTTGGTGGTCTCAAAACACTCACACAAGTCCCAACCTTAGGGTTAAGGAGTCAAACATGCTATGATCCTTAAGGCAATGCACTTGTGCAATAACATGATGCCATGAGGGATCTTAGTGTCAAAATTAGGGTCTTACAGTAACCAACACCCTTACCTGTAATCTCTGATATTTTATTAGTTTTGATTTGAAAACTTCTTATCTTTGGGTTTTGTTCGTACTTTTTCCTTTTCCTTTGGAAACAATAAAAGTGTGATGGCGACTCTGGTTTTATTGACGTTAAGCTTATCCTTAGCTTGATGGTCATGAATTTACCGTGACAAACATCAAGAAGAATATTACTAGTTAATGGGTAATAAACTCTTGGAGACTAAAAGTTCTATCTAGGTAAGTAACTAGAAAGAAATAGTCAAATAAAGACTCAACCCAATGAGGATATAACTCAAGGTGGGTGGTTCCATCCAGATAATTAACTAGGGAGGAAACTGAAATAATAATCATCCACAAGGAAATAACTCAGTGGGGAATGAGAAGGTTAAACTCTTTCTGCTTAAGGGGGGATGACACTCTACAACTGAAGGAGGACAAACACATCAACTCTGTATAGGTAATGATATCACCAAAATAAGGGACCATAATAACGAAATCAAGTGCAATAAAACATGCATAATGAAATATCTGATAAATATCCATGTGTATGATTTATGACTATGCTGACAAAACAACACAAAAGATACGAATATCAAAGATTTGAATCATTGCTGCAACACTCGGCTAATCTCAACAAGATGGAAACACCAACTAGAGAAAATGATGAAAATAAATCATTTAAGTCTGAATAAATCAACCCTAGATGGGGAAAGAGAAAAGATCTGCTAAGGATCCAAATTGTCAACTCTGTGGGGAATTTTAAGTCAACACCATATCAAATGGGAGAAAACCTTGCAGGGGACAAAACCAAAATACTGTTCTGAATCCAAAACTGTCAAGGATGAGGGATTTGAAGATAAACTCTGTCGGGGAATACAAGAGGTAAAACTCTGCATGGCGATCTAAGCAAAATGGTGAGGATGCTGTGACCGAGATCGTCGCTTTTCTAAAAAATTACAAATTTGGAAATTATGAAATAAACCAATTCCAAGGAAAAGATAACCGGATTCGATGAACTGCAGAAGTTATTCAACACAAATATGCTAATGAAAATCAAATAAAGGTCCAGGATCTCCAGAGCCACAAAAGTGGAGGATATCAACAGGAGTACTGCAGTTGTGGAATACGGATTTGCAAAAGGGATTAACGATCAACTTGAATCTACTGGGGATGTGACCCACCAACTCAGCTGGGGATAACTGACAAATTATTGGGGAATAAAGAGTTACCAAACCAAACTGCTTGGGGAAGACCAACAGGGCTTCGCACTTCAAGGCTTACCTGTTCTCAGATTGCTGTTGATATTCCTTACTGAAATTGAATATTTTTAAAGTAATTGTTTTTATTATTTTTTAAGAAGGATAAATTTTATTCATTAATTAAATTCAAAATTATCATCATAAAAATTCAATTTTATTTAGTAGAAGTAAATTATAATCATAATCCCTAATTTTTGCCTAGATTTCCCCAAGGTGGGGTACTCAATCTACCAGGATGAATTTATGTTTTATGTCTCTAACTTCTGCCTGGATCCCCCTTTCGGGATTTCAATCCTCTGAGACCCTCATTTTTGCCTAAGCCTCCCTTTCGGGTTTTCAACTTAGCGATTTATTCTTTTCTTATTTAGGAAAAGTATTTCTTGACTGCATTGACATTCACAGGACGAGTGAACTCTTCACCATCCATAGTTGTAAGAATCAAAGCACCTCCTGAGAAGGCTCTTTTAACAACATATGGGCCTTCATAATTAGGAGTGAATTTTCCCCTAGCATCAGGTTTAAAAGAGAAAATTTTCTTGAGCACGAGGTCACCTTCTCAAAACACGCGAGGCTTAACCTTTTTTATCAAATTCTTTCTTCATTCTTTGCTGATATAACTGACCATGACACATGGAAGTGAATCTCTTCTCTTCAATCACATCCAATTGATCATATCTAGTCTGGCACCATTCAGCTCCTGTCAACTTGGCTTCCATTAGCACATGCAGTGACAGGTTGTCAACCTCTACTGGGAGCACAACTTTCATACCATAAACAAGAGAGAAAGGGTTTTCCCCTGTTGAAGTGCGCACGGATGTACGGTACCCATGTAAAGCAAACAGGAGCATCTCATGCCAATCTTTATATGTTACAACCATCTTCTGAATGATCTTCTTGATGTTCTTATTTGCAACTTCTACAACCCCATTCATCTTAGGTCTGTAGGGAGAAGGATTATGATGTGAAATATTAAAGTCTTTGCAAAGAGCTTCCACCATATTATTGTTTAAGTTGAATCCATTATCAGTAATCATCTTACTTGGTACACCATAATGATATATAATAGGATTCTTGATAAACCTCACAACAACTTGCTTGGTCATATTTGCACACGATGCCGCTTCAACCCACTTTGTGAAGTAATCAATAGCCACCAGAATGAAACGATGTTCGTCAAAGCTTTAGGCTCAATCATGCCAATCATATCAATTCCCCACATGGAGAAGGGCCATGGAGAGGAAATGACATTCAACAGTGTCAGAGGAACATGAATCTTATTTGTATAAATTTGACAGTTGTGGCATTTCTTCACTCTACAGTTAGATTCCATTGTCAGCCAATAGTAACCTACTCTCAACATCTTCTTTTCCATAGCATGTCCATTGGAATGAGTACCAAAGGAACCTTCATGGACTTAAGTCATCAACAAGTCTGCTTCATGTCTATCCACGCATCTGATCAAAACTATATCTAAGTTTCTCTGGTAAAGCACATCACCATTCAGGTAGAAGTTGCCATCTAATCTCCTCAAAGTCTTTATATCTTTCAAAGATGCCCCTGATGGGTAAATCTGACTTTGGAGGAAACTCTTGATATCAAAATACGATGGCTTTTTATGTTTCATTTCTTCAATAGAAAATACATGAGTTGGCTTATGAAGATGGATCACAGTCAAATTGGGGACTTCATTCCAAAATTTCACCAAAATCATGGAAGCCAACGTTGCAAGAGCATTTACCATCCGATTTTCATCTCGAGGGATATGATAAAACTCAACCTTTGTAAAAAAGTTGAAATCCTCCTCGCATAGTCTCTATATGGTATTAAACTGAGGTTATTTCGTCTCCCATTCACCTTTGATCTGATTCACAACCAAAGCTAAATCTCCATAGACGTTAAGATATTTAATTCTGAGATCAATGGCCTCTTCAAGCCCTATGATGCAAGCTTCATACTCAGCCATATTGTTTGTACACTAACAAGTCAATCTAGATGTAAAACGAAAATGAGTTCCTTGAGGAGTAATAATCACTGCCCCAATGCCATTACCATACGAATTAACAGCTCCATCGAATACCATGCCCCAACAGGAACTAGGTTCTGCCCCTTCTTCAAGCAATGGTTTATCATAATCTTTCATTTTCAAGTACAAAATCTCTTCGTCAAAAAAATGATACTGCCCTGACTGGTAATCTTCAATCGGTTGGTGAGCCAAATGGTCAGCCAAGACACTACCCTTGAATTATTTTTGAGATCGGTATTCAATATCATACTCGGATAACAACATATGCCAACAAGCAATTCTCCCAGTTAAAGCAGACTTTCCAAAAATGTACTTGATTGGATCCATTTTGGATATCAACCAAGTAGTACAATTTAACATATACTGATGCAAACGCTTAGCAGCCTAAGCCAATGCGCAACATGTCTCTTCAAGCATAGGATACTGAGTCGCACAGTCAGTGAATTTCTTATATGAAGCGGTAAATTCATGATCATTAAGCTATGGATAAACTTAACATCAATAAAATCAGAGTCGCCACCGCGCTTTTATTGTTTCCAAAGGAAAAGGGAAAAGTACCCACGAAACCCAAAGATAAGAAGTTTTCAAATAAAAACTAATAAAATGCCATAGATTACAAGTAAGGGGGTTGGTTACACAGAGGGAAGGTGTTAGCACCCAAAGTGTCCTAGGTACTCCTAGGGAGCCCTTTTTTTATGTGTATATGTGTTTTTTTGGTATAAAATGATGTGTGCAATAAATAGAGTGTGGGGATGACAAAAGAATTCATTAATTATATTTTTGTGTTTAACAAGACCTTCAGACTTGTGCCTACGTACCAACATAAAATGAGGGATCAAAACCTCGTAGTTCGTGGTATCAATTTCAAAGTGAGTGAGTTGATTTTAAGACAAAAAAAATTTAAAGAGGCACAAAGGGCCTAAAAGAGTTTGAATAAGTGTTAGTTCTTTTTTGTCTTTTGAAATTTTAAGTCAATATGGTTAAGTTCATTTACAAGTTTGATTTAAGAAAAGAGTTCAAAAATGCAATGGCATAATGCCAAGGTTTCTAATTTGCAAAAGAGTCTAAGTTTTGAAATCACAAGCAAAGAAGGTTTTTGAAAAGGGGGAGAGATTTGAAATTTAAGAAATGGGAAGAGATGAAGAGACTAATCCTAAGAAAAAATTTAAAAGTGAAGAGTTGAAAAGATCTGATAAATGAGAAGCAATCCAATAGACAAGAATGTCATGTAGAAACCCAATTTTCCTTTGGACTTTAAATCAAGCAATATCAATAAACAAATAGCAAGATGGAGAGCAATGCATCAAATAAAGATAGTCACATCCAAGCTAGCAACTTCATAGTCTTCTTCTCAATCTTCCCATGTATCAGATGACATACTCCTTGAATGGCTCAGAATAAGACATTAGACACAGGATCAAAGTAACATTTGCATCAAAACCATGTAGCAGATGGACTCAAGTGGATCGCAATACTTGCATGAGATGAAAGCTTAATACACAATAACTTGGTTTTAGAAATGTTGGCATTGGCCAAGTCCTTTTGCATAGGGAATGTTGCATAATTCTAAATCCAAAACTCAAATCAAATCCAACAGTCCACACAAACATTTTGTAGGGTTTTTGTTGTTTATTAAGTATTTTAAGCTCCTAAGACCACAAACACAAACAAGATACACCAACAAATACATACAATCATAATATATGGCTCAAGTGAGCAAAGTGAAAATGACATAAACATAAACAAGTTAAATGATATGTAAATGACAAATGAAATGGTAAATGACTTGTATTTAAATTGCATAAAGTAAATGACTTGAAAGTAAAATCAAGATAATAAAAGTTAGTCAAATGTTAGTTGATTGAATGTTAGTGAAGTTTTGCTTTTCAATTGATTAAGTCATTCTTTGGAGAACACTCAACCCTCTATTCACAAGCATGGATCCTTGAACCAAGACATCTCCCAAAGAAAGGAAAAAAGGCCAAGTTTCAACACAATACCATGAAAGGGGGAAGACTTACAATCTCACTTACTCGAATGATATGCTTTTGGGTCAAAATTAGTGTTATGTTAAGCAATCGTAATTGGACTTATGTATAAGTCACAACTATCTGAGGTCGGGCAATAGAAATTTTGATGTTAATGCATGTTAAAGATATGTTATAAGGAACCATACTCCTAAAACATACCACACACAAAAAGAAAATGATCAAAGGATGGACATAATATCATCCATACTTGTATTGGTTCATCTAACATGAAGTTATTGATGAACCAATTAGCCTTAGGATATTGAGACTTCATTGGTCAATGAGAGGAATGGGGTAGAATGGGATTGAAGATGAAGAGGGAGGGGAAATGAAACAAATACAAATTGGTCATGGGAGGAATTTTATCAAATTAAAATCATTCATTCATTTTGGGAGATGAAATGTACATTTCATCAATCCCCTAAATCCAATGATTTTAATCCAACAAAAGTCAAATTAACCTTGACCAAGGCCCAAACACATAGTGAAACTTCACAAGTCAATAAAAATGGCTCAACACAATTTCTACACAATTAATCAATTAAAAATAAAATTAAAATGCATTTAAATTAAATTATGTTTGATCAAAAACCTAAAACCTCTTCAAAACACCAAATAAATGGCCAAGAGATTTATCATAGGTCAAACAAGGTCAAAGGACCTTGGACAAAAAATTTCATTATTTTTGAAAAGTCAAAATTATTTTTAAACAATTAAAAATATGAACAAAAACAATTAAATCATAAAAAATATCAAAATTAATCCAAAAAATAATTTTAATTCAAAAAATGAAAGAGAAAGATATTTGAATTTTTTTGGTAAAAGTCACATATTTTTTATATTAATAAAGAAACTAATATAAAATAATTTAAAATAAGCAATTAAATAAAATAGTCAGAAATTCAAAAAAAGGATAGCCATCTGATCTCCCTCATTAATTGAGGTGGCATATTAGATGGTTGGAAACACGCGTTCCACCAATGCTTCAGTCAACTGTCCCACACGCGTGCTAATCAAAAGCAACGCACGAGATTAGAAGAAGGAGAGAAGATCTTATGGATAGGAGGATGCCACCACCCCACCGGAGCTAGGGATCCGGTTGTCTTCACCGGTGGATCTCACCAGACTGGTCCACCACCAACCTCCACTAAAATGAAAAACAAAGACATGGATTCAAAGAAAAAATGCCCAGGAGCTCGAATTTTGAGGATCATGAACTAAGTTGCTTCGATTTGACCTCAAAGCAAGTCAATCTTCTTGCCTACATTGGTAAGACTTCGGACAACCAAAAATCAACAAGAGTGGTGAAGAATTGAGGTAGAATCGAAGAGATGAAAATTCTAAAAAATTACCTTCAATGGAGCTTCAGATTGTCATGACCTTGCTTCCAATTATGCTTGGCCTTGCTTCAGATACTTGATGGAAGAGAAATGGATCAAGGAAAGGGATGGACTCTTGGAGTTTCAATCTCAAAATAGATGTATAATTGAAACTCGATTTTCAAAGAAAATCCTCAAATTTATCCTTCAATGGTGAGGGTTTATGGTTGTAGTTTCAAAGCTTGGGCATCCGGTCCTTAATTCTGAGCAATGAGGGTCTTATTTATAGGCCATGAGATTAATTTTTGCACACTTCCAAATTTGGAAAAATTAGAAATTCTACCTTGCATGGATGCATGGGCATGCACTAGGCCCATGAGATGATGTGATCTGATCCATAATTCAATGTACATCATGTTGAAATCATGTTAGAAGTCCATGCAAATGTGTATGAAAAATGGAAGTTGAAATTATCCAAATGGTCCTTTAACTTACACCCATGTGAAAGTCCCTTATACTTTGGCAAAATGATAGGATCTTGGACTTTTTGGAAAGGTGGGATCAAGGGGAACAACTTTCATGTTGAACACTTTTTTGTTTGAAGCTTGGATCATGATGAATTTTGAGGTGGAAGTTTGGGAAATCAAACATGTTTGAGAATTTTCTAAGTCCCAAGTCAAATGTTCACTTCCTCCACCTTGAATAAATTTTTCTATGGACTTCAAATGAGAAAGGTTCCTTCATAAAAGTTGTAGATATTTCAAACCTCTTAAATGTAGTCACAAATTTGACCCCATTTGGATTTGGCATGGAGGAGTTATGCATTTTAGAAGTTGAGGAAAATCACTTGCTCAATGGTATTGGCCCAAAATGACCTATAATGTTTCCTATTGGCACATGCATTTTAAGTATACATATTGAATTTGATCATGCAATTTGAATGGCTTTCATCTCATAAAAATTGAGCAAGAAATGGTATTGGGAATTTGACCTCCAAACTAGGGTTTAGACAAAATGACCTATAATCTTTC
Source organism: Lathyrus oleraceus (assembly GCF_024323335.1). Classification (NCBI taxonomy): domain Eukaryota; kingdom Viridiplantae; phylum Streptophyta; class Magnoliopsida; order Fabales; family Fabaceae; genus Lathyrus; species Lathyrus oleraceus. The sequence continues at coordinate 446,629,085 of NC_066581.1, forward strand.
ACCATAAAAAATGACTTTCAAAGAAAAACTAGCTCTAGTCCTCAACATGAAAGTTGTTTGGAATGCCATTTTGAGTAACGTTTATCTTGGAATCATTTTCGTATTACAAAATTTGTAGGAGATAGGGTCTAGGGAACCCCAGTTTTGACCAGTTGACTTTCTCTGGTCAACCACCATGAATCATCTTGCTAGCTTGACATTATCTTGACTTTTTGGACTCATGGAAGATCATATATGCATAAGATGATGTAATTTTAAGTATCCCTTGAAATATTTAATTAATTGTTGAAGAAACTTGTTGAAGAAGTCACATGAGATACCCAGATGAATTAGGGTTTCCAAGGCAAACCAACTCCAAAGTTTTGATGATATCTTAATCAAAATAACATGTGAAGATCATGGGGATCTATATATTACACTTAGAGCCAATGTAGACCAATTCTTGATTGTGCTCCTTGCATTGAGGGTCTCAAACCCTATATATGAGCTTGATAGAGCATAGGTGAGCATACACACTACCTATAAAAGAGTTAAACTATACATTGACATATTTTTGGTATTTTGGTTAGTAAATAATGAAAAATCAAGTATGATACAATCAAATGTGCTTGGTGATACCTCCTAATGCAAACCCAATGAATGAGGGGTAAGGAGGATGCCAAGGTGTGATCCAAATGCTAATGCATATGATGAGATATCATGAGGGATCTTAGGGTCAAAATTGGGGTCTTACATTACTGAGGTAGTAAATTTCATATTCTTTCTTTCTATATTCATCTTGCTGACCACAAACACAACCCATACTCTCATCAAGCAGAATCAAATACATGATCAACGGTTTTCCTTCAACAGGCGGAGATATAATCGGAGGCTCAAGTAGATATTCTTTGATATTGTCAAAAGCTTTTTGGAAATCCTTGGTCCAATCACAAGACTGGTCTTTCCCAAGAATCTTGAATATAGGCGCACATGTGGCAGTCATATGTGATATAAATCTTGATATATAATTCAACGGCTGAGAAAACCTCTGACTTGCTTTTCAGTTTTGGGCGCATGCATCTCTTGTATTGATTTGATCTTGGTAGGATCAACTTCAATACCCTTCTCGCTGACAATCGAGCCCAACAAGTTACCTGAACGAACACCAAAAGTATACTTATTGGGATTCAATAAATGTGTCACATGTTCTTCTTCATCACTTGATTTGGAAACCATATCATCAACATAAACTTCGATCTCTTTATGCATCATATCATGAAAAAGAATGGTCATAACTAACTGGTACATTGCACCAACATTCTTTAAACCTAAAGGTATCACTCTAAAATAGAATGTTCCCCAGGGTGTAATGAATGTGGTCTTCTCCATATCTTCAGGTGCCATCTTGATTCGATTATAATTGGAAAATCCGTCCATAAAGGAAAAGACGATTCCTGAGGTTGAACCTCATAGTGAGAAGGATGACGATTCCTCTAGATCTGAGAAAGACATGGCTGCTGAAGGTTTGTGCTCTCTAGGGCAAACTGTGTCTGGTAAAAAAATTGTGGCATCTACAACTACCAATGCTTCACATTCTAAGAAGCATGATTCTGCAAACAATGTGATTGACCTAGAGGATGATAGGTCTGATGATCAAGATGATAGCTTACTTCATCACTTAAAGCCTAATGTGGCTAAGCGTATGAAGACTAAAAAAGGTAGATTTATGGCTGAAATGATGTCAGCCAAAACAGCTAAGAAGACAGCTGGTATAGGTCCTTCCAAATCTTGAGCAAAGTAGATGTGACAAAGAGAAAGGTTAGTGAAGTTTCTGAGTCTAACGAAGATGTTGAGGAAGATGTCCCTGACATCTCCCCTGTGAAAAGGACAATTGTGAGGAAGTCCCCTGTGAAAGTTGTTGTTGTGCATTTGGACAATATCTCTTTCCATCTTGAAGATGGAGCTGCCAAATGGAAGTTTGTGATCTAAAGAAGGGTGGCTGTAGAAAGAGAGTTAGGCAAGGATGATGTTGAGGTCAAAGAAGTATTTGACCTAATTAAGAATTTTGGATTAATGAAGACTGTGGCTGGGTTATCTTAGTGCTATAAGGGATTGGTTAAGGAATTCATTGTCAATATTCCTGAAGATATTGCTGATAAAAACAGCAAGGAATTTTGTAAAGTTTTTGTGAGAGGGAAGTGTAAGACCCAAATTTTGAGCCTAAGATCCTTCATGGCATCATATCATTGCTCATTGCATTGCCTCAAGGATCATAACATGTTTGGCTCCTTAACCCTAAGGTGGGACTTGTGTGAGTGTTTTGAGACAACCAAGTATGCTTGTATTTGTCGCAACTAGGCAAAAAAAAAACAACCGGCGAGGAAAAGGAAAACAGAAGAGTCAGCACCATTTGTTATTTATCCCAAAGAAGGGAAAGGAAACGATCGAAGAAAACCTGAAGAGAAGGAAAAGACAAGGTCTCGCAACCAAATCTAGGGTTCGGGAGTCGATTATGCGGAGGGAAGGTATTAGCACCCCTACACATCCGTAGTACTCTACGGGATCCACTCTTGTTGTTCTAATCTAGAGGGTATAGGTATATCTAAAGTACTATCTGCTAAAAGAAGGTTGAAAGAAAATCACTCGCAAGGATGTCCCATCCACTGCCTACATATCTCATCTGAGTATGAGAATCAGAGTCTTCAAAGCTCGACTACCTATGGGTTAAAGAGAAGTGTGCTCGGTAAGACATCGCGTCTTATGCCTACGTATCTCATCTGAAATGAGAATTAGAGCAAAATGTAGTTCAGCTAACTACGGGAACAAGGGTCTCGATTGCAACTAGGGAAAGAGAAAGGGAAGGTCTTGATCGCAACAAGGGCGAGAGAAAAGAATCGCAGCAAGGGAGAAAGCAAACAAGGATTAGTTGTTAGTTATCAGTCAAAAAACTCAGCAAGACATCGCATCTCGTGCCTACGTATCTCATCTGAACATGAGAATCAGAGTTGCCGTAGTTCGGCTAACTAGGGGTTAAGGGTTGCCATCTTAACATCGACTTACAAAAGAGGACACCAGCTATGTCAAAGGAAAGTGGGAAATGTGTTCAACATCCTAGCAGTAGGTGTCGCAGCTCGCTGAATCGAGTCTTAGGCAGTTACCTCTTTGCAATAGAACGGATTGACCTGCCGCGAGATCAGAGACGCATGGGAGGTCTAAAAGTGGGGAAGCTCTGCCCTAGAGTTGTCATGCAATGTGGACCTATGTGTTAGGATTTATAGAGGGGAATATCTACCTAATGTTAGCATGCAAAGAATAAGGGAATTCTACCTATGTTATCATACAAAGGGTTCTACCTAATGGGTGCTACCTAAACGGAACAAGAGTCGACGAATGGAGTAAGGAGAGGAACCAAGGATAAGGGTAGATGGCAATGCCTGAGGCAATCGACTTACAGGTAGATGGTGATGCCTGAAGCAATTGACTTACAAGAGAAATAGCGATGCCTGAGGCAATCGACTTACAAGAGGATGGATGAATACGTGTTGGTTCTATTAAGTTTTGAAAAGGATTGTTCGACGTTTGATCAAGCTTTTGATCTTGTTTTGAAATGATTATTGAATGTTCGTTTTAATTCTTGTATTAACAAATGAATAAAGAATGAAAGAATAAACATTATACACTTCATGGGAGAGGGGTACATTTGTTATGAATGGGGATGGTTCATGGAAACCAAACAATAAGAGTATATGCCTCACACATCATACAAGTAGGCAACAGTTATCAATCAAATTAGATAAATAAACAAGTGTATAGTCAAATCAAAGAATCAAATAATGGAGCATTAAACAATGCATGGGAAGTATAAACATGTTAAACAATCAAACAATAGAAGCATGGATGAAAGAAACAAGTATAACAAATGACAGATGAATCAGACAGATAAAAAGATGCACAAAAGGTCCACTGAAATAATTAAATCAAGAAATGAGGCAAAGATCAAATAAAATCAAGATAAAAGGCCTCTAATACATGGCATATGATATGAACAAGGGAGGATTAAAAGATTTCTTCAATTGCCATAAGCAACCCCTAGGTCAAACATCAATCATAAAGAAGTCAACTGAAAATTCAAGTCAACTTAAAATATATCAAATAAATAGCAAATTAATCAAGAAAATTATGAAAACTTAAACTAAATAAGGTGGGGTCAGGACATCATCACCCCCCAAGAAGATTTCAAAAATAATGAAAATTGGTTCATGAATTAAATGAAATAAAACAAAGGTCAAACCAAAAGTCAACCAACAAGACTAGGTTAGAAATAAATCAAGAATAAATAGCAAATTAATCAAGAAAAATATAAAAAATTAAACTAAATAAGGTGGGGTCAGGACATCATCATCCCCCAAAAATATTTTAAACATAATGAAAATTGGTACATGCAAATAGAGGGTGTTAGTGTTGATGGGCCAGGAAATGGAGGTGTGAAAAGTGAAAAGCGCAAGGCCTAGTCCATACAATTATTTAAGCAGCGCGTGACAGCATGTAAATAACATTTTATTAGAATAACTCATGTAAACATATATCAATAGGGCATGTTTCATTAAAACGCTAAAAGATAAAAAACAATGGGCGACCACGATTAAAACACGCGCGACAGATCTAACGGCTCCTAAGGTGACACGCCATCGTCTTCTTCATGGAGACAAACCCTAGCCATGCAAACACGAAAATGCAGTGGGTTTTCTCAAACTTCCACTCAAGAATACGACCACCATAGGGCACCAAACGACATGAAATAAAAACCAAAACTCAAGTATGAAATGTGTAGATTAACATGGGGACTTGTTTTAGGTTAAATGATGGCTTAATCATGGAGCAATGTTGTCAACAAGGTGAAAACATGGGCACGGGCTAGGGCAAAAACTCAGTAACACAAATCAATATCATAGACATTGCCTCGTGTTGAGGGCTTCACAAGTACATGATTGGCATGGTGATGATGATGAGCATGATAAGCAAGCATATAAGATGAGGCTGCCTTCTTGCCTCACTTCAAGAATTCGATGAGAAAATAAATCTGACTTGTGATGCTCTTTTCCTTGCTTTACTCGCAATTCCAATGCCCTCTTTAGGTTTAGGGTTTCTTGTCTCTTAAATATGGTGGTTGAATAATCTTAATGGGCTCAGAATAATGATTTGTCCATAATCCAAAATAATGCCAATGGAGGTGTATTAGGAATGGCATGTGAAATGTTGTTATTTTGGGCCAACTTAAGTGAGTGAATATCCAATGCATGGCTAAAATGAAGTAACAAAACGTGGGCTGGTTTGTGCAACATGGTTTGGCAAGCAAGAAATTCATTTCAAAATGATGACTTTAAGGCCATGTAACTTGATGTTCAAGTCACCAATTGGAGAAATAATGCAAACAGTGGCAAGATATCATGGAGTATGTCATCTTTCATGTTGAGCATAAGTGGAAATGATGAATGGAAGAAGGTGAAAAATGGCCCTCAAGATCGTGTCTCAACATTGCAAAATGGTTGGGCCAGTTTGGCCTAAAATCTGCCTAGAAAACCAAGTTATGATGCCCAACTTAGGTGAATGTATCTCTCAAACCATGGATCCAAATGAGATGATTCCAAAACGAGGTGAAAGAGGACATGGCAAGGTATAATTGTTATGAAGAAAACATTTTCAAATGATGCCTTGAAGTGCAAGAAAACTGGCCAAGAAGTCTTGACAAACTTTGAAGATTTTGAGACTTAGTAATTTTTCTAAGTGTCCTAAAAGTATGTCCCACTTTGACTAAGCATAACTTTCTCAATCTTGATCCAAATGGAGCAAACATTATATTTCTAGAAAGCTTGGAGCAAGAGGAACAACTTTCATGTTGGAGAAATTTTCAAATGGAGCTTTTATCTTGATGGAAAATGGGCTTAAAGTGAGTGCAACAATCATGAAAACTTGCCCTAAATGGAAAGTCAACCATTTCCAAATTAAGTAACTTCTCCAATTCTTGATTAAATGATGAATCCATGATCTAACCTTGATCAAATTTCACATGTAGGCTCCTCTAGGCATGGATTTTGATATTTCACTCTCAAAAAGTCAATAGTTGACTTTTCTGGCCCTACAATTGACTTTTCCCAAACTGTCTGATTCCCGATTCCAATGATCAATTGAAGCACCTCCGACTCAAATAAAGAGCTGATTTTTTGTATGTAGACCCTTGTGGACATATCTAGGGCCATGGAAAAGAGTTTCACCCAAAGAATCAGAAATAAACTGATTTTATACCAAACCCTAATTTTAGGGCAAAATTGATGAGGAACTGATTGCACTGCTTGCCAATGGATCTTTTTGAGATAATTGTGAATCTTCCTAGGCCAAGATGCCTCTCCAATCATGACATGGATAAGCTCCTCTACTTCCAACCAAACATTGCCCGTTGCAGGTAGCCATGAAACCCTAATTTCTTGATTAAATCCATATGAACACTCTTATAGCTCTGAATCCTTCACTGATGAACTGAGGACCATAATGAGATACCTGGAGCCTTCGGAGACCCTTGAGACTTGTATATTTAGAGAATGAAGTCCAATTCTCAATCTTGCTTTGTGTGGACTCCTTCTATTAAGGAGTGATCAATCAAAACCTGATTTCCATGTCACTAATGTAGTATGCAATGAGTATGACCTAGTATGATGTCAATGAAATGTAAAACATAATCCCATGCTTCCAGGAAAAAATGAAGGGTAAATTTTGGGGTATTACAGCTGCCCCTATTCAATACTCTGGAAACCCGAAAGAAAGATAGCAACGGGTTTCGCACTTTCGAGGTATCAAGGGATTGAATACGATAAAAGCCCGAAAATTTACACTAAAGTGAAAAATGAAATAATAATGCCTGTCAGAATTGGCAAAGAGATGGACTTGATCTGAGCATCAACAAAGAATTTGTTTGGTACGGTGAGAGTCGGTCTGAACACCGAAAAAAAGAATGTTAGTCTTAATACCAAAAAAATGGTAACACAGAAATAACCATGGCCTGAATGCCGCTTATCAATCTAAATACTAGAAATGACTTTGATATGAGCATCGGAAGATACGAGATTATCAAACATCGGTCTGAATACCGGAAAACTGGCTTGAACGCCACTTCGGTCTGAATACCGGAAAATTGGCCTGAACGTCACTTCGGTCTGAATACCACAAAACTGGCCTGAATGCCACAAGTTGCGTCGACCTGAACGTCGGAAACTTCTTCGATCTGAACATCGGAAAACTGGCCTGAATACCACTTCGGTCTGAATACCGGAAAACTAGCCTGAATGCCACAAGTTGCGTCGGCCTGAACGTCAGAAACTTCTTCGATCTGAACATCGGAAAGCTGGCCTGAATGCCACTTCGGTCTGAATACCGGAAACTGGCCTGAATGCCACAAGTTGCATCGACCTGAACATCGGAAACTTCTTCGATCTGAACATCGGAAAACTGGCCTGAATGCCACTTCGATCTGAATACCGGAAACTGGCCTGAATGCCACAAGTTGCATCGACCTGAACGTCGGAACCTAATTCGATCTGAACATCGAAAAACTGGCCTGAATGCCACTTCGATCTGAATACCGGAAACTGGCATGAATGCCACAAGTTGCATCGACCTGAACGTCGGAAACTTCTTCGACCTGAACATCGGAAAACTGGCTTGAATGCCACTTCGGTCTGAATACCGGAAACTTTCATGCCTGTCAGGATCGGCAGAAATAAGGAAAGTGATAATTGAGGCGGCGCGTGGGCCAACGACCCCTGCTGGGAACAATAGAGGATAAGTCATGAACAAACTTCAGTCTGAGTATTGGAAACAAACTTTTGGCTTATCACTTGAGATACCGAGAATGTCTTGTGCTTTACATGCATATGTTTGAATTTTTCACTGGCGTAATGCTCCATGAAAATGGAAATACTACGCGATTTGGGAGGATGCAATGCGATATGATTCTACATGCAGGGATGCGAAATACTGGGTTAGAGAGAACGCCAAGCTGAGGCAAGGAATTCTGCTGGGGAAATGATCGCAATCTTCTGGACCCTGGCAATGCCGTTGGAGATACACATCACAATGAACTCTATGGGGAAACAACCGGCCACGCGGTGTTCTGGCAATAAAAAAATACCGAGACTCTGACTGGGGAGAGAATGGAATTGAAAGCTTGCTGCTGAGGAGAGCGATAGTGGTTCTGGCAACCATGATCTGCGATAGAGACGACTCAGCAGGGGAGGCAGACACTGATACGGTACCGAGATTCTACTTCAAGGAAAGGGACCATGGATCTAACGTCGAGATCATCGATCTGGCATTGAACTCTGAGGAGTAGCCGCTTCTGCTGGGAAGATACAGGCTGGAACTATCAACTCCGCTGAGAATATACAGTCTGACACTGTCAACTCTATTGGTGAATGTATAATCTGAAACAAATGCCTGGGGAGAGTACAGTAGTGAGAAACTGCTGGGGATTGAAGAATGCAATGCTTGGACCAGCTTTGCAGAGATAAGATACCAAATACCAAATGTTGAAGAAAACATCCGCGATCATCTCCTAGGAACCTTTAGGAAATGCCCCGAGTGTATCTGTCCTGAATAGACGATCCAAAACACTTAAAATTTACAACAATTTTAAATGTTTATTAAGCATGTACCTGCAAAGCTCTTTTGTTTCATGATGCAATGTTTATCAAAGTTCGGACGTCATTTTTGCAAACAAAACAGTAAAATGAAAATGAACAGAGAGATATACTGAATAACATGATTTTATTGATTGAATGGCCTCTGAATAGGCATTTACATCAGGAAGCAATCCCTGGAAAGAGGTAATTTCACAAAAGATAAAAACAGAAATTAATCTAATGGCAATGTTAAATGGATTTCTATCGGATTCCAATTCTGCTATGACTCGCTCGTCTTCAAGATCCTCTAGATGATCAGCTTTCTGAAAAAGGTGATTCGACTGTTTCATATCCTTCGAAAGTTTCTAGTTATCGACACGAGATGAGATTCAGAACTACTCAGAACGCAGTCATTCGCTTAATCCCTAACTTTTGCTTGGATCGCCCTTTCGGGTTTTCAATCCACCGGGATACCCATTTTTGTCTAAGTTGCCTTTTCAGGTTTTCAACTTACCGGGTGTACAATCTTTTCATTTTTAATCCCTAACTTTTGCCCGAACCTTTTTTCATTTTCTTGGTTCGTCGGGATGCCCATTTGTTCCTGGACTATTCGTTTTCTTGTCCAGCGGGTCTATTTTATGCGAAGTATTTTTTAACTGCGTCTGTGTTCACAGGGGAAGTGAAGTCTTCACCATCCATAGTTGCAAGCATTAAGGCTCCACCATCAAAAATCTTGGTGACAATATATGGTCCATCATAGTTAGGAGTCCACTTGCCCCTGTGATCTGTCTGAGGAGGAAGGATCCTTTTCAATACCAAATCTCCGACTTGGAAGCATCGAGTATGCATTTTCTGATCAAAGGCTCTCTTCATCCGACTTTGATACAACTGCCCATGACAAATGGCTGCCATTCGCTTCTCTTCGATAAGACTCAACTCATTGAACCTTGTCTGACTCCATTCAGCTTCGTGTAACTTGACATCCAGCAGGACTCTTAGAGAAGGAATCTCCACTTCAACAGGTAGGACTGCTTCCATACCATACACAAGGAAGTAAGGGGTTGCCCTGGTCGATGTACGTACTGAAGTACGATACCCATGCAAGGAGAAGGGTAGCATCTCATGCCAATCTCTGTATGTAACGACCGTCTTCTGCACAATCTTCTTTATGTTCTTATTTGCTACCTCAACAGCACCATTCATCTTAGGACGATAAGGGGAAGAATTATGATGTTGAATGTTGAAGTTCTTGCACAACTCCTTCATCATTTTGTTATTGAGATTAGAACCATTATCAGTAATGATTCTTTCAGGAATCCCATAATGACAAATGATTTCTTTCTTAATGAATCGGGCAAGCACATGTCTGGTGACCTTCGCAAATGACGCGACTTCGTCCCACTTGGTGAAATAGTCGATGGAAACAAGGATGAAGCGATGTCCATTGGAAGCATTCAGCTCAATCTTTCCAATCATATCAATGCCCCACATAGGAAACGACCACGATGAAGACATCACATTCAGAGGATTTGGTGGCACATGCACCTTATCAGCATAAATATGGGATTTATGACACTTCCGAGCATATTTGAAACAATCGGATTCCATGGTCATCCAGTAATAACTCGCTCTCAACAATTTCTTAGCCATTGCATGTCCGCTGGCATGAGTACTGAAGGAGCCTTCATGAACTTCCTGCATTAACATGTCTGCTTCGTGTTTATCCACGCATCTGAGTAAAACCATGTCGAAATTCCTCTTATACAGCACATCGTCTTTGTTCAAGAAGAAACTGCCTGCCAATCTTCTCAAAGTCTTTCTATCATTGTTGGATACCCCTGCAGGGTACTCTTGATTCTTCAGAAAGCACTTGATGTCATGATACCAGGGCTTGTCATCAACTACCAGTTCAGCAGCAAACACATACGCGGCCCTATCAAGATGCATAACATCGATCCTGGGAACATGGTTCCACCGAATCACCTTGATCATGGAGGATAGAGTAGCAAGAGCATCTGCCATCTGGTTTTCATCACGAGGTACATGATACAGCTTTACGGTGTGAAGAAAGTCAACAGTCTTCTCGTGTAATCTCTGTAGGGGACCAGATTAGGCTGGAGAGTATTCCAATCACCATTCACTTGATTGATCACTAGAGCTGAATCTCCGAAGATGTTCAGAGTCTTGATTCTCAAATCAATGGCTTGTTCAATACCCAAGATACAAGCCTCATACTCAGCTTCGTTATTGGTGCACTCAAAAGTCAGACGAGCGGTGAAAGGCATGTGGGCACCTTTCAGAGTGGTAATGGCAGCACCAATTCCACTTCCTTTGGCATTGATGGCCCCATCAAACATTAAAGTCCACTTTTCATCTGGATCAGGTCCCTTCTCAACAACTGGCTCTTCACAGTCTTTCATCTTGAGGAACATGATGTCTTCGTCCGGAAAATCAAACTTCATCAGCTCATAATCATCAATCGGCTGCTGAGCAAGATAGTTTGACAGAATACTCCCTTTGATGGCTTTATGGGATGTATATTGGATATCATACTCTATCAGTACCATTCGCCAACGAGTTACCCTTCCGGTGAGAGCTGGCTTCTCAAATATATACTTGACTGGATCCATTTTGGAGATCAGTAAGGTTGTGTGAGTCAACATGTATTATCTCAATCGCTTAGCAGCCCATGCGAGTGCACAACATGTCTTTTCAAGCGTTGAGTATCTCGACTCGCAATCTGTGAATTTTTTACTCAGGTAGTAGATGGCATGCTCTTTCCTACCTGTCTTGTCGTGTTGACCGAGAACCTAACCCATGGAATTATCAAGTATTGTCAAATACATAATCAGTGGTCTCCCTGGGACTGGAGACATAAGGATAAGAGGATTCTGCAAATACTCTTTTATCTTTTCGAAAGCCCTTTGGCAATCATCATTCCATCTGATGGCCTGATCTTTCCTTAACAGTTTGAATATTGGCTCACACGTGGCTATTAGGTGAGAGATGAACCTTGCAATGTAGTTCAACCTCCCTAAGAAACCACAGACTTGTTTTTCTGTTCTTGGCTCAGGCATTTCTCGTATTGCTTTCACTTTGGCCGGATCCACCTCAATCCCTTTTTCACTAACAATAAAACCCAACAGTTTTCCAGATCTCACCCCGAAAGTACACTTGTTCGGATTAAGGCTCAACTTGAATTTCCTCAAACGCTCAAACAGTTTCTGCAAATTCACCAAATGTTCTTCTTTCGTCTGAGATTTGGCAATCATATCATTAACATAAACCTCGATCTCATGATGAGTCATATCATGGAAAAGAGTTACCATAGCTCGTTGATATGTTGCCCCAACATTTTTCAGACCAAACGGCATCACCTTGTAGCAGAAGGTGCCCCATGGGGTTATCAAAGTTGTCTTCTCCAAGTCTTCTGGTGCCATCTTAATTTGATTATAGCCAGAAAAGCCATTCATGAAGGAGAATATCGAGAAATGAGCTGTGTTATCCACCAAAACATCGATGTGAGGTAATGGGAAATCACCTTTCCGTCCTTCTTAGGTACTGGAACGATATTTGCAACCCATGGCGGATAATTTGTGATCGCTAGAAACCCTGTATCCAACTGTTTTTGCACTTCTTCCTTTATCTTGACAGCCATCTCTGGTCTTGTTCTTCTGAGCTTCTGCTTGACCGGAGGACAATCTTCTTTGAGAGGCAAACAGTGTACCACAATGTCCGTTTCAAGCCCTGGCATGTCCTGATAAGACCAGGCGAAGATGTCAACATACTCTTGCAACAATTCAATCAGCCCCTTCTTCACATTATCTTCCAAAGCAACCCCTATCTTGATTTCTCTCTTGACATCCTCGGTGCCGAGATTAATAACTTCAATAGACTCTTGATGCGGTTGAATGACCCTTTCCTCCTGTTTAACAACCTGGCAAGCTCTTCAGGGAGTTCACAGTCTTCATCACCCTCTTCTTTAGCTTGAAAGATTGGAATTTCAAAGTCGAAGCGAGCCATAGCAGAACTGTTATCAATAGGATCTGGTGACGTGCATCTGCACGAGTGATGGTATGTGCTTATGAGTGTGAATAAGGAATGAAAACTAAACAAAACATTGCCAAATATTTTTTTATTTTTGTTTTTGAAAACTGCAAAAATAGAAAGACAGTGAACAAAATATTTGAATGCAAAAAGACGTCCTTTGTTTATGATAAAAAATGTAGGTATTCACATAGATGAGCCCTACAATGAGTCATTACGCCCTGGGTGGAACGTAAGACTTGGATATGCACAAACAAACAAAGAAAATTACTCTTCAAGAAGAGTGACTTGGATAATCTCTTCAGAAGACCAATTGCGGAGAACTTCACCCGAGACCCTTGGCCGCACCCAGTTGTCAATGTCGCAATCACTATCCCCATCTTCTTCGTTGATTGTAGAGATCTGGCCATATTGAATGATGCCAGCGCTGGAGAATGTAATCGGCCCCTGACGAGTATGAGGCGTTGAAGTTGTAGAAGTCAATGCAGGATGATACCCAATCCCAAACTTGTCTTCCTTCATGGGTAAATCCAACAGGCGTCCTCAACTGGGAGCAACACCTAAATTTACCAAGGCCTGTGCCTGCTTGAAGGACGAAATAGAGGCACCTGCTTCAACCTCTTCCACTGGAGCTGCATCCTTGACTTAAACTGCCTCAAAGGCCTGACACAGTGTCTCATGAATCTCACCTTCTACCTCTATATACTTGAATGTAGACAGGTGATTGACCAGAATATCCTCCTCACCACAGACAATGATAATTCTTCTGTTGACCGGGAACTTGATCTTCTGATGTAAGGTCGAGGAAACCGCCCGGGCATTGTGGATCCAAGGACGACCCAACAAACAGCTATACGAAGGACTGATATCCATTACATAGAAGACGGTGTTGAAGGTTTGTGATCCGATCTGAATTGGCAATTCTACCTTTCCGAACACCGACCCCTTAGAACCATCGAAGGCTCTCACCACCAAATCGGAAGGCTTCAAGATCAAACCTTCTACATCTGACATTGACAGGGCTCTCTTGGGTAGCACATTGGAAGAGGAACCTGTATCCACCAGAACAAGTGATAACACAGTGTCTTTACACTCCATCGAAATGTGCAAAGCCTTGTTATGATCGCGTCCAGCTGGCGTCAAGTCAGAATCAGTAAAACCCAACCTGTTGCTTGCATGAACATTTGCAACGATCCCTTCTAGTTGGTTTACTGAGATCTCCTGAGGCACATATGCAGCATTAAGGACCTTCAGGAGTGCCTCCCTGTGTGCCTCCGAACACAACAGGAGTGAGAGAATAGATATCTTGGACGGCGTCTGAATCAACTGATCGACTACCTTGTAGTCGCTTTTCCTTATGATTCTCAAGAGCTCGTCCACATCTTTCGCAAAAGCAGGCTCAGAGCCAGCCTGTGGTGCAGAGGTACCCTCATTCGCAACTTGCTTGCCTTTGGCCTTCGCCACGGCGTCAACACTATCAGGTTGGGTAACTGGTGGTCAGAACAGCCTACCAATTCTAGTGAATCGCCCGATTCCACCAACATTGTCCACTGCGGGATCTTTTACCTTAATTCCAGGTTCAGACTTCTGATCTTGCACCTCTTCTACTTTCAGTGGTTGCTCCACTCCATGATCGTGCGTGTACACACTCCCCCCGTAATGCCAAGGAATGGCCCTTTCGCTGGTGAAAGGTAAAGGACCAGGGGTCTTGATGGTCATAGTAGATTGATGCGGTCGCACTGGTGGTACTGGTTGCGCTACTGGCACACATATCTGAGCGATCGGGTAGAAAATTGTGATAGTGGCAACGTCACAGTTATACTCAGAAATCTTATTTATTGAAGTATAAACATCTGAAACATCGGAATCAAGTTCAACAACTACATCAGAATCAAGCATAATGTTTGGAATATCAGCAACAGCATCAGAAAAATTAATTACATTATTGGGAATTACAAAATCAGCAGGAACAACATTTGTAAATTCTTCAGCATCTTCATGAAAGAGATGATCAACATTTGCATTCTCAACAACCCCTTCAGAAACCCCTTCAACAGACTTTTGGGCAGATAGGTCTTCCGCCTGGAGGATACCATCGTCAAGCAAGGCCTGGATACCCTGCTGTAGGCTCACACAATCCCCACTCTGTGCAACACAACCCAAACAACCGCTCCGACAACCGGGGAAAACATCTGCCTTTAGCAAGTATTCTTTTATTTCTAACAGCGGAGTCTTCAGCTTCAACACCTCCTTGACTAATATGACTTCTTCTTCAACCATGTTAACATTTTCTCTACCATGCTGCGGCATAGGATTGTTGACAACATTAGGAGCCGGCGCAAAGTTAATGGCCTTCGAGTCGATAAGGTCCTGACTACGTGCTTAAAAGCTTTGCAGTTCTCAATAGTGTGGCCAGGTTCCCCAGAGTGGAACTCACATCTAGCATTGGCGTCATAACCCACTGGAAGCCTGCCAACGGAAGGAGCAAAAGTGCGTAACTGCACAAGTTGCAACTGCTGAAGGTTGGGAAGCAATTGGACGTACGACATCGGAAGAGCATCGAAACACCTATCCATCATCCTCTATCTCTGTTGATAAGAAGGTTTGTTACCCTGTTGTTGTTGGTATTGATTTTGTTGACGTTGAGGTTGTTGTTGTTGCACTGGTGCTGCAGCCGGAATGGTCACAGCTGCAACATAAGGTTGCTGATGGTAATTCTGAAAACTGCTCCTTCGGTTACCTCTGCTCTGATAAGAAGACACAACATTTGCATCCCTTTCTCTCCTCTTTTGTCCTCCTAAGAACGGCTTCTTTGACCCCGAAGATGATCCAACCCCATTTTGGATCTTACGCGTCTTCAAGTAGTTCTCCACCCTCTCACCGGTAGAGACCACGTCAGCAAAATTCGAGGCGTTGCAACCCACTAGACGCTCCAAATAAGATCCAAGCAGTGTGTTCATAAACATGTTGGCCATCCCTTTTTCCAACATCGGAGGCTGAACACGGGAAGCGATCTCTCTCCAGCGTTGAGCATACTCTTTGAAGCACTCGTTGCTCTTGAGAGACAAATTCTGGAGTTGGATCCTGTCAGGTGCCATATCCGCATTGTACTGATATTGCTTCACAAAGGCCTCATCCAAGTCTCTCCAGCAGCGAATATGAGCTCTGTCCAGCCTCATATACCATTCCAAGGATGCCCCAGCTAGGCTGTCCTAGAAGAAGTACATAAGCAGCTTCTCATCATCAGAATACGCCACCATCTTGCGGAAGTAAGCTTGTACGTGAGTCTTCGGGCAACAGTTGCCATTGTATTTATCGAAAACTGGGACTCTGAACTTTGGTGGAACTCTCACACCTAGGAGCAGCCCCAAGTCAGCTACATCCACACCAAGAGCATTCTGCCCTTCCACAACTTTCAACCTCTCTTCCAGTCTCCGAAACATAGGGTCCATACCATGGCCCATGCTAAAGTCCTCCTGAAGTAGGGGGAACTAATCCTCCTGATCATCATGGATGGGTTGTTGATCAAGGTTGACATGTGGGATCGGGACAGACCCCGGTCCATTGGGTCCATTAGCCTCTCTAGCTGGAGGATCAACCACAACCTCTGGTTGAGTAGTAGAGGGATTCCTCTGTACCAACAATCTAAGCTCCTGGTGTCCCTAAGCCACTCCTTGGACCACTTCCATGAACTGATTCATGCGAATCCTCATCTCAGCGAGCTCTGCTTGTAGACCTTCCATTGCTCTTTGTTGATTTCTTCGGGTACCGTATCGGTGAATGCCTGAGTCAACTATCCTAGTGGTGGAATACCAAACAAACTGAGAACACTGCGGAGGTACCTGTTATGCAAGACATGCTAATGAATATGCAAATGCAATGACATGTTTATCAATTCCAAAGGGTATTCTACGCCTTGATTCCAGTCTCACATCAGATAAAATCTTAGGAGAACCAGAAAACCCCGACTAGAATCAAGAAGAAGATATAAACCCCTAGGAATAGATAAACATGTGTTAAATGATATGAATGCGAAATGATGTGATGCAATGCAGTGACATGATGTAAGACCCCAATTTTGGCCCTAAGATCCCTCATGGCCCATATCATATCATATCATGGCCTCAAGGATCATTGCATGCCCTAGTTTCCCTCCTAGTGGGTAGGTTGCCTTGTGAGTTGGTTCTTGATCACCAAGCATGTCTTGCATTTGTATATCTTTGCTTTTCATATGTTTACTAACCAAAAAGTACAAAAATATTGTCATTCTAACCTTGTTACTTGCAGCTGAAGCAATCATCAGCCAATTAGGTCAAAATCAGTCACAGTCAGTCAAAGCAGTGGATGGTGGCCATTCTTGCAGAATTTGGGCACCATGATCAATAATCAAGAGTTCATGTGACTTGGGACATCATTTGGAATCAAGGTCTCAAGGAATTAGGGTTTGGAATTCATCAGAAGTGGTTCAATCATGCAAAACCCTAGAAAAGTCAACAGAAGTCAAACTTGGTCAACTGTGGATTTAATCAGTGATTTGATGATGGGATTTGGTCTAGGAGGTCTCATTCATGTCTATACAAGCTTCATATATCATGTCAAGCATCCACAGTGAAGAAAATAAAGTCAGACAGGAAATTTCCAGAAATATAAAGTTGACCTGTAATTTTAACTGCCAAAAATGGAAACTTCTTGATCCTCAACTTACATCATGATACAAGCTTCAAATGAATTTTTGCCCAACATGAAAGTTGAAGATCTTGTTCTCCCATTTCCAAAAAGTCCAAGAACTCACAAATCCCATGTATGGTTGGCAAGATATGATCAATTCATTTTCACAAATTTGTGAACTTCAAAAGGCCATATCTCATGAACCATTTGGCCAAATTTGATGGGGTTTTTTCCTACAAGTCCTATTTGTTCCCCTCTTTCCAAAAATTCATTCATCATTCTCCAAAACCTCACCATGCAAAATGGAATTTTTGGACTTGACTTCATTAATTTCAAGTGTGGAAAAAAGTTGACTTTTTGATTTAGCAATTTTCAGCACATTTGGCCATTTGGGATCTGTTTAGAAGGATATTTGAGACATGTTTTGAGGCCCAATTCGTGCAGACCTTACACCCTCCATGTGCATATGTTGAAAAATTAGCAATTGGCAATTCACTTCATTTGAGTTAACCAAGCTTAACACTTCATTAACCAATGCTAAACAGTCAATATATAAGAGATTTTCTGCAAAATAAACCCTAGCTGCAGCCATCTAAACACCAGAATTCTCTCATTTGCAAAAATCACCATTTTCACGATTTGCAATTTCTGAGCAAAACTCCCAAAACACTCGAGCCACTCTTGCTTCCTTCATCACCTAGCCAACATTTGGAAGCATTTTGGAGCATCAAACCCCAACTGTGCTGCAGCCTCTTGTTCTGTTTTCTCCATGGCCCAATAATGGTGAATTTCAATGTGAAGGTTTCCAAGCATCACTGAGCTAAGCTTCCTAGAGTATTCATCATTTCCAACTATAATCTCCACCTGTTTGAGCTTGAAGCATCCAAAGAACCATTGTTTCTCCATTTGCTTCAAATCCAAGTAAGATTTCGATTATCCCTTTTCTCTAATCCATGCCATGTTTCTGGTAGATCTTGATTTGCTGGTTGTAATGCAACTTGAATCGTGTAAAATAGTTGAGAAATGCATGAAATATCTGGAAATGAAGTTTGGTGTTCATTGTTGATTTTACTCGATGCATGCTATTCATTGGGTTTCAATGCATTTGGTTGATAGATTTGTAATGTGTGATGCTTGCTGGTCGTGTTGGTATGTGTAATTTCATTTTCTGGGCACACTTGTTCTTCACGATTTTGAAGAAGATGATGAATATACTGCAGAAACCCTAGCACTTTTCCAGATTTTTTTTCCAATCGTGTCTGTTTGTTGCTGTATGATGTTGCATGAAGTTCACTATATCACTGCCATGCTGCTTGTGTGATGTTGTTTGAATTTCGTTTTGGATGTTGATGAGCATGAAGATGAAATGCTTTTGCTGTGCAGAAACCCTAACCATTTTCCAGAAAATCTGTTTTTCACGTGTATTATTGGTCCTCTGTTACTGTTTCATTGGTGATGGCCAATCAGAACATTTCGTTCTGCCTCCCCTGTACGCTGCGTTTTGCCTAATGAGTGTGGTATTCACAAAATTGCCATCGGTCAACCACCTTTGACTTGCTAAACCATGTTATGTGTTCATTTTGTTCCAAATTGTTGCTTAACTTCTAAAAATCATTTCTCCCTCATTTCAACTCCAAAAATCATGAAATTTTTTTCATCATGTTCATGAGAATGCCTACTTTTTTATCATGATTTTTAATATTTTTTTAATTGGCTGGATTCTTAATGGTATTAGGTTTCTTGACATGTATGCACATTTTGTACCTTTTGCCATTTCTTTTGTGAAATTGTGATGATGTATCCAATGCCCCTGAAATTTTTTGTGGTTAATCTACACTCATTCATGTTTGTTTTGATGTAGAGTTCTTGAATTTATCATATGTGGTTTGTGATATATGAATTTTTGAAGTAGGGTGTGACAATTTGTGTCACACCAATGATATGCAATTTCATGATTTTTGTTGACATGCTTCCTGACCTCCAATTGATGTGAATTTTTGCATGAATGCACTCTTGTATGTCTAGATCACATGTGAATTTTCTTGGAATTATTTGTGGCATTTCCAAATCGTTTGAGATTTTATCCCCTGTTTGACCAAAATGTTGACTTGTGTGATACATGTTCCCATTTCATTTGTGAAATTCTCATATCTTATTGGATGATCATGAAATTTTACATGTGCATACTAGACATCTTGAGCTTTGCATTGGTGTTGATCCCATCCATTTCTCATATGTTTTCATTAAGTTATGATTTTTTGAAGTTGATGCATGATTGTTTGACTTCTTTGTGCATGCTTGAAACTGTTTTGACTTCCTGATATTAATTGACCATCTTCCCATGATCCAATTGAGTTGAAATTTGGTATGCATGTCATGTTATGGATTAGGATTGGTCATGAATTATTTGCTGATTTTTGGAATTGATTATGATTGGTTTTGAGCTAAGTCTTTCTGTTGACTTCTATGAGCTTTCACTTGCCATGCTTTGACTTCCTTTACTTATGAAATCATGATGATGAATGATATGGATGTGGGACCAATTGAGTTTGCTTCTTAAATGTTTGAACTTGATTTTGGTTGACTTTCCTTTGCTGTTTTGACTTTCTCATTTATTTTTGACCCTAGGCTTGTCCTAGTGGTCCTTTGGGCTTATGATTGAGTTCATGTTTCAGGTTAAGCTACAAGTGCTTCAAAGAAACCATTGCCAATTTGATTGAGTTTATCTGTTTATCATGAGCTAACCTTTGTTTTGTAGGTGGTGTGACTCATTTGATTTGAGTCTTGTGCTTTGCACACTTGTTTCTCTGTGTTGACTGTTGCCTCCTTTCCTTTGGTTTAAACTTTTGAACTGTGTACTGATTTGTTTGACTATTTCAGGTACCATTAGTTGCTTAAGTTCTTTGAACTTGCTTTGCTTTGCTATTTAGCAATTTGCTTTTGAGGTATAATTCCTTTTTCTTCATGTAGTCTGGAGACCCGGCCTGTTATTTGGCCGGGCAAACTGTCTGAAGTCCTCCTTAAGAGGCAATGCTTGTGTGTGTTTAATTTTGTCCCAAGCAGGAAAAGTCCTTCAAGTAAGGCAATTGGTAGATCAAAGGGATAAGTAACCTATCCCCTACTATTCAGTGAGTCTTCTCCTTGCTCCCATTACATGGTTGTAGCATTGAGATCAAAACCCAAGATCAATCGAGTCTAATATGTGGAGAGAGTTCCTACTTTCTGAACTCCCACACTTTCTGATATTCAATGCTCTCCCTGATCAGGGATAAGAGCAATGAGGCACACCCCTCATCTCCTTTCATCTGCTTCACCTTAGCCTCTCAATGGCAAGGTTAAGAGCAATCTTTGACCCTATTCCAGTTGGCCTCAGTGCCTAACCCTCTTGTATGAGCCTCCTTGTTTGGATATAGAGTGTGTTGTTTGATTCTCATGGATTGATTGATTACCTCATATGCACATATTTGCTTGTATGCTTTATGCATTTATCATCATTTATTGCTCATAAATACATAATCATCTCATTTGTCTTTGTGACATTATCATTGTTGTTTGCCCATTGAGGACAATTGTAAGACCATTCATTGGCCATTGCTCATATGATATGGAAGTGAGTATAAGACCATCACCTTGGCCACTCATCTTATCTTTGCTTGATGCATTCGTTTGATTGTGAGGATGCAATTATAAGTCCCTGTAAGTTGGCATTTGCTTTCCTGTGATCCTGTTGCATTGTTTGATTGTATGTGAGGATACAACTGTAAGTCCCTGTAAGTTGGCATTTGTTTTCCTAGGATCATACTGTGGAGGTTAGAGTAAGCCCAGACAGATTGGCATCTGACATCCATGTTTTGCTTTTCTTTGTTTATGTGAGGATGCAATTGTAAGTCCCTGCAAGTTGGCATTTGCTTTCCTATGATCATATGTTGGATATTGGTATAAGTCCAGACAGATTGGCATCCAGTATCCAAGTTTCATTTTGTTTTAGGAGATTAGTATAAGTCCATTGAGTGGCATCTGATATCCAGTTTTGTTTTAGGAGATTGGTGTAAATCCATCTATTGGTATCCGGTATCCGCTTTTGTTTGTGAGATTGGAGTAAGACCATTGAGTGGCATCCGGTATCATTTGTTTGCTTATTTTATTATTATCCATTGCTTATTCCAAAGGACACACTTGAATCATCTTCAATATGATTTCAAGAGGTGAACCTTCTAAGAAGTTTTACAATCCATCTTCATCCATTCATCCCCATTATGTCCTAAACCTTTTCACACTTTGATTTCAAACTTGACCTAGATATTGTGCAAACATCTTCATGTTTTCAAACTAAAAACCTGGACCCCAAGTCCTTGACTCTTTTTTCAAACTCCATTTCATAATACTTCTCTGAATTAATCTTAATCATACTTTGACTTCATTTTCACAATCACAATCAATTAACTTCACTCACTCACTTGTTTTGGCTTTGTCCATTGTTAATCTTTTCATGCATTAGCCATAGGTTTCAATTATCATTGTGGTTGATGTAAACCTCACCTTATCTTTAGTGAGTCGACAGTAAGACTTCCGTACTGAAAACAGGGCTAACCCCTCTAGTACGTTGAAGCTATCCTCGCATGGTGGATGTTGGTCTTGGTCGAGTTTTCTCCCATTGATAATGAAGAGCCTCAGTGCTTGTGTTTAAAATTGAATCCACCAACTTTTGGAAATCTTTTAGCCGAACTACGGCGTTTTGATCCTTACCTTGGATGGAAGGTACGTAGGCAGCGGGTTCATCCGTTCAAACCTAATAAAAATTGTATATTCTTTTCTTATCATCCCAATCATGTTTGCACAATACTTATGTCATAACAAATAACAATCTTTTACAACAAGTGTGAAAAGGGCTCCCTAGGAGTACCTAGGACGTGGTGGGTGCCTAACACCTTCCCATTGCGTAATTTACCCCTTACCCAGACTCTCTGATCTTTTTATTAGTTTTCTACGTGTAAAACTTCTTAGGCTTTTGTTCGCTTTTTAGCCAATCCTTTGGATAAATAAAAGTGCGGTGGCAACTCGAATTTCATTGTATGCTTTGCTTATGGTTTAATCGATAAATCATATAGCGACGAATACACCGCTACAGAAAAGTGGCGACTCTGCTGGGGAAAAAATCGATCCTTGGTGGTATTGCCTACTTTTCACCCTTGTTGTGCTATATTATTATTTGTTATATGACATATTTTTGTACAATTTGGGATCACTGTATTGATTGTAATGTGTGAATTGCTTGATATACAATTGCTGTTTGCTTTGGTGATCTGTGAGATGAGTTTTGTACCCGAACTCGAGTACACTCTAGGATAGGAGAATGGCATAGTCTTGTTGACTGGTGTGGAGTATTCCTTAGCCAGTTAACTTGCGAGTCCATTCACTTGGTGGAGGTCATGTTGAACTAATAATGTCACACAAGTTATTTGTGGTTAGGCATTATTCTTTCAATCATGTTCCGCAGAAGCCAAGGACCTTAGCTTACCAAACCCATCTTGGCCTATTTTTAGGAACGTAGTGCGGAGGTCGTTCAGATGTAAGTTCTGATGCGATTGTTACGCGATACTACACTCATGAGAGTTTCTCTTGAGAATATTCTTGGAATACGAGTATTCGTTCCTCCGATAATATTCGAAAGATGGAACGATGATTATGGGAACCTCTGGTAGAACATGCCTGGCAGGTTTAAACCCTAGTACACTCCCTTTGGGTGGTTCTTAACCAAGACTCCATGCTCGTGACTCTCAACAAACCCGTGATTCGTGGTTGAGTCGTTCAAACATTGTTAATATCAATGGATCCCGGATCAGGTGTAAAACCTAAAATCCACCAAAGCGGCTGGTTGATATTAAGGATGTTCGAACCGGTTCATGTACCGTTAATATCAATGGAACTTGGGTGTCGATAAGGTGAAAACCTAAATCCACCAAAATGGATGATTGATATTAGGGATACAATGAGCTTTCCCACGACCTTTGTTTGGTGTGTTTTGCTTGATCCTTGAGTGTGTTTGTTGCATTCATGCATTCACGCATTCATCCGCATTCATGTCATCAGAAAAGAAAATTTTCAAGGAACTTAAAGGGTTTATTTGCAAAATTTTCAGACATGGAAAAACCAAAGAGGCATACAAAGAAGTACAACTTTAAGCAGCCCGATGTAAAAGAGTTAAGGAATCTGACATCGTATGTATTAGATCCCTTGGGTTTCAAAGCTCGCTATGGGAAGCTTCTACCTCTGCTCACCACTCAGGTTGACGAAGGATTGATGAATACCTTGGCTCAGTTCTACGATCCGTTGCATCATTGCTTCTTATTTCCAGACTTCCAGCTATTGCCGACTTTGGAGGAATACTCTCACCTCATTGGGATTTCGATTCTGGATCAAGTGCCGTTCAGTGGTTTAGAGGATATTCCATCTGCTCGAGAGATTGCTAGCTTGTTGCATATAGATGAAGATCTGATTAGAGCTAATCTGACTACCAAAGGCGGAATTCAAGGTTTTCCTTCCGAGTTCCTCATTGCCCAAGCTACCTTTTATGGGAAGGCCATGAGTGAGGATGCCTTTGAGGCTCTATTTGTGTTGCTCATCTATGGATTGGTGCTATTTCCCAACTTCGACAAGTTCGTGGACATGAACGCCATTAGGATCTTTTCAGTCCTTAATCCAGTTCCGACTTTGTTGGGTGATGCATATGTCTCCTTGCACCTGAGGAATATGAAGAATGGAGGAGTTATTGTCTGCTGTTTACCCCTGCTGTACAAGTGGTTTATTTCGCACTTGCCGCAGACAGTTGCTTTCAAGGAGAACAAGGGATGTCTACGGTGGTCTCAGAGACTCATGTCTCTCACCAATGATGATATCACCTGGTATGATCGCGTGTATGATACCGTTCAGATCATCGATTATTGTGGGGAATTCCCTAATGTGCCTCTTCTTGGTACATGTGGTGGGATTACCTACAATCCTATTCTTGCACGTCGTCAGCTTGGGTTCCCCCTAAAGGATAAACCTAATAACATTCTGTTAGAAGGTTTGTTCTTTCAGGAGGGTAAAGATCCCCAAGGCCTGAAAGCCAGATTTGTCCGTGCATGGCGCAGTATTCACAAGAAGAGTAGGAACGAGTTGGGTCCAAAGAACTGCATTGCTTTGGAGCCATACACCTCTTGGGTCAGACAGAGAGCTGCCACCTACCTGATGCCGTACGATCATCCAAGACCTACACCGTTGGATGTGGCTGGGCCTTCAACCCTCCCTACCCAACGTGTAGAGGAGTTGAGAGAAGAAGACCTTTCGCGTGCTTGGATCCGTGAAAGAGAGGAATTGTTGCAGCAGCTCAAGGAGAAGGATGCTATGATTGGATTTCTCGAGCACCGAGTGATCGACGATCCGAACAACACTTGGACTTCTCTGCTTCCTCAGTCTTCCAAATTCTGGAAGAGGAAGTATGATCGACTTGCTAAGGAGAAAGCTGATATGGAGGCTGCCTATGAGAGAGAGATCAAGAAGTTGTGCACTTCTCGTCTTCCAGCATCCCGAGCTAATAGGGATCCATAGGATGTCATTTACCTTTTCTCTTTGTAATAATTAAAAAAAAATGTTGTACTCCTTTGTCTCAATATATTGAATGAAATATCTTCCATGAGCAATTAAAATGTTTAAATATTCAAAATATTGCAAATAAAAAACCTAAGGGTTCCTTGAAAACAAAGCATTTGCACGAGCATTTCATGCATCATTCTTGCATAAACAGGTACCCCTTTTGTTTCTGGTCTTCTTGTCCTAACCTTTGTTCTTCATTTATTTTGAAGACAAGCTGACTCACCGGTATTATACGCGAGTCAACTCTGCCAGAGTAATGGAGCAATTGGAGCAAGAGAACAGAGAATTGAAGGAAGAGGTCGCCAGACTTGGCGCTTTGATGGAGCAACTCCTTGCTGCTCAGAACCAGCCTGCTCAACAGCCAGCAACTCCTGTTCAGAGGACGGTTATTTCAGAAGTAGCTACTTCAACGGTGCCAGTCAGTGCCCATCAACCCAATGCCATGCCTCCCGGTTTTCCTTGGGGGATGCCTCCAGGCTTCATGCCTGATCTGCCAGCTCCAACATTTGCTCAAATGTCGGCATCTAGCCCGGTCCCTGTTCCCGTTCCTCCTGTCGTGCATACCATGCCTAGGGTAGATGACACCATCTATCACTCTGAGGCATCTGAGGGCTCAGATGTTCATAAAAAGATGGATGCCATGAACGATCAATTCCTTGAGCTAAGAAAGGAATTGAGGACTCTTCGAGGCAAAGATCTCTTCGGCAAGTCTGCAGCCGAACTCTGCCTAGTTCCCGGTGTCAAGATACCAATCAAATTCAAGGTCCCGGACTTTGAAAAGTACAAGGGGAACACCTGTCCACTAGCTCACCTGGTCATGTACGCCAGGAAGATGTCAACACAGACTGATAATGATCAACTCTTGATCCATTATTTTCAAGACAGTCTGTCTGGTGCCGCGCTCAGATGGTACATGAGCCTGGACAGTGTCAACATCCGATCTTTCAATGACCTTGGCGAAGCTTTCGTCAAGCAATACAAGTACAACGTCGATATGGCGCCTGACCGAGATCAACTCAGGTCCATGTCTCAGAAAGACAAAGAGTCGTTCAAGGAGTACGCCCAGAGATGGCGAGAGCTGGCAGCTCAAATAACTCCACCGCTGGAAGAGAAAGAAATGACCAAGATCTTTCTGAAGACTCTTGGCTCATTCTATTATGAGCGGATGGTAGCGAGCGCTCCCTCTGATTTCACCGAGATGGTGAACATGGGGATGCGTCTTGAAGAAGGTGTCCGCGAGGGACGGTTAGCGAAAGATGATGGTTCTTCCTCTAAGCGATATGGAGCGTTTAAGAGGAAAGAAGGCGAAACACATGTCGTGCAATCTCAGCCGAAACATAGAAGACCCTCTGTTCAGAGGAAGCCTGCACGTCGTGCCAGTCATCAGCACCAGGTGGCTCACGTAGCGCCTGTCTTCAAAGACAACGCTCCTCAACATCAACAGTATCAGCATCAACAGCAATATCAGCAACCACAGTATCATCAACAATCTCGTCCACAGCAACAGGCCTACCAGCCTCGTGGGGGTACGAGTAATCAAGCAAACATGGGTTATGAAAGGAAGAAGATCAGTTTTGATCCGATTCCTATGTCGTATGCGGAGTTATATCCCTCTCTAATAGAGCGGAAGTTGGTTTCTCCGAGAGATCCTCCGGCTATACCGGTCAACCCTCAGTGGTGGTATAAGCCTGATCTGCACTGTGTCTATCACTCTGGTGCTCCGGGCCATGACATTGAAAATTGCCTCCAGCTGAAGACTAAGGTTCAAGACCTTATGAGAAGTGGAATCCTGAGTTTTGAGGACTCGAGCCCGAACGTCACCAAGAACCCATTGCCGCCGCATGGGAAATCTGTGAATATGATTCAGGAGTGCCTTGGGAAATACAAGGTTAAGTACGTCAGCCACATCAGGCAGTCGTTGGTTGATTTACATAAGATGCTGTCTCAGTACAGCTATTTGGAGCATAACCACGACAAGTGCCGCGTCTGCTCAGTTAACCGCTTGGGTTGCGACCAGGTCCGCAGAGAGCTTCAGAAGATGTTGAATGAGGGTACCATTGAGATTCTCCAGAATCGCAATGTTGATGAAGTCGAACCTGAGGTGAATGTCATATCTCCAGTGTTCAAGCTGCCTGAGCCTGTTGTTATTCGTTACAATAGCAACAAGCCGAAGGCTTCCCCTTCTTTGATTATTAAGCCTGCAGGCCCTGTGCCTTACTCGTCTGATCGAGCTGTACCTTTCAGATATAGCCCTGTTGCTGTTCAAGATGGGGTAGAGGTTCCTTTGCCTTCCACTACTGTAACTCATATTGCTGATGTGAGTGGGTTGACCCGAAGTGGTCGTGTGTTTCCTGCGCCTGCTAAGGCTGCTGTTTCTGAATCTGTTGAGCGCCCTGTGGGGACCGCTGTGAATGTTCAGAATCCGACACTTGATGTTGCTACACCATCCTCCTCTGTACAAAAGACTCATGTTTCTTCAGTTGGCCCAAGTGGCATTGTTGATGAAGAATCTGATGAGATGCTAAGGCTCATCAGAAAGAGTGAGTACAATATTGTAGACTAGCTTCTACACACGCCCTCCAAGATCTCTATTCTTTCTCTATTGCTGAATTCAGAACCTCATAGGGAGTCTCTGCAGAAAGTCTTGGATCTGGCGTATGTTGATCACGACGTCACCCTTGAGCAATTTGATAGTATAGTTGCAAACATTACCGCTTGCAACACTTTGAGCTTTTGTGACGCTGATCTCCCTGAGGAGGGAAGAGACCACAACATGGCTTTACACATATCCATGAATTGCAAATCTGATGCAATGTCCAATGTGCTGGTGGACACGGGATCATCTCTTAATGTATTGCCAAAATCCACACTCTCTCGTCTGTCATATCAAGGTCCTCCTATGAGGCAGAGTGGGGTTGTTGTGAAAGCATTTGATGGGTCGCGCAAGACCGTGATTGGGGAAGTTGATCTCCCAATCAAAATAGGACCAAGTGATTTCCAAGTTACTTTCCAAGTAATGGATATCCACCCATCATACAGCTGTCTCTTAGGCAGACCATGGATTCACGAGGCTGGCGCCGTGACATCCACCCTACACCAGAAGCTGAAGTTTGTCAAGAATAAGAAATTGGTTGTAGTAGGGGGAGAAAAGGCTCTCCTGGTTAGCCATCTGTCTTCTTTCTCGTACATTGACGCAGAGGATGAAGTTGGAACTCATTTCCAAGCTTTATCTATTGATGAACCAATCGAGAAGAAGTCTCCTTCATTCACTTCCTACCGAGATGCGAAGCTGGCCATCGAATGTGGTGCAGTTGCTGGATTAGGGAAAGTGCTTGAACTTGAAGATAACCGATCCCGGGCTGGCATTGGCTATGGTTCTGGGGCATGCAACGAGCAAGGTCTGTTCACGAGTGGAGGATTCATCCATGCTGATCAACCTGAAGAAGAGGAAGCTGCTGCTATCATTGAAGAGGACGCAGAAGACGTGAACAATTTTGTGATTCCTGGTGGTGTCTGCCACAATTGGGTCGCTGTAGATGTTCCTACAGTCATCCATAGATCAAAGTAATTGTTCATTTTGTTTAAAACCCTTCTCCCATGCCAAAAGGAGAAGTGATGACATTGTTGGCAAAGCATATATACAATGATGTTTTCATTCAATTTTCACATTGTTAAACATTTGTTTTTCCTTTGTTTTCACTTTTTGCTTTTCATCATGAAATCAGTGATCACAAAAAAACCATAAAAACAAGAATAAAAGCAAACATTTTTCATCTGCATAATGATTTGCTTGTTTAAATTCTAAAGTTTATTCCTTAACCAAAATCATTATGCAGGTTGATCCTAAAACCCATTGAACATAATGATCCAACGCCATCTCCCAATCTTGAATTCCTTGTATTTGAGGCAGAGGAAGATGACGTTGAAGAGATTCCTGATGAGATCACCCGTCTCCTTGAGCACGAAGAGAAGATCATTCAGCCGTATCTCGAAGACTTGGAAACAGTCAACTTGGGGTCTGAGGATTGTGTTCGTCTGGTGAAGATTGGGGCACTTCTTGAAGGGTCTGTCAAGGAAGATTTGATCAGCTTGCTACGAGAATATTCAAATATCTTTGCTTGGTCCTATGAAGACATGCCGGGTTTAGATACAGATATTGTGCAACATTTCCTGCCTTTGAAGCCTGAGTGCGTGCCTGTGAAGCAGAAGCTCAGAAGAACTCATCCAGATATGGCAGTGAAGATCAAAGAGGAAGTTCAGAAGCAAATTGATGCGGGGTTTCTGGTGACTTCTACATATCCTCAATGGATCGCCAATATTGTGCCTGTTCCTAAGAAGGACGGAAAAGTCCGTATGTGCGTTGATTATAGAGATTTGAATAAGGCTAGTCCAAAAGATGATTTTCCTCTACCACACATTGACATGTTGGTAGACAATACATCCAAATTCAAAGTCTTTTCCTTTATGGACGGATTTTCCGGATATAATCAAATCAAGATGGCACCAGAGGATATGGAGAAGACAACATTCATCACACCTTGGGGAACATTCTGTTATCGAGTGATGCCCTTCGGTTTGAAGAACGCCGGAGTCACGTATCAACGAGCTATGACTACCTTGTTTCATGACATGATGCACAAGGAGATAGAAGTCTATGTTGATGATATGATTGCTAAGTCCCGAACGGAAGTTGAGCATATTGAGCATTTGTTGAAGCTTTTTCAGCGTTTGAGGAAGTTCAAACTTCGCCTGAATCCGAACAAATGTACGTTTGGAGTCCGTTCCGGCAAGTTGTTGGGTTTTGTGGTAAGCGAAAGAGGTATCGAGGTTGATCCTGCAAAGGTCAAAGCAATACAAGAGATGCCTGCACCCAAAACTGAGAAGCAAGTCCAAGGTTTTCTTGGCCGCTTGAATTACATTTCCAGATTTATATCCCACATGACTGCCACATGTGCGCCGATATTCAAGCTCCTCCGGAAAGATCAGTCTCATGATTGGACCGAGGATTGCCAGAAAGCTTTCGACAGTATCAAAGATTATCTGTCTGAACCTCCGATCTTGTCTCCGCCTGTGGAAGGAAGACCTCTGATTATGTACTTAACAGTTCTTGAAGACTCGATGGGTTGTGTACTCGGTCAACAAGATGAATCAGGGAAGAAGGAGTTTGCTATATACTACCTCAGTAAGAAGTTTACTGATTGTGAGTCTCGGTACTCTATGCTTGAGAAGACGTGCTGTGCTTTAGCTTGGGCTGCTAAGCGTTTGCGCCAGTACATGATAAATCATACAACTTGGTTGATATCTAGAATGGATCCAATTAAGTATATCTTCGAGAAGCCTGCTTTAACTGGGAGGATTGCCCGTTGGCAGATGTTGTTGTCTGAGTATGATATCGAGTATCGAGCTCAGAAAGCTATCAAAGGTAGTATCTTGGCTGACCATTTAGCGCACCAGCCGATTGAAGATCATCAGTCCGTTCAGTATGACTTCCCTGACGAGGAAATTCTGTATTTGAAGATGAAAGATTGCGATGAGCCTACACTTGATGAAGGTCCAGAACCTGGTTCCAGATGGACGATGGTGTTTGATGGCGCTGTTAATCAATATGGAAATGGAATTGGGGCAGTGATCATTACTCCTCAAGGTTCACACATTCCGTTTACAGCAAGGCTAACTTTCAAATGCACGAATAATATGGCAGAGTATGAAGCCTGTATTATGGGACTTGAAGAATGCATTGATTTGAGAATCAAGTATCTTGATGTCTATGGTGATTCAGCCTTGGTTGTCAATCAGATCAAGGGTGAATGGGAGACGAATCAGCCAGGTCTCATCCCATACAGAGATTATGCAAGGAGAATTTCAACTTTCTTTACAGAAGTTGAATTTTATCATATTCCTCGAGAAGATAATCGGATGGCAGATGCTCTTGCTACGCTTGCTTCTATGATTGTAGTCAGATGGTGGAAAGATGTCCCCGACATTACTGTGATGCGCTTGGACAGACCCGCTCACATATTTGCAATCGAAGACGTGAAAGATGACAAGCCTTGGTATTTTGATATCAAGAATTTCCTCCAGAACCAGGTCTACCCGCCTGGGGCATCTATGAAAGATAGGAAAACTCTGAGAAGGTTGTCAGGCAGTTTCTACCTCAGTGGTGAAGTGCTGTACAAAAGAAATTTTGATATGGTTTTGCTCAGATGTGTGGATAGACACGAAGCAAACCTGTTGATGACTGAGGTCCATGAGGGTTCATTTGGTACTCATTCCAATGGACATGCCATGGCTAAGAAGATGCTGAGAGCAGGCTACTATTGGCTGACAATGGAGTCTGACTGTTGCAAATATGTGAAGAAATGTCACAAGTGTCAAATTTATGCGGATAAGATTCATATTCCTCCGACACTCCTGAATGTGATTTCATCACCATGGCCTTTCTCTATGTGGGGAATCGACATGATCGACATGATTGAGCCGAAAGCGTTCAACGGACATCGATTTATTCTCGTAGCAATTGATTACTTCACCAAATGGGTTGAAGCCGCTTCATATGCGAATGTGACCAGGCAGGTAGTTGTGAAGTTTATCAAGAACCAGCTGATTTGCCGTTATGGTGTGCCAGAGAGGATCATTACTGATAATGGATCTAATCTGAATAACAAGATGATGGATGAGTTGTGCGCTGAATTCAAGATCGCACACCATAATTCCTCTCCCTACAGACCTAAGATGAATGGGGCTGTTGAAGCTGCTAACAAGAATATCAAGAAGATTATCCAGAAGATGACTGTCACGTACAAAGATTGGCACGAGATGCTGCCATTCGCTTTGCATGGATATCGTACGTCTGTACGCACTTCAACAGGGGCAACCCCTTTCTCTCTTGTTTATGGCATGGAAGCCGTTCTCCCAGTAGAGGTGGAGATCCCATCAATGTGAGTCTTGATGGAAGCCAAGTTGACTGATGCTGAATGGATTCAGAGTCGTTACGACCAATTGAATCTGATTGAAGAGAAGCGATTAACTGCCATGTGCCATGGTCAGTTATATCAACAGAGAATGAAGAAAGCATTCGATAAGAAGGTCAAGCCTCGTGTGTTCCGAGAAGGTGACCTCGTGCTCAAGAAAGTTTTGTCTTTCGCGCCCGATTCCAGGGGCAAGTGGACTCCAAACTACGAGGGTCCATATGTTGTTAAGAGAGCCTTTTCAGGCGGTGCTTTGATGCTTACAACAATGGATGGGGAGGATTTCACTCGTCCTGTGAATTCAGATGCAGTCAAGAGATACTTTGCCTAAAAAAAAGTATATGCAAATGAAAAAACAAATGAAAAAACAGAATAACTCGCTAAGTTGAAAACCCGAAAGGGCGGCTTAGGCAAAAATGAGCGTCTCGGTGGAGAACCCGCAAGGGTAATCCAGGCAAAAATTAGAGACTTGAAAAAAGAGAGAATATTTGCATCCCGCTAGATTGAGTACCTCACCCTGGGGCAATCTAGGCAAAAATTAGGGATTTGGCAAGTAACTGCATCCTGACAAGACTTTCTGTTTCACAGTCGTCATTCCGTCAGAAGATTCTCGATTCGTCGTCAACCGAAGCTTCGGATACATCGAGATTCAAATTGGTAGAGAAAGGATCATTATGTTCAATGTAGCCCTCTTCCAATATACATCACTGATTTCAAATTTGTACAGATCTATGGAGTCTTGCCATTTGCAGGCTACCATTCCATCAAATCAATTTGAGCTTTTTATCCAATTATTTGCACTCTTATTTGTTTCAATTCAACAAATGTTTTGCATGTCTTAAATTGATAAAATGTCATTGTTTTAAACAAATCAAAATTTTCAAAATTTTTGTTTTAAACAAAGTGAACATTCACAAGATTGAAAGGATACTCAAGAATATCTCAGTGCTCTCCCGAGGGTGGCACGATTTCCAACAGGTAAGACATTCGTTCATATTCCTGGTTTGGTTGTATCTTCTTTCTTCAGATCTTTGTTGGGGTTGTTCCCCAGTATAGTCGCAAGCAGAGTGTTGTTGAGGACTTCGTTTTCTCCAGCAGCAGTTTTTTCCCCAGCATGGGTGCTTTCCATGTGAGTTTCGGCGGTTGATGGTTTATCATCTTGGTGCCCCGTCACTTTCTCCAGTGGGTCGTCTGCCCCAGACTTTATTTGCCTCCTCAGCACAGTCATGAGTAGAGCTGTTATTGATATCCCCATCGGATTTGCGAGTAGAGTTGTTGACACTCTTCCCAAGTGCAGTTGCCAGCGGAATTGTTTGTTTCCTCAGCACGATCGCTTCTTTTGAAAGACTCGGTAAGTCAGCGGTTTGATACCCGGTACTTTATCTTTTCCCCGGCGAATTCGTCTGTGGAATTGTTGTTATCTCTCCATCAGAGTTTTTCTCTTCAGCAGAGCAGGATTTATTTTCCTACTCAGTGGTTGATTTGGGTTGACATCCCAGTATTTCAACCATCTTTTCCTCAGCATAGTCTGCAGAGCGTTTGTTGTGGCAGTTTTTGCCCGTTGAATACTCCTTCAATCCTCAGTACAGTCGGATGATGGCTCTAGCATCCCGAGAACGGATTGATTTCCTGACTGTTTGTGATCCCCAGTAGAGTGGCGTGTATTGCAGAATCTACTTGTTGTGATCAGTTTGCTGTGTATATTCTCCCCAAGTGGAGTGGTTCGTTGCAGAATCTACTTGTTTGATCTGTCCTCCCTCAGTGGTTTATTCCCCAAGAGAGTAGCCGACAGTTTTTCCCCAGTAGAGTTGCTTATGCAGGTAGATTCTATCTGGACGATATCATTCTCCCTCAGTGGGTTGTCCCCCAGCGGAGTTATGTGGTTTTGCTTCTACAGCAGTTCGTGCTTGTGCAAGTGCACCTCTTTGTTTCTCAGTTGACACTGGGATTCCCTGCAGATATCTTTGGGACTTCTCTTGTTCCCCTACAAACTTGTCTTGGTGGCTGCTTTGCCCGTTGTGACTTTCTGTCCCTGATTGGGTTGTTTCCTGATAACTCTGATCCTCTGCTTCTTCAGCAGTACCCGCAGATTTTTGCTTTACAGCATGCAGATCTCCGCAGATTGGCTCTCCAGCTGGTTTTTCCCCTGGAAGTATAATACCGGACGTCCGATTCCTGAACCTGTTTGTGTTAGAATTGTCTGTTTTGTCAGCATTCATCAAACATAAATCACGCATATTCATGCATATTCATAAAACATTCAGATATTCATGCCGCATTTCTTGCCATGTATCTTTTGTTTGTCGTGTCTCCTGCTATGGTGATATAGATCTTCTTTACAGATCTCCCCAAGCAGATGTCGGGTGTCAAAATCTCTCCATATAGAGTCAGCCCATAAGCAGAAAATGTTGTCTTTCCTTCTGCAGTTCCCCACCGAGATATATCCTCGTGGATGACGGTTTCTTCCGTTTCCTCCCAACACATATATTGGGATGGATTTTCCTATTTGAGTTACATCCTCATTAGGACATGTCTTGATTCAGTCCGTCTTTTCGGATTATTCCCGAATTGGCTATTTGTCAAATGTCTTGTGCTTCCCAGTGGGTTGTTCCCCAGCGGAGTAGTTTTGGGCCTCTACCCTCATAACCGGTAGCTATAAGTCCTATTTTCCTGGCTTTCTTGACAGAATTTGTGGTTATACACCTTTTATTCCCCAACCAGAGTTGTTGGTTTCCTACCTAACAGTCGGTAGTTGTAAATCCTATTTTCCTGCTCTCCAGCAGCTTGTGGTTTGTTATAAACCCTATTTTGGTTTCCCGTGCGGATTTGTGATTTGTTCTATCCCCACGCGGAGTTGTTGGTCTTCTACCCCGTATTCGGTAGATGTAAACCCTAATTTTGTGGTTATCCCCACCAGAATTTGGCCCTCTGCCTACAAACCAGCAGTCGTAAGTCCTATCTTTGCGGTTTTTCTACCTACAAACCGGTAGTCATAAACCCTGTTTTCTCTACCTTGCAGAGTTAACTTTGTTGTTCATCCCAACCGATGACAATATTTCCCTTGTGGTTATCTTCATCTAGTTCTTGATGTTGATTTTCCTTTGCTTGGATAAGTTGCTCAGATCAGCACTTATATCCCCAGCAAGTCTTTTGTGGATAATTGCCGTATGCTAGCAATTTTATCCCCAGCGGGTCCTTTCACCTTGTGTCAGTGATTGTGTTCCCCGGATCATTGATTTTCATCAATGCATCCTCAGCAGATCGCCTTTCATTTACCCTTTTGTCGGTAATGTCTGTTGCTCCTTTTGATTGGTCATCATTATCTACCTATTCTGGTATCCCGATGCCTTTCTTTTCGGATTTTATCCTATAAACAACCTACAACCCGGTTAAGGATAATCTTCCATGCGAGGTTATTATTCACGTTTTGACGGCTATGAATAATATATCTCATGCGCTCTTTAGTTGGAATCCTTTGTTGATTTTCCCCAGCTGAGCAAGATTCGTATTCTCTGTAGAATTGAATATCCATCCTTTAACCAGTTTGTGTTTTGGATGATGAGTGTTTTGGAACACACACCAATTCACGTTTTTTTTGTCCATCCTATAAACAAGTCTGCTGTTCTAGCTTTCTTCAGGGTGATGAGTGTTTTGGAACACACACCAATTCACGTTTTTTTGTCCATCCTATAAACAAGTCTGCTGTTCTAGCTTTCTTCAGGGTGATGAGTGTTTTGGAACACACACCAATTCACGTTTTCGGCCATCCTATAACAAGTCTGCTGTTCTAGCTTTCTTCAGGGTGATGAGTGTTTTGGAACACACACCAATTCACGTTTTTTTTGTCCATCCTATAAACAAGTCTGCTGTTCTAGCTTTCTTCAGGGTGATGAGTGTCTTGGAACACAAACCAATTCACGATTTTGGATCTTATCCTATAAACAACCTACAACCCGGTTCAGGATAACTTTCCATGCGAGTACATTATCTACGTTTTGACGGCTATAGATAATATATCTCATGCACTCTTTTGTCGAACACTTTGTTTGTTTCCCCAACTGAGTAAGATTTGCATTCTTTACAGAATCAAATATCCATCCTATAAACAAGTTTGCTTTCGCTCTCTTCAGGATGATGAGTGTTTTGGAACACACACCAATTCACGTCTTTGGTCGGTCACCTGTTTCATACCTACAACCCGGTATCCTTGGTGTTCCTTCCTGTTTTTTGTTACCCTTATACCCGGTAACACCTCATTTTCCTTGGTGCTTCCTCAGTGAAGTTTTCTTGTTGCTTCTCCCCAGGAGTCAGCTTGTGTCCCTCCAATGGATTTATTTTCCTTTGGAATTCTTTTCCCCAGTGTGAGTCCTTCACTCCCTTATGAGGCCTCTAGTCTGTTTTCTGTTTCCCTAATCAGAGTCGTGTCTTGTTCACGCTGTGTCAGTTTTGTTTATCCCCAACTAGAGTCTTGTTAGAGTCTCTGTTCCTGGTGAGCGTATTACTCCGATGGATCGTCTTTTTCTACTGTGTGAATCATATTCCCCACAGAGTTTTTGTCTTTTGCATGCATACATTTGCATCATGAGGTCTCTTAGGGACCAAAATTTGTCTCATTACTGTTATTTAAGCCCATTCTACCGCGTCGAGTTGAAGATTTCTAAACTTCACTTCTCCGGCTAGAATGACCTTAAATAGGGGCATCTGTAAGACCCCAATTTTGGCCCTAAGATCCCTCATGGCCCATATCATATCATATCATGGCCTCAAGGATCATTGCATGCCCTAGTTTCCCTCCTAGTGGGTAGGTTGCCTTGTGAGTTGGTTCTTGATCACCAAGCATGTCTTGCATTTGTATATCTTTGCTTTTCATATGTTTACTAACCAAAAAGTACAAAAATATTGTCATTCTAACCTTGTTACTTGCAGCTGAAGCAATCATCAGCCAATTAGGTCAAAATCAGTCACAGTCAGTCAAAGTAGTGGATGGTGGCCATTCTTGCAGAATTTGGGCACCATGATCAATAATCAAGAGTTCATGTGACTTGGGACATCATTTGGAATCAAGGTCTCAAGGAATTAGGGTTTGGAATTCATCAAAAGTGGTTCAATCATGCAAAACCCTAGAAAAGTCAACAGAAGTCAAACTTGGTCAACTGTGGATTTAATCAGTGATTTGATGATGGGATTTGGTCTAGGAGGTCTCATTCATGTCTATACAAGCTTCATATATCATGTCAAGCATCCACAGTGAAGAAAATAAAGTTAGACAAGAAATTTCCAGAAATAGAAAGTTGACCTGTAATTTTAACTGCCAAAAATGGAAACTTCTTGATCCTCAACTTACATCATGATACAAGCTTCAAATGAATTTTTGCCCAACATGAAAGTTGAAGATCTTGTTCTCCCATTTCCAAAAAGTCCAAGAACTCTCAAATCCCATGTATGGTTGGCAAGATATGATCAAATCATTTTCACAAATTTGTGAACTTCAAAAGGCCATATCTCATGAACCATTTGGCCAAATTTGATGGGGTTTTTTCCTACAAGTCCTATTTGTTCCCCTCTTTCCAAAAATTCATTCATCATTCGCCAAAACCTCACCATGCAAAATGGCATTTTTGGACTTGACTTCATTAATTTCAAGTGTGGAAAAAAGTTGACTTTTTGATTTAGCAATTTTCAGCACATTTGGCCATTTGGGATCTGTTTAGAAGGATATTTGAGACATGTTTTGAGGCCCAATTCGTGCAGACCTTACACCCTCCATGTGCATATGTTGAAAAATTAGCAATTGGCAATTCACTTCATTTTAGTTAACCAAGCTTAACACTTCATTAACCAATGCTAAACAGTCAATATATAAGAGATTTTCTGCAAAATAAACCCTAGTTGCAGCCATCTAAACACCAGAATTCTCTCATTTGCAAAAATCACCATTTTCACGATTTGCAATTTCTGAGCAAAACTCCCAAAACACTCGAGCCACTCTTGCTTCCTTCATCACCTAGCCAACATTTGGAAGCATTTTGGAGCATCAAACCCCAACTGTGCTGCAGCCTCTTGTTCTGTTTTCTCCATGGCCCAATAATGGTGAATTTCAATGTGAAGGTTTCCAAGCATCACTGAGCTAAGCTTCCTAGAGTATTCATCATTTCCAACTATAATCTCCACCTGTTTGAGCTTGAAGCATCCAAAGAACCATTGTTTCTCCATTTGCTTCAAATCCAAGTAAGATTTCGATTATCCCTTTTCTCTAATCCATGCCATGTTTCTGGTAGATCTTGATTTGCTGGTTGTAATGCAACTTGAATCGTGTAAAATAGTTGAGAAATGCATGAAATATCTGGAAATGAAGTTTGGTGTTCATTGTTGATTTTACTCGATGCATGCTATTCATTGGGTTTCAATGCATTTGGTTGATAGATTTGTAATGTGTGATGCTTGCTGGTCGTGTTGGTATGTGTAATTTCATTTTCTGGGCACACTTGTTCTTCACGATTTTGAAGAAGATGATGAATATACTGCAGAAACCCTAGCACTTTTCCAGATTTTTTTTCCAATCGTGTCTGTTTGTTGCTGTATGATGTTGCATGAAGTTCACTATATCACTGCCATGCTGCTTGTGTGATGTTGTTTGAATTTCGTTTTGGATGTTGATGAGCATGAAGATGAAATGCTTTTGCTGTGCAGAAACCCTAACCATTTTCCAGAAAATCTGTTTTTCACGTGTATTATTGGTCCTCTGTTACTGTTTCATTGGTGATGGCCAATCAGAACATTTCGTTCTGCCTCCCCTGTACGCTGCGTTTTGCCTAATGAGTGTGGTATTCACAAAATTGCCATCGGTCAACCACCTTTGACTTGCTAAACCATGTTATGTGTTCATTTTGTTCCAAATTGTTGCTTAACTTCTAAAAATCATTTCTCCCTCATTTCAACTCCAAAAATCATGAAATTTTTTTCATCATGTTCATGAGAATGCCTACTTTTTTATTATGATTTTTAATATTTTTTTAATTGGCTGGATTCTTAATGGTATTAGGTTTCTTGACATGTATGCACATTTTGTACCTTTTGCCATTTCTTTTGTGAAATTGTGATGATGTATCCAATGCCCCTGAAATTTTTTGTGGTTAATCTACACTCATTCATGTTTGTTTTGATGTAGAGTTCTTGAATTTATCATATGTGGTTTGTGATATATGAATTTTTGAAGTAGGGTGTGACAATTTTTGTCACACCAATGATATGCAATTTCATGATTTTTGTTGACATGCTTCCTGACCTCCAATTGATGTGAATTTTTGCACGAATGTACTCTTGTATGTCTAGTTCACATGTGAATTTTCTTGGAATTATTTGTGGCATTTCCAAATCGTTTGATATTTTATCCCCTGTTTGACCAAAATGTTGACTTGTGTGATACATGTTCCCATTTCATTTGTGAAATTCTCATATCTTATTGGATGATCATGAAATTTTACATGTGCATACTAGACATCTTGAGCTTTGCATTGGTGTTGATCCCATCCATTTCTCATCTGTTTTCATTAAGTTATGATTTTTTGAAGTTGATGCATGATTGTTTGACTTCTTTGTGCATGCTTGAAACTGTTTTGACTTCCTGATTTTAATTGACCATCTTCCCATGATCCAATTGAGTTGAAATTTGGTATGCATGTCATGTTATGGATTAGGATTGGTCATGAATTATTTGCTGATTTTTGGAATTGATTATGATTGGTTTTGAGCTAAGTCTTTCTGTTGACTTCTATGAGCTTTCACTTGCCATGCTTTGACTTCCTTTGCTTATGAAATCATGATGATGAATGATATGGATGTGGGACCAATTGAGTTTGCTTCTTAAATGTTTGAACTTGATTTTGGTTGACTTTCCTTTGCTGTTTTGACTTTCTCATTTATTTTTGACCCTAGGCTTGTCCTAGTGGTCCTTTGGGCTTATGATTGAGTTCATGTTTCAGGTTAAGCTACAAGTGCTTCAAAGAAACCATTGCCAATTTGATTGAGTTTATCTGTTTATCATGAGCTAACCTTTGTTTTGTAGGTGGTGTGACTCATTTGATTTGAGTCTTGTGCTTTGCACACTTGTTTCTCTGTGTTGACTGTTGCCTCCTTTCCTTTGGTTTAAACTGTTGAACTGTGTACTGATTTGTTTGACTATTTCAGGTACCATTAGTTGCTTAAGTTCTTTGAACTTGCTTTGCTTTGCTATTTAGCAATTTGCTTTTGAGGTATAATTCCTTTTTCTTCATGTAGTCTGGAGACCCGGCCTGTTATTTGGCCGGGCAAACTGTCTGAAGTCCTCCTTAAGAGGCAATGCTTGTGTGTGTTTAATTTTGTCCCAAGCAGGAAAAGTCCTTCAAGTAAGGCAATTGGTAGATCAAAGGGATAAGTAACCTATCCCCTACTATTCAGTGAGTCTTCTCCTTGCTCCCATTACATGGTTGTAGCATTGAGATCAAAACCCAAGATCAATCGAGTCTAATATGTGGAGAGAGTTCCTACTTTCTGAACTCCCACACTTTCTGATATTCAATGCTCTCCCTGATCAGGGATAAGAGCAATGAGGCACACCCCTCATCTCCTTTCATCTGCTTCACCTTAGCCTCTCAATGGCAAGGTTAAGAGCAATCTTTGACCCTATTCCAGTTGGCCTCAGTGCCTAACCCTCTTGTATGAGCCTCCTTGTTTGGATATAGAGTGTGTTGTTTGATTCTCATGGATTGATTGATTACCTCATATGCACATATTTGCTTGTATGCTTTATGCATTTATCATCATTTATTGCTCATCAATACATAATCATCTCATTTGTCTTTGTGACATTATCATTGTTGTTTGCCCATTGAGGACAATTGTAAGACCATTCATTGGCCATTGCTCCTATGATATGGAAGTGAGTATAAGACCATCACCTTGGCCACTCATCTTATCTTTGCTTGATGCATTCGTTTGATTGTGAGGATGCAATTATAAGTCCCTGTAAGTTGGCATTTGCTTTCCTGTGATCCTGTTGCATTGTTTGATTGTATGTGAGGATACAACTGTAAGTCCCTGTAAGTTGGCATTTGTTTTCCTAGGATCATACTGTGGAGGTTAGAGTAAGCCCAGACAGATTGGCATCTGACATCCATGTTTTGCTTTTCTTTGTTTATGTGAGGATGCAATTGTAAGTCCCTGCAAGTTGGCATTTGCTTTCCTATGATCATCTGTTGGATATTGGTATAAGTCCAGACAGATTGGCATCCAGT
This sequence comes from Lathyrus oleraceus, assembly GCF_024323335.1. Lineage (NCBI taxonomy): Eukaryota > Viridiplantae > Streptophyta > Magnoliopsida > Fabales > Fabaceae > Lathyrus > Lathyrus oleraceus. The sequence continues at coordinate 446,670,326 of NC_066581.1, forward strand.
ATCCAAGTTTCATTTTGTTTTAGGATATTAGTATAAGTCCATTGAGTGGCATCTGATATCCAGTTTTGTATTAGGAGATTGGTGTAAATCCATCTATTGGTATCCGGTATCCGCTTTTGTTTGTGAGATTGGAGTAAGACCATTGAGTGGCATCCGGTATCATTTGTTTGCTTATTTTATTATTATCCATTGCTTATTCCAAAGGACACACTTGAATCATCTTCAATATGATTTCAAGAGGTGAACCTTCTAAGAAGTTTTACAATCCATCTTCATCCATTCATCCCCATTATGTCCTAAACCTTTTCACACTTTGATTTCAAACTTGACCTAGATATTGTGCAAACATCTTCATGTTTTCAAACTAAAAACCTGGACCCCAAGTCCTTGACTCTTTTTTCAAACTCCATTTCATAATACTTCTCTGAATTAATCTTAATCATACTTTGACTTCATTTTCACAATCACAATCAATTAACTTCACTCACTCACTTGTTTTGGCTTTGTCCATTGTTAATCTTTTCATGCATTAGCCATAGGTTTCAATTATCATTGTGGTTGATGTAAACCTCACCTTATCTTTAGTGAGTCGACAGTAAGACTTCCGTACTGAAAACAGGGCTAACCCCTCTAGTACGTTGAAGCTATCCTCGCATGGTGGATGTTGGTCTTGGTCGAGTTTTCTCCCGTTGATAATGAAGAGCCTCAGTGCTTGTGTTTAAAATTGAATCCACCAACTTTTGGAAATCTTTTAGCCGAACTACGGCGTTTTGATCCTTACCTTTGATGGAAGGTACGTAGGCAGCGGGTTCATCCGTTCAAACCTAATAAAAATTGTATATTCTTTTCTTATCATCCCAATCATGTTTGCACAATACTTATGTCATAACAAATAACAATCTTTTACAACAAGTGTGAAAAGGGCTCCCTAGGAGTACCTAGGACGTGGTGGGTGCCTAACACCTTCCCATTGCGTAATTTACCCCTTACCCAGACTCTCTGATCTTTTTATTAGTTTTCTACGTGTAAAACTTCTTAGGCTTTTGTTCGCTTTTTAGCCAATCCTTTGGATAAATAAAAGTGCGGTGGCGACTCGAATTTCATTGTATGCTTTGCTTATGGTTTAATCGATAAATCATATAGCGACGAATACACCGCTACACATGAGAATCAGGATTGCTGCATCTGCTTGAACAACTGTCAGGCTGCACTGTCTGAAGAGAAAACCACTAAGGAACATATAATAGATCAAAGCTCTGCTCCAACAAGAATACCAGAAAACCGGGTTGGTTGAAGGTTAAGGTTTCCTGAATTTAGCCCGCCCCTCACTGGTAGGTTCTAAGAACAGAAGTCTGTCAGCTTCTTGCCCTTCAGTCGAGAATAATACATTTACCACTGAAGGTTTGGCATTATTACGAGACAAAAGACCTACACTGACTCCCCTCAATAGGACATCCTAAAAGCAAGTTCCCAGCCTTGGGGTCCTCGGATTCAGCAGCAAGAATGCGCCCACCAGAGCTAACATAACCGCGTCTCGGAGGAGTGGCCTCGACTGAGTCCTCGGGAAATGGTCACCAGAGTCGACGACTTCTAAAGGAACATCATGTCGTTACGAAACACCCGTAGGACAGAATATATCCAAAAGAAACCTCGTCTGGGTGTGGGTCTTCATGAACGACTTAACGTAGCAACATACTACGCAAGCCTCATGACTATCCACTCTAAAACCTGTGTGTACGCTCAAGCCTGGGTAGTGGGCTTATCTCTCATAGAACAACCCTCCCCAACAAACAATCAACCCCACAGATCCAACAGAAACAACAATCATATGTACACAATGCAATAAGATAAAGCAGATAAATGCTGGAAGTAAATAAATGTACAAAAGAATAAACACCCAACAAACAAGAAACTCACAAAAGCTAGGAGGGACTCGCATAGGGAAACCGAGTCCCCAGCAGAGTCTCCAGCTGTCGCAACTAGGCGGAAAAAAAAAACCGGCGAGGAAAAGGAAAATAGAAGAGTTTCCACCGTTCGTTATTTATCCCAAAGGAGGGAAAGGAAATGATCGAAGAAAACCTGAAGAGAAGGAAAAGACAAGGTCTTGCAACCAAATCTAGGGTTCGGGAGTCGATTATGCGGAGGGAAGGTATTAGCACCCCTACGCATCCGTAGTACTCTACGGGATCCACTCTTGGTGTTCTAGTCTAAAGGGTGTAGGTATATCTAAAGTAATATCTGCTAAAAGAAGGTTGAAAGAAAATGACTCGCAAGGATGTCGCATCCACTGCCTACGTATCTCATATGAGTATGAGAATCAGAGTCTTCGTAGCTCGGCTACCTATGGGTTAAAGAGAAGTGTGCTCGGTAAGACATCGCGTCTTATGCCTACGTATTTCATCTAGAATGAGAATCAGAGGAAAATGTAGTTCAGCTAACTACGGGAACAAGGGTCTCGATTGCAACTAGGGAAAGAGAAAGGGAAGGTCTCGATCGCAATGAGGGCGAGAGAAAAGAATCGCAGCAAGGGCGAAAGAAAACAAGGATCTCGTGCCTACGTATCTCATCTGAACATAAGAATCAGAGTTACCGTAGTTCGGCTAACTAGGGGTTAAGGGTTGCCATCTGAACATCGACTTACAAAAGAGGACACCAGCTGTGTCAAAGGAAAGTGGGCAATGTGTTTAACATCCTAGCAGTAGGTGTCGCAGCTCGCTGAATCGAGTCTTAGGCAGTTACCTCTTTGCAATAGAACGGATTGACATGCTACGAGATCAGAGACGCACGGGAGGTCTGAAAGTGGGGAAGCTCTGCCCCTAGAGTTGTCATGCAATGTGGACCTATGTGTTAGGATTTACAGAGGGGAATATCTAGCTAATGTTAGCATGCCAAGAATAAGGGAATTCTACCTATGTTATCATACAAAGGGTTCTACCTAATGGGTGCTACCTAAACGGAACAAGAGTCGACGGATGGAGTAAGGTGAGGAACCAAGGATAAGGGTAGATGGCGATGCCTGAGGCAATCGACTTACAGGTAGATGGCGATGCCTGAAGAAATCGACTTACAAGAGAAATGGCGATTCCTGAGGCAATCGACTTACAAGAGGATGGATGAATACGTGCTGGTTTTATTAAGTTTTGAAAATGATTGCTCGACGTTGGATCGAGCTTTTGATCTTGTTTTGAAATGATTATCGACTGTTCGTTTTAATTCTTGTATTAATAGATGAATAAATAATGAAAGAATAAACATTATACACTTCATGGGAGAGGGGTACATTTGTTATGAATGGGGATGGTTCATGGAAACCAAACAATAAGAATATATGCCTCATACATCATACAAGTAGGCAACAGTTATCAATCAAATCAGATAAATAAACAGGTATATAGTCAACTCAAAGAATCAAATAATGGAGCATTAAACAATGCATGGGAAGTATGAACATGTTAAACAATTAAACAATAGAAGCATGGATGAAAGAAACAAGTATAATAAATGACAGATGAATCAGACCGATAAAAAGATGCACAAAAGGTCCACTGAAATAATTAAATCAAGAAATGAGGCAAAGATCAAATAAAATCAAGATAAAAGGCCTCTAATACATGGCATATGAGATGAACAAGGGAGGACCAAAAGATCTCTTCAATTGCCATAAGAAACCCCTAGGTCAAACATCAATCATAGAGAAGTCAACTGAAAATTCAAGTCAACTTAAAAAATATCAAATAAATAGCAAATTAATCAAGAAAATTATGAAAAATTAAACTAAATAAGATGGGTCAGGACATCATCATTCCCCAAAAAGATTTCAAAAATAATGAAAATTGGTTCATGAATTAAATGAAATAAAACAAAGGTCAAACCAAAAGTCAACCAACAAGACTAGGTTAGAAATAAATCAAGAATAAATAGCAAATTAATCAATAAAAATATGAAAAATTAAAATAAATAAGGTGGGGTCAGGACATCATCATCCCCCAAAAATATTTTTAAAATAATGAAAATTGGTACATGAATTAATTGAAATGAAACAGAAGTCAAAGTAAAAGTCAACCAAACAAACTAGGTCAAAAATTAATCCAAAATAAATTGAAAATGGGAAATAAATTTCCAAGGAAAGGTCAGGTTGACCATGGGATAGTGGTCAACCTTCATCCCAAAAATCAAAAGTTAAAAATAATTTTAACTCATGAAAATAAAATGAAGAATTAAATATGTGCTAAAATGGACCATTTAGAATAAATAATTAAAATAAAATATTAATATTAAATAAATACGAAAATAAAAATTAAATAAAATTAAATAAGGCATTAAGAAATATGGAAAATATTTTTTGATATTTTTATGAATAAATAAAATATTTTCTATCAATTAAAAACAAAACAGAAAATAAATGGAAATTAAAAAAAAAAAATGCAAATAGAGGGTGTTAGTGTTGATGGGCCAGGAAATGGAGGTGTGAAAAGTGAAAAGCGCAGGGCCTAGTCCAAACAATTATTTAAGCAGCGCGTGACAGCATGTAAATAACATTTTATTAGAATAACTCATGTAAACATATATCAATAGGGCATGTTTCATTAAAATGCTAAAAGACAAAAAACAATGGGCGGCAACGATTAAAACACGCGCGACAGATCTAACGGCTCCTAAGGTGACACGTCATTGTCTTCTTCATGGAGACAAACCCTAGCCATGCAAACACGAAAATGCAGTGGGTTTTCTCAAACATCCACTCAAGAATACGACCACCATAGGGCACCAAACGACATGAAATAAAAACCAAAACTCAAGTATGAAATGTGTAGATTAACATGGTGACTTGCTTTAGGTTAAATGATGGCTTAATCATGGAGCAATGTTATCAACAAGGTGACAACATGGGCACGGGCTAGGGCAAAAACTCAGCAACACAAATCAATATCATAGACATTGCCTCGTGTTGAGGGCTTCACAAGTACATGATTGGCATGGTGATGATGATGAGAATGATAAGCAAGCATATAAATAGCATGGTGAACAATAATAAGCATAGGTATATCAACACATGGCCATGGAAGATAGAGTAAGATGATTACCTAGTGGAGGTTAGGTCCACTGCCCTTTGGTTATGGAGAGAAATAGAAGAAGATGAGGTTGCCTTCTTGCCCCACTTAAAGAATTCGATGAGAAAATAAATCTGACTTGTGATGCTCTTTGCCTTGCTTTACTCGAAATTCCAATGCCCTCTTTAGGTTTTGGGGTTTCTTGTCTCTTAAATATGGTGGTCAAATAATCTTAATGGGCTCAGAATAATGATTTGTCCATAATCCAAAATAATGCCAAGTGAGGTGTATTAGGAATGGCATGTGAAATGTTGTTACTTTGGGCCAACTTAAGTGAGTGAATATCCAATGCATGGCCAAAATGAAGTAACAAAACGTGGGCTGGTTTGTGCAGCATGGTTTGGCGAGCAAGAAATTCATTTCAGAGTGATGACTTTGAGGCCATGTAACTTGATGCTCAAGTCACCAATTGGAGAAATAATGCAAACAGTAGCAAGATATCATGGAGTATGTCATCTTTCATGTTGAGCATAAGTGGAAATGATGAATGGAAGAAGGTGAAAAATGGTCCTCAAGACCGTGTCTCAACATTGCAAAATGGTTGGGCCAGTTTGGCCTAAAATCTGCCTAGAAAACGAAGTCATGATACCCATTTTAGGTGAATGTATCTCTCAAACAATGGATCCAAATGAGATGATTCCACAAGGAGGTGGAAGAGGACATGGCAAGGTATAATTGTTGTGAAGAAAAAAATTTCAAATGATGCCTTGAAGTGCAAGAAAACTGGCCAAGAAGTCTTGACAAACTTTGAATATTTTGAGACTTTGAAATTTTTCTAAGTGTCCTAAAAGTATGTCCCACTTTGACTAAGCATAACTTTCTCAATATTGATCCAAATGGAGCAAACTTTATATTTATAGAAAGCTTGGAATAAGAGGAACAACTATCAAGTTGGAGAAATTTTAAAATGGAGCTTTTATCTTAACGGAAAATGGGCTTAAAGTGAGTGCAACAATCATGAAAACTTGCCCTAAATGGAAAGTCAACCATTTCCAAATTAAGTAACTTCTCGAATTCCTCATTAAATGATGAATCCATGATCCAACCTTGATCAAATTTCACATGTAGGCTCCTCTAGGCATGGATTTTAAGATTCCACTCTCAAAAAGTCAGGAGTTGACTTTTCTTGCCCTACAGTTGACTTTTCCCAAACTGTCTGATTCCTAATTCCAGTGATCAATTGAAGCACCTCCGGCTCAAATAAAGAGCTGATTTTTTGTATGAAGACCCTTATGGACATATGGAGGGCCATGGAAAAGAGTTTCGCCCAAAGAATCAGATATAAACTGATTTTATACCAAACCCTAATTTTAGGGCAAAATTGATCAGGAACTGATTGCACTGCTTGCCAATGGATCTTTCTGAGGTAATTGTGAATCTTCATAGGCCAAGATGCCTCTCCAATAATGACATGGATAAGATCCTCTACTTCCAACCAAACATTTCCCGTTGCAGGTAGCCATGAAACCCTAATTTCTTGATTCAATCCAGATGAACACTCTGATAGCTCTGAATCCTTCATTGATGAACTGAGGACCATAATAAGATACCTGGAGCCCCCGGAGACCCTTGAGACTTGTATATTTAAAGAATGAAGTCCAATTCTCAATCTTTCTTTGTGTAGACTCCTTCTGTTATGGAGTGATCAATCAAAACCTGATTTCCATGTCACTAATGTAGTATGCAATGAGTATGACCTAGTATGATGTCAATGAAATATAAAACATAATCCCATGCTTCCAGGAAAAAATGAAGGGTAAATTTTGGGGTATTACAGTATTGTATATTATTGCTTTTCTTACTAACCAAAAGCACAAAATATATGTCACTAACTCTTTTTGTTTTGAAGCTCAAGTGATCATGTGCTCCCTTGCTCCTAGGAGGCTCCTAAGCTCAATGAAGTGGCTAGATGAAGATGAGAATAAGCATGACAATGGTACAAAAAGTCCCTAATCATCATATATGTCTCCCAAGTATATCAATTTTCCAATTTGATCAAAATAACTCAAAGGGCTTGAGGATTGTTTCCCAAGGAATCCCTAATTCAACTGTGCCTTGCCCATGAAGCAACCTCTACCTATGATCAAATTTAATCAAGATAAGTTCTTTCATTAATTATTTTATGCATATATGATCCTATGTGAGGCCCCTCAATCATTTATTCATCAAGATTGGAAGTTTGGCCTTGAAAAGTTGACCAGTCAAGTCATCTGACCAAACTGAGGTCCACTAAGATACAACTTTTAATGTGTTTTTCAAATTAAGATGACCCCAAGAGGAACAATGTTCTTAAGAACCATATGAATAACTTTCATGTTCATAAAAAATACATTTCAACGTTTTAAGGTCATCATTCATTTCAAAACATTATAAGTCATTTTGACTGAAACCCTAATTTTGTGTCAACTTCCCAAGGACCTAACTTCCTTAATTTTTATTATTATGAGGTGAGACCAAATGCATTGCAAATTTTAAGATGTATACTTCAAATGTTATGTTGGACAAAATTTCATAATCCCAAAAAAAATACATGTGATAATACAAAACATTATAGGTCACTTTTGACCTAAGTCATTGAATTTGAAAAATGCCCAACTTCAAGTGCCCATAACGTTCTCATGAAAAATCCAAATGATGCAACAGGAGTTTCCATTTGAGGTTTTTCGAATTGAGGCTTTCATCATTGAAACAGAAGGGCTTGAAGATGCTTGCTTTTGGTGAAATTTTCAAAGAGGACCTTAAACATATTTTGTGCCCAAACTTTCACAGCCAGTTTTCATTAATTTCCAAACTCCAAATCAATTTTTTCCCAACATGACTTTTGTTCCTTATTTCAAGAGATTTCCAACCATTACTCACATTACTTTTTTGGACTTTCCATGTGTGAGTTTCGAAGAGCTTTCCGTTTAGGTTCATTTTTGCATTTCACATTAAAACTTGATGCGCAAGCTTGTGCAATCCATTGTGCACGTCCAATTCATTTCCAGGTGGTATCAGCAAGGATATTCACCCATCATTGGGCCTTACATGCGCCTGTACAGGCCCATGCAAGAGGAATTCAAATTACATGCACACGAGGGAACCATGCTTGCCAATCCATTTCAGCTATAAATAAGTGTGCGTTCTCATTCAATTGGTAACCAAGTGGAGATCTGAATTGCTGTTAAATTAAAATCCAAACCCTCACTAAAGGAATTTTCAGTTTTTTATTTCTCTTTCAAGCTTGAATTTCAACATCATTAGTTGATCTTCAAAGCTCAATTCCTTAACCTAGCATCACCATCACACTTCCAGGGCAAAAGTAGATCAAGAGCTTGGAGAATTCGTGCTATTTGAAGCTTCATTTCAGAGGTAGAACATCAAAATTTCTTGATCTAAATCTTGCAATATAATGTGAATCTCTTTTGTTTGTGTGGTTTTCTGAAGTCCGCATGCTTGAGGCAGGCAAGTGGTGGTCTTAATTTTGTAAATCGTGCCATTTCAGTTCATGCACCATGATCTTCAAAGTCATGTTTCTCTCTAAATAGGATTTGTGAAGATGATCCATGGTTACAAGGGTGATGTACATCACCTCAGCTTCATTTTGATGCCTTTATTTTTTATTTTCATTGCAATTTGTTTTCATGCGCGTGGTGGCCGGAAATGGTTAGATCGCCGGAGAAGATGGTGGTTCCCACCACCATCCCCACGTGTTTGCTTCAGAGCCATTGAATCATGCATAAACGTTTTAATCTTGGCCTTTCTTTATGTTGACTCATTTTAATGCAAGGTGTAGCGCGCTTGACTCAAGTGTATCATGTATCCGCGCCTTAGAGCCATGTGATCATTGCCACGTCAATTAATGAATTGATCTGATGGCGCTGTATTTTTCTATTTTTCTTATTTTCTTTTAATTTCAGTTAAATCCTTTTATTTTCAAAAATTCATAAATATTTTATTTGAAGTCACAAAAATATGAGACCAATGCCAAAAAAATTCTTGAAAAATCTAGTTTCATATTTTGATTTTTTATTATTTTTCTGATTTCATTTAATATTTTTTGTGAATTATTTGATTTTTAATAGTTTTAATTCATTTTAATTACTTTCTGATATTTGAAAAATCCAAAAATATTTTCATAACACCTATGGATGATGATAAGTCAATGAAAAATAGTCTCATCAATTTCTTATTTGATTTAACATTTATTTGAGATTTTAATTCATATTGTGTTATTTTTCATTGATTTTAATTGTTTTTAAATAGTTTCTGTTTTCAAAAATTATTGAGAATATTTGTCAAAGTTTGTTTGACCATGCTAGACCTATGAGAATTTAATTAGACTTGTTGAAGTTGATTTGAATTAAATTCGAGGTTTGACCATATTTTGTTTATTTTATTTTGCATTTATTTTTAATTCAAAAATACCAAAAAAATATGTTTGACTTGTTGACTTGTAATCTTCATTTCTCTTCTGTTTAGCATTGGTTGATGATGACTTTGTTCACATTTGATCAATTAAGTTTGATACTTTATTTCTCTTTCCATTCATTTCATCTTCATCCTTTTCTTTTTAATTTGGCCAATGAGTTAATGTCTTATGGTTGGTCTTGGCAAAAGAGAGGTTTAACCTTCTTTGATCCAAACGAAACTCAACTTGATCCAAGATCAAGTGAGTTATTTTGTGTCCAAGATAGGTTGCTTCTTGGTCAAGCAAAAAACCTAAAGTCCATACAACGCCTTTCCCCTTTGTTTTTGACATGGCAAGTTTTTGGAGCTTGGCTTACTAGTCATGATCTCTAACTTGTGTTTATTTGCCTATAGTTTTATTGACCGACCTCAGATAGGTGTGACTACTACATTAGTCCACTTGCGATTGCTTAACATAGCGCTACATTGTCTCATGACAAACTAACATAACCATACTAATTACTAACTTTAATTTGAGCATTTAATTTCTTGCCATTTACTTTAATGCACTTTATTTCTTGCTCATTTATTCATATTACTTTTCATTTTGCTCACTTGAGCACATATTTTATGTTTATGCCATTTTCCTTTTGCTCGTTTGAGCTCATTATTGTATACAAATATATTGTTGTTTTCTGTTTGTTTTGTCTTTGTTTTGGGTGAACCCAATGCAAAAAAGGAGAAAGGACTTAGAATTAGGACATACCCATGCTTAAAGGAGTTCAAGAGCAACTAGGCCTCATGCCTTTAGAATGCTAAACTTGTTAAAGAGCAACTAGGCGTCATGCCTTTAGAATGCTAAATCTCAAAGTGACTTTAAAGGAACTCTCATCTAAACTCTTTCTTTGTCCATTCCCCTTATTGTGTTGTGAACTTTTTGATATTTGCTCTTATGTGATAGGGATTCCATCTTGAGATAATAAGGAGGACCATTGTCATGAGTAGCCAAGTTAAGAGAGACAAGCCAGATGGAGATCCTAGGAGCTTGAATATATTTGTTTGATTGCTTGATTGTTTGCTAAGTCCAAAGGAAAAGAGCATCTTGAGTCATCTCTATGACTTTAATAAAAGGAACTCCAAGGGTTTTATCTTTTCTCTCTTATCTTTGTATGCCTTAGGACTAGCCCTTCTCTTCTTCTCCCCACTCTAGCCCAAGCCAAAAATCTTTTATTTCAAACTTTGACTTTGTTTCAAATTAGAAACCTAGGCCTTATGCCTTTGATTTTTCAAACTTTTTTCATCAATACTCATTGTGAATAAATCTTAATCCAACATTGACTTCATTTTGTAAATAAGTGTAACTTGTAAATATAACTCACTCCAAGTTATTTTTGTGGTTCCAATGGCCATCTTATTAAAACCTTTTCAAAAACATTAGTCATAGGTTTCAGTTATCATAGTGGTTGATGTAAATCTCACTTCATCCTTAGTGATTGAATTATAAGTCTTCCATACTTATTATAGGGTTAACCCCTCACTAGTATGTTGAAGCCCTCCTCACATGGTGGATTGTTGGTTTAGGTTGAGTTTTCTCCCTTTGATAACAAAAGACCTTAAGGCTTTTGATCAAATCAATTCACCAATCTTTGTGATTTTTTACCCCGAACTACGAGGTTTTGATCCTACCTCTATGATGGTACGTAGGCAATGGGTTCATCCATTCAAACAACAAAATTGTAACTTTAATATATTCTTCTCTCATTCCCCCAATCTTTTGCACATATTTTCACGAATACCAACCTACAACACATATTTGCAAAAAGGGTTCCCTTAGAATACTAAGGATGTTTTGGGTGCGTAAAACCTTCCCATTTCATAACCAACCCCCTTACCCCGACCTCTGACAATTTTATTAGTTTTTGATTTGATAAAACTTTTTACTTGGCTTTTGTTCGCTTTTTTAGCCTTTCCTTTGGACAAATAAATGTGTGGTGGCGACTCGAATTGTATGTTTACTTTTGGTTTAGTCAATAAACCTAGAGGTAACAAAAACCCCGCTACATAAAATTGGCGACTCTGCTGGGGACATCAAGCTTCCTAGTGGGTTTAGCCCACTTTTTGCTTATGTGTGTTGTATGTTTATTGGTGACATATTTTTGTGCAAATTTGGGATGACTGTATTGTTTGTAATGTATGAATTGCTTGATATGTTAATTGCTTGTATGCTTGGTGGTTTCTTGTGAGATGAGTTCTATACCCGAACTCGAGTGCACTTATAATAGGAGAATGGCATAGTCTTGTTGACTTGTGTGGAGTTATTCCTTAACAAGTTGACTTGCAAGCCCATTCACTTGGTGGAGGTCTTGTTGGGATCAATAATGTCACACGAGTAGTCACGATTAGGCATTACTCTTTCCAATATAAACCTTAGAAGCCAATGACCTTAGATACGTAGCCCATCTTGGCCTATTTTAGGATGTAGTGTGAAAGTGGTTCAAGTGTAAGATTTGATACGATTGTTACACGATACTACACTCATAAGAGTCTCTCTTGAGAATATTTTTGGAATACGAGTAGTCGTTCTATCCGATAATATCCGAAAGATGGGATGAGGACTATGGGGACCTTTTTAGAACATGATTGTCAGTTTTAACCATAGTACACTCCCATTTGGGTGGTTCTTAACCGAGACTCCATACTCGTGACTTACAACAAACACTTGATTCGCGATTGATCCATTCTCATACATTCTCAATATCATTGGAACTTGGGTGTTGATAAGGTGTAAACCATAATCCACCAAAATGGATGATTGATATTGACGATGACTTGAGCCATCCCATGACCTTTGTGTGGTGTGACGTGCTTGATCCTTGAGTGTGATTGTTGCATCCATGCATTCATGCATCCATTCACATCCATATCATCAACAATAAAAGTTTTCAAGGAACTTAAGAGATTGCTGACATGCTCCATGTGGATGTATCTGACATTGTTGCTCATATGACTACCAAAGGAGGAATTCAAGGTCTCCCATCTAATTTTCTCATTACCCAAGCTACTTTATTTGCGAAGGCCATGAGTGAGGACGCTTTTGAAGCCATATTTGTACTACTCATCTATAGGCTAGTGTTATTTCCCAACATCGACAATTTTGTGGATGTGAACGCTATTAGGATTTTCTCTTCTCTTAATCCCGTCCCGACTCTACTGGGTGACACTTATTTCTCTTTGCAAATGAGGATGGCAAAGGGTGGTGGTTCCATTGTGTGTTGTCTGCCTCTGTTGTACAAGTGGTTTATTTCGCACTTGCCTCAGACGCTTGCTTTCAAGGAGAACAAGGGATGCCTACGATGGTCTGCGAAACTTATGTCTCTCACTAATGATGATATCTTTTGGTACAACCGTGTTTATGATAACGTTCAGATTATTGACTCTTGTGGTGAGTTCTCCAATGTGCCTCTTCTTGGTACATGTGGTGGAATTAACTACAACCCTGTTTTGGCTCGCCGTCAGCTTGGGTTCCCCTTAAAGGATAAACCCAACAATGTTTTGTTGGAAGGCTTATTCTTTTAAGAGGGTAAAGAACCCCAGAACATGAAGGATAGAATGGTCCGCGCCTGGCGCAAATTTCATAGGAAAGGGAGGAATGAGCTTGGCCCGAAGAATTGCATTGCTTTGGAACCTTACACCTCTTGGGTAAGGAAGAGAGATCTTGAGTACCGCATGCCGTACGAGTATCCGAGACCTACCCTTATGGTTACGTTTGGGCCTTCAACCCTCCCTAACCAAGGAGTAGAGGAGTTAAGAGATGAAGACCGGTCGCGTCCTTGGGTTCGTGAGCGAGAGGAACTTCTTCAGCAGCTCAAAGATAAGGATGCAGTGATAGAATTTCTAGAGCATCAGGTTATTGATGAGCCTGATGATGTAGTTACTTCTCTTCTTCCTCACTCATATAGGTTTTGGAAGAGGAAGTATGATCAACTTGCCAAGGAGAAGGCCGATATAGAAGCAGCTTATGAGAGAGAGGTGAAAAGTCTTCGTGCAACCTATCTTCCGATCTCAAAAGGTTTGGACGATTGTTTCTAGGGCTCCATAGGATGTTTATTCTCCTTTTCTCTTGCATTGTATTTGGTTACCAAAATTGTACTACTTCATTGGTGTAAACACCCTTCATCGTGTTGAAGACACCATTTATCATTTGGAGCAATCTGAGGGCCCGGACGTATATGAGAAAATGGATGAAATGAAAGATCAATTCCTTGAGTTGCGCAAGGAACTGAAGACGTTAAGGGGGAAGGACCTCTTTGGGAAAAGTGCTACTGAGTTGTGCCTAGTGCCCAACGTGAAGATCCCTATTAAATTCAAAGTACCTGACTTTGAGAAGTATAAGGGAAACACATGCCCACTCAGCCATCTTGTGATGTATGCTCGCAAGATGTCAACACAGACCGATAACGACCAACTGTTGATCCACTAGTTTCAGGATAGCCTGACAGGTGCTGCGCTCCGGTGGTATATGGGGCTGGAGAGTGCAAGCATCCGCATTTTCAACGATCTAGGCGAGGCCTTCATTAAGCAGTATAAATATAATATGGATATGGCTCCAGACATGGACCAATTGAGGGCAATGTCGCAGAAGGATAAAGAGACCTTCAAGGAGTACGCCTAGAGATGGCGAGAGCTGGCATCTCAGATAGTCCAACCCCTAGAAGAGAAGGAGATGACAAAGATCTTCTTGAAGACTTTGAGCTCTTTCTATTATGAAAGAATTATTGCCAGTGCTCCCTCAGACTTTACCGAAATGGTGAATATGGGGATGAGATTGGAAGAAGGGGTCCGTGAAGGACGATTATCCAGAGATGATGGCTCCTCAACAAAGAAGTATGGAAGCTTTGCTAGGAAGAAGGAGGGAGAGACTCATGTTGTGTCCTCCCATATTAAAAGAAGGCCCTCTATGAGGAGGAAGGATGTGCGTTCAGCCGTCAACCAACACTAGGTGGCTCATATAGCACCTGCTTTTAGAGAAGTCCAACAACAACAACAACAACATCGTAAACAACAACAGGCCCACCAGCCTCGCAACAATAATAACACCAGCACCAACAATTACGAGAGGAAAAGGGTAACTTTTGACCCGATTCCGATGACATATGTGTAGCGGGGTATTCGTAACCATTAGAGATATTGACTAAATCCAAGGTAAACCATACAAGTCGAGTCGCCACCGCACTTCTATTTATCCAAAGGAATGGATAGAAAGCGAACAAAAACCTAAAAGTTTTATCGAATCAAAAACTAGTAAAAATGTCAGAGATCTGGGTAAGGGGGTTGGTTATGCAATGGGAAGGTTTTAAGCACCCAAAACATCCTAGGTACTCATCTGAGTATGAGAATCAGAGTCTTCGTAGCTCGGCTACCTATGGGTTAAAGAGAAGTGCCCTCGGTAAGACGTCGCGTCTTATGCCTACGTATCTCATCTGGAATGAGAATCAGAGCAAAAGTTAGTTCGGCTAACTAGGGGTTAAGGATTGCCATCTGAACATGGACTTACAAAAGAGGACACCAGCTGTGTCAAAGGAGGGTGGGCAGTGTGTTCAACGTCCTAGCAGTAGGTGTCGCAGCTTGCTGAATCGAGTCTTAGGCAGTTACCTCTTTGTAATAGAACGGACTGACATGCCACAAGATCGAAGATGCACGGAAGGTCTAAAAGTGGGGAAACCCTGCTCTAGAGTTGTCATGCAATATGGACCTATGTGTAAGGATTTACAAAGGGGAACATTTACCTAATGTTAGCATGCAAAGAATAAGGGAATTCTACCTATGTTATCATACAAAGGGTTCTACCTAATGGGTTCTACCTAAACGGAATAAGAGTCGACGGATGAAGCGCGAAGAGGAGTTACGGATAAGGGTAGATGGCGATGCCGGAGGCAATCGACTTACAGGTAGATGGCGATGCCTGAGGCAATCGACTTACAAGAGGATGGATGAATGCGTGCTGGTTCTGTTAAGTTTTGAAAATGATTACTCGATGTTGGATCGAGCTTTTGATCTTATTTTGAAATGGTTATCGGATGTTTGTTTTAATTCTTGTATTAACAAGTGACTAAAGAAATAAAGAAATAAATATTATACACTTTATGGGAGAGGGGTACATTTGTGATGAATTGGGATTGTTCATGCCAAACAAACAATAAGAATATATGCCTCATACATCATACAAGTAGGCAACAATTATCAATCAGATCGAATAAATAAACAATATATAATCAAACCAAAGAATCAAATAATGGAGCATTTAAACAACGCATGGGAGTATGAACATGTTAAATAATCAAGCAATAGAAAGTATGAATGAGAGAAACAAGTATAAAAGATAACAGATGAATCAAACAGATGAAAATATACACACGAAAGGTCCACTGAATAATTTAATCAGGACATGAGGTAAGGACCAAATAAAATCAAGGTAAAAGGCCTCTAACACATGGCATATGAGATGAACGAGGGAGGATCAAAAGATCTCTTCAATTGCCATAAGCAATCCCTAAGTCAAACATCGATCATAAAGAAGTCAACTGAAAATTCAAGTCAACTTAAAAAATAATAAATAAATAGAAAATTAATCAAAAAAATTATGAAAAATTAAACTAAATAAGGTGGGGTCAGGACATCATCATCCCCTAAGAAGATTTTTAAAATAATGAAAATTGGCACGTGAATTAATTAAAACAAAATATAGGTCAAACCAAAAGACAATTAATAAGACTAGGTTGGAAATAAATCAAGAATAAATAGTAAATTAATCAAGAAAATTATGAAAAATTAAACTAAATAAGGTGGGGTCAGGACATCATTATCCCCCAAAAATATTTTAAAAATAATGAAAATTGGCACGTGAATCATTTAAAACAAAACATAGGTCAAACCAAAAGTCAATTAATAAGACTATGTTAGAAATAAATCAAGAATAAATAGTAAATTAATCAATAAAATTATGAAAAATTAAAATAAATAAGGTGGGGTCAGGTCATCATCATCCCACAAAAATATTTTAAAAATAATGAATATTGGTACGTGAATTAATTAAAATAAAACAGAAGTCAAATTAAAAGTCAACCAACAAAAAACTAGGTCAAAAATAAATCCAAAATAAATTGAAAATGTGAAATAAAATTCCAAGAAACGATCAGGTTGCCCATGAGACAGGGGTCAAACTTCATCCCAAAAATCAAATGCTAACAATAATTTTAAGTCATAAAAATAAAATCAATAAAAAAAAGTGTGTTAAAATGGACCATTTAGAATAACTAATAAAAAAAATATATTAATATTAAAAAAATACGAAAAATAAAAATTATATAAAATTACACAAAACGTTAAGAAAATCAAAAAATATTTTTGGGTAATTTTATGGACAAAGAAAATATTTTAAATAAGAAAAAGAAATATTAAAATGGAAGGATTAATGGTGATGAACATGGTAAGCAAGCGTAGATATATCAAAACATGGCCATGGAAGAGATGATTACCTTATGAAAAATAGAATTGGAATGGAATCTGATATGTGATGAAGCTTTGCCTCCTTGCCACGAAATTCCAATGCTCCTTTAGGGTTAGGGTTCCAGCTTCTTAAATAGGGTGGATTAGCTGTTCTCATGGACTTTTTAATAAGTGATTTATCCATAAGAATAAAAGTGTGAAGTGAGGTGTAAAATGTTGTTATTTTGGGCCAAACTTAAGTGAATGGATGTACAATGTATGGCCAAAAGAGGTAAAAAACGTGATTGGTTTGTGCAACATGCTTAGAAAATCTGATTGGGCCAGCCAGGCCTAAAATCTGCCTAGAAAATCAAGTCATGGTGCCCACTTTAAATGAATGTATCTCTCAAACCATGGATCCGAATGAGATGATTCCAAAAGGATGTGAAAGAGGACATGTCAAGGTACAATTGTTATTAAGAAAGTATTTTCAAATAATGCCTTGAAGTGCAAGAAAACTGGCCAAGAAGTCTTGCCAAATTTTGAAGATTTTGGACAGAAATTTTTCTAAGTGTCCTAAAAACATGTGTCACTTTGACTAAGCATAACTTTCTCAATTCTAATCCAAATGGAGCAAACTGTATATCTCTAGAAAGCTGGGAACAAAAGGAACAACTTTCATGTTGAAGAAATTTTCAAATGGAGCTTTTATCTTAATGCAAAATGGGCTTAAAGTGAGTGCAACGATCTTGAAAACATGTCCTAAATGGAAAGTCAACCATTTCCAAATTAAGTAACTTTTCCAATTCCTGATTAAATGATGAATCCATGATCCCACCTTGATCAAATCTCACATGTAGGGTCCCCTAGGCATGGATTTTGAGATTCCACTCTCAAAATGTCAGGAGTCGACTTTTCTGGCCCCATAGTTGACTTTTCCCAAACTGTCTGATTCCCAATTCCATTGATCAATTGAAGCACTTCTAGCTCAAATAAAGAGCTGATTTTTTGTATGTAGACCCTTGTGGACATATGGAGGGCCATGGAAAAGAGTTTCACCCAATGAATCAGAAATAAACTGATTTTATACCAAACCCTAGGTTTAGGGCAAAATGATCAGGAACTGATTGCACTGATTGCCAATGGATCTTTCTGAGATAATTGTGAATCTTCCTAGGCCAAGATGCCTTTCTAATCATGACATGGATGAGCTCCTCTACTTCCAACCAAACATTGCCTGTTGCAGGTAGCCATGAAACCCTAAATTCTGATTAAATCCAGATGAACAATCTGATAGCTTTGAATCCTTCACTAATGAACTGAGGACCATAATAAGATACTTGGACCCCCCTGAGACCCTTGAGACTTGTATACTTAGAAAATAAAGTCCAATTCTCAATCTTTCTTTGTGTGGGCTCCTTTTGTTAAGGAGTGATTGATCAAAACCTGATCTCCATGTCACTAATGCAGTATGCAATCAGTATGACCTAATATGATGCTAATGAAGTGTAAAACATAATCACATGCTTCCAAGAAAAATGAAGGGTAAATTTTGGGATATTACAGCTGCCTCTATTCAATCAACTGATAGTAACGGCTTTCGCACTTTCGAAGTATCAAGTGATTGAATACGATAAAAGCCCGAAAATTTACACTGAAGTGAAAAAATGAAGTAATAATGCCAGTCAGAATCGGCCAAGAGGTGGTCTTGAAAAAGAATCCGTCTGGTACGGTGAGAGTCGGTTTGAACATCGAAACAAGGAATGTTAGCCTGAATACCAAAATAAATGGTAACACAGAAATAACCATGGCCTGAATACCGCTCATCAATCTGAATACTAGAAATGACTTCGATCTGAGCAACAGACGATACTTGATTATCAAACATCGGTCTTAACACCAGGAAACTGGCCTGAATGCGACTTCGGTCTGAATACCGGAAAACTTGTCTGAATGCCACAAGTTTCATCGACCTGAATGTCGGAAACTTCTTCGATCTGAACATCGGAAGATATTAGATTATTAAACATCGGTCTGAACACCGGAAAACTGGCCTGAATGCCACTTCAGTCTGAATACCGGAAAACTGGCTTGAGTGCCACATGTTATATCGACCTGAATGTCGGAAACTTCTTCGATCTGAACATCGGAAAACTAGCCTGAATGCCACTTCGGTCTGAATACCAGAAACTTGTCCTGAATACCACAAGTTGCGTCGACCTGAACGTCGGAAACTTCTTCGATCTGAACATCGGAAAACTGGCTTGAGTGCCACTTCGGTCTGAATACTGGAAAACTGGCCTGAATGCCACAAGTTGCATCAACCTGAATGTCGGAAACTTCTTCGATCTGAACATCAAAAAACTAGCCTGAGTGCCACTTCGGTCTGAATACCGGAAACTTTCATGCCTGTCAGCATCGGCAGAAATAGGGAAAATGATAATTGAGGCTGCGTGTGGGCCAACGACCCCTGCTGGGAATAATAAAGATGAGTCATGAACAATCTTCAGTCTGAGTACTGGAAACAACTTCTGGCTTATCAGTTGGGATGTCGAGAATGCCTTATGCTTTACATGCCTATGTTTGAATTTTTCAATGGCGTAATGCTCCATGAAATGCAATATGATTCAATGCAATATGATTCTACATGCAATGCAATATGATTCTACATGCAGGGATGCGAAATGCTTGATTAGAGAGAACGCCAAGCTGAGGCAAGGAATTCTGCTGGGGAAATGATCACAATCTTCTGGACCCTGGCAATGCTGTTGGAAATACACAACACAATGAACTCTGTGGGGAAATGACCAGCCACGCGGTGTTCTGGCAATAACGAAATACCGAGACTTTGACTGGGGAGAGAATGACACTGAAAGCTTGATGCTGAGGAAAGAGACAGTGGTTCTAGAAACCATAATCTGCGAGAGAGACGACTCAGCGGGGGAAGCAAACATCGATACGGTACCGAAATTCTGCTTCAAGGAAAGAGACCATAAATCTAGCGTCGAGATCATCGATCTGGCATCGAACTCTGAGGAGTAGCCGCTTCTGCTGGGAAGATACAGTCTGGCACTGTCAACTCCGTTGGGGATATACAGTCAGACACTGTCAACTCCGCTGGGGATATACAGTCAGACACTGTCGACTCCGCTGGGGATATACAGTCAGACACTATCGACTCCGCTGGGGATATACAGTCTGACACGGTCGACTCCGCTGGGGATATACAGTCTGACACTATCGACTCTACTGGTGAATGTATAATCTGAAACAAATGCTTGGGGAAGTACAACAGTGAGAGCCTGCTGGGGATTGAAGAATCCAACGCTCGGACCAGCTCTGCAGGGATAAGATACCAAATTCCAACTGTTGAGGAAAAACATCCACGATCATTTGATGGGGACCTTAAGGAAATGCCCCGAGTGTACCTGTTCTGAATAGATGATCCAAAGCACTTAAACTTTACAGCAATTTTCAATGTTTATTAAGCACGTACCTGTAAAGCTCTTATGTTTCATGATGCAATATTTATCAAAAATTCGGACGTCATTTTTGCAAACAAAATAGTAAAATGAAAATGAACACAAAGATGTACTGAATAACATGATTTTATTGATTGAGTGGCCTCTGAATAGGCATTTACATCAGGAAGCAATCCCTGGAAAGAGGTAATTGCACAACAGATAAAAACAGAAATTAATCTAATGGCAATGTGAAATGGATTTCTATCGGGTTCCAATTCTGCTATGATTTGCTCGTCTTCAAGATCCTCCAGATGATCAGCTTTCCAAAAAAGGTGATTGGACTGTTTCCTATCCTTCAGAAGTTTCCGGTTATCGACACGAGATGATATTCAGCACTACTCAGAACGCAGCCAGTCGCTTAATCCCTAACTTTTTCCTGGATCGCCCTTTCGGGTTTTCAATCCACCGGGATACCCATTTTTGCCTAAGTTACCCTTTCAGGTTTTCAAATTACCGGGTGTACAATCTTTTCATTTTTTAATCCCTAACTTTTGCCCGAACCTTTTTCATTTTCTTGGTTCGCCGGGATGCCCATTTTTTTACCTGGACTATTCTTTTTATTGTCCAAAGGGTCTATTTTATGCGAAGTTCACGGGGGAAGTGAAGTTTTCACCATCCATAGTTGCAAGCATTAAGGCTCCACCATCAAAAACCTTGGTGATAATATACGGTCCATCATAGTTAGGAGTCTACTTGCCCCTGTGATATGTCTGAGGAGGAAGGATCCTTTTCAACACCAAATCTCCGACTTGGAAGCATCGAGGACGCACTTTCTGATCAAAGGCTCTCTTCATCCGACTTTGATACAACTGCCCATGACAAATGGTTGCCATTCACTTCTCTTCGATAAGACTCAACTGATTGAACCTTGTCCGAACCCATTCAGCTTCGTCTAACTTGACATCCAGCAGGACTCTTAGAGAAGGAATCTCCACTTCAACAGGTAGGACTGCTTCCATACGATACACGAGGGAGTAAGGGGTTACCCCGGTCGATGTACGTACTGAAGTACGGTACCAATGCAAGGCGAAGGGTAGCATCTCATGCCAATCTCTGTATGTAACGACCATCTTCTGCACAATCTTCTTTATGTTCTTATTTGCTGCCTCAACAGCACCGTTCATCTTAGGACGATAAGGGGAAGAGTTGTGATGTTGAATGTTGAAGTTCTTGCACAACTCCTTCATCATTTTGTTATTGAGGTTAGAACCATTATCAGTAATGATTCTTTCGGGAATCCCATAACGACAAATGATTTCTTTCTTAATGAGTTGGGTAACTAAATGTCTGGTGACCTTCGCAAATGACGCTGCTTCAACCTACTTGGTGAAAGAGTCGATGGCAACAAGGATGAAGCGATGCCCATTGGAAGCAGTTGGCTCAATCTTTCCAATCATATCAATGCCCCACATAGCAAATGGCCACGGCGAAGACATCACATTCGGAGGATTTGGCGGCACATGCACCTTATCAGCATAAATCTGGAATTTATGACACTTCCGAGCATATTTGAAACAATCAGATTCCATGGTCATCCAGTAATAACCCGCTCTCAACAATTTCTTAGCAATTTCATGTCCGCCGGCATGAGTACCAAAGGAGCCTTCATGAACTTCCTGCATTAACATATCCGCTTCGTGTCTATCCACGCATCTGAGCAAAACCATGTCGAAGTTCCTCTTATACAGCACATCGTCTTTGTTCAAAAAGAAACTGCCTGCCAATCTTCTCAGAGTCTTTCTATCATTGTTGGATGCCCCTGCAGGGTACTCTTGATTCTTCAAAAAGCACTTGATGTCGTGATACCAGGGCTTGTCATCAACTATCAGTTCAGCAGCCAACACATATGCGGCCCTATCAAGGCGCATAACATCGATCCTGGGAGCATGGTTCCACCGAGTCACCTTGATCATGGAGGATAGAGTAGCAAGAGCATCTACCATATGGTTCTCATCACGAGGTATATGATACAGCTTATTGTTGTGAAGAAAGTCAACAGTCTTCTCGTGTAGTCTCTATAGGGGACCAGATTAGGCTGGAGAGTATTCCAATCACCATTCACTTGATTAATCACTAGAGCTGAATCTCCGAAGATGTCTAAAGTCTTGATTCTCAAATCAATGGCTTGCTCGATACCTAGGATACAGGCTTCATACTCAGCTTCATTATTGGTGCACTCAAAAGTCAGACGAGCGGTGAAAGGCATGTGGGCACATTTCGGAGTGGTAATGACAACACCAATTCCACTTCCTTTGGTATTGACGACCCCATCAAACATTAAAGTCCACTTTTCATCTGGATCAGGTCCCTCCTCAACAACTGGCTCTTCACAGTCTTTCATCTTGAGGAACATGATGTCTTCATCCGGAAAATCAAACTTCATCGGCTCATAGTCATCAATCGGCTGCTGAGCAAGATAGTCTGACAGAGTACTCCCTTTGATGGCTTTCTGGGATGTATACTGGATGTCGTACTCTGTCAGTACCATTTGCACACGAGCAACCCTTCCGGTAAGAGCTGGCTTCTCAAATATATACTTGACTGGATCCATCTTGGAGATCAGTAGGGTTGTGTGAGTCAGCATGTATTGTCTCAATCGCTTAGCAGCCCATGCAAGTGCACAACATGTCTTTTCAAGCATTGAGTATCTCGACTCGCAATCTGTGAATTTTTTACTCAGGTAGTAGATGGCATGCTCTTTCCTACCTGTCTCGTCGTGTTGACCGAGAACACAACCCATGGAATTATCAAGTACTGTCAAATACATAATCAGCGGTCTCGCTGGGACCGGAGGCATAAGGATTGGAGGATTATGCAAATACTCTTTTATCTTCTCGAAAGCCCTTTGGCAATCATCATTCCACCTGATGGCCTGATCTTTTCTCAACAATTTGAATATTGGCTCACACGTGGCTGTTAGGTGAGAGATGAACCTTGCAATGTAATTCAACCTCCCTAAGAAACCACAGACTTGTTTTTCTGTTCTTGGCTCAGGCATTTCTTGTATTGCTTTTACTTTGGAAGGATCCACCTCAATCCCTTTTTCACTAACAATAAAACCCAGCAGTTTTCCAGATCTCACCCCGAAAGTACACTTGTTCGGATTAAGCCTCAGCTTGAATTTCCTCAAACGCTCAAACAGTTTCTGCAAATTCACCAGATGTTCTTCTTCCGTCTGAGATTTGGCAATCATATCATCAACATAAACCTCGATTTCATGATGAATCATATCATGGAAAAGAGTTACCATAGCTCGTTGATATGTTGCCCCAGCATTTTTCAGACCAAACGGCATCACCTTGTAGCAGAAGGTGCCCCATGAGGTTATGAAAGTTGTCTTCTCCATGTCTTCTGGTGCCATCTTAATTTGATTATACCCAGAAAAGCCATCCATGAAGGAGAATACCGAGAATTGAGCCGTGTTATCCACCAAATCGTCGATGTGAGGTAATGGGAAATCGTCTTTAGGGCTAGCTCTGTTCAGATCCCGGTAGTCGACACACATTTGTACCTTTCCATCCTTTTTAGGTACTGGAACGATATTTGCGACCCATGGTGGATAATTTGTAACCGCTAGAAACCCTGCATCCAACTATTTTTGCACTTCTTCCTTTATTTTGACAGCCGTCTCTGGTCTTGTTCTTCTGAGCTTCTGCTTGACCGGAGGACAATCCTCTTTGAGAGGTAAATGGTGTACCACAATGTTTGTGTCAAGCCCTGGCATGTCCTGATAAGACCAAGCGAAAATGTCAAACATACTCTTGCAGCAATTCAATCAGCCCCTTCTTCACATTATCTTCCAAAGCAACCCTTATCTTGATTTCTCTCTTGGCGTCCTCGGTGCCGAGATTAATCACTTCAATAGACTCTTGATGCGGTTGAATGACCCTTTCCTCATGTTTTAACAACCTGGCAAGTTCTTCAGGGAGTTCACAGTCTTCATCACCCTCTTATTCCGCTAGAAAGATTGGATTTTCAAAGTCGAAGCGAGCCATAGCAAAACTGTTATCAATAGGATCCGGTGACGTGCATCTGCATGAGTGATGGTATGTGCTTATGAGTGTGAACAAGAAGTGGAAACTAAACGAAACATTGTCAAATGTATATTTTTTTTTATTTTTTTTATTTTTGAAAACTGCAAAAATAGAAAGACAGTGAACAAAATATTTGAATGCAAAAAGAAGTCCTTTATTTATGATAAAAAAATGTAGGCATCCACATAGATAAGCCCTACAATGAGTCATCACACCCTGGGAGGAACGTAAGACTTGGATATGCATGAATAAACAAAGAAAATTACTCTTTAAGAAGAGTGACTTGGATAATCTCTTCAGAAGACCAGTTGTGGAGAACTTCACCCGGGACCCTTGGACGCACCCAATTGTCAATGTCGCAATCACTATCCCCATCTTCTTTGTTGATTGCAGAGACCTGGCCGTACTGAATGATGCCAGCACTGGAAAAAGTAATCGGCCCCTGATAAGTCTGAGGCGTTGAAGTTGTAGAAGTCAATGCCGGCTGATACCCAATCCCAAACTTGTCTTCCTTTACAGGTAAATCCATCAGACGTCCCCAACCAGGAGCAACACCTGAATTTACCAAGGCTTGTGCCTGCTTGAACGACGACAAAGAGGCACATGCTTCAACCTCTTCCACTGGAGCTGCATCCTTGACTTGAACTGCCTCAAAGGCCTAACACAGGGTCTCATGAATCTCACCTTCTACCTCTACATACTTGAATGTAGACAGGTTACTGACCAAAATATCCTCCTCACCACAGACAGTGATAATTATTCCGTTGACCGGGAACTTGATCTTCTGATGCAAGGTCGAGGGGACTGCCCTAGCATTGTGGATCCAAGGACGACCCAGCAAGCAGCTATACGAAGGACTGGTATCCATCACATAGAGTACGGTGTTAAAGGTTTGTGATCCAATCTGAATTGGCAATTCTACCTCTTCGAACACCGACCTCTTAGAACCATGGAAGGCTCTTACCATAAGATCGGAAGGCTTCAAGATCAAACCTTCTACATCTAACCTTCACAGGTCTCTCTTGGGTAGCACATTGAGAGAGGAACCTGTATCCACCAGAACATGGGATAGCACAGTGTCTTTACACTCCATCGAGATGTGCAAAGCCTTGTTATGATCGTGTCCAGCTGGCGTCGAGTAAGAATCAGTAAAACCCAACCCGTTGCTTGTATGAACATTTGCAACGATCCCTTCTAGTTGGTTCACTGAGATCTCCTGAGGCACATATGCAACATTAATGACCTTCAGGAGTGCCTCCTAGTGTGCCTCCGAACACAGCAGGAGTGAGAGAATATATATCTTGGATGGCGTCTGAATCAACTGATCGACTACCTTGTAATCGCTTTTCTTTATAATTCTCAAAAGTTCGTCCACATCCTTTGCAAAAGCAGGCTTAGAGCCAGCCTGTGGTGCAGAGGTATCCTCATTCACAACTTGCTTGCCTTTGGCCTTCGTCGCGGCGTCAGCACTATCAGGTTGGGTAACCGGTGGTGAGAATAGTCTACCACTTCTGGTGAATCGCCCGATTCCACCAACATTGTCCATTGTAGGATCTTTTATCTCAATTCCAGATTCAGACTTCTGATCCTGCACCTCTTCTACTTTCAGTGGCTGCTCCACTCCATGATCATGCGTGTACACACTCCCCCCGTAATGCCAAGAAATGGCCTTTTCGCTGGTGAAAGGTAAAGGACCAGGGGTCGTGATGGTCATAGTGGATTGATGCGGTCCCACTGGTGGTACCAGTTGCGCTACTGGCGCACTGATCTGAGCGGTCGGGTAGAAAAGTGTGATAGTGGCAACGTCACAGTCATACTCAGAAATCTTATTTATTGAAGTACAAACATCTGAAATATCAGAATCAAGTTCAGCAAGTACATCATAATCAAACACCATGTTTGGAATATCAGCAACATCATCAAAAAAATTAATTACATCATTGGGAATTACAAAATCAGCAGGAACAACATTTGTAACTTCTTCAGCATCTTCAAGAAAGAGAGGATCAACATCTGCATTCTCAATAACCCCTTCAACAACCCCTTCAACAGACCTTTGGGCAGATAAGTCTTCAGCTTGGAGGATACCATCGTCAAGCAAGGCATGCATACCCTGATGCAGCTTCACACAACCCCCACTCTGTGCAACACAACCCAAACAACCGCTCCCACAGCCGGGGAAAACATCTGCCTTTAGCAAGTATTCTTTGATTTCTAACAGCGGAGTCTTCAACTTCAACACCTCCTTGACTAATTTAACCTCTCCTTCAACCATGTTAACATTTTCTCTACCATGATGCGGCATAGGATTGTTGACAACATTAGGAGTCGGCGCAAAGTTAGTGGCCTTTGAATCAATAAGGTCCTGAACTACGTGCTTAAAAGCTTTGCATTTCTCAATAGTGTGGCCAGGTGCCCCAGAGTGGAAATTACACCTAGCATTGGTGTCATAACCCATTGGAAGCCTGCCAACGGGAGGAGCCAAAATGCGTAACATGCACAAGTTGCAAATGTTGAAGGTTGGGAAGCAATTGGGCATACGACATCGGAAGAGTGTCGAAACCCCTATCCATCATCCTCTGTCTCTGTTGATAAGCAGGTCTTTTACCCTGTTGTTGTTGGTATTGATTTTGTTGACGTTGTGGTTGTTATTGTTGCACTAGTACTACAACCGGAATGGTCACAGCTGCAACATAAGGTTGCTGATGGTAATTCTGAAAACTGCTCCTTCGGTTACCTCTGCTCTGATAAGAAGACACAACATTTGCATCCCCTTCTCTCCTCTTCTGTCCTCCTAAGAACGGCTTCTTTGACCCCGAAGATGATCCAACCCCATTTTGGATCTTACATGTCTTCAAGTAGTTCTCCACACTCTCACCGATAGAGACCACATCAGCAAAATTCGAGGCGTTGCAACCCACCAGGCGCTCCAAATAAGATCCAGGCAGTGTGTTCATAAACATGTTGGCCATCTCTTTTTCCAACATTGGAGGCTGAACACGGGAAGCCAACTCTCTCCAGCGTTGAGCATACTCTTTGAAGCACTCGTTTCTCTTGAGAGACAGATTCTGGAGTTGAGTTCTGTCAGGTGCCATGTCTGCATTGTACTAATATTGCTTCACAAAGGCCTCAGTCAAGTCTCTCCAGCAGCGAATATGGGCCTTGTCCAGCCTCATATACCACTCCAAGGATGCCCCAGCTAGACTGCCCTGGAAGAAGTACATGAGCAGCTTCTCATCATCAGAATAGGCAATCATCTTGCGGAAGTAAGCTTGCACATGAGTCTTCGGGCAAGAGTTGCCATTGTATTTATCAAAAACTGGAACTCTAAACTTTGGTGGAACTCTCACACCTGGGACCAGCCCCAAGTCGGCAACATCCACACCAAGAGCATTCTGCCCTTCCACAGCTTTCAACCTCTCCTCCAATCTCTGAAACATAGGGTCCATACCATGGCTCATGCCAAAGTCCTCTTGAAGCAGGGGGAACTGATCCTCCTGATCATCATGGATGGGTTGCTGATCAAGGTTGACATGTGGGATCGGGGTAGGCCCCGGTCCATTGGGTCCATTAGCCTCTCCAGCTGGAGGATCAGCCACAACCTCCGGTTGAGTAGTAGGGGGATCCCTCTGTACCAACAATCTAAGCTCCTGCTGTCCCGAAGCCACTCCTTGGACCACTTCCATGAACCGATTCATGCGAATCCTCATCTCAGCGAGCTCTTCTTGTAAACCTTCCCTTTCTCTGTATTGATTCCTTCGGGTACCGTATCGGTGAATGCCTGAGTCAGCTATCCTAATAATGGAATACCAAACAAGACGAGAGCACTGCGGCGGTACCTGTTATGCAAGACATGCTAATGAATATGAAAATGTAATGACATGTTTATCAATTTCAAAGGGTATTCTACCCCTTGATTCCAGTCTCACATTAGATAAACAGTGTAAGAAAACCCCGACTAGAATCAAGAAGAAGATATAAACCCCTAGGAATAGATAAACATGATGCATGCAATGCTTATGATTTAATTTTTATATCAGAGGAACTTTAGAGTCTTATTTGCAAATTTTGGAAATATTAAACATTTATCACATACGGAAATATAACGTCAATTAATATTTGGAAATGTTTTTACGCCAAAGAAGTACAGTCTTGGTAACCAAATATAATACAAGAGAGAAGGAAAATGAACATCCTATGGATCCCTAGAAGCAATCGCCCAAAGCTCTCGAGACCGGAAGATAAGCTGCACGAAGCCTCTTCACCTCCCTCTCATAGGTTGCCTCTATATCTGCCTTCTCTTTGGCGAGTCGATCATACTTCCTCTTCCAAAACTTGGAAGACTGAGGAAGTAGAGAAGTCAATGCGTCATCAGGATCATCAATAACCTGGTGCTCAAGGAACTCTATCAAATCATCCTTCTCTCTGATCTGCTGAAGCAACTCCTCTCGTTCACGGATCCAAGCACGCAAGCGGTCTTCGTCTCTCAACTCCTCTACTCCTTGGCTAGGGAGGGTTGAAAGCCCAGCCACAACCAAAGGTGTGGGTCTTGGATACTCATAAGGCATGAGGTACTCGGAAGCTCTCCTCCTAACCCAAGAGGTATAGGGTTCCAAAGCGATACAGTTCTTCGGACCTAGCTCTTTCCTTCCTTTCTTATCGATCTTGCACCAAGTGCGGACCATCCTGCCCTTCAAGCCTTGGGGATCTTTACCCTCCTGAAAGAACACACCCTCTAACAGAATGTTATTGGGTTTATCCTTTAGGGGGAACCCAAGCTGACGACGTGCCAAAATAGGGTTGTAGTTAATTCCACCGCATGTACCAAGAAGAGGTACATTGGAGAATTCACCACAAGAGTCGATAATCTGCACACCATCATATACACGGTTGTACCAAAAGATATCATCATTAGTGAGAGACATAAGTCTCGTGGACCACCGTAGACATCCTTTGTTCTCCTTGAAGGCGAGCGTCTGAGGCAAGTGCAAAATAAACCATTTGTACAACAGAGGCAAACAACACACAATGGTACCACCGCCCTTTGCATTCCTCATATGCAAAGAGAAATAAGTGTCACCCAACAGAGTAGGAACGGGATTAAGAGTAGAGAAAATCCTAATGGCGTTCACATCCACAAACTTGTCGATGTTGGGGAATAACACTAGCCCATAGATAAGAAGTACAAATATGGCCTCAAATGCGTCCTCACTCATGGCCTTCCCAAACATAGTAGCTTGATCAATGAGGAAATCAGACGGGAGACCTTGAATTCCACCTTTGGTAGTCATATGATCACCAATAATAGATTCATCTATACCCAACAGATCAGCAATCTCTTGAGAAGAAGGAACTCTCTCCAAGCCACTGAACGACAACTGGTCTAGGACAGGTATGCCCACAAGATAGGCATACTCCTCAAGCATGGGCAAAAGCTGGAAATCCGAAAAAGTGAAGCAACGGTATAAGGGATCATAGAACTGCACCAACACACTCATTAGACCTTCATCCACTTGAGTAGCCAGAATAGACAGAAGCTTCCCATGACGAGCCTTGAATTCCAAGAGATCTAATACATAGGATGTCAAACTCCTTAACTCTTTCAAGTTGGGTTGTCTGAAACTGTACTTCTTCGTATTCCTTCTTTGCTTATCCATGTCTGAAAATTTGCAAATAGACCTCTTAAGTTCCTTGAAAGTTTTCTCATTGTTGATGATATGGATGTGTATGAATGCATGAATGCATGGATGCAACAATCACACTCAAGGATCAAGCAAATCACACCACACAAAGGTCATGGGATGGATCAAGTCATCCTTAATATCAATCATCCATTTTGGTGGATTATGGTTTACACCTTATCAACACCTAAGTTCCTTTGATATTAAGGATACACAAGAGCGGATCAACCACGAATAAAGGGTTTATTGCGAGTCGCGAGCATGGAGTCTTGGTTAAGAACCACCTAAAGGGAGTGTACTATGGTTAAACCTGACAATCATGTTCTATAAGAGGTTCCCATAGTCATCATCCCATCTTTCGGATATTATCGGATAAACGACTACTCGTATTCCAAAAATATTCTCAAGAGAGACTCTTATGAGTGTAGTATCGCGTAACAATCGTATCAAATCTTACACTTGAACGATCTTCGCACTACGTCCTAAAAATAGGCCAAGATGGGCGTGGTAAACTAAGGTCCTTGGCTTCTAAGGCATATATTGGAAAGAGTAATGCCTAACCACGACTACTCGTGTGACATTATTGATCCCAACATAACCTCCACCAAGTGAATGGGCTTACAAGTCAACTAGCTAAGGAATAACTCCACACAAGTCAACAAGACTATGCCATTCTCCTATCCTAAGTGAACTCGAGTTCGGGTATAGAGCTTATCTCACGAAGATCACCAAGCATACAAGGAATTAATATTCAAACAATTCAATCATTACATACCATACTGTAATCCCAAATTGCACAAAAATATGTCACAAAGCAATATACCATACAATACAACAAATTTGAAAAGTAGGCAAAATCCACTAGGCAAATGATAGTCCCCAACAGAGTCGCCACTTTTTTGTAGCGGGGTATTCGTTACCATTAGACATATTGACTAAATCCAAGGTAAACCATACAAGTCGAGCCGCCACCGCACTTCTATTTATCCAAAGGAATGGTTAGAAAGCGAACAAAAACCTAAAAGTTTTATCGAATAAAAAACTAGTAAAAATGTCAGAGATCTGGGTAAGGGGGTTGGTTATGCAATGGGAAGGTTTTAAGCACCCAAAACATCCTAGGTACTCCTAGGGAGCCCTTTTCATAAGTGTTGTTCTAGTCTAAAGGATGTAGGTATATCTAAAGTATTATTTACTAAAAGGAAGGTTAAAATAAAATGACTCGCAAGGATGTCGCATCCACTGTCTATGTATCTCATTTGAGTATGAGAATCAGAGTCTTCGTAGCTTGGCTACCTATGGGTTAATGAGAAGTGTGCTCGGTAAAACGCCGCGTCTTATGCCTACGTATCTCATCTGGAATGAGAATCAAAGCAAAACATAGTTCGGGTAACTAGGGGTTAAGGATTGCCATCTGAACATGGACCTAGAAAAAAGGACACCAGCTGTATCAAAGGAGGGTGGGCAGTGTGTTCAACGTCCTAGCAGTAGGTGTCGCAGCTCGCTGAATCGAGTCTTAGGCAGTTACCTCTTTGCAATAGAACGGACTGACATGCCACAAGATCGGAGACGCACAGAAGGTCTAAAAGTGGGGAAGCTCTGCTCTAGAGTTGTCATGCAATATGGACCTATGTGATAGGATTTACAAAGGGGAACATTTACCTAATGTTAGCATGCAAAGAATAAGGGAATTCTACCTATGTTATCATACAAAGGGTTCTACCTAATGGGTGCTACCTAAACGGAACAAGAGTCGACGGATGGAGCGTGGAGAGGAGTTATGGATAAGGGTAAATGGCGATGCCGGAGGCAATCGACTTATAGGTAGATGGCGATGCCTGAGGCAATCGACTTACAAGAGGATGGATGAATGCGTGCTGGTTCTGTTAAGTTTTGAAAATGATTACTCGACGTTGGATCGAGCTTTTGATCTTATTTTGAAATGGTTATCAGATGTTCGTTTTAATTCTTGTATTAACAAGTGACTAAAGAAATAAAGAAATAAATATTATACACTTTATGGGAGAGGGGTACATTTGTTATGAATGGGGATTGTTCATGGCAAACAAACAATAAGAATATATGCCTCATACATCATACAAGTAGGCAACAGTTATCAATCAGATCGGATAAATAAACAATATATAATCAAACCAAAGAATCAAATAATGGAGCATTTAAACAACGCATGGGAGTATGAACATGTTAAATAATCAAGCAATAGAAAGCATGAATGAGAGAAACAAGTATAAAAGATAACAGATGAATCAAACAGATGAAAATATACACACGAAAGGTCCACTGAATAATTTAATCAGGACATGAGGTAAGGACCAAATAAAATCAAGGTAAAAGGCCTCTAATACATGGCATATGAGATGAACGAGGGAGGATCAAAAGATCTCTTCAATTGCCATAAGCAATCCCTAAGTCAAACATCGATCATAAAGAAGTCAACTAAAAATTCAAGTCAACATAAAAAATAACAAATAAATAGCAAATTAATCAAGAAAATTATGAAAAATTAAACTAAATAAGGTGGGGTCAGGACATCATCATCCCCCAAAAAGATTTTTAAAATAATGAAAATTGGCACGTGAATTAATTAAAACAAAACATAGGTCAAACCAAAAGTCAATTAATAAGACTAGGTTGGAAATAAATCAATAATAAATAGTAAATTAATCAAGAAAATTATGAAAAATTAAACTAAATAAGGTGGGGTCAGGACATCATCATCCCCCAAAAAGATTTTAAAAATAATGAAAATTGGCACGTGAATGATTTAAAACAAAACATAGGTCAAACCAAAAGTCGATTAATAAGACTAGGTTAGAAATAAATCAAGAATAAATAGTAAATTAATCAATAAAATTATGAAAAAATAAACTAAATAAGGTGGGGTCAGGTCATCATCATCCCCCAAAAATATTTTAAAAATAATGAAAATTGGTATGTGAATTAATTAAAATAAAACAGAAGTCAAATTAAAAGTCAACCAACCAAACTAGGTCAAAAATAAATCCAAAATAAATTGAAAATGTGAATTAAAATTCCAAGAAAAGATCAGGTTTCCCATGAGACAGGGGTCAAACTTCATCCCAAAAATCAAATGCTAACAATAATTTTAAGTCATAAAAATAAAATCAATAAAAAAAAGTGTGTTAAAATGGACCATTTAGAATAACTAATAAAAAAAAATATTAATATTAAAAAAATAAGAAAATAAAAATTATATAAAATTACATAAAACATTAAGAAAATCAAAAAATATTTTTGGGTAATTTTATGGACGAAGAAAATATTTTAAATAAGAAAAAGAAATATGAAAATGGAAGGATTAATGGTGATGAACATGGTAAGCAAGCGTAGATATATCAAAACATTGTCATGAAAGAGATGATAACCCAATGGAAAATAGAATTGGAATAGAATCTGATATGTGATGAAGCTTTGCCTCCTTGCCACGAAATTCCAATGCTCCTTTAGGGTTAGGGTTTCAGCTTCTTAAATAGGGTGGATTAGGTGTTCTCATGGACTTTTTAATAAGTGATTTATCCATAAGAATAAAAGTGTGAAGTGAGGTGTAAAATGTTGTTATTTTGGGAAAAACTTAAGTGAGTGGATGTCCAATGCATGGCCAAAAGAGGTAAAAAATGTGACTGGTTTGTGCAGCATGCTTAGAAAATCTGATTGGGCTAGCCAGGCCCAAAATCTGCCTAGAAAATCAAGTCATGGTGCCCACTTTAAATGAATGTATCTCTCAAACTATGGATCCAAATGAGATGATTCCAAAAGGATGTGAAATAGGACATGGCAAGGTACAATTGTTGTGAAGTAAGTATTTTCAAATAATGCCTTGAAGTGCAAGAAAACTGGCTAAAAAAATGTCTCACTTTGACTAAGCATTACTTTTTCAATTCTAATCCAAATGGAGAAATTATTATATCTCTAGAAAGCTTGGAACAAGAGGAACAACTCTCATGTTGGAGAAATTTTCAAATTGAGCTTTTATCTTGATGCAAGATGGGCTTAAAGGGAGTGCAATGATCATGAAAACTTGCCCTAAATGGAAAGTCAACCATTTCCAAATTAAGTAACTTTTCCAATTCCTGATTAATTGATGAATCCATGATCCAACCTTGATCAAATTTCACATGTAGGATCCCCTAGGCATGGATTTTGAGACTCCACTCTCAAAATGTCAGGAGTCGACTTTTCTGGCCCCACATTTGACTTTTCCCAAACTGTTTGATTCCCGATTCCATTGATCAATTGAAGCACTTCTAGCTCAAATAAAGAGCTGATTTTTTGTATGTAGACCCTTGTGGACATATGGAGGGCCATGGAAAATAGTTTCACCCAAAGAATCAAAAATAAACTGATTTTATACCAAACCCTAGTTTTAGGGCAAAATGATCAAGAACTGATTTCACTAATTGCCAATGGATCTTTCTGAGATAATTGTGAATCTTCCTAGGCCAAGATGCCTCTCTAATCATGACATGGATGAGCTCCTCTACTTCCAACCAAACATTTCTTGTTGCAGGTAGCCATGAAACCCTAATTTCTGATTAAATCCAGATGAACACTCTGATAGCTTTGAATCCTTCACTGATGAACTGAGGACCATAATAAGATACTTGGACCCCCCTGAGACCCTTGAGACTTGTATACTTAGAAAATGAAGTCCAATTCTCAATCTTGCTTTGTGTGGGCTCCTTCTGTTAAGGAGTGATCGATCAAAACCTGATCTCCATGTCACTAATGCAGTATGCAATGAGTATGACCTAATATAATGCAAATGAAGTGTAAAACATAATCCCATGCTTCCAGGAAAAATGAAGGGTAAATTTTGGGGTATTACAATATGCTGAGCTTTATCCTGCCTTGATCGATAGGAAGCTGATAACTCCACGAGATCCTCCCACTGTACCAACCAACCCTCAGTGGTGGTATAAGCCAGAGCTTCAGTGTGTGTATCATTCCGGTGCGCCCGGACATGATGTGGAGAATTGTTACCCATTGAAGACCAATGTGCAAGACCAATTCTTCTCCCTATAGACCCAAGATGAATGGGGTTGTTGAAGCTGCTAACAAGAACATCAAGAAGATTATCTAGAAAATGGTTGTTACGTACAAAGATTGGCATGAGATGCTGCCATTTGCTTTGCATGGCTATCTTACATCCGTCCGCACTTCAACAGGGGCTACCCCTTTCTCCCTTGTATATGGCATGGAGGATGTGCTCCCCGTGGAGGTTAAGATCCCATCAATGAGAGTCTTGATGGAAGCCAAGCTGACTTAGGCTGAATGGGTTCAGAGTCGTTTTGACCAACTGAACTTGATTGAAGTGAAGAGATTAATTGCCATGTGTCATGGTCAGTTATATAAGCAAAGGATGAAGAAAGCCTTTGATAAGAAGTTCAAGCCTCGTGTGTTTCGAGAAGGTGACCTCGTGCTCTAGAAAGTATTGTCTTTCGCTCCCAATTCCAGGGGCAAGTGGACTCCAAAATATGAAGGTCCATATGTTGTTAAGAGAGCCTTTTTAGGTGGTGCTTTGTTGCTCATAACTATGGATGGGGAGGATTTCATTCGTCCTATGAATTCAGATGCAGTCAAGAAATACTTCGCCTAAAATAAAAATAGAATAGCTCGCTAAGTTGAAGACCCGAAAGGGAGACTTAGGAAAAAATGAGCGTCTTGGTGGATTGAACACCCGAAAGGGCGGTCCAGGCAAAAGTTAGAGACATAAAAAATGAATATATCCCGCTAGATTGAGTACCTCACCCTGGGGCAATCTAGGCAAAAATTAGGGATTTGGCAAGTAATTGCATCCTGACAAGACTTTGTTCTACGAAAGTCATATGTCAAAGATTCTCTTTCAATCATCATCAACTGAAGCTTCGAATACAGTGGATTCAGAGTTGTTGAAGAAACAATCATTATGTTCAATGTAGCCCTTTTTCCATGAATATCACCAGTTTCAAATTTGTAAAGATCCATGGAGTCTCTCCCTTTACGGACTACCATTCTATTAAATAAATTTGGGCTTTTATCCAATTCTTGGCACTCTCATTTGTTTCTGTTTAACAAATGTTTGCATGTTTTAATTGATAAATATTATTGTTTCAAACAAATAAAGTTTTATAAACTATTTTTAAACAAAATGAACATTCACAATGACTGAAAGGATAGTCTAAACATCTTCAGTGCTCTCCCAAGGATAGTATGATTTCCAAAAGGGAAAGACATTTGTTCATATTCTGGCATGTTTATGTCCTCTTCAACAGCTTTCAGGTTGTCTCCTTAGCAGAAAGTGATATAGGGCAATTGGTAGAGGGCTTGTTTCCCTTTTTTATCCCCAACATGTCTCGTGTTGACGGAGCATTCATTCTCGACTCCTTCAGCCAAGACATGTTTCCTTTAAGGGTCGCCTACAGTTTATCCACGACAGGATTCCCTGACCCGAGTTTGATAAGTTGTATCCCCTCCGTGGTTGAAGATTTCTTCTAATTAAGAGATGCTGAGGAAGAGGTGTTGCTTCCCTTCCCCAGCGGAGAAAATTGTCCTTTCTCCCCTCTTGCAGAGTTGTCTCTCTAGCGGTTAGAAGGGAGTGTTTTGATGGATGGGTAGTTGCTTGGCATTTGCCCCCCACGGAATTTTATATCTTTCCTTGATAAGTTCCCCAGTAGAGTTTCTTCTACGGCAAATCTTATCGTTTCTCAGCCACTTGTTCCTGAGAATGGACGAGAAGTCCCTGGCAGTAGGCAGTTGTGATTTTGCCTATCCCCAGCGGTGATCGATGTCTTCCCTTGGTTTGATGCATCTACACCAGAGCTGAATTCTCCAGTAGGCTTTGCCCTTATTTTTGAGATGTTGTGTCGGGTGTCTATTCTTGATTCTTGGACCTGTTTGTGTTAGATACGTCTGTCTATCAGCACTAAACATACACAAATCATGCATATACGCGCATAATCATAGCATTCAGATATTCATGTTACATTCTTTTCCATATATCCTTGCTTGTTATTCCCTGTTATTGGTGAAATGTTCCTCCCCAAGCAGATGTTAGTGCCTGATCTCTCCGCATAGACTCAACCTTATAGGCATAAATTGTCTATCTTTCCTTCTTTATTC
This sequence comes from Lathyrus oleraceus, assembly GCF_024323335.1. Lineage (NCBI taxonomy): Eukaryota > Viridiplantae > Streptophyta > Magnoliopsida > Fabales > Fabaceae > Lathyrus > Lathyrus oleraceus. Next base: position 446,707,687 of record NC_066581.1, read on the forward strand.
CCCACTGAGTTATGCCCTCGTGGATGATTATTATTTCAGTTTCCACCCCAATTATGTGTTGGGATGGAATTACTCCCCCGAGTTACATCCTCATTGGGTTGAGTCTTATTTAATTGTGTCTTTCTAGTTTGTTCCTAGATTAACTCCTTTCTTGTTATCCCCTGCAGTTCCCTGTGGTTCAGTTGTTCAATTGCTCAGTAACCAGTAATTGTTCAGCCTTTTCCCCAGCGAACTTTGTGGCCTTCTACCCAGTAGCCGGTAGTTGTAAGTCTTATTTCTGTGGTTTTCTACCTAGTAGCCGGTAGATGTAATCCCCTCTTTGTTGGTTATCTTTACCCAGTAACTGGTATTGGTATTCCTTTGTTTTTTAGTATACCACCCAGTAGCCGGTGATATATCTCTTGGATAACTGCTTTTATCAAGCAATTCATCCCCGCAGAGTCATCTTTCATTTACCCTTGTCTGGTAATGATTGTTTCTCCTTCTGATTGGTCACTATTTTATACCCAGTAACCGGTATCCCAATGTCCTTTCTTTTCGGTTGATTTATCCTTCATTAACCCAGTAACCGGTTGTGGATAATCTTCCATGCGAGTATGTTATCTATGTTATGACGGTAATAGATAATATATCCCATGCGCTCTTCAGTCGAAGTCTTTTTCTTCCCTAGTTGAGTAAGGTTCGTATTTCCTTGTGGAATCAAATTTCCATCATGTAAGTCGAGTTTGCTTTTTCAACCCTCCTTTCGTATGATGAGTGTTTTGGATATGTTCCCAATTCATGCCTGGTTGGTCACCTATTATATGCCCAGTAATCGGTATCCCTGGTGTCCCTTCCTTCTGCTCCCTATTATGACTTTTTGTCCCCTGTGGGTTCAAATTTTCCTGAGTTGAGATGTGCCTTTTAGGTCCTCCTCAGATGTTTTGGAAGATTGATATCTTTCACCCTTATATTGGTCTTAGATATTCTTTCTCCCTGAGCATGTTATTCTCTCACCCAGTAACCGGTGTTTTGATAACATGTCTCTCTTTGAGGTTATTACCTAATAACCGGTAATATCTCTTTGTTTTTTCCTCAGCTGGGTCCTTTGTGGACGTCTCCGCCTGAGTCCGGATTTTTATCCGATGTATCCTTTGTGGATAGTTTTGCTGTATTGGCACATTCCTCAATACATGCATCTTTGCGTCAGCTCGAGTCTTTCCACCGATTTATTTTCGTGGAAGCCCTTCGTGTCTCCCAGCAAGTTTTCAAGTCGTGATCTGCTCACGCATTTTTACTTTCCCCCTAGAGTCCCTGTCTCACTAGTGAGTGTGTTACTCCTATGGATCTTCAGCATCTTCTGATTTCTTTTCCTTCATGGCAATTATTCACCATGAATATTTTATTTTGCATACATACATTTGCATCATGAGGTCTCTTAGGGACAAAAATCCATCTCTTTGTTATTATTTAAGCCTATTCTACCTCGTCGAGACGAATATTTTAACCTTCGTAGCTTCGGCTAAAATGACCTTAAATAGGGGCATCTATAAGACCCTAATTTTGACCCTAAGATCCCTCATGGTATCATATCATTGCTCATTGCATTGCCTCAAGGATCATAGCATGTTTGGCTCCTTAACCCTAGGGTGGGACTTATGTGAGTGTTTTGAGACCACCAAGCATGTTTGTATTATATATTATTGCTTTTCTTACCAACCAAAAGCACAAAAATATGTCACTTACTCTTTTGGTTTTGAAGCTCAAGTGATCATGTGCTCCCTTGCTCCTAGGAGGCTCCCAAGCTCAATGAAGTGGCTAGATGAAGATGAGAATAAGCATGACAATGGTCCATAAAGTTCCTAATCATCATATATGTCTCTCAAGTATCTCAATTTGCCAATTTGATCAAAATAACCCAAAGGGCTTGAGGATTGTTTCCCAAGGAAACCCTAATTCAATTGTGCCTTGCCCATGAAGCAACCGCAACCTATGATCAAATTTAATCAAGGCAAGTTCATGGATTCATTATCTTATGAATTTATGAGCCTATGTGAAGCCCCTCAATCATTTATTCATCAAGATTGGAAGTTTGGCCTTGAAAAGTTGACCAGTCAAGTCATCTGACCACATTGAGGTCCACTAAGATACAACTTTTAATGTGTTTGTAAATGAAGATGACCCCAAGAGAAACAATGTTCTTAAGAACCATACGAACAACTTTCATGTTCATCAAAAATCCATTTGAAATTTGGAAGGTCACCATTCATTTCAAAACATTATAGGTCATTTTGACTGAAACCCTAATTTTGTGTCGACTTCCCAAGGACCTAACTTCCTTAATTTTTATGATTATGAGGTGAGACCAAATGCATTATAAAGTTTAATATGTCTAGTTCAAATGTTATGTTGGACAAAATTTCATAATCCCAAAATAAATACATGTGATAATACAAAATATTATAGGTGACTTTTGACCTAAGTCATTGAATTTGAAAAATGCCCAACTTCAAGTGCCCATAACTTTCTCATGAAAAATTCAAATGCAAAATTTAAGTCTAAATTGATCATCTTGAAACGATCTACAACTTTGATGTTGGAGGTTTTTCCATTTGAGGCTTGCATCATTGAAACAGAAGGGCTTGAAGATGCTTGATTTTGGTGAATATTTCAAAGAGGAACTTAAACATGTTTTGTGCCCAAACTTTCACAGCCAGTTTTCATTAATTTCCAAACTCCAAATAAATTTTTGCCCAACATGACTTTTGTTCCTTATTTCAAGAGCTTTCCAACCATTACTCACATTACTTTTTTGGACTTTCCATGTGTGAGTTTCGAAGAGCTTTCCATTTAGGTTCATTTTTGCATTTCACATTAAAACTTGATGTGCAAGCTTGTGCAATCCATTGTGCACGTCCAATTCATTTCCAGGTGGTGTCAGCAAGGATTTTCACCCATCATTGGGCCTTACATGCGCCTGTACAGGCCCATGCAAGAGGAATTCAAATTCCATGCACACAAGGGAACCATGCTTGCCAATCCATTTCAACTATAAATAAGTGTGCATTCTCATTCAATTGGTAACCAAGTGGAGATCTGAATTGGTGCTGAATTAAAATCCAAACCCTCACTAAAGAAATTTTCAGTTTTCTATTTCTCTTTTAAGCTTGAATTTCAACATCATTAGTTGATCTTCAAAGCTCAATTCATTAACCTAGCATTACCATCACACTTCCAGGGCAAAAGTAGATCAAGAGCTTGGAGAATTCATGCTGTTTGAAGCTTCATTTTAGAGGTAGAACATCAAACTTTCTTGATCTAGATCTTGCAATATAATGTGAATCTCTTTGGTTTGTGTGGTTTTCTGAAGTCCTCATGCTTGAGGCAGGCCAGTGGTGGTCTTAATTTTGCAAATCGTGCCATTTCAGTTCGTGCACCATGATCTTCAAGCTCATGTTTCTCTCTAAATAGGAACTGTGAAGATGATCCATGGTTACAAGGGTGATGTACATCACCTCAGCTTCATTTTGATGCCTTCATTTTTCATTTTCATTGCAATTTGTTTTCCTACGCGTGGTGGCCGGAAATGGTTAGATCGCCGGAGAAGATGGTGGTTTCCATCACCATCCTCACTTGTTTGCTTCAGAGCCATTGGATCATGCATAAACGTATCATGTATATGCGCGCTTGACTCAAGTGTATCATGTATCTGCGACTTAGAGCCATGTGATCATTGCCACGTCATTTGATTTAACATTTATTTGAGATTTTAATTCATATTGTGTTATTTTTCATTGTTTTTAATTGTTTTTAAATAGTTTCTGATTTCAAAAATTATTGAGAAAATTTATCAAAGTTTGTTTGACCATGTTAGACCTATGAGAATTTAATTGGACTTGTTGAAGTTGATTTGAATTAAATTTGAGGTTTGACCATATTTTGTTTATTTTATTTTACATTTATTTTCAATTCAAAAATACCAAAAAAATATGTTTGACTTGTTGACTTGTAATCTTCATTTCTCTTCTGTTTAGCATTGGTTGATGATGACTTGGTTCACATTTGATCAATTGAGTTTGATACTTTATTTCTCTTTCCATTCATTTCATCTTCATCCTTTTCTTTTTAATTTGGTCAATGAGTTAATGTCTTATGGTTGGTCTTGGCAAATGAGAGGTTTAACCTTCTTTGATCCAAACCAAACTCAACTTTATCCAAGATCAAGTTAGTTGTTTTGTGTCCAAGATAGGTTGCTTCTTGGTCAAGCAAAAAACCTAAAGTCCATACAAGGCCTTTCCCCTTTTGTTTTGGCATGGCAAGTTTTTGGAGCTTGGCTTACTAGTCATGATCTCTAACTTGTGTTTATTTGCCTATAGTTTTATTGACCGGCCTCAGATAGGTGTGACTACTACATTAGTCCACTTACGATTGCTTAACATAGCGCTACATTGTCTTATGACAAACTAATATAACCATACTAATTACTAACTTTAATTTGAGCATTTAATTTCTTGCCCTTTACTTTAATGCACTTTATTTCTTGCTCATTTATTCATATTGCTTTTCATTTTGCTCACTTGAGCACATATTTTATGTTTATGCCATTTTCCTTTTGCTCGTTTGAGCTCATTATTGTATACAAATATATTGTTGTCTTGTGTTTGTTTTGTCTTTGTTTTGTGTGAACCCAATACAAAAAAGGAGAAAGGACTTAGAATTAGGACATACCCATACTAAAAGGAGTTCAAGAGGAACAAGGCCTCATGCCTTTAGAATGCTAAACTTGTTAAAGAGCAACTAGGCCTCATGCCTTTAGAATGCTAAATCTCAAAGTAACTTTAAAGGACCTCTCATCTAAACTCTTTCTTTGTCCATTCCCCTTATTGTATTGTGAACTTTTTGATGTTTGCTCTTATGTAATAGGGATTCCATCTTGAGATAATAAGGAGGACCATTGTCATGAGTAGCCAAGTTAAGAGAGACAAGCCAGATGGAGATCCTAGGAGCTTGAATATATTTGTTTGATTGCTTGATTGTTTGCTAAGTCCAAAGGAAAAGACAATCTTGAGTCATCTCTATGACTTCAAGAAAAGGAACTCCAAGGGTTTTATATTTTCTCTCTTATCTTTGTATGCCTTAGGACTAGCCCATCTCTTCTTCTCCCCACTCTAGCCCAAGCCAAAAATATTTTATTTCAAACTTTGACATTGTTTCAAATTAGAAACCTAGGCCTTATGCCTTTGATTTTTCAAACTCTTTTCATCAATACTCATTTGTGAATAAATCTTAATCCAACTTTGACTTCATTTTGTAAATAAGTGTAACTTGTAAATATAACTCACTTCAAGTTATTTTTGTGGTTCCAATTTCCATCTTATTAAAACCTTTTCAAAAACATTAGTCATAGGTTTGAGTTATCATATTGGTTGATGTAAATCTCACCTCACCCTTAGTGATTGGATTATAAGTCTTCCATACTTATTATAGGGTTAACCCCTCACTAGTATGTTGAAGCCCTCCTCACATGGTGGATTGTTAGTTTAGGTTGAGTTTTCTCCCTTTGATAACAAAAGACCTTAAGGCTTTTGATCAAACCAACTCACCAATCTTTGTGATTTTTTACCCCAAACTACGAGGTTTTGATCCTACCTTTGTGATGGTACGTAGGCAATGGGTTCATCCATTCAAACAACAAAATTGTAAATATAATATATTCTTCTCTCACCCCCCCCCCCCCCAATCTTTTGCACATACTTTCACAAATACCAACCTACAACACATATTTGCAAAAAGGGTTCCCTTAAAATACTAAGGATGTTCTGGGTGCGTAAAACCTTCCCATTTCATAACCAACCCCCTTACCCCGATCTCTGACATTTTTATTAGTTTTTGATTTGATAAAACTTCTTACTTGGCTTTTGTTCGCTTTTTTAGCCTTTCCTTTGGACAAATAAAAGTGTGGCGGCGACTCGAATTGTACGTTTACTTTTGGTTTAGTCAATAAACCTAAAGGTAACGAAAACCCCTCTACAGGATGTGTATCACATTTTCTCCCATTGTCATTAACAAGTTTCTAGGAAGAGGTATAGAAGGTGCATGTGAACTGAAAGCTACAGACAATGAGGTCTGAGGGAAATTACAGCAAGGTGTAGCGGGGTTTTCGTTACCTTTAGGTTTATTGACTAAACCAAAAGTCAACATACAATTTGAGTCGCCACCGCACTTTTATTTGTCCAAAGGAAAGGCTAAAAAGCGAACAAAAGCCAAGTAAGAAGTTTTTCAAATCAAAAACTAATAAAAATGTCAGAGATCTAGGTAAGGGGGTTGGTTATGAAATGGGAAGGTTTTACGCACCCAAAACATCCTTAGTACTCTAAGGGAACCCTTTTTGAAAACATGTGTTGTAGGTTGGTATTTGTGAAAAGATTTGTACAAAAGATTGAAGGGATGAGAAGAGAATAAATTATATTTACAAATTTTGTTATTTGAATGGATGAACCCATTGCCTACTTACCATCACAAAGGAGGATCAAAACCTCGTAGTTCGGGATAAAAATCTCAAAGATTGGTGAATTGATTTTAATCAAAAGCCTTAAGGTCTTTTGTTATCAAAGGGAGAAAACTAAACCTATACCAACAATCCACCATGTGAGGAAGGCTTCAACATGCTAGTGAGGGGTTAACCCTATAATAAGCATGGAAGGCTTATAATCCAACACTAATGATGAGGTGAGATTTACATCAACCACTATGATAACTCAAACCTATGACTAATGTTTTTGAAAGGGTTTTAACAAGTGTCAATTGGAACTAGAAAAACAACTTGAAATGGATTATATTTACAAGTTAGATTTATTTACAAAAATTAGGTCAAAGTTGAATTAAGATTATTTACAATGAGTATTTATGAAAAGAGTTTTGAAAAGTCAAAAAGCTTAAGGCCTAGGTTTCTAATTTGAAATAAAGTCAAATTTTTGAAAATGGTTTTTTGGCTTTGTTAGAGAGGGGAGAAGAAGAGAAGGGCTATTCCTAAAACATACAAAGATAAGAGGGGAGAGAAAAACCCTTGGAGTTCCTTTTCTTGGAGTCATAGAGATTACTCAAGATGCTCCTTTCCTTTGGACTTAGCACATAAAAAAAGCAATCAATAAATTGAATTCAAGCTCCTAGGATCTCCATTTGGCTTGGCTTTTAACTTAGCTACTCATGACAATGGTCCTCTTTTCACAATCTCAAGGTGGGATCCCTATCACACAAAAGCACACATCAAAAAGCTCATAACAAAATAAAGGGAATGGACAAAGAATAAGTTTGGAGGAGATGTCCTTTGTGATCAACTTTGAATTTTAGCATTCTAAAGGCATGAGGCCTAGTTGCTCTTCAACAAATTTTTCATTCTAAAGGCATGAGGCCTAGTTGCTCTTGAACTCCTTTAAGCATGGGTAAATCCTAATTCTAAGTCCTTTCTCCTTTTTTAATTTGGTTCACATAAAAACAAACACAAACAAAACAAGATAGCAATATATTTATGTACAATAATGGGCTCAAATGAGTAAAATAAAAATAAACATAAAATATGTGCTCAAGTGAGCAAAGATGAAAATCAAGATGAATAATGAGCAAGAAATAAATGACATTAAAAGTAAATGGCAAGAATTTAAAAGCTCAAATTAAAGTTAGTGGTTAGTAAGGTTATGTTAGCTTGTCATAAGACAATGCAGCGCTATGTTAAGCAATCGTAAGTGGACTAATGTAGTAGTCACACCTATCTGAGGCCGGTCAATAAGAATATAGGCAAAGAACACAAGTTAGAGATCATGACTAGGAAGCCAAGCTCCATAAACTTGTCATGCCAAACAAAAGGGGAAGGGCCTTGTATTGACTTTTGGTTATTTGCTTGACCAAGAAGCAACCTATCTTGGACACAAAACAACTCACTTGATCATGGATCAAGTTGAGTTTGGTTTGGATCAAAGAAGGTTAAGCTTCTCATTTGTCAAGACCAACCTTAGGACTTTAACCCATTGGCCATTGATGGAAAGAAAGGGATGAAGATGAAAGGGAGAGGAAAAGAAGACAACAACCAATTCCAATTGGTCAAATATGAAACAAATCAACATTAATCAACACCAAAAAGAAGAGAAATGAAGATAACAAGTCAAGAAGTCAATGATATTTTTTTGGTATTTTTTGCATTAAAATAAAATACAAATAAAAAATAAACAAACCAAAAGGAACATCAAATTCAATTCAAAGCCACTTCAAAAAGTCCAATTAAATTCTCATTGGTTCAACGTAATCAAACAAGCTTTGACTAATTTTCTCACAAATTTTTGAAATCAGAAAGTAATTAAAATCAATTAAAAACAACAAAAAATAGCATAATATGGATTAAAATCTCAAATAATCTCAAAACAAACAAGAAATTATGGAGACTATTTTTCATTGACTTATCATGATCCATAGATGTTGTGAAAATATTTTTGGATTTTTTAAAAGTCAGAAAGTATTTTAAAATGAATTAAAACCATTAAAAATGAAATAATCCATGAAAAATATCAAATGAAGTCAAAAAAATAATTAAAAATCTTAATATGAAACTAGATTTTTCAAGAAAATTTTTGGAGTTGGTTTCATATTTTTATGACTTCAAATGAATTTTTAACAAATTTTTGAAAATGAAATGAATTAACTGAAAATAAAATGAAAAATGAAATAAGCTAAAAAGCCAGAGCCACCAGATCCACATTCATTAATTCATGGCATTTGGCACAGTTCAGATCTGATGGCGCACGATACATCCAAGTCACACGCGCCACATCATGAATTAAAATAAGTAAATAACACGGACGCACGAGATTAGATACTGAAAACAAGATCCAAAGGCCAGAAGCATGCACACGTGGTGGTGGTGGTGGAAACCACCATCTTCTCCGGCCAAACAACAAATTCCGGCCACCAGTTGCAGAAAAATAAAACTTAATGAAAATTAAAAACAAGGTCATGAAAATGAAGCTCGTTGATGGAGATCATCACTGTACCAATGGATTTCTCTCACTCTTCCTATATTGAGAGAAATGTGAAGGAGAAAATCATGGTGTCCACTCGGATTGCTCATGAAATGAAGAATTAAAAGCATCAACAACTTGCCTCAAGTTTGAGGACTTCTGAAAACCACAGAAACACAAGAATGCTACATTGAATTAAGAGTTCTAGATCCAAAAAGTTTGAGATTATACCTCTGAATTGATGAACTTCTGGCCACGAATTCTCCAAGAGCGTTGCTCCTCTTTGATCTATGAATGTAATGGAAGTGATAGGCTAAGGAATTTGGCTTTAAAACTCAGTTAATGATGCTGAATTTCAGGCTCGAAAAATTAAAGAAAAGTGAGTAATTCCTTTAGTGATGGCCATGAAAATAACATGAAATATCCAAAACGCACCTAAATGAAAATAAATTCAAAACTCACAAATGGTGAATCCAAAAGACTAATGTGAGTAATGGTTGGAAATCCATTGAAATAAGGAACAAAAGTCATGTTGGGAAAAAAATCATTTGGCATGTGAAAATTGATGAAAACTGGCTGGGAAAATCCAAGTACAAAACATGTTCAAATCATTTTGAAAAATTTCACCAAAAGCAAGCTTAATCAAACCCCTCTATTTTCATGATGCAAGCTTCAAATGAAAATATTTCCAATTTAAAAGTTTTATATCTTTCCAAGATGGTCAATATAGACTCAAAGTTTGCATCATTTGGATTTTCTATGACAAAGTTATGGGCATTTGAAGTTGGGTACTTTTTCAAATTCAATGAATTAGGTCCAAGATGACCTATAATGTTTTGTATTATCACATGTATTTATTTTATGATTATGAAATTTTGCCCAACATAACATTAGAAGTAGACATATCAAGATTTCCAATTAATTTGGTCTCACCTAAAAATCATAAAAATTAAGGAAGTTATGCCCTTGGTTTGTTGACCCAAAATTAGGGTTTCAGTCAAAATGACCTATAATGTTTTGAAATGAATGATGACCTTCCATGTTTCAAATGGATTTTGGATGAACATAAAAGTTGTTCATATGGTTCTTAGTAACAGTTTTTCTTTAAGGGTCATATTCATTTGAAAAAGACATCAAACATTATATCTCATTAATCCTCAGCTTAGTCAGATGATCTTGACTGGTCACCTTTTCAAAGGCAAACTCCCAATCTTGATGAATAAATGATTGAGGGGCCTCAAATAGGCTCATATATGCATAAAATGATAAATGAAAGAAATTACCTTGATTAAATTTGATCATAGGTTGAGATTGCTTCATGGGCAAGGCATAGTCAAAGCATAGTGAAATTAGGGTTTCCTTGGGAAATAATCTTCAAGCCCTTTGGGTTATCTTGATCAAATTGGACAATTGAGATACTTGGGAGACATATATGATGATTAGGAGCTTTGTGGACCATTTTCATTCTTTTTCTCATCTTCATCTAGCCATTTCTTTGGGCTCAGGAGCCTTCTAGGAGCATTGTGGAGCACATGATCACTTGAGCTTCAAAACAAAAAAAGTTAGTGACATATTTTTGTGCTTTTGGTTAGCAATCAAATAAGAAGAGCAATAATATACAATATAAGCATGCTTGGTGGTCTCAAAACACTAAAACAAGTCCCAACCCTAGGGTTAAGGAGCTAAACATGCTATGATCCTTGAGGCAATGCACTTGTGCAATAACATGATGCCATGAGGGGTCTTAGGGTCAAAATTAGGGTCTTACACAAGGCAGGTGAAGGAGTGGCCTAGTAAAAAGCATCTTTCTGCTGGGAAGCTGACTGTTAAGTATGCCATATTGCATAAAATAGGATCTGCAAATTGGGTGTCTACCAACCATATTTCCACAATTTCAAATACCCTGGTAAGATTCATCTTTGTTGATGGAACTAAGCTGAAATTCGATTATGGTAGATTTATGTTTGAAAAAATTGTCAAGCATGCTTCTACTAATGCAGTAAAGCTGCCTATAGCCTTTCCCTTAATGATTTGTGGGATTATCCTAAGTCAACACCCTAGGATTCTGAGTACCAATGACCTACGAAGTAGAAGAAAAACTGCTCTATCAGTACACTATAAATTGTTTGAAGGGAGTCATGTCGAGTACATTGCCATGACATCTGTTGTGAAAAATCCAGCCTCAAAAGGTGGACTTATTGTTGAGCTGAAGGAAATGTGTAAAGAGTTGGGTGTAGGAATAAGGGTAGCAACAACTAGGAAAGAATCGTTAGAAGCCCTGATTGCAAGCTTGGAGCAAGCTGAAGGTGAGAATATTGAACAGGCTAAGGAAGTTGAAGCCCAAACTTCTAGTGAGAGGTCTACAACTAAAGATGAGACAAGTGGCAATTCTGTTTCTGATGTTGATGAAGCTGCAAGATCAAGCTCCTCTGATTAGATCTTTTGAAGTTGGCCCCCATTCTTCTAATGATGTTTTTTTGCTGTGGTGGATGTTCTGGTTTTTGGCAGCTATGTTCTGCTGTTTTGATGTTTATTTTTCTGGATTTTCTGGTTTGTTGGATTTTTTCTAGCTTGTTTAAAGCTGTGTATGTACTTGGATCTATAACACTTAACCTTTGACATTCTGATTGTTTGACTGAATAAACATTTATTTTGTCTCTTTGGTCTCTTTTGGCTAAAAATGGGGAGAAGTATTCTGATGTTACAGATGATGTTGGAGGTGATGTTAAATGGGGAATTGTTTTGTATGTTACAGATGATGTTAGATGGGGAAGTGTTCTGTGTGTGAAAACCAGACTGGTGCTAACTGAAGGGGGAGGTGGTGTGTTCTGAGCACAAGCGCATTTGTGGTTACTATGTGTTTACTAGATACTATTTTTGCTAGTAATGTGTGTATGTTTACTTTTGCTGCTGAACTGATATTGTGATTATTTTCTTGTGAAACGTATGGTCTGATGTATGTTTTAGCCAAAATTTGCCAAAGGGGGAGTTTGTTGGTTCTATGTGTTGGCATCAATTTTGGTAAAACCTAGAGTTATCACAAGTTGTCACGAGTGTTGTCTTGACATGTGATATCAATTTCTTGCAGGATGTTTAAATATACTTATGCAGGATTTAGCTGAGATGTCATACCCGATTTTAAGACTTGTGTATACTGAACATTCAGTCTGAATGTTATGTATCTTAAGATTGCGTTTTTCATGCAAATCTGTGTGTGATTGATGTGGAGATTAATTGCGCCATTAAATGAGTAATTTTATTTAAAACCAGATTGATTTATTTTCCAATAAGATCAGTTGTCGTGAGTAAGAAGATACGCAAGGAAAATAGATTTAGGGTTTTATGATGTCCAGGCCCATTCAAAAGCTTCTATTTAAAGGCCATGTAAAACCTGGTTTTAATATACAAGAAATGAATGAAATAGTGAGAGAGAATAAGGGTTTTAGTCTTGTGTGAGCTTGTGTATTATGAGCCATTCATTCATCCTATTGATGATTGAATTGGATTGACTTTTGAGTTGTAATTTGTCCACTCTAAGCTTTGAAGCATGAGTGTGTGTTTACTTGGTTGAAGCTTTTAAGCAAGATCAAGTATGTGTTCTTGAAGAGTGTCTTCTTTCTTTGTAATATTTGTTTTTATATCACTGCTGTGATTGAGGGGGAGTGAGTAGGGACTCATATCTAAGAGTTCTTAGATAGAAGTCACATGGGTAGAGATTAGGTGAAAAGACTGTAACTTGAAGTTGTTTACTGAGAGTCTTCGAACTAAATCTGTTTAGTGGATTTCCTTTCTGGCTTGGTAGCCCCTAGACGTAGGTGAGTTTGCCCCGAACTGGGTTAACAATTGCTTGTGTTACTTGCTCTATTATTTCTTTGTCTTTTATCCTGTTTATATTTTAGTTGTTGTTCAGATATTAGTGTCGTGACATTACCTTCGACATCTCATATCTGATACCAGAATTTAAATTGGTATCAGAGTAGGCATCCTGCCCTGCTTCTGGGTGAGATCTTGGGACGTTACTTTCTGGTACTATGGATAGATGCGGAGGATCTGTTCACAGGCCACCAATTCTGGATGGATCTAACTATGACTACTAGAAACCTCAAATGGTAGCCTTCTTGAAATCTTTGGATAATAAGGCTTGGAAGGTTGTTCTAACAGGATGGGAACATCCCGTCATTACTATGGAATGAGAAGTTACAACTGATAAAAAGGCTGAGGAAGAATGGACAAAGGAGGAGGATGAACTAACTCTTGGAAACTCTAAAGCATTGAATGTTATATTCAATGGGGTTGATAAGAACATCTTTAGACTGGTGAACAATTGTGAGGTGGCTAAAGATGCTTGGAATATTCTCAAAACCACTCATGAAGGTACCTCTAGAGTGAAGATGTCTAGATTGCAGCTGCTTACCATCAAGTTTGAGAATTTGAGGAAGAAAGAAGATGAAAGATTCATGACATCCATATGAATATCCTTGAAATTGCTAATGCTTTAGGAGCCCTGGGTAAGAAGATGTCAGATGAAAAACTTGTGAGGAAAATTCTCAGGTCACTTCCAAGAGATTTGCCACGAAAGTGACAGTCATAGAAGAATCTCAAGACATCTGCAATATGAGAGTGGATGAGCTAATTGTATCCCTCCAAACATTCGAGTTGGGGATGAGTGATGGATCTGAAAAGAAAGCCAAAAGCATAGCCTTCATGTCAAACACTAAAGAGAAAGAGGAAGATAGTGGTCAGGATACTGATGAAGATCTGGCAAATGATGTAGCATTATTGGGGAGACAGTTCAACAAACTCCTGAAAAGGATAGATGTAAGGTCAAAGGCTAATGTCAAGAACAACTCATTTAACATCAGTAAGTCCAATGATGGTGGAAGAAGAACAAAATCTGAGGAAAAATCCAAACAAGGAAAAGGAGTTAAGTGCCATGAATGTGAAAGGTATGGACACATTAGAGTTGAATGTGGGACCAACCTCAAGAAACAGAAGAAGAGTCTTGCTGCTACTTGGTCTGATGAAAGTGAAACCGAAGGAGAGTTTGCCAATATTGTGACTGCCTTGACTGGAAGGTGGAGTTCTGATGAAGACTCAACTAATGATGAAGTAACCTTTGATGAATTAGCTACTACCTACGGAAAGTTGTGTTACAGAAGTGAAGAAGTGTGTCAACAAGTGGAGAATCAGAAGAAATTGATAACCCAACTAGAGAATGACAAGACAGAACACTTAGAAACCATTTCTAAGTTAAAGATCGAAGCAGTGTTCCTGAACTCCAAACTGGATGAGATAACAAAGTATGTCAGAATGCTAAACAGTGGATCTGACACCTTAGACAAAATCCTCCAGACTAGAAAGATGGCAGGAGACAAGTTTGGCCTTGGGTTCAATGAATCCACTCCTTAGTGTAGTCACACTGGTAGCAAACCAAAGATGTCACATCAGGTGTCTCAACATCATAAGGAAAGACAACATAAAGGAAAACACCGAAGATGGAGATGTCATTATTGTGGAAAATTTGGCCACATAAAACCATTCTGCTTTAAGTTGTATGGCTATCCTAATCCTACTCATCATCAACCTAGACCCAAACACCACATCCTTGTTAACAGAAAACAGTGGGTTCCTAGGGCTGGTGCTACTAACTTGATAGCTCACACTTCCTTCAGAGTTTCAGCCAAAGAAGACTGGTATTTTGATAATGGATGCTCCAGACACATGACTGAAAGCAAAAACCTGCTAATTGACCTTCAACCTCATGCCACCAGCTATGTGACTTTTGGTGATGGAGCAAAGGGTGAAATCAAGGGGATTGGAAAACTAAACTGCCCTGGAGTCCCTAACCTTGATAATGTGTTACTTGTTAAAGGATTGTCTGCAAACCTGATCAGCATCAGCCAACTGTGTGACCAAGGTCTAAATGTGAACTTCACAAAAACTGAATGTTTGATTACGAATGAAAAAATGAGGTGATAATGAAAGGAGTCAGGTCTAAGGACAATTGCTATATGTGGAATTCTCAAGAAATTGGTTATTCATCAATGTGTACTCTAGCTAAAGAAGAAGAAGAAGTGAAATTAGGGCATCAAAAACTGGGCCATCTGCATCTTAAAGGAATGAAGAGGATTATATCTGTTGAAGCTGTAAAAGGAATCCTAAAATTAAAGATTGATGAAGGAAGAGTTTATGGTGAGTGTCAGACTGGAAAGCAGACAAAGATGTCACATCAGAAGATCAAACATGACACCACATCTAGAGTGCTGGAACTTCTCCACATGGACTTGATGGGACCTATGCAGGTGGAAAGTCTTGGTGGGAAAAGGTTTGCTTATGTGGTGGTGGATGACTTCTCCAGATATACCTGGGTAAATTTTATAAGGGAAAAATATGATGTATTTGAGGTGTTCAAAGATCTTTGCCTAAGACTTCAAAGAGAAAAAGAAAGTCAGGTTATTATAATCAGAAGTGATCATGGGAAAGAATTTGAGAACAATAAATTTGTTGGATTCTGTTCATCTGAAGGAATTAGTCATGAGTTCTCATCTCCCATTACCCCTCAGCAAAATGGAGTTGTAGAAAGGAAAAATAGAACTCTCCAAGAATCTACCAGAGCTATGATTCATGCTAAGAAGTTGCCTTACCACTTCTGGACTGAGGCTATGAACACGGCCTGCTATGTTCGCAACAGAGTAACCTTGAAGAAAGGGACCCCAACTACTTTATATGAAGTCTGGAAAGGAAGAAAGCCTACTGTCAAATACTTCCATGTGTTTGGTAGTAAATGTTATATCCTGACTGATCGTGAACAAATAAGGAAAATGGACCCCAAGAGTGATGAAGGGATATTTATGGGTTACTCAACAAACAGCAGAGCATTTAGGGTTTTTAATTCTAGAACAAAAGTAATTATGGAATCTACTAATGTTGTTATTGATGATCAAGAGACTGATGCCACCGACGATGTTGAAACATCTATGAATGATGCCCCAGCTGATCTCCTGGACAAAAGTAATGAGAGTGAATCCACTCAAGCTGAAGCTGAAGTTGATAAAATTAATAAGGGACCCTCTATCAGAATTCAGAAGGGTCATCCGAGAGATCTCATTATAGGAGACCCAAATAAAGGGGTCACCACTAGATCAAGGGAAGTGATCACACATGCCTGTTTTATGTCCAAGATTGAGCCCAAGAATGTCAAAGAAGCCTTAACTGATGAATTCTGGATCAACGCCATGCTGGAAGAGTTAGGCCAATTCAAGAGAAATGAAGTATGGGAATTGGTTCCAAGACCTGAAGGAATAAATGTTATTGGAACAAAGTGGGTTTACTAGAATAAATCTGATGAACAAGGGGTGGTTACTAAAAATAAAGCAAGACTGGTAGCACAAGGATACACTCAAGTTGAAGGAGTTGACTTTGATGAAATATTTGCCCCTGTAGCTCGCCTGGAGTCCATTAGATTGCTTCTTGGAGTGGCATGTATTCTGAAGTTTAAACTGTTCCAAATGGATGTGAAAAGTGCCTACTTAAATGAGGAAGTTTATTTTGAACAACCTAAAGGGTTTACATACCCAAATCTTCCAAAGCATGTGTATAAGTTGTGGAAAGCCCTTTATGGGTTGAAACAAGCTCCCAGAGCTTGGTATGATAGACTCACAGTGTTTCTCATTGACAATGGATACAGGAAGGGAGGCATTGATAAGACCCTATTTGTCAAAAATGAAGGAGGAAAACTCATGGTGCCTCAGATATATGTGGATGATATTGTGTTTGGTGGGATGTCAAATAAGATGGTTCAACATTTTGTTAAATAAATGCAGTCTGAATTTGAAATGAGCCTTGTTGGAGAACTAACCTATTTTCTTAACCTACAAGTCAAGAAGATGGAAGATTCTATCTTTCTATCTCAAAGAAAATATGCCAAAAATATTGTTAAGAAGTTTGGCATGGAGAATGCAAGTCACAAAAGGACACCTGCTCCTACTCATCTGAAAGTGTATAAAGATGAAAATGGTGTCAGTGTGGATCAAAGTCTCTACAGAAGCATGATAGGGAGTCTGCTATATCTCACAACAAGCAAACCTGACATAGCTTTTGCTGTAGGTGTATGTGCTAGATATCAAGCTGAACCAAAGGTGAGTCACATAAACCAAGTGAAAAGGATCCTGAAATATGTCAATCGCACTAGTGACTATGGGATGTTATACACTCATGGATCTGGATCTGTGCTGACTAGATATTGTGATGCTGATTGGGCTGGAAGTGCTGATGATAGGAAAAGCACATCAGGAGGATGCTTCTTCTTGGGGAACAACTTAATATCATGGTTTAGTAAGAAACAAAATTGTGTGTCTCTGTCCATTGCTGAAGCTGAATACATAGCAGTTGGAAGTAGTTGCTCTCAACTAGTGTAGATGAAACAGATGCTGACTCAATATAATATCACGCAAGATGTCATGACATTGTACTGTGATAACCTAAGTGCTATAAATATTTCTAAGAATCCTATTCAGCACAGCAGGACAAAACATATTGATATTCGTCACCATTTTATTAGAGAACTCGTGGAGGATAAAATTGTAGCCCTAGAGCATGTTGCTACTGAGATGCAGTTAGCTGATATTTTTACCAAGGCCTTGGATACAAATCAATTTGACTTTCTAAGAGGGAAATTAGGGATTTGTATTTATGAAAAATTTTAGCAATTAATATGGAGTGGAAAAGGTAATCAAATTATTGTCTGCTTACTGAAAATAAAGCGCCCCCTTTATGGTAAATCATCACCTAGTATTGGAAATGCCATCTATTACCTTTTCACACGCAACCTCACTACCTACCCAAACATTTCCAACTTCCTGCTTCTTCCTCAAACACCTCTGCTAGGGAAACTGAAATCTTTCCACAAAGACGACAAGATGTCACAACATCAAACTCCATCTGGTTCAAAAACTACTAAGCCTACTCACAAGGATAGCACTCCTTCCATGAACTTTCTCGATGATGAAATTCTGGATGTGGTTCCTCTGTCTATTATTCCAGGCGAAGCCCCTGACTCAAACCATCCCATGGATGCATCTTCTTCTGCATGCCCCACTCAAGGTAACAACTCTAGTATCCCTTATATCTCTACTCACGCCACTAGTTCTAAGGAAGATATGCACCACACTGATCGTGTCATTAGAAACCTAGTCACTAGAATCCTTAATAAAGGACATTCTGTGAAGGGAGTCTCTACTCCTCTATCTAGAATCTACCCCTTTCCTAAGGTTGAACCTCATAGTGAGAAGGATGACGATTCCTCTAGATCTGAGAAAGACATGGCTACTGAAGGTTTGTGCTCTCTAGGGCAAACTGTGTCTGGTAAAAAATTCGTGGCATCTACAACTGTCAATGCTTCACATTTTGAGAAGCATGATTCTGCAAACAATATGATTGACCTAGAGGATGATAGGTATGATGATCAAGATGATAACTTACTTCATCACTTAAAGCCTAGTGTGGCTAAGCATATCAAGACTAGAAAAGGTAGATTTGTGGCTGAAATGATGTCAGTCAAAACAGCTAAGAAGACAGCTGGTGTAGGTCCTTCCAAATCTTGGAGCAAAGTAGATGTGAAAAAGAGAAAGGTTAGTGAAGTTTTTGAGTCTAACGAAGATGTAGAGGAAGATGTCCCTGACATCTCCCCTATGAAGAAGACAACTGTGAGGAAGTCCCATGTGAAAGTTGTTATTGTACATTTGGACAATATCTCTTTCCATCTTGAAGATGGAGCTGCCAAACGGAAGTTTGTGATCCAAAGAAGGGTGGATGTAGAAAGAGAGTTAGGCAAGGATGTTGTTGAGGTCAAAGAGGTCATGGACCAAATTAAGAATGTTGGGTTAATGAAGAATGTGGTTGGGTTATCTCAGTGATATGAGGGATTGTTTAAGGAATTCATTGTCAACATTCCTGAAGATATTGCTGATAAAAACAGCAAGGAATTTTGTAAAGTTTTTGTGAGAGGGAAGTGTATCACATTTTCTCCCACTGTCATTAACAAGTTTCTAGGAAGAGGTATAGAAGGTGCATGTGAACTGGAAGCTACAGACAATGAGGTCTGTAGGGAAATTACAGCAAGGCAGGTGAAGGAGTGGCCTAGTAAAAAGCATCTTTCTGCTGGGAAGCTGACTGTTAAGTATGCCATATTGCATAAAATAGGATCTGCAAATTGGGTGCCTACCAACCACATTTCCACAATTTCAAATACCCTGGGAAGATTCATCTTTGCTGTTGGAACCAAGCTGAAATTTGATTATGGTAGATTTATGTTTGAACAAATTGTCAACCATGTTTCTACTAATGCAGTAAAGCTGCCTATAGCCTTTCCCATAATGATTTGTGGGATTATCCTAAGTCAACACCCTGGGAGTCTGAGTACCAATGACCTACCAAGTAGAAGAAAACCTGCTCTATCAGTACACCATAAACTATTTGAAGGGAGTCATGTCGAAGACATTGTCATGACATCTACTGTGAAAAAGTCAACCTTAATAGGTGGACTTATTGCTGAGCTGAAGGAAATGTGTAAAGAGTTGGGTGCAGGAATAAGGGTAGTAACAGCTAGGAAAGAATCGTTGGAAGCCCTGATTGCAAGCTTGGAGCAAGTTGAAGGTGAGAATATTCAACAGGCTAAGGAAGCAGAAGCCCAAACTTCTAGTGAGAGGTCTGCAACTAAAGATGAGAAAGTGGCAATTCAGTTTCTGATGTTGATGAAGCTGCAAGCTCAAGCTCCTCTAATTAGATCTTTTGAAGTTAGCCCCCATTCTTTTGATGATGATTTTTTTGCTGTGATGGATGTTCTGGTTTTTGACAGCTATGTTCTGCTGCTTTGATGTTTATTTTTCTGGATTTTCTGGTTTGTAGGATTTTTTCTCAGCTTGTTTAAAGTTGTGTATGTACTTGGATCTGTAACACTTAACCTTTGACATTCTGATTGTTTGACTGAATAGACATTTATTTTGTCTCTTTGGTCTCTTTTGGCTAAAAAGAGGGAGAAGTAGCTAAAGCAACTATATGATGCTTTACTATAGTAAATATGATATACATGATGTTACAGATGATGTTGGAGATGATGTTAAATGGGGAAGTGTTCTGTATGTTATAGATGATGTTGGAGATGATGTTAGATAGGGAAGTGTTCTGTTTGTGAAAAGCAGAGTGGTGCTAGCTGAAGGGGGAGGTGGTGTGTTCTGATCACAAGCGCATGTGTGGTTACTATATGTTTACTAGTTACTATTTTTGCTAGTAATGTGTGTATGTTTACTTTTGCTTCTGAAATGATATTATGATTATTTTCTTGTGAAACGTATGATCTCATGTAGGTTCTATGTGTTGGCATCAATTTTGGTAAAACCAAGAGTTATCATAGGTTGTCACGAGTGTTGTCTTAACATGTGATATTAGTTTCCTGTAGGATGTTTAAATATAGTTGTGCAGGATTTAGCTGAGATGTCAGACCCGATGTTAAGACATGTGTATACAGAACATTCAGTCTGAATGTTATGTATCTTAAGATTGCGCTTTTCATGCAAATTTGTGTGTGATTGATGTGGAGATTGAACGCGCCATTAAAGAAGTAATTTGATTTAAAACCAGATTGATTGATTTTCCAATAAGATCAGTTGTCGTGAGTAAGAAGATACGCAAGGAAAATAGATTTAGGGTTTTATGATGTCCAATCACATTTAAAAGCTTCTATTTAAAGGCCATGTAAAACCTGGTTTTAATATACAAGAAACGAACGAAATAGTGAGAGAGAATAACGGTTTTAGTCTTGTGTGAGCTTGTGTATTGTAAGCCATTCATTCATCCTATTGATGATTGAATTGGACTGACTTTTGAGTTGTAATTTGTCAACTCTAAGCTTTGAAGCATGAGTGTGTGTTTACTTGGTTGAAGCTTTTAAGCAAGATCAAGTATGTGTTCTTAAAGAGTGTCTTCTTTCTTTGTAATATTTTTTTTATATCACTTCCGTGATTGAGGGGGAGTGAGTAGGGTATCATTTCTAAGAGTTCTTAGATAGAAGTCACATGGGTAGAGATTAGGTGAAAAGACTGTAACTTGAAGTTGTTTACTGAGAGTCTTTGAACTAATTTTGTTTAGTGGATTCCCTTCCTGGCTTGGTAGCCCCCAGACGTAGGTGAGTTTGCACCGAACTGGGTTAAAAATTGCTTGTGTCACTTGCTCTATTGTTTCTTTGCCTTTTATCCTGTTTATATTTTAGTTGTTGTTCAAATATTAGTATCGTGACATTACCTTCGACATGATTGACCATAAAATCTCCTTTTATTCATAAAATTTGGAAGGATTAAACTGAGTACATATTTAGAAACCAAAGTACAAATATAAGTGAAAAGGAAACTATCATCCTAAGGATCCCTTAGCAACTGTATCAGATGATCTGGTTGTGGGCGCGTACTTCCTTCGGATGCGTCGAATCTCAGACTCAAAGGATGTCTTCATCTGAGCCTTCTCAAGAACTAGCTGATCAATAATCTTCTTCCAAGAACCGGAGGATTAAGGTATACTAGAGGAAGATGGACCCTCTGGCTCTCTCTGTCTCTTCACTGCTTGATCCTCAAGAATCTCAATAAGTGCATCCTTTTATTTCGACTCAAGCTGCAACTCTTCATGCTTTCGACTCAAATCATGGAACAACTCTTCCCACATATCTTTCTCTTGCTTCACCTTGATGAGTGTGTCTTCCAAATCATCTACATCTTGGTTAGGGAGAGTTTATGGCTCAACCATAACCAAAGACATAGGTCTTTCACAAGCATACGGCATCTTCAGCTCCAAAGCTCTCTTCTTCACCGAAATAGTGTAAGCTTCCAAAGCTACACAGTTGCATGGACCAAGCTCGGATATGCCCTTCATATGCACATTATGATAAGCATGTGTCATCTTTCGTTTCAAGTGATGGGGATATTTACCCTCTTGATAAAACAAACCCTCTAACTGAGTGTTATTAGGTTTATCTCTCAAGGGGAACCCAAGTTAACGACAAGCCAAAGCAGGGTTGTAGTTGATTCCTCTTTGTGTACCAATGAGAGGCACATTAGAGAATTCACCACAACTATCAATAATGTCCACATTACTCAATGCAGAGTCATACCAAACAATATTATCATTAGTGAGAGACATAAGTCTTTGGGACCATCATAGACATTGCTTGTTCTCCAAGAAAGTAGGCGTCTAAGGCAAGTGTCAAATAAACCACTTGTACAAAAGAGGAACGCATCACACAACAATCTCACCACCTTTATAATTCCTCAAATGCAAAGAGAAATACATGTCACCCAACAGAGTAGGAACAAGATTCTTTATCAAGAAGATTCTAATGGAGTTAACATCAACAAAACTGTCAATGTTAGGGAACAAAGCTAGACCATAAATGAGCAACACAAAGACGGTTTCAAAAGCATCAATGTTATCGGCCTGAGAAAAGACATTAGCTTTTCCAATTAGGAACCAAAAAGTCAACCCAAAAATACCTCATTTTTTCACTAAATGAGCATCAATCTCGGATTTCTTCAGATGAAGAGCTTCAGCTATGACATGAGATCTGGGAATCTCCTCCATTCCACTAAAAGGTATACCGATGAGCATAATCTTCCAACATATGCACAAGCTGGTAATTAGGAAAAGTGAAGCACCGGTAGAGAGTATCATAGAACTGAACTAAAACACTCAGAAGTCCTTCAACCACATCAGCAGATAATACAAACAAGAGCTTCCCATGACGTTGCTTGAAGTCCAAGGGATCTAATATAAAGGATGACAACTTCCTCAGCTCTTTCAAATCGGGACATATGAAAACTTCTTTATCTTCCTTCATCCATAATCCATGGTCTGAAAATATTTGCAAACAAGACCTCAGTTTCCTTGAAATTTATTTTTCTATGATGCATGTTATGATGCACATGTATGCATGAATGCAACAATCACAAGTAAGGGATCACACATAAGGCAAACACAAACAAAGGTAAAGGATGGATCGAGTCATCATCAAGATCAATCATCCATTTTGGTGGATTATGATTTTTACCTTATTAACACCCAATTTCCATTAATATTGATGAGAGTTATTCGGATCAACCAAGAATCAAAGGGTTTGTTGTAAGTCAAGAGCATGGAGTTAGGTTAAGAACCATCCCAAATTAGTGTACTAAGGATAAACCTGTAAATCATGTTCTAAAAAAGTTCCCAGAGTCTTAATCACACATATCGGATATTATAGGTTAGGATGACTAACTCATCAACCCATAATATTCTCAAGAGAAACTCGTCTGAGTGTAGTATCGTGTAACAACTGTTATCAGGTCGACACTTGAATAGTCTCCGCACTACGTCCTAAATAGGCCAAGTTGGGTTAAATATTCTAAGGTCCTCATCTTCTCGGACCCCAAATCAGAGAAAGTTTGAATGGAGTTGTTAGTTCTTTTTGTCTTTTGAAATTTCAAGTAAATATGATTAAATTTATTTACAAATTTGATTAATGAAAGAGTTTGAAAACTCATTGGCATAAGGCCAAAGTTTCTAATCATTAAAACAAAGTCTAAGTTTGAAATCACAAGCAAAAGAATTTTTTTGAAAAGGAGGAGAGATTTTTGAAATTGAAGAAGTAGGAGGAGATTAAGAGGCTATCCTAAGCACAAACTTAAAAGTTAAGAGTTGAAAAGATCTGACCAATGGGATGCAATCCAATAGACAATAATGTCATATAGAAACCCCACTTTCCCTTTGGACTTTGAACCAAGACATAATCAATAAGCAATTAGCAATATCCAGACATCATGGCATCAAATAAAGATAGCCACATCTAAGCAAGCAATCCCAAAATCTAGAAGTCTTCTTTGTCTTCACATGTATCAGATGAAATGTTCCTTGATCAACTCAAAGCAAAGCATCAGATACAAGACCAAAATAACAATTAAGCACAAAGACTGAGTAACAGATGAATTCAAATAAGATCCAAGGCTTGTATCAGATGGAGGCTCGGTTCACAATAGCTTGGTCTCAAAATGTTGGCATTGGGCAAGTCTTTTTTGCACAGTGAATGTTACCTAAACCTAAGACCAAAAGTTCAAATCAAGATCAACAGTCCACCAAATGTTTTTTTAGGGTTTTTGTTGTTTGTTAGGTATTTTATGGTCCTAAGACCACAAACAAAACCAAAACACACAAACAATATATACAATTGTAAGATATGGCTCAAATGATCAAAAGGAAAATGACATAAACATAAACAAGTTAAATGAAATGTAAATGGCAATGAATGATAAAGGACTGAAATTTAAATTGCATAAAGTAAATGACTTGAAAGTAAAGCAATATTAACAAGAAATAGTCAAATGTTAGTCAAGGTTAGTTGTGGTTTTTAATTGATTAAGTCATTATTTAGAGAACACTCGACCATTCTTTCACAAGTATGAATCCATTAACCAAGACATCTTCCATGAGAAGGGCTCCAACTTGGATAATTCAACAAGTATGCCACTAGCTCTCATGAAACGAAAAAAGGTCAAGTCTCCACATACCATGAAGAATGAGAGACTTACAATCTCACTTACTAGAAAGCAATGCCATCTCTTGATTAATCTTCTTGCATTGAGGGTCTCAATCCTTATATATGAGCTTGATGGGGCATTGATGGATGCACACACTACCTACAAAAGAAAGATATATATATATATATAGACATATTTTTGGTACTTTGGTTAGCAAATAATGAAAAAAAAGTATAATACAATCAAATGTGCTTGGTGATCTCTTCCAATGCAAACCTAGTGAATGAGGGGTAAGGAGGATGCCAAGGTGTGATCCCAAGGCCAATGCATATGATGAGATAGCATGAGGAATCTTAGGGTAAAAATTGGGGTCTTACAGATGTGTTCTTGGTCATCAAGATGAGTCAGGGAAGAAAAAATATGCAATTTACTACCTCAGTTAGAAGTTCACCGACTGTGAGACTCGATATTCTATGCTTGAGAAAACATGTTGTGCATTGACTTGGGCTGCTAAGTGTCTGCGCCAGTATATGTTGAATCATACTACTTGGTTGATATCAAAAATGGATCCAATCAATTACATTCTTGAGAAGCCTGCTTTAACTAGGAGGATCACTCGTTGGCAGATGTTGTTATCAGAGTATGATATTGAATACTAATCTCAGAAAGCTATTAAAGGTAGTGTCTTGGCTGACCATTTGGCTCACCAAACTATTGAAGATTATTAGTCAGTACATTATGATTTTCCTAACGAAGAGATTTTGTACTTGAATATGAAATATTGTGATCAACCGTTGCTTGAGGAAGGGCTAGAACCTGGTTCCCATTGGGGCATGGTATTTATTGGAACTGTTAATTCGTATTGTAATGGCATTGGGGCAGTGATTAATACTCCTCAAGGCACTCATTTTCCATTGACATCTAGATTGACCTTCAAGTGTACAAACAATATGGCTGAGTATGAAGCTTGCATTATGGGGCTTGAAGGAGTCATTGATTTCAGAATTAAATACCTTGACGTCTATGGAGATTCAACTTTGGTTGTGAATCAGATTAAAGGTGAATGGGAGACGAATCAACCCGGCTTGATACCATGAAAAGACTATGTGAGGAGGACTTAAACTTTCTTTACAAAGGTTGAGTTCCATCATATCCCTCGAGATGAAAACCGGATGGTAGATGCTCTTGCAACCTTGGCTTCCATGATTGTGGTAAATTTTTGGAATGAGGTTCCTAATTTGACTGTGATGCATCTTGATAGGCCAACCCATGTGTTTGTTGTTGAAGAAGTCAAATATGAAAAGCCATGGTATTATGATATCAAATGTTTCCTCCAAAGTCAAATTTACCCGTCTGGGGAATCTTTGAAAGATAAGAAGACTTTGAGAAGATTAGCTAGTAACTTCTACCTGAATAGTGATGTTCTTTATAAGAGAAACTTCGATATGGTTTTGCTCAGATGCATGGATAGACACGAAGCATACCTGTTGATGACTGAAGTCCATGAAGGTTCCTTTCGTACTCATTCCAATGGACATGCTATGGCAAAGAAGTTGTTGAGAGCAGGATACTATTGGCTGACAATGGAATCTGACTATTGCAAGTTTATGAAGAAATTCCATAAGTGTCAAATTTATGCATATAAGGTTCATGTTCCTCTGACACTGTTGAATATCATTTCCTTCCCATGGCCCTTCTCCATGTGGGGAATTGATATGATTGGCATGATTGAGCCAAAAGCTTCGAACGGGCATCGTTTCATTCTGGTGGCTATTGATTTCTTCATAAAGTGGGTTGAAGCGACATCGTATGCAAATGTGACCAAGCAAGTTGTTGTAAGGTTTATCAAGAATCATATTATATGTTTTTATGATGTGCCAAGTAAGATCATTACTGATAATGGATCAACCTTGAACAACAATATGGTGGAAGCTCTTTGTAAAGACTTCAAGATTACACATCATAATTCTTCTCCCTACAGACCCAAGATAAATAGGGATGTTGAAGCTGCAAATAAGAACATTAAGAGGATCATTCAGAATATTGTTGTGACATACAAATATTGGCATGAGATGCTCCCATTTGCTTTGCATGGGTACCTTACATCCATCCTCAGTTCAACAGGGGAAACCCATTTCTCTCTTGTCTATGGAATGGAAGTTGTGCTCCTCGTGGAAGTTGAGATCCCATCATTGCATGTCTTGATGGAAGCCAAGTTGACAGAAGATGAATGGTGTCAGACCAGGTTTGACCAGCTCAATTTGATTGAAGAGAAGAGATTGACTTCCATGTGTTGTGGTAAGTTATATCAACAGAGAATGAAGAAAGCATTTGATAATAAGGTCAAGCCTCGTATGTTTAAAGAAGGTAACTTTGTGCTCAAGAAGATTATATCTTTCAAACCTCATTTTAGGGGCAAATGGACTCCTAATTATAAAGGCCCATGTGTTGTTAAGAGAGCCTTTTCGGGCAGTGCTTTGATTTTACAACTATGGATGGAGAAGAGTTCACTCGTCCTATGAATGCTGGTGCAGTCAAGAAATACTTCTCTTAAAAAAAAAGAACAATTCGCTAAATTGAAAATCCGATAAGGCGGCTTAGGCAAAAATGAGCGTCTCGGTGGATTGAAAACCCAAAAGGGAGATCCAGGAAAAAATTAGAGACACAAAATAGATATTTCATCCCGGTAGATTCAATACCCCACCTTTGGGAAATCAAGGCAAAAATTAGGGATTATGGCAAGTAACTACATTCGGCTGGTCCGAATCTTTGAAGCAGTGTTTGAGCAGTCATTTGGGTTCTGATTCATCATTTTCAACCGAAGATAAGCACAATGGATTTTGAAGTTGGTAGGGAAAGTAGTGATCATTATAATCAATGTATCCCTTTTCCATGTAAATTACGATTTTCAAAGTTTGTAAAGATCTGTGGAGTCCCGCCATTCACGGACTACCATTCTATTAAATGAAGTTGAGCTTTTATCCATTTATTTGATGATCTTTTTTTTTTGTTTTAAAATTGAATTTTTATGATGATAATTTTGAAATAAATAAATGAATAATTATTTTTCTTAAAATATTAAAAATATTCACTTTAAGAATAATCGATTTCAGCAAGGAATGTCAACATCAATCTAAGAACAGGTAAGTCTTGAGGTGTGAGACATTATTGGTCTTTCCCAAGCAGTTGGTTTGGTAACTTTATTCTCTCCAACAGCTTGTCATTCATTCCCAGCGTGGTTAATAATTTTCTCCCCAAGTAACCTATTATCCCCGGTTGAGCTGATGATTGGTCCCCTTTCCAGTTCATCTTTCCCCGCTGAGGTGTCCAGGTTTTGCATTCCACGGTTTGTGACTTGATGAATGAACCCTGGATATCTTGAAACCATTATTTGGTCTCCAAACTCCCAACGTATTTATTGGTATGTTGTGTAGCCGCGTTAGTTTCTCCCCTACGTGAGTTGACCGATTATCTTTACCTTGGAATTAGTTTATTCCGGAAGGTCACGGCATCCCCAGCAGTTTGCCTGTTCCTCATTCAGAGTTTTACCTCTTTAATCCTCAGTGGAGTTTCGTTTTCTAATGGAAGTTCTCTCATTCCTAACAGTATTTGGTTCTGAGCGGTATTGGTAACGTCCCCTGCAAGGTTGTCTCCCATTTATGGTGTTGACTTAAGATTACCCGTAGCTTTGACTTATCAGGATCCTCAGCAGATTCGTGGCATGTTTGGTGGAATGCATGTTCTCTATGTCTCTCCCCATCCAAAGTTGAATTTATTTTAAGCTAGATGGTTTATCTTCATCCCTAGCAGATTCTCCAGTGGTTATTGAGATTAGTCGAGTGTTTTGTAGTGATGATTCAAATCTTCATTATTTGTATCCTTTGTGTTGTTTTGTCAGCATAATCATAATCGTAATCATACACATGCATATTCATGCATAAATCGCAGCATCAGATATTTCACTGTGCATTTTATCTTGTTGATTTGTTTCCTCTGATCCCCTGCTTTGGTGATATTATTTCCCCATTCAGATTTGGTGTGTTTGTCCTCCTTCAACTATAGAGTGTCAGCCCCTTAAGTAGAAAGAGTCTTTCCTTTCTCATTCCCCACTTAGTTATTTCCTCGTGGATGATTGTTATTTCAGTTTCCTCCCCAAAGTATCATTTGGATGGAACCACTCCCCTTGAGGTATATCCTCATTGGGTTGAGTATTGTTTGACCGTTTCTTTCTAGCTCTTACCTAGATAGATCTTTTGGTCCCCGAGGGTCTATTACCTAGTAACTGGTAATATTCTTCTTGGTGTTGAGTACTTCCCCTTTACCCAGTAACCGGTAAAAAGTAATCTACTTATTTGTTGTTCCCTAGTGGATTCCTTTTCACGTTTCCACAACAAGTTTATCCTTGATATGTTCATTCTAACCGGTGACGGATATTCTTCCTATTTGGTTTTCTATCTAGTAAAAAGGTAGTCGTAATCCCTATTTTCCTCCCAGAGAGTCTATCCTTGATATGTTCACTTTAGCCAGTGACGGATTTTCTCTTCTTTCCGGTCTTATACTCAGTAACGGGTAGATATAAATCCTATAAATCCTATGTTTACCGATGATGGATATTCTTACTTTGAGTTTATCCTTGATTTGTTCACTTTAATCAGTGACAGATACTCTCTCTTTGGTCTTCTACCCAGTAACAAGTAGTTGTAATTCCTATTTGATTTCCCTAGTAGGTTATTCTTACCTAGTAACCGGTAATGAATATGCCTCATTTTTTCCAGCGAGTCATCCTTGATATGTTTACACTAACCAGTCATTGATGCCCCTCTGCCAGAGTATATTACCTTCTTACCCAGTAACCGGTAATAGATAATGTATCTCCTTTTACTCCTACGTTGAAGTTTTTCTTACCCAATTGAGTTTGGTTTCGTATTTCTTCATGAAATCGAATCCCCTTTTACACGAGTATGTCAACTTTGTTCTGATTTATGCATTTTCCCTGTAGTTGTTTCTTGCTATATTGGAGTTATCCCAATATATGCAGATCTCCTTTTCCCCCCGACCGAGTCTTTCCATTGATTTCTTTTCATGGAAATCTCCTCGTGTCTCCCAGCAATTTTTCAAGTCGTAGCCTGGCCTATGCATAACTTTTATTCCCCAGAGTCTCTATCTCCTCAGTGAGTTTTCCTTAAGGAATGTATTATTCTCCTGTGGACTTTCAGTCTCTCCGGATTCTTTTTCCTTTGTGGCAATACGTTCCCCATAAATATTATTCTAACATCCATATAATATGCATCATAAGGTCTCTTAGGGACCAAAATTTGTTTCTTGATGTTGTTATTTAAGTCCATTCTATTGAGTTGATACGAACATTTTAACCTTCATATCCTCAACTAGAATGTACATAAATAGGAGAAGCTGTAAGACCCCAATTTTGACCCTAAGATCCGTCATGCTATCTCATCATTTGCATTGGCTTTGGGATCACACCTTGGCATCCTCCCTACCCCCTCATTCATTGAGTTTGCATTAGGAGAGATAACCAAGTACATTCTGTAGCGGTAAATTCATGACCAATAAGCTATGGATAAACTTAATGTCAATAAAACCAGAGTCGCCACCGCGCTTTTATTGTTTCCAAAGGAAAAGGGAAAAGTACGAACAAAACCCAAAGATAATAAGTTTTCAAATCAAAACTAATAAAATTCCAAATATTACAGGTAAGGGGGTTGGTTACACAGAGGGAAGGTGTTAGCGCCCAAAGTATCCTAGGTACTCCTAGGGAGCCCTTTTTTGTGTGTATATGTGTTTTTGGTATAAAATGATGTTTGCAATAAAATAGAGTATGGGGATGAGAAAAGAATTCATTAATTATATTTTTGTGTTTGACAAGACCTTCAGACTTATGCCTACGTACCAACATAAAATGAGGGATCAAAACCTCCTAGTTCGTGGTATCAATTTCAAAGTGAATGAATTGCGTTTAACAAAATTTAAGTTTTAAAGAGGCATAAAGGGTCTAAAAGAGTTTGGATGAGTGTTAGTTCTTTTTGTCTTTTGAAATTTTAAGTCAATATGATTAGATTCATTTACAAGTTTGATTGAGAAAAAGAGTTTAAAAATGCAATGACATAAGGCCAAAATTTCTAATTTTCAAAAGAGTCTAAGTTTAGAAATCACAAGCATAAAAGATTTTGTAAAGGGGGAGAGATTTGAAATTTAAAAAGTGGGAGGAGATGAAGAGACTAATCCTAAGCAAAAATTTAAAAGTTAAGAGTTGAAAAGATTTGATCAATGGGATGCAATCCAATAGACAAGAATGTCATATGAAACCCATTTTTCCTTTGGACTTTGGAGTCAAGCAATATCAATAAACAAATAGCAAGATGAAGAGCAAGGAATCAAATAAAGATAGCCACATCCAAGCTAGCAACTTCATAGTCTTCTTCTTAATCGTCCCATGTATCAGATGACATACTCCTTAAATGGCTCAGAATAAGGCATTAGACACTGGTTCAAAGTAACATCTTCATCAAGACCATGTAGTAGATGAACTCAAGTGGACCCCAATACTTGCACCAGATGGAAGCTCAAATCACAAGAATTTGGTTTCAGAAATGTTGTCATTGGCCAAGTCCTTTTGCATAAGGAATGTTGCCTAATTCTAAGTCCAAATCTCATATCAAATCCGACAGTCCACACAAACATTTTTTAGGGTTTTTATTGTTTATTATGTATTTTAAGGTCCTAAGACCACAAACACAAACAAGATACACAAACAAGTATATACAATCACAATATATGACTCAAGTGAGCACGGTGAAAATGGAATTAATATAAACAAGTTAAATGATATGTAAATGGAAAATGGTAAATGACTTGAATTTAAATGGCATAAAATAAATGACTTGGAATTAAAAGAGTTAGTCAAATGTTAGTTGATTAGATGTTAGTGGAGTTAGTCAAATGTTAGTTGAATTTAAATGGCATAAAGTAAATGACTTGGAATTCAATTGTTTAAGTCATTCTTTGGAGAACACTCAACCCTCTATTCACAAGCATGGATCCTTGAACCAAGACATCTTCCAAAGGAAGGATAAAAGGCCAGGTTTCCACACAATACCATGAAAGGGGGAGACTTACAATCTCACTTACTAGAATGCTATGCTTTTGAGTCAAAATTTAGCGCTATGTTAAACAATAGTAATTGGACTTATGTAGAAGTCACAACTATCTGAGGTCAGGCAATAGAAATTTTTGTGTTAATTCATGTTAGAGATATGGTATATTGAACCATACTCCTAAAACATACCACACATAAAAACAAAATGATCAAAGGATGGACCTAATCTCATCCATACTTATATTGGTTCATCTAACACAAAGTTATTAATGAACCCATTAGCCTTAGGATATTGAGATTTCATTGGTCAATGAAAGGGATGGGATAAAAGGGGATTGAAGATGAAGAGGGGGGAGGGGAAATGAGACAAACACAAATTGATCATGGGAGGAATTTTATCAAATTAAATTCATTCATTCATTTTGGGAGATGAATTGTACATTTTATCAATCCCCTAAATCCAATGATTTTAATCCCACAAAAGTCAAATCAACCTTGACCAAGGCCCAAACACATAGTCAAACTTCACAAGTCAATAAAAATGGCTCAACATAATTTTTGTAACACCCCGAATTTAATTAATTAATTAATTTGAATTATTTAGATTTTTATATGATTAATGGGTGTTTTAAATTAATTGTGTGTGATTGTGGGGGTATGTATCCTTGAAATAGAAGTATGGAGGGAGTAAGAGTTTGGTATAGTTGTTGATAATTAATTATAATTTTAATTAGTGATTGAAATAAATAGTGTTTTATTCGAATTAATTAAATAAATAAATAAAAATAACTAGAATATGAGCATCTTAATTAAATAATGAAATTTAGTTATTTTATTTAATGGGGATAATGAGAATTTTTAATAATTAGCCTATAACTATTTTATTTAATTGATTGGAATACAATAGAAGAGTAGAAATAGTATGGAGAAAAAGAAGAATATTATTAGTATTATTTTATTAAAAGAAAATTAAAACCAAGAGGGGTATGGTGGTAAATAATATGATAAGTGAGGGAAATGGTGGAAGTTCCTAATTGATGGGGATTAGGTTAATGATAAAAAAAGGTTTGTAAGAGAGTTTGGAGGATTTTACGTAAAATAGAATTTTGTGGTGATAAGAGACAAGGGATAGGGCTAAAATAAAACTTCATTGTTAGAGCTTGAAGTGTGCATCTTGTTAGAAAATCTAAGGTAAGGGTGAGAACTTGTTGCAATAGTATAGAAGGATAGAATGGAGAAATCCTTAACCTCGTTAGGATTTGGTGTTTTGATTCATAATTTTGAATTTGGATGCTATGGTGATTATTATATGATGATAATATGATAAATTTCATGTGTCTTACATGTGTGTAGTTTTCTATTTTGATGATGAAACTTATATTCACCATTGTTGCAATTTCGAAGGTTTTAGGCAAAATCTTAAAGTTGTGATTAAATTATTTAATTGTGTCAAAACTATAAATTTACTTTATATAATTATAGTATTATATGGGTTGTAATTTTCTAAGCGTTTGGCTTTTTACGGAATCGAAATCGGAGATCCGAAAGGCCTCCAACGATGAAAAACGCAGAAAATTCTGCATTCTATCCGTCGCAATCGCGAGCCTTTTTTTATGTTTTTCGGTCGAAATCGTTTTGGTCATAACTTTTGATCCGTAAGTCCAAATCGAGTGTTGTTTGAAGCGTTGGATATCTGAAACGGAGGGTTATAACTTTGTTTCAGGAATAAAATAATTTTGGATATTATTTCATGGACTTTTTTAGGGTTGAAGAAGATGAAAATTGTATTGGAAAATTTAGAAAACAACAACTTTTTAGTAACGCCTTCGAGAACGGTTTTGATCATAACTTTCAACTCGTGAATCATTTTGGGTTGGGGTTTAAAGCATTATAAAGGTGACTCTAAGAGATATAATTGTGATGGTGATAAGTGAATTGATTGAGTATTATTCCTATTCCTACTACGTTGGTGAAGTTTTTGTTTTTACGTTCGGTTAATGAATTGTTGACATATCCCGATGATTTTGGTCATAACTTGCATTTCGTAAGTCCGATTTTGATGGTGTTTGAAGTGTTAGAAAGCTAATGCTCATATTGTTGATATGTTTTATTAATATTCACATGCCTATTGTATTGATAAATATATTGGTTTATACGTTTGGTTGATGAATTGTTGCATTGTTGTAATATCATTGTGTGATGATTATGTTGTTATGTCGATGATGTTAAGATATTGAAGAGTTATTCTTATTTGTTGATATTATTCATGTGGTAACATGAATTGGTTGTTGCAAGATGAATGATGTGATGTATAAATGATGAGATGTGTGTGGGGATCCTTTAGGTGAACCTTATTGTGTTAATACATGTTATTTGCGAGTCATGCATCTTGGTGTATGGGCTTCGGTCCAATTTTGGTGAGCCTCGATCCTATGATGGGGATCATGGAGTGAAGAGTTCTTATTATGAGGGATTAGTGAAGCGTTACATACGTTGATGGTAACGATTTTTGGTGAGCCTCGATCCTATGTTGATGGATCGGGTGCGAGTAGCTAATTCCTATTATGGGGGATTAGTGAAGCGTTACCTGTGATGATGGTAGCAATTTTGGTATGCTCCGGTTCCAAGAGGGAATCGATCCTATGATGGGGATCATGGAGTGAGATGAACCTGAGTGTTCATTTTGGTACCATGTGCATGTTGAGTCGGTGTTGAGTACATTGCATAAGTGTTGCATTTGTATTTATTGTTGTTGATGTGTTGTTGGATGAGATGTTGTTGCATATGATGTTAATGATAATTGAGATATGGCTTTCTATGATGTTGATTATGATTTGGATGTAAGAATGAGATATATTGTTGTGCATGATTGTGTAGATGTTGTACTCTATTCTTCATTCTATATCATTATTATTGAAATGAATTCTCACCTTCTGTTTGAATGTTGCCTTTACATGGGCATCATGCAGATACTCAAGAGTAGTATTGCTGAAGTAAGTGGAAGGTTGCTCTTGGATTACTTCTTTATTTTGTCGCTTTTACTAGTGGTACCTTGCTCTGATCATGTAACATCGGGTTGTTTTAAACGCTTACATTATTCCTTATGTTTGACCATGTTGAAGTCATAAGACTAATTTTGTTGTTGAGAATTCTTAAGATGTTGAGTTGATTGATTAGAACTCTCTTATTTTGTTATTGCAATTGAAGTTTGGAATAGATGTTATTAGTTGCTTTATCTTCCATAATTGTGATGATAATTCCGCTGCGATGATACTTAAAAATGGAAGTGACCACGCAGTGACATGTTATGAATGTCTTATTTTGTGAATATATAATACCGATCATATGAGAAGGATGTCGTGTAAACATCCTAGGTATGATTCAGATAAGTAGGATGTCGTGTAAACATCCTTATTACAAATGTGTGTATTGAAATTTACTATTGCAAACCCGTGTTGCGGAGCAGGTCATGTGTGTTATGAATGTGTGACACCCTACGTGGTTTTATTTTATACTTAATTTATGAGATAAATTATGTGGGGGGGTTTTAGGGTGTTACATTAGTGGTATCAGAGCAGGTCAGTCCGTCCGGCCAGGTTGTTTAATTATGTTTGCTCGCTAGTATGCGACATATGTGTGAGAACACTATCGATGCTTGTTTTATTTTCCATTTGCAGGTTGGGAATGAAATAAGTGGGGGAGAGGCGTCTGCTTATCTTGAATATTCCAATTGTATCGAGCTTGGACATTATATTGTTGCATGCAAGAGTGCAGTGTTGGCTAGTTAACATGTTTTGAGAATGTTGTGCTTTTCCTGAACCCGAAGAGAGGTTGGATTCGAGGACGGTGTTGGTTAGAAAAATGGTGTGATCCTTGAGGGAATACGGTCAGGTGTTCTCGTTGGTCGCTTCCTTGTGAGGGGGAAGGCGATGTTTTGGCTAGAGATGAGCCAATGGCGTGTTAAGTATCCTGACGTGTTCTTTGAGGATGTGTATGGTTTGTATTTTATTGGAATAAGTTGACGTTATTCTTGGAATAAATTGTTTGGAGTTAAACCAAGTGTTTACCAATTGTTTTGATAAGTTGGTGCAGTGTGTCGCTGATTGCAAGAGCTCAGACGATGTTAAAGTTGTGTTGTTCCTAACATTGAAGATGCTGTGGATTCGAGATTCCTGTTTGCCGGTCAAGTTGGGAAGTCTTTAGGGAAAACGACCAGGTATGGTTAGTGTTGTTTCTCAAAGAGTAGAGATAAGTGTGACGACTAATGTTATGCCAGTGGTGTGTGATTCTTGATGTTTTCCTAAAGATATCTGCAACTTGCCTCTAGAGAATGAATTTGAATTTAATAGAGGTGAAGAGTTGACGTTTGTATCAGCTAAGCAAGTGAGAGAATCTGTGAAGGATATGGAACAAGTGTTTGTGATGTTAGCTTCGTTAGAAGCTAGAGGACAGGGAGTTGCTCGTGATCTTCCTGGAATGTGTGAATTTCCTGAAGTGTTTCCTAAAGACATCAGTGACTTGCCTCCAAAGCGCGAAGTGGATTTTTCTATAGACTTAGTACCTGGTACTAATCAGGTGTCGATGACTCCTTATAGGGTGTCTACTTTAGAGTTGGGGAATTGAAGAAGCAAAGATTTGCTTCAGAAGAAGTTTGTTTAACCAGGTGTTTCTATGTGGGGTGTGTCGGTGTTATTAG
Organism: Lathyrus oleraceus; assembly: GCF_024323335.1. Lineage (NCBI taxonomy): Eukaryota > Viridiplantae > Streptophyta > Magnoliopsida > Fabales > Fabaceae > Lathyrus > Lathyrus oleraceus. Next base: position 446,744,038 of record NC_066581.1, read on the forward strand.
TGAAAGAAGAGGGACAGTAGTATGAGACTATGAGTGATTTGAGAATTGTATTGTATGCATTGAAAGAGAACCATTTGTACGCAAAGTTTTTCCAAATGCGAGTTATGGTTAAAGGAAGTGAGTTTCCTTGGTCATGTGATTCTAGTGGTGGTATAGGCGTGGATATATCAAATATAGATGTCGTGTTACTATGGGAGACTCTGAAGTCTGCCACTGAGAGTAGAAGTTTTTTCTGGGATTGACTAGTTCTACAGGAAGATCATTAAAGGTTTTTCAAATTTAGCATTGTCGTTAACTCAGTTGACTCGAAAAGGTCAAGCGTATGTTTGGGATGTGCATTGTGAAAAGAGTTTCTAAGACCTCAAGAAGAAGTTGATGTCTGCTCCAGTTTTGATTTCGCTGAATCCAAGTGAGTGTTTTGTTGTATATTGTGATGCTTCGAAGATGGGTCTAGGAGGTGTGTTGATGCAAAATAGCCAGGTTGTGGCTTATGCTTAGAGACAATTGAGATTTCTTGAAAGGAATTACCCTACGCATGATATTGAGTTGACAACAATGGTATTCATGTGGAAGATTTGGAGGCACTACCTATTTGGCTCAAAATTCAAAGTGTTCAGTGATCACAAGTGTTTGAAATATTTATTTGATGAGAAGAGTCGAATATGAGGCAGGGGAGATGACTTGAACTTTTGAAGGGTTATGATTTTAATTTGAGTTACCATTCGAGTAAAGCTAATATTATAGCTGATGTAATGAGTAAGAAGTTTTTACATAGGTCGATGCTTATGGCTCGAGAGTTAGAATTGGTTGAGCAATTCAAAGATATAAGTTAGTGGGTGGAGAAACTCCTAACAGTGTGAAGTGGGGTATGTTGAAGTTGACGAGTGATATCCTTAAAAAGATTAGATAAGGTCAGAGATCTGATTTGAGTTTGATAGATCGTCTCACATTAATCAACCAAGGTAACATATGTGATTTCTGAGTTGATGAAAATGGTGTGATGATGTTTAGAGATAGAATTTGTGTTTCTAATGTACCCGGATTTAATAGGAGTATTCTTTTGGAGGGTCGCAGAAGTGGATTGAGTATTTATCCTGATGCTAATATGTATCAAGATTTGAAGAAGATATTTTGATGGCCAAGAATGAAGAAAGAGGATGCCAAAGTCGTGTATGCTTGTTTGACCTGTCAGAAGTCAAAGGTCGAGCATCAAAAGTCATTGGGTCTGATGCAACCATTAAATATTCCATAGTGGAAATGGGATAGTATTTTCAGGGATTTTGTAACAGATTTACCAAAGACTTCAAATGGATGCAATTCAATTTGGGTGATTGTGGATAAATTGACCAAATCGGCTCATTTTGTACCAATGAGGACAATTATCCTTTGCATAACTAAATGAATTGTATATTGATGATGTTGTGAAGTTGAATGGTAATCCTTCATGTATTGTATCAGATAGAGATCTGAGATTTACATCGAGGTTATGGGAGAGTATGCGGGCTACTTTGGATACTAAGCTGAAGTTGAGTTCTTCTTATCTTACATAGTGATTGAGGGTTTATATGTTAGAACAATGAGGTACTTGTGATAACTACTTGTCAGTGATTGAGTTTACCTACAACAACAGTTTCTATTCTAGTATCAAAATGGACCATATAAGGCGTTGTATGGTAGGAGATGTAGAACTTATTTATGTTAGTATGAGTCAGGTAAAGATTTTATGCTCGGACCGGAGATTGTTCACTTGACGACTGAAAAGATCAAGATGATCCAAGAAAAGATGAAAGCATCGCAGAGTCGTCAGAAAAGTTACCATGACAAGAGGAGGAAAGCGCTTGAGTTCCAGGAGGGAGATAACGTGTTTTTGAGGGTTACACCGGTAACTGGTGTTGGTCGAGCTTTGAAGTCTCAAAAGCTCACACCATATTTTGTTGGTCGTACCAGATTTTACAAAGGATAAGAGAGGTGGCATATATGATTTGTTGTCGCTGCTTGTTAATCTTCATGATGTATTTCACGTGTCTCAGTTGAGGAGATATATTTCGGATCCATCTCTTATGATCCAAGTGGATGATGTGTAGGTGGGAGATAATCTGACTGTTGGTGTATCACCTGTGCAGATAGAGGATCGGGAAGTGAAACTGATTCATGGTAAAGAGGTTGCCTTAGTGAAGGTAGTTTGGGGTGGACCAGTTGGTGGGAGCATGACTTGAGAACGTGAGAAGCATATGAAGGAGTCGTATCCGACTCTATTTTCCTCATCTAATTTTCGAGGGCGAAAATTTCTTAAGTGGGGGAGAGTTTTAACACCCCGAATTTAATTAATTAATTAATTTGAATTATTTAGATTTTTATATGATTAATGGGTGATTTAAATTAATTGTGTATGATTGTGGGGGTATCTATCCTTGAAATAGAAGTATGGAGGGAGTAAGAGTTTGGTATAGTTGTTAATAATTAATTAGAATTTTAATTAGTGATTGAAATAAATAGTGTTTTATTCGAATTAATTAACTAAATAAATAAAAATAACTAGAATATGAGCATCTTAATTAAATAATGAAATTTAGTTATTTTACTTATTTAATGGGGATAATGAGAATTTTTAATAATTAGCCTATAACTACTTTATTTAATTGATTGGACTAAAATAGAAGAGTAGAAATAGTATGGAGAAAAAGAAGAATATTATTAGTATTATTTTATTAAAAGAAAATTAGAGCCAAGAGGGATATGATGGTAAATAATATGATAAGTGAGGGCAATGGTGGAAGTTCCTAATTGAGGAGGATTAGGTTAATGATAAAAAAAGGTTTGTAAGAGAGTTTGGAGGGTTTTACGTAAAATAGAATTCTGTGGTGATAAGAGACAAGGGATAGGGCTAAAAGAAAACTTCATTGTTAGAGCTTGAAGTGTGCATCTTGTTAGAAAATCTAAGATAAGGGTGAGAACTTGTTGCAATAGTAAAGGGTATGATAGAATGATAGAATGGAGAAATCCTTAACCTCCTTAGGGTTTGGTGTTTTGATTCATAATTTTGAATTTGGATGCTATGGTGATTATTATATGATGATGATATGATAAATTTCATGTGTCTTACATGTGTGTAGTTTTCTATTTTGATGATTAAACTTATATTCACCATTGTTGCAATTTCGAAGGTTTTAGGCATAACCTTAAAGTTGTGATTAAATTATTTAATTGTGTCAAAACTATAAATCAACTTTATATAATTATAGTCTTACATGGGTTGTAATTTTCTAAGCGTTTGGCTTTTTACGGAATCGAAATCGGAGGTCTGAAAGGCCTCTAACGTTGAAAAACGCAGAAAATACTGCATTCTGTCAGTCGCAATCGCGAGTCTTTTTTATGTTTTTCGGTCGAAATCATTTTGGTCATAACTTTTGATCCGTAAGTCTAAATCGAGTGCTGTTTGAAGCGTTGGATATCTGAAACAGAGGGTTATAACTTTGTTTCAGGAATAAAATAATTTTGGATATTATTTCATGGACGTTTTTGGGTTTGAAGAAGATGAAAATTGTGTTGGAAAATTTAGAAAACAACAACTTTTTAGTAACGCCTTCGTGCACGGTTTTGATCATAACTTTCAACTCGTGAATCATTTTGGGTTGGGGTTTAAAGCATTATAAAGGTGACTCTAAGAGATATAATGTGATGGTGATAGAAGAATTGATTGAGTATTATTCTTATGCCTACTGTATTTGTGAAGTTTTTGTTTTAACGTTCGGTTAAAGAATTGTTGACACATCCCGACGATTTTGGTCATAACTTTCATTTCGTAAGTCTGATTTTGATGGCGTTTAAAGAGTTAGAAAGCTAACGCTCGTACCCAAAACATGGTAGTGATTGTTGATATGTTTTAATAATATTCACATGCTTACTGTATTGATAAATATATTGGTTTATACGTTTGGTTGATGAATTGTTGCATTGATGTAATATCATTGTGTGATAATTATGTTGTTATGTCGGTGATGTTAATATGTTGATGAGTTGTTGTTATTTGTTGATATTATTCATGTGGTAACATGAATTTGTTGTTGCATGATGAATGATGTGATGCATAAATGATGAGATCTGTGTAGGGATCCTTTAGGTGAACCTTATTGTGTTAATGCATGTTATTTGAGAGTCATTAATCTTGGTGTACGGGCTTCGGTCCAATTTTGGTGAGCCTCGATTCTATGGTGATGGATCGGGTGTGAGTAGCTAATTCTTATTATGAGGGATTAGTGAAGCGTTACATATGTTAATGGTAACGATTTTTGGTGAGCCTCGATCCCATGGTGATGGATCGGGTGCGAGTAGCTAATTCCTGTTATGGGGGATTAGTGAAGTGTTACCTATGATGATGGTAGCGATATTGGTGTGCTCCGGTTCCAAGAGGGAATCGATCCTATGGTGGGGATCATGGAGTGAGAGGAACCTGAGTGTTTATTTTGGTACCATGTGCATGTTGAGTCGGTGTTGAGTACATTGCATAAGTGTTGCATTTGTATTGATTATTGTTGATGTGTTGTTGGATGAGATGTTGTTGCATATGATGTTAATGATAATTGAGGTATGGCTTTGTATGATGTTGATGATAATTGAGATGTTGTCGTGTATGATGTTGATTATGATTTGGATGTAAGAATGTGATATATTGTTGTGCATGATTATGTAGATGTTGTACTCTATTCTGCATTCTATATCATTATTATTAAAATGAATTCTCACTCTTTCTGTTTGAATGTTGCCTTTACATAGGCATCGTGTAGATACTCAAGAGTAGTATTGTTGAAGTAAGTGGAAGTTAGCTCTTGGATTACTTCTTTATTTTGTCACTTTTACTAGTGGTACCTTCCTCTGATCATGTAACATCGGGTTGTGTTAAACGCTTACATTATTCCTTATGTTTGATCATGTTGAAGTCATAAGACTAATTTTGTTGTTGAGAATTCTTAAGATGTTGAGTTCAATGATTAGAACTCTCTTATTTTGTTATTGCAATTGAAGTTGAGAGTAGATGTTATTACTTGCTTTATCTTCCATAATTGTGATGACAATTCTGCTGCAATGATACTTAAAAATGGAAGTGAGGATGCAGTGACAAGTTATGAATGTATTATTTTGTGAATATATAATACCGATCAGATGAGAAGGATGTCGTGGAAACATCCCATGTATGATTCAGATAAGTAGGATGTCGTGTAAACATCCTTATTACAAATGTGTGTATTGAAATTTACTGTTGAAACCCATGTTACAGAGCAGGTCATGTGTGTTATGAATGTGTGACACCCTACGTGGTTTTATTCTATATTTAATTTATGCGATAAATTATGTGGCGGGTTTAGGGTGTTACAATTTTCACACAACTAAACAATTAAAAATCAAATTAAAATGCATTAAATTAAATTATGTTTGATCAAAAACCTAAAACCTTTTCAAAACACCAAATAAATGGCCAAGAGATTTCTCATAGGTCAAACAAGGTCAAAGGACCTTGGACAAAAAATTTCATTATTTTTTAAAAGTCTGAAGTATTTGTAAACAATTAAAAATATGCATAAAAACAATTAAATCATGAATAATAACAATACTAATCCAAAAAATAATTTTCATTCAGAAAATTAAAGAGAAAAATATTTGAATTTTTTTGGTGAAAGTCTCATATTTTTTGGATCAATAATGAAATTAATATGAATTAATTAAAAATAAGAAATTAAATGAAATAAACAAAAATTCAAAAAAATGAGAACCATTTGATCTCCCTCATTAATTGAGGTGGCTGATTAGATGATGAGAAACACACATTCCACCATACGCCAAGTCAAGCGCGTTGCAACAATGGTAATCAGAACCAAAGTTCGAGATTAAAACATTTTAAATGGATCATGTGGCTGGGAAGCAAGACACGTCATCACCGGAGGCAGGGCTCCGGTCTTCTTCTCCGGTGGACCTCACCGGCTTCGTCCACCATCAACCATCACCAAAATGAAAAAGAAAGACATGGATTCAAAGAAAAAATGCTCAAGAGCTCGAATCTGGCCTCAATTTTGTCCAATTCCAAGTATATGAAAATATACAGGGAGTGGAATTTTGAGGATCATGAACTGAGTCGCTTCGATTTGACCTCAAAGCAACTCAATCTTGTTGTCTACATTGGTAGGACTTCAGCAAACCAACAATCAGTCAAAATGGAAGAGAAATGAGGGAGAATCGAAGAAGAAAAGTTTCTGAAATCTCACCTTCGAGGAGCTTCAGATTAACTTGATCTTGCTTCCTATTTGGCTTCGCTTGACTCTAGAAGCTTGCAAAAGATGATTCGAATGGTTAAAAGGCTTGGACTCTTGGAGTTCCAATCCTAAAACAGAAGGAGAATTGAAACTCGATTTCTCAAGAAACCTTCAAGATTATCGTTTCAATGGTGTTTGGGGAAGAAGGGGGTCAAACCTTGGGAAAGAGGGATCCCATTTCTGATCATGAAGGGTCCTTTTTATAGCCAATGTGAATGATATTTGGAAACTTCCAAATTTGGAAAATTTTCAAATTCTCCCTTGCATGGATGCATGACCTTGCATTAGGCCCATGAGATGATGCCATCTGATCCAAACTTCAATATACTTCATGCTGAAATCATGTTAGAAGTTCATGCAAATGTATATGAAAAATGGAACTTGAAATTATCCAAATGGTGCCTTAACTTACACCCATGCATAAGTCCTTCAATTTTAATCCAAATTAGATGGTCTTGGATGTTTTGGAAAGTTGAGATCAAGGGGAACAACTTTCATGTTTAACACCTTTTCATTTGAAGCTTGGATCATGATGAATTTTGAGGTGGAAGTTTGGGAAATCAAACAGATTTGAAAATTTTCTAAGTCCCGAGTCAAATGTTCACTTCTTCCACCTTGAATAACTTTTTCTATGGACTTCAAATGAGACAAGTTCCTTCATCAAAGTTGTATCTCTTTCAAACCTATTAAATTTGGTCAAAACTTTGACCTCATTTGGATTTGGCATGAAGGAGTTATGCATTTTAGAAGTTGAGGAAAATCACTTGTTCAATGGTATTGGCCCATAATGACCTATAATGTTTCCTCTTGGCACATGCATTTTCAAGTTGAATTTTCAATTCCTACAAACATTAAATTTGAATTAGACGTATTTAATTTGATCATGCAATTTTGATGGCTTTCATCTCACAAAAATTGAACAAGTTATGGTCTTGGGAAGTTGACCTTCAAACTAGGGTTCAGACAAAATGACCTATACTCTTTCATCATACAAAATGACTTTACAAGCAAAACTAGATCTTGAATTCAAAATGAACATTGTTTGTAATGTTATTTTAAGTAAAGTTTCTCTTGGAATCATTTTCATATGACAAAAAGTGTAAGAGATAGGGTCTAGGGAACCCCAGTTTTGACCAGTTGACTTTCCCTGGGCAACCACCATGAACCATCTTGTTAGCTTGACATTCTCTTGACTTTTGGGACTCATGAAGAATTCTATATGCATAATATTATGTAATGTTAAGTATCCCTTGAAATATTTGATCAATTGTTGAAGAAACTTGTTGAAGAAGTCACAGAAGATACCCAGATGAATCAGGGTGTCCAAGGCAAACCAACTCCAAACTCTTGATGATTTATTGATCAAAATAACATGTGAAGATCATGGGGATCCATATATGATACTTAGAGAAATAGTAAACCATTTCTTGATTGAGCTCCTTGCATTGAGGGTATCAAACCCTAGATATGAGCTTGATAGAGCATAGGTAAGCATACACACTACCTACAAAAGAGTTAAACTATATATTGACATATCTTTGATATTTTGGCTAGTAAAAAAATAAAGATGAAGTATGATACAATATAAAGTTCTTGATGATCTCTCCCAATGGAAACCCAATGAATGAGGGGTAAGGAGGATGCCAAGTTGCGATCCCAATGCCAATGCATATGATGAGATAACATGAGGGATCTTAGGGTCAAAATTGGGGTCTTACAAATTCTATTGAATCATACTCTTTTTTTCATACCTTACTAACCAAAAAACCAAAAATATGTTTATGTATAGCTTTGTTTCTTTTGTAGGTAGTGCATGCATCCACTTCTGCCCTATCAAGCTCACAACTAGAGATTGAGACCCTAAATACAAGATATAAATCAAGGAATGGTTCAACATTGGTGCTAAGAATCATATATAGATCCCCATGTTCACTATTTGTCCTTTTGATCAAGAATTCATCAAGAGTTTGAAGTTTGTTTGCCCTGGAAGCCCTAATTCATCAGGGTATCTTGTGTGACTTCCTCTTCAAGTTTCTTCAATAATTGGTCAAATGTATCAAGGGATAATTCATTATACATCATATCAAGCATATATGATCCTCCATGAGCTCTTAAGATCAAGAAAAATTCAAGTTTGCAAGTTGGTTCAAAGAGGTTGACCAGAGAAAGTCAATTGGTCAAAATTGGGGTTCCCTAGACCCTATATCCTACAACTTTTGTCATATGTAGATGATTCCAAATTCTAACTTACTATTTATGACATTCCAAACAAATTTCATGTAGGCATAAAGAGCTAGTTTTTCTTGGAAATTCATATTTTATGGTGAAAGATTATAGGTCATTTTGTTTGTGCCCTCGTTAAGAGGTTAACTTCCAAGAACCATAACTTGCTCAATTTTTATGATATAAAGGCTATTCAAGTTTCATGATCGATTAAAATATGTATTATCCAACTTGAGTCTTTGATAAATGTCAAAATCAACTTTCAGGGGCATGTTCCAAGAGGAAACATTATAGGTCATTTTGGGCCATCACCATTGAACAAGCAATTTTCCTCAACATATAAAATGCATAACTCCATGATGCCAAATACAAATGATGTAAAACTTGTGACCAAATTTAATAGGAATGAGATAGCTACAACTTTGGTGAATAAACCATTTCCATTTGAAGCTCATAGCAAGCGTTATTCAAGGTGGAAGAAGTGGTAATTTGACTCTGTACTTCGAAACTTTTCAACTATGTTCGATTTCTCCAACTTCCACCTCAAACTTCATCATGATCCAAGCTCCAAATGGAAAATTGTTCAACATCAAAGTTGTTCCCCTTGATCTCACCTTTCTAAAAAGTCTAATATCACTTCATTTGGACAAGAATTGAGGGACTTGTGCATGGGTTCTTTACATGGCTTCATTTGGTAAAATCGTTGTCCAGTTTCCATTTCCATAATGCATGACCACATGGTATCATTTCAGGTTTATTAGCATAGAATGTTGGACCTTTTGGCATCATTCCATGGGCCTTTTACACGCCCATGCATCGATGCAACAAAGGTTGCTATTTTTGACAAATTTGGAAAGTGTGTGAAAAACAATGCAAAGCCCTATATATACATGTCCTCTTGCTCAGAATCAAGGACCCCGAGCCCAAGCTTTGGACTGAAAACACCCTCACCTCCATTAAAGGATATTCTTGAGGGTTTTAATTTGAAAATCGAGTTTCAAATTCACTTCTATTTGGAAGTTGAAACTCCAAGAGTCTGAGCCATTTGAACTTCCATTTCACTTCCTGTAAGAAATAAGAAGCAAGTCAAGCCAATTGAGTCCAGATCGAGCTTCATCACTGCCTAATATAAAGGAGAATTTTCTCATTTTTCTCTTCTTCGATTCTCCCTTAATTCTCAAATATTTTGATTAATTTTTGGTTAGAGGAAGTCCTACCAATGTAGGAAACAAGATTTAGTTACTTTGAGGTCAAATCGAAGCAACTCAGATCATGCAGCTTAAATTTCAAATCCATGTATCTTTTAACATACTTGGAATTGGAAGAAATTGATGCTAGATTCGAATTTCTTCCAATTCCAAGTATATTGAAAGATACATGGATTTGAATTTTGAGGATCATGAGCCGAGTTGCTTCAATTTGACCTTAAAGCAACTCAATCTTATTGCCTACATTTGTAGGACTTTAGCAAACAAAAAATTAATCAAAATGGATGAGCAATGAGGGAGAATCGAAGAAGAGAAGTTTCTAAAATCTCACCTTCGGAGAGCTTCAAATCAGCTTGATCTTGCTTCCAATTTGGCTTTGCTTGACTCTAGAAGCTTGCAGGAGATGATATTGATGATTAAAAAGCTTGGACTCTTGGAGTTTCAATTCCAAAATAGAATGAGAATTGAAAATCGATTTCTCAATAAATCTTCAAGATTATCCTTTAAATGAGGTTTGGGGAAGAATGGGGTCGAAGCTTGGGCAAGAGGTACCTTTTTCTGGTCACCATGGTCATGTATTTATAACCATGCTCATTGCTTTTCACACACTTCCGAACTTTGGCCAAAAATAAAAATGTGAAGTGCATGCTTGTTTGGCCATGTGATAGGCCCACGAGATGATGTAATTAGGTCCAAAAAATGATCATAAATGAAGCTTAATGTCTAACATGAGGTCATGCATTTGTAATTGAGAAATGATCATATGATTCAACCAAATGGAACCATGAATAGTAACCATATGCAAGTCATTCAAATCTTATCCAAATGAGGTGAACTTGGAATTTTTAGAAAGGTAACATCAATGAGAACAACTTTCATGTTGAAAACTTTTCCATTTGAAGCTTGGATCATGATAAATTTTGAGGTGGAAGTTTGAGAAATCAAACATAATTGAAATTTTTCTAAGTACCAAGTCAAGTATCCACTTCTTCAACCTTGAATAAATTTTTCTATGAGCTTCAAATGGAAAATGCTCCTTCATAAATGTTTTATGATAGAGTTATGCATTTTAGAATTTGAGGAAAATTACTTGTTCAATGGTAATGACCCAAAATGACCTATAATGTTTCCTCTTGGCACATGCCCTTGCAAGTTGAATTTGAAATTTCTCAAAGAATAAAAGTTGGAGAAGACATCTTGAAATTGATCATAAAAATTTGATTGCTTTCATATCATAAAAATTTAGCAAGTTATGGTCCTTGTATGTTGACCTCCTAATTAGGGTTCAGACAAAATGACCTATAATATTTCACCATAAAAAATGATTTTACAAGAACAACTAACTCTTGATGTCAACATGAAAGTTGTTTGGAATGTCATAAGGAGTAACTTTTATCTTGGAATAATTTTCATATGACAAAAATTGTAGGATATAGGGTCTAGGATATTTGGTCAACCACCTTGATCCAACTTGCAAACTTGAAGTTCTCTTGATCTTTGGGACTCATGAAGGATCATATATGTATAAGATAATGTAATATGAAGTATCCCTTGAAATATTTGATCAAATGATGAAGAAACGTGTTGAGGAAGTCACACAAGATACCCATATGAATTAAGGCTTTCAAGGAAAACACGCTTCAAACTCTTGATGATTTCTTGATCCAAATGATAAATGAAGAACATGGGGATCCATATATGAAGTCTATACCCAATTTGAAACATTTCTTGATTGATCTCATAGAGGATCTCAAATCCTAGATGTGAGCTTGATGAGGCATTGGTGGATGTACACACTACCTACAAAAGAAACAAAGTTATATATAGACATATTTTTGTATTTTGGCTAGTAATCAAAGAAAAACAAAGTATGGTACAATCAAATGTGCTTAGTGATCTCTCCCAATGCAAACCCATTGAATAAGGGGTAAGGAGGATACCAAGGTGTGATCCCAAAACCAATGCATGTGATGAGATAGCATGAGGGATTTTAGGGTCAAAATTGGGGTCTTACAACTGCCCCTATTTAAGGACATTCTAATTGAAGATGTGAAGGTTAAAATCTTCGTATCAACTCAGTAGAATGGACTTAAATAACAAAATCTAGAAACAAATTTTGGACCCTAAAATACCTCACAGTGCATATGATATGAATGTTAAAAGTAATCTTTGTGGGGAATATATTGCCACAAAGGAAAAGAATTCGGAGAGACTAAAAGTCCATAGGAGCATGATGTATTCCACAAGGAAAACTCACTAGGGATAAAGAGACTTTGAGGATAAGAGTTATACGTAGGCTAGGCTATGACTTAAAAAATAGCTGGAGACCCAGGGGAAATTTCCATGAAAATAAATCAATGGAAAGACTCGGTTGGGGAACTAGGAAAAATCTGCAGGGGAAATAGGTAGATCATAACAAAGTTGAAAGACTCAATCCAAACAGGTGATGGCGATACCACTAAGGAAATACACACTCAAACTCAATTGGGTAAGAATGAACTTCATCATAGGAGTAAAAGATATATATCATCTATTACCGGTTACTAGGTAGGAAGATAATACACTCTAACATAGGGACATCCATTACTAGTTAGGGTAAACATATCAAGGATGACTTGCTGAGGAGAAAGAGATGTATCCATTACCGGTTACTGGGTAAGGAAAACCTATTGGGGAGAAAAGATCAAATAGGATTTACAACTACCGGTTACACGGAAGAAGAACAAAAAGAGAGTATTCATCACTGGTTAAAGTGAACATATCAAGGATAAACTCAAAGGAAGAATATCTGTCATCGGTTAGGATGAACATATCAAGGATAGACTACCTGGGGAATGAGTAAGAATATCTGTCACCAGTTAGGATTAACATATCAAGGATAAACTGTCTGGGAAAAATAGGAATTATATCTACCAGTTACTGGGTAGAATACCAAAGAGAGAATATTTGTCACTGGTTAGGATGAGCATATCAAGGATATACTCAGCAGGGGGAAGTAGGAATTTTAAGTCAATACCATGTTAAATGGGAGACAACCTTGTAGGGGATGAAATCAAATACTACTCAGAATCAAACACTGCTGGGAAAGAGGGAACTTCTATCATAAGATGAACTTTGTCGGGGAATACAAAAGATAAAACTCTGAATGAGGAATTAAGAAAATTGTTGGGGATGTTGTGACAAAGACCGTCACATTCCTCAATAATCATCAAATGCTTCTCGGAAATTGCGAAATAAACCAATTCCAAGGTAAAGATAATCGGATCTGATTCACACAAAGGAGAAACTGTCGAAGTTATGCAACACAATCAAATGCAAATGGTAACCAAATAAATGTTCCAGATTTCCAGGGTACGGTCATCCAAATCACAAAACATGAGCACCTCAGCTGGGGAACATGGATTTGAAAAGGGGACCGATCACCAACTCAACTGGAGATAAGACCCACCAACTCTACTAGGGATAAGAAATCACTCGGGGAGAAACTAATCGACCAATCTGGGGATAAATGATGAATTGTTGGGGAGGAAAAAGTTACTAAACCAACTTCTTGGGGAAGACCAATAATGATTCACACTTCAAGACTTACTTGTTCTTAGATTGTTGTTGACATTCCAATGTTTGTGCTGAGAAAGAGAATGATGATGAAAAAAGCATCTGATGAATTATCCCATTTGCAGGGAAATCAAAGTTTGGAGAGGGAGTAGGATCATTGTATTCAATGGGTTTGAGTACCAACCTGCATAATGATTTGATATTTTGATTTTAGAGAAGTGGAGTGCAAACAAATATTATGCAAATGGCATATTATTATTTACTTATTTTTTTTGTGATTACCATTTTCAGAAAAAGAAAAAAGTAAAAATAAAACATCATAGATGTGGATAATTAAAATTGTATTTCATTTATGATAATAAAGAAAATGCCCAACAATGTTCACTTCTCCCTTAGGCATATGAGAAGGATTTTTCTTTAAAAAAAATAAAATTATTTAGAACAGCGAATGACAACAGGAACATCAAAAGCAACCCAATTGTTGCAAATCTGGCCATGCGTCACAAAGTTGGTGCAAGCTTCGTCTTCATCACCACTGTCTTCAATAATGGCAGTTGAGTGTTGATCATTCCCATCAATGAACCCTCAACTGCGGAAAATTGGTTGCATAACTTTGGCTTTGGCACTGAATGGCCCTGGTTGAAATCCTAGACCTGCTCTATCCATGTTCTCGACGACTTCCACAACATGGCCCCACCTGTCAATACTACCAGCCTGAATAGCCTCTTGCGCATCTTTCAAAGAAGACATGGGTGCCCCAGTTTTCTTCATTTCATTAGAAATAGATAAGGTTTGGAACAAAGTTCCAACCTCCTCCTCAACATCAACATACGTGAAATATGACAAATGGTTCACCAATAATGCCTTCTCTCCACCAACAATGACAAGCTTGTCATTCTTCACAAATTTTAGCTTCTGGTGTAGAGTAGACATCACAGCTCCAGCTTCATGGATCCATGGCCTTCCCAACAAGCAGTTGTAGGTCGGGTGGATATCTATCACTTGGAAAGTAATTTAGAAAACACTCAGACCTATCTTTACTGGAAGGTCCACTTCTCCAATGGCGGTCTTACGAGAATCGTCAAACGCTTTGACAATTACGCCGCTATACCTCATCGAGGCGCCTTGATAAGAGAGTCTTGATAGAGTTGACTTTGGCAACACATTTAATGATGATCTTGTATCAACCAACACATTGGACAAAGCGTCCTCCTTACAATTCATTGAAATATGCAATCCCAAATTATGATTTCTACCTTCCTCGGGAAGCTCTTCATCACGAAAACTCAAGTTGTTACAAGAAGTGATTTTGGCAACAATATGGTCAAACTGATCCACAATAACATCATGCTCAACATAATCCTGTTCTAACACTTTCTACAATTCTTCTCTGTGCGCTTCAGAATTCATTAGCAATGATAGCACAATGATCTTTGATGGAGTCTGGAGCAGCTGCTCTACAACATTGAATTCACTTTTTTTTATTAACCTTAGCACCTCATCATCATCGTTAGTCTTCAATTTGCTGGACTCACCAGACTTACACATTGGAGTACTAACCGGGTTCACTACAGGAATCTCTACCTTCTTACCCACTTATACTTCTTCCACAATCTTTAGAAACACTAGACTAAACACACGACCACTACGGGTCACCTTCATAATATCTGCAATATTCAACACTGAATCTGCAACTGGTAGAGGAATCTCTTGACCATTTTTAATCATAGTGGCATTGTACTAATATGGCATAGCTTTATCGGACGCATAAGGGAGAAGGCCCGGTAACCGTATGACCAACGGTGATACCGATCTATTGATGTTATTGCTGCTACTACTATCAAATTGAATGACTACCCGCTCAGAGGTCTTGAACACCGGCATAATGACATTCACATCATCTCCCATATCCCTCGACTGTTGAATCTGGATTACATTCTCATCCATCAACTTCTGGATATCTCTCTTGACCATCATACACCCATGAGGGTTCATGCTGCAAATAACACAACCATCATGGTCATGTTCACAGTCACTAATCAAACATAAAGTTTTATGTATCTCCACCAGAGATCTTCGGATACGTCATACATCAAAAACTCTAAAATTCCCTAGACAACCATCCACCATATTGACAAAAGCGTTACTATGAGTAGGAAATGGATTGGCTTTCACATTAGGCGATATGTCCACGAAGGACACCATACCACTCTTCAGGAGCTTTTAAACTTCATATTTCAATGGATACCATTTCATTATATCGTGACCAGGGGCTCCCTGGTGAAAAGCACAATGAAGATCAGGCTTGAACCACCATGGTAGTGGCTCAGGGATTTGCAGAGGGTTTCTTGGCTGAATGAGATTTTTGAGGACGAATGACGAGTACAATTCTGTGTATGTCATAGAAATAGGGCCAAAGGAGACCTTCTTCCTCTCAAAATTTTGTTAGTGATTATTGTTGTTGTTATTGTTTATTCTTTGTTGCAGTTGTTGTTGATGTTGTTGTTGATGTTTTGGAACTGATTGATTGTTGGGATTGTTGGAAAAAATCGGAATTACTAAAGAAACTTGGTGTTGATGTTGATGGGGTTGAGAACTTTTCTGACATGAGGCCTCCTCTCCCTCCCTATTGATACTGAATTAGCTTCTCATTCCTTCCTCTTAGAGAAACTACCACCATACTTCTTGCTAGCTGACGCCTCTTCTTTAGACAAACGTCCTTCATGAACTTCTTCTTCTAGCCT
Organism: Lathyrus oleraceus; assembly: GCF_024323335.1. Lineage (NCBI taxonomy): Eukaryota > Viridiplantae > Streptophyta > Magnoliopsida > Fabales > Fabaceae > Lathyrus > Lathyrus oleraceus. Next base: position 446,760,073 of record NC_066581.1, read on the forward strand.
CATCCCCATATTTATCATTTCGGTAAAATCATTGGGGGCACTTGCAATCATACGTTCATAATAAAACGAGCTCAGTGTTTTAAAAAAAATCTTAGTCATGTCCTTCTCTTCAAGAGGCGGACTTATCTGAGCAACCAATTCTCTCCATCTCTAGGCATATGATTTAAATGTCTCCTTGTCCTTCTGAGACATCGACCTTAACTGATATCTATCAGGCTCCATATCCACGTTGTACGTATACTGCTTGACAAAGGCCTCACCCAAGTCATTGAAAGTACTGATGCTTGCACTATCCAGACCCATGTACCACCTTAAGGCAGCTCCAGTTCAATTGTCTTGGAAATAGTGAATCAACAGTCGATCATTATCAGTTTGAGTAGACATTTTCCTGGCATACATAACAAGATGGCTTAGAGGGCAAGTATTCCCTTTGTAATTTTCAAAGTCTGGGACCTTGAATTTCACCGGGATCTTAACATTAGGGACTAAGTAGAGTTCAATAGCACTCTTCCCAAACAAATATTTCCCTCTCAGAGTTTTCAATTCTTTGCGCAACTCAAACATCCGATCCTTCAGAAGACTTAGAGTGGTAGATACTATCCTCAACATGAGGAAGAGTGTAAACAACAGGAGGTGGCACTGACATGACCGGGCTAGATGCCGATAGAGAAACAAAGGTGGGTGCATACCCTTATGGAACAAAATTTGGTCGCATTCCCCAAGGGAATCCAGCAGGCATAGCGGGAATGGGTTGACTAACAGCAGCAATAGGAACATTTGAAGAAGAATCTTAAAAATAACAGTCCTCTGAGGAGGAGGAGTTGCAGGAGATGGTGACGACTGATTCTGGGCAGTAATGACAGACTCCATTATCACCATAGGTCTGGTTATCTCATCTTTGAGCTCTCTGTTCTCTTTCTCTAAGTACTCCAATCTCTTTGGTTGACTAGCACGAGTATTATAGCGGTGAGTCAGCTTTGAAATTCTGGTATCAGATATGAGATGTCGAAGGTAATGTCACGACACTAATATCTGAACAATACAAACAGGATAAAAGATAAAGAACAGTAATGCACGAGACGCAAGCAATTATTAACCCAGTTCGGTGCAAACTCACCTACGTTTGGGGGCTACCAAGCCAGGAAGGAAATCCACTAAACAGAATCAGTTCAAAGACTCTCAGTAAACAACTTCAAGTTACAGTCTTTTCACCTAATCTCTACCCGTGTGACTTCTACCTAAGAACTCTTAGATATGAGATCCTACTCACTCCCCCTCAATCACAACAGTGATATAAAACAAGAATTACAATGAAAAGAAGACACTATTCAAAGACACATACTTGATCTTGCTTTAAAGCTTCAATCAAGTAAACACACACTCATGCTTTAAAGCTTAGAGTGGACAAATTACAACTCAAAAATCAGTCCAATTCAATCATCTATGGATGAATGAATGGCTTACAATTCACACGACCACATAAGACTAAAACCCTTATTCTCTCTCAATATTTCGTTCGTTATTTCTTATAGAATCGTTTAGCTGGGCTTGGACATCATAAAGCCCTAAAACTATTTTCCATTCATATCTTCTCATGACAGCTGATTATATCTCATTGGAAAATAAGTCAATCTGGTTGTAATTACTGATTGAGAGCGCGTTCAATCATCTCATCAATCATACATAGATTAGCATAAAAATTGCAATCACACAAAATACATAACATTCAGGTTGAATGTTCTATATACAGATGTCATGACATCGAGTCTGACATCTCAGTAAAATCCTGCATATTCACATTTTAAACATCCTGCAGGTACAAGTTTTCTTATGTCAAGACAACACTTGTGAACCTTTGTGAACACTCTAGGTTTTACCAAAATTGCTGCCAACACATAGAACCAACAAACTCCCCCTTTGGAAAATTTTGGCTAAAACATACATCAGACCATTTGTTCACAAGAGTAAAATAAAAAACACATATCAGTAGTTTAGCAGCAGAAGTAATAAACCACACATTTACTAGCTATAATAACAACTAGTAAACACACATTAAACACATTTATGTGCTTCTTCTCCCCCTCAGTCTGTTCAACACAGACACCTCCTTCAACAACACCTGTAACATACATCACCCCCTCTGGCATCACCTTCAACATCACTTGTACTACACAGACATCTCCTTCAACAACACCTGTCATCTGTTTATAGCATAGCTACTTCATATCACACATTTATTGCAGCTCTCCTTTAGCTACTTCTCCCCCCTTTTTAGTCAAAATAGACCAAAGAGACCAATGAGACAAAATAAGTGTCTATTAGTCCAACAGAGAATGTCACATAGAATGTTAAAACATATTGTCAGATGTTACAGAACCACAAATATACACAACTATATAAGCTGAGATAAAAAGAATCCAGAGAAATCACAAAGAACCCAAGAAATTACATAAAGGCATCAAAATAAGACTTCCAAAAAAAACATCAAACATCAAGGCATCCAGAACAGCACATCATCATAATAAGGGAACAACCTTCACCAACACTCAGTCAGAGGAGCTAGCATTTTCATCAACTTCAGACCCAGAACTGCCACTTGATTTATCTTGAGATTAAGACCTCTCACTAGAGGTGTGGGCTTCTGTTTCCTTGGCTTGACCAACATTATCTATATCTCCTTGCTCCAAGCTATTAATCAGAACCTCCAAAGCTTCTTTCCTAGCTTTAGCCACCCTTATCCCAGTCTCCAATTCCTTACAGGTCTCTTTCAGTTCAGCAATCAGACCATCTTGAGAGGCTGGCTTCTTCACAGCAGATGTCATGACAATGTCATTGACATGAATGCCTTCAAATAATTTGTAATGAACTGACAGGGGAGGTTTTCTTCTACTAGGGATATCACTTGTGCTCAGAATTCCAGGTTGCTGGCTTAGGATTATCCCACAAATTATTGAGGGAAAAGTTATGGGCAGCTTCACTACATTTGTAGAAGCATGTTTGACAATTTGTTCAAACATGAATCTACCATAATCAAAATTAAGCTTGGTTCCAATAGCAAATATGAGTCTTCCAAGAGCATTTGAGATTGTAGATATGTGATTTATTGGTACCCAGTTTGTTGACCCTATCTTGTGCAAGATAGCATATTTCACAGTTAGTTTTCCAACAGAGAGATGTTTCTTGCTTGGCCACTCCTTGACCTGTCCAGCAGTTATTTCCCTACAGACCTCATTGTCTGTGGCCTCTAGTTCACCAGCACCTTCTGTTCCTCTTCCTAGGAACTTATTAATCACGGTTGGAGAAAACTTCACACACTTTCCTCTAACAAACACCTTACAAAACTCTTTGTTGTTCTTGTCAGCAATGTCCTCGGGGATGTTCACCACAAATTCTTTAACAAGACCTTCAAAACACTGAGATAACCCACTAACCGTTTTCATTAATCCAGCAGACTTAATCAGGTCCATGACCTCCTTAACCTCCACAACATCCTTTCCCAGTTCTCTTTCCACAGCCACTCTCCTTTGGATTACAAATTTCTACTTTGCTGCACCATCTTCAAGATGGAAGGAAATGTTATCCAAGTGTACAATAGCAACCTTTGCAGGGGATTTTCTAAGAGTTGACTTTTTGACAGGAGAGATGTCAGGGACATCGTCTTCAATATCTTCCTCTGAATCAGAACTTTCTCTTACTTTTCTCTTCTTTACCTCCACTTTACTCCAAGACTTTGAAGGGCCTACAGCAGTAGCCTTCTTACCAATTTTGGCTGTCATCATCTCAGCCACAGACCTACCCTTCCTGGTCTTCATCCTCTTAGAAACACTTGGCTTCAAGTGATGAAGCAAGCTATCATCTTCATCATCTGAGCTCTCATCTTCCAAGTCAATCACCTTCTTAGCAGAGTCATGCTTCTTAGACTGAGAAGCATCTACAGATTTCTTACTAGGCAAGGTTTTCCCTAAAGAGCATAATCCTTCAGCAGCTATATCTTTTTCAGACCTAGATGACTCATCATCTTTCTCATTTTGAGGTCCAACCTCAAGAGAGGGGTCCCTTCTCGATAGAGGAGTAGAAACTCCCTTTACTGAGTGTCCTTCATTAAGGATCCTCGTGACAAGATTTCTAATGACACGATCAGTATGATGCATGTCATCCTTAGAGGTAGGGTTATCAAAACTGTTACCTTGAGTATGTCCTACAGTGGAGGATGGACCAGGAGCGTTGCCTGGGATGTCTGATAGGGGAGTCACTTCCAAAATGTCTTCATTAAGAAAATCCATAGAGGGTGTTCTAGCTTTGTGCGCAGGTTTGGTGTTTTTAGAACTAGAAGGTGAAGGATGTTGTGACATCTTGTTGAGCTTGTGAAAGGATTTCTATTGCCCAAGCAGAGAAGGTCGATGAAGTTTGAGGAAGGTGGAAATGTTTGAGCTAAGGTTACGTGTGAAAATGATATAGATGGAAGGTCCAATACTAGGTAATGATTTACCATAAATGGGGCACTTTCTTTTAAGTGGGCAGACAATATTTTTATTACCTTTTCCACTCCAAATTAATTGCTATAAATTCTCATAGATACAAATCCCTAATTTCCCTCTTAGACATTCAAATTTATTAGCATCCAAAGCCTTTGTAAATATATCAGCTAATTGCATTTCAGTAGTAACATGCTCCAGGGCTATGATTTTCTCTTCCACTAGTTCTCTAATAAAATGATGACGAATATCAATGTGTTTTGTCCTGTTGTGTAGAATAGGATTCTTAGAAATATTTATAGCACTCAGGTTGTCACAGTACAATGTCATGACATCTTGCGTGACATTGTATTCAGTTAGCATCTGTTTCATCCAAACCAGTTGAGAACAACTACTTCCAGCTACTATGTATTCAGCTTCAGCAGTGGACAGGTGTCGCAACGCGAAAAACAACCGGCGGGAAAAAAAACTATTTACAGAGCCGCCACCGACGCTATTCATCCTATGACGGAAAGGAAGCGCAAGACTAACCTAAGAAAGGGAAAAGGAACGGTCTTACGACCAGAGATTGCAAGGTACGAGAGTCGGTTACGCAAGGGGAAGGTATTAGCACCCCTCACGTCCGTCGTACTCGACGGGATCCACGCTCAAAAGAATAGGAAAAGCATAGAATAAGGTTGCTAATAAACTGCTCAAAGAAATTGCACAAACTGGAATAATAAAACAGGTGAAAGAAGATGGAGGAAGTGGACTCGACAGGATGTCGCATCCTGGGCCTACGTAGTTTGTCAAAAACAAACATCAGAGTCAATGTAGTTCGGGGAAATGGGAAACATGCTCGCTAGGACATCGCATCCTATGCCTACATATCTTCTCTATCCAGAGGAAGAATCAGAGCACTCGTAGCTTGGCTAACGCACGTCGAAACAAAACACCAAAAAGAGACGCTGAGACGTCAAAAGAAACACTCAAAAGGAAACAGAATGCCAATACATGGGCTTATATCCGACTCCAAACAAACAACACAAGCAAGGAAACAGAATGCCAATGCATGGACTTACATTCGACTCCAAACAATAACAAACAAAAGGAAACAGAATGCCAATACATGGGCTTATATCCGACTCCAAACAAACAACACAAACAAGGAAACAGAATGCCAATACATGGACTTACATCCAACTCCAAACAATAGCACACGCTAACCAGCGAACACCAAAGAAAAAGGTTATCAGATTGATAAACTAAAAGGGAGTCTGGAACTCGAGCCTAATAGTTGTCACACAAACACAAAGAGACGCTGAGACGTCAAAAGAAACAAAAAGGTTGAAAAAGAAAAAAAGGCGCCCGGAGAGATCTCGCTCGATCTCCTGCCTACGTATCTCATCTGGTATGAGAATTAGGGCGACGTAGTTCCCCTTAACAGGGGTACAACTCTCTCCTAACCAGAGACCAGGGAAACAACAAACTAAAAGGGAGACTAAGACTCGAGCCTAATAGTTGTCATGCAATCCACAATCCCTAAGTTGAGGTCTCTAACAGAACCTAACTCACACAGGAAGCAAGTCAGCTCAAAAACATCAACATCAGTGAACAAGTATCACACACTATATCCACACAAGAGGCCCAAATAATGGGTAGGCAATAGTCAAGAGGGGTCATATCAACCTCGACAAACAAGCCAAATTATAAGGGTAAACAGAAGCTCTTAACCACTAACATTGAGAGTTAGGGTGAGCAGATCAAAATGGTAATGAGGATGGGACCTCATGCTCTTAACCCTGGCCTGGGTGAGCTCAATGTCAAGGAAAGCGTGGGGATCCAGAAAGAGGGACCCTATTCCACTTGACTGACTCTATACAAAGATCTTGGGTACATGTTCTAGAGCATCAACACGTAGTGCGAGCATAAAGAAAGACTCAATGAATAACAGGGGATTGATTGCTAATCCCTTCTATATGTCAATTGCCTCTTCACTTAGGAGGACTTATCAAGTAACATGCCTCACTTGGAGTTTTTTGGCACAAATGTAAACAAACACAAACAGAGCCTCTTAAGGAGGACTTCAGCCAAAATGCCGGCCAAAAAGGTGACAGGACTTCCAGACTACATGGAGTAAGAAGGCTAGACTACCTCAATGGTGTATCAACCACAATCCAAAGCTTAAGCAGAAGCAAAGCTAGCAAGCAACTAATATACCTGTACAAAAGCTTAAACAGTTAATATCTCAATCAGAAAACCAACAGACAAACAGTGGAACTTTCCAATATGTACAACTCAATGAGCAATGCTCAAGCAATCAAGTGAACCTATGAGCATCAATTAGAATCCTACAAAACAATCAAAGGTTAGAATTCATATCATTTGTATCTCACAAAGTGAGACCAAACCAATCATCAAGGCTAATGTCCAAACCTGAAACACAAAGCACAATTAGTTATGTACAAACACACTAGTGCAAAGACTAGGTCCAAAACCAAACCAAATGATCAAAACAGAAGTCAATCTTTTGCACAAAGCAAGTTCAAACATATCACAAGATGTCCTCAAAAGGACCAACATCAATTCACAAGGCAAATGCATCAAATGATCAATGTAAGGCAAAGGCAACAAATGTACACCAAAAAGGACAACCAAATTAGAAAATCCAAATCAAAACAGAAATGCATCCAATGGCTATGAAATATTTTATATGAATTCCACATGTCATGAACAAACAATGTGCAGAAAATCATATCCAGAAGAGTTCAAATGATAGGTGAACAAAAATGCACAAATGCAATACCAAAAATGTGACACAAATTGTCACAACATATCTTCATGGGTCCAAAACAGTGATAGCATATGATAAAAATCCCAAACCAAAGCTCAAAAATCATATCACGTGTGAGGATCAAGCATGCAAAATTTCAGATCAATTGGATCAACACATAGCATTTCACAAAGCATTTATCATGACATATCAAATTGGCAACATGTTCAAACAAAATATTCCAAATTAAAAATCCAGAATCAGACAATTCATGAAATAAATGCTATAAAAAACTAGAGGTCAAAACAAAAATGTGGAAAAAAAAATTGGGATCAATTTGGACATTTTTACTATTTTTTATGAGTTTTTAAAGTTGAAGAAAATAATGTGACATATTATGAAATAATAAAAGAAATTGAAGTTTGAAAATAAATTTGAAAACGCATGAGCCAAGGATCGAACACACGCCAGGTGGGAGAAAACAAATGAGATTCAAAAACGCACAAGCTAGGACTCGAACTCACGCAACCAAGGTCCAAAACACTCATGAAACGCTGCGTTCCATTAAGTTGCGTGGCAGCCACATCACACGGTCAGTGCACACGCAGGCACGGTCAAACGAAGCCAGGCCAATGGAATAGCCAGACAGGCGTGCACGTGGATCCAACATGGACTAAACCCTAACCACACCAGACGGCGCCGCCGGTCGTCTTCTCCGACCAACCAGGCGGCGGCGGCGCCGCCGTGCAAAAATGCAGAATCCGGCAAACTATATACCATTCGAAAGCTCTTTCCACATACATTCCAAATATCACAATCACTAATCCTAATTCTTCCTACATTTTCTGGATCGAAGGCAAACATTTTTGCAACCAAAACTTTAATTCAACATAGCATGCGCAATATTCATCCATTTTCAAATCCAAACATATCAGCAAGCTTAGCAATGGAAGATCTACATGATTATGTACATAAAATTGCAAAAAGAGAGGACGAAAATTTCACCTACTTGAAATGGCAGTGCATTATTCACGCGTATTCAAGCTTCCAAACTCTCCAGATCAACTTCCTGGACCTTGCTTCGAAGCTTTGTGCACAAAGAAACGCTTGAAAACTCCTAGATCTGATTCAATTCCAAGCTTCCATTAACATGTGATGCACTTGAATCTGCTTGAAAACCAGCTCAATTGTCCAATCCAATGGTTGAATTTTGCTTAATAGTGCATGATAATCAAGAATATGCAAAGAAATTGAAGAGTTATGTGAAGAAAAATGAAAATTGAAGAGAGAGAAAATTGGAGGGAAAATGGAAAATTCTAGATCTCAAATTCTGTTATGAGCAAAAACAGTTAGGGTTTGGCTTTTATATGGTGTGTTAATCACAATGCTAATCCACTTAGGCCTTGGTTAATCATGATTAAGGAAATATGAAGCAAAGTGCAAATTTGCAAAAATGTGCTACATGGCCATGCAACACGTGAACAGTACATGCAATGGCTTCAAATTCACTTAAAATCAGCCAATGGTCATGATGTAATGGTTAAATTGCTTGTAGCTTGAGCCAAATTTGAAATATGGGATTTCCCTCCAAAATGCACATGTGTGAACAAATGATCATATGAGCTTCTTCCATGCATGGCAAGGCTTGATTTGAAAAGTATTGGTCATGAGGAGTATTTTGCAAAAAGAATGGACCAATTTGGAGTTTTGGATCAAAAGTTATGCCACTTTGAAATTCCATGTATACTTTGTGATCATTTGCCCATAACTTCCCAACCAATCATTAGATGATCATGAAATAGGCCTTTTTGGAAAGGGGGGAGAAATATCTTCAACTTTCATGTTCACCAAAAATCCATTTGAAGCTTCTTTGATGTTGATAAGTCAAGTTGAATGCGGACCAAAAACTTGCCATTTTTGGAAACTTGAAATTACAGGTCACTTTCCATTTTTGGAAATTTTTGCCATGACTTCAAAATCTTCAAGATAGATGTTTAGAATGACAAATGGACCTCTTTTGAACATTATTGAGGTGTCTCAACTCATTTCCCCACCTCATAGCCCTTAGTTGACTGCATAGTCGACTTTTTGGTCCTCAGATGACCTTGAAATGCCCTGATCAGCTTGAGCCTCTACCACTTGAGGAAATTGCTCAAAAATGAAACCCTAACTCATGTAAGCTTCTCAATATAACCATGTGATCTTCATCCCAAGAAAATACCTCATCTGCTTGAGAAACCCTAGCTGGAAGAATGACATTGATTAGGGTTGACCAAAGGTCAGAACCCTAATCCAAAGGAACTTGGGAATGCACTCTAAAACCCTTGATGATGATAAAACCATGATGATGGTAATGTATCCTTGTAGATAAAATAATGCTCAAGACCTTTGAAGGATCAGGAAACCCTAATTGAAGTGCAAGCCCTTAAATGGTTGATCATCAATTCATAGAGACCCTCAGGCTTGAATCATGTAACTTCCCATCTTCTTTAAAGACTTTGGAGGATGACCTTCTTATTTCACACCTGATATGCAAAATGCAATGCCTAATTCTCTAAGATATGAAATGCAATGTGTTAAACTAGTCTCAAGAAAGGAGGGCAGATTTTGAGGTGTTATAGCTACCCCTATTCAATCCACTGTGAACCTGTCAATATGAACAGCCTCGGCTTTTAGATGATCAGAGTGAAAAGTGGATGAATACCAAGAACAGAAGAACAATTTGCGCTCCGCTGGGAATTATTATCTTTTTTGCTTTTCTTGAACCCCAAAACTTTTTGATTTTTTTTTCTTGATTTTCTTGAACCCCAAAACTTCTTTTGCGCGGATAATCCTTGATCACCGCATTTGAACCCCGACAACTTCATGTCACTCTTGCTGCCAAACAATGAATCCCATTCTCCATTTGAACCCCAGTCGCCGGACGATAACTCGCGATCGTCGTTATGAACCCCATTCTCCAGAAAACACCCTGTGTCTCCTTTTCTCCATTTGAACCCCGTTCTCCATTTTCTTGTGATAATTCCGCTGGCAACGTCGGAAATAACGCCAAACACAACTCTGATGGCGACATACCAGAGGGTACACCTTCACGAAAGGAAGGTAACATGTGCATTTCTTCCTCAGAAGACACCCATAACGACTTCTGTTGGCCTCAACCAAAGTCTAAGGTGACCCATGATCAGAAGACAATCCTGAGGACCTCATCCCGGATACAATCTTCAATTCAAGTTGAACCCCGTTCTACAGAAAATGCCCAGCACTTCCTTTTCTCCATTTGAACCCCGATTTTCGCGTTGATCGCGTAACGTTCTCCGATCTTCATTTCCATCTCCGCCCGACGGAAATTTTCCTCCAATATCGCGCTACTGGGGAACATTATTGATCCAACGTCACGATACTAGACTCCTCAGAGTAACATTTTCACCAACCAGCAAAACCAATTCTCAAACGGTAACCACGGCTTGAGACTAGCTTATGCTTTATATGATCTTCATTTCCATCTCCGCCCGACGGAAATTTTCCTCCAATATCGCGCTACTGGGGAATGTTGTTGATCCAACATCACGATGCTAAACTCCTCAGAGTAACATCTTTATCAACCAACTAAACCAATTCTCAAACGGTAACCACGGCTTGAGACTAGCTTTATGCTTGCAATGCTGATGCATGATTTTTTACAGCGTAATGCTCCATAACCATGGAAATGCTACGCAATGAGTTATGCAATATGATATGCTTTTCTAAATGATGAATGTATAAAAAGTATCCCCCTCAGGGGACGACACGAGCAACTCTGCTGAGGAACTCAATATCTCTCCAATCTCCAACCCTACTTGGGATAACACCGCTGCTGGGGAAAGGACAACCCTTACTAGGGATGACCTCCACTGAACCCGATCCACTTGGGGACTTCGCTGGGGAACAGCTACCAACGCACACCTCCACCGGGGAAACAGCAATCTTCAGACCTGCTGAGGAAATAACAATCTCAACCCTGCTAGGGGAAACAACAACCTTCAGACCTGGCTGCCGAAGAAATACCGATCTCGAACCTGCTGGGGAGAAACAGCAACCTTCAGGGCTGGCTGCCTAAGAAATACCGATCTCGAACCTGCTGGGGAGATACGGCATATCTGACACGGAACACCTATCGAATCGTCGACCACTGGTATTCACCATCTAACCAAAGTGTTAACTTTCCACTTTTTCAGACTTTGAAGAGTCTTCTTGATTAATCCTCAAGGATCGTCGCAATTCTTTTTCCGTCTTTACACCACCCTTCAATTCCTTGTCTCTGATTGGACTCGAAGGAATCTTTCGTCAAAAAGCTTCACATCACAACCTGCAAGTGAGTGAAAATATCTAACAGCACCTACAAAAGAGATCGTTAGATAAAAAACGTGCCCCAGGCGTGTCAAAATTTCAACACCTGGGTCACTCTACCTTCCGAATAAGATTTCAAGTTTTTAATCCTATAAACATGCATTGGAAGGGATCTCCATATCTCAAAATGCAAAGATTCTTATCAAAATAAACTGATGTTTTCGCAATCAAAGCGGTAATGAAAACAAAAACAAAATTATTTGACTGAATATGCATTTTATTGATTGAAAAGGTGGCTCGTAACTGAGCAATACACAGGAAGCAATCCCTGAAAAGAGGTAACTGCGCACAAAAAGGAAAATATATCCTAATGGCAATGTGAAACCGTGACCTCATCGAGTTCCAACCCGGTTACAACCCATATGTCCTCAAGACTATCCGCTTTCTGCCTTATGAACAAGACGCTTTTGACCGATCCCTGTCGGGGATTATCCATGTGTCATATCCAAAGTACAAACGATCAAGCTAGACGCAGTTGTTCGTTTCAATCCCTCTTTTTCCTGGACCTCCCTTTCGGGTTTTCAGTCCACCGGGATACCCTTTTTTGCCCAAGCCGCCCTTGTGGGGTTTTCGACTTGCCGGGTGTACAGTTTTTCTTTTTATCCCTAATTTTTGCCCTAACCTTTTTTCATTTTTTCTGGTTCGCCGGGATGCCCATTTTTGCTTGGACTATTTTATTCTTTCTGTCCAGCGGGTCTCTTATACGAAGTATTTTTCAACTGCATCCGCATTCACAGGGGTTGGAAAATCCTCACCATCCATGGTCGTCAACAATAAGGCTCTGCCAGAGAAAACCTCCTTGACCACTAATGGACCTTCATAATTGGGTGTCCACTTGCCCCGACGATCGATCTGAGGAGGAAGGATCCTTTTCAACACCATATCTTCCACATGATACACACGAGGTCGTACCTTTTGGTCAAAAGCACGCTTCATTCGCTGCTGGTACAACTGCCCATGACAAATGGCTGCCAACCTCTTTTCCTCAATCAAGCTCAACTCTTCATACCGAGTCCTTACCCATTCCGCCTCTTCCAATTTCATGTCCATCAGGACTCTCAATGACGGAATCTGGACCTCAACCGGTAGCACGGCTTCCATCCCATACACAAGCGAGAAAGGCGTTGCCCCAGTAGATGTACGCACCGAGGTTCGATACCCATGCAATGCAAACGGCAACATCTCGTGCCAAACTTTATAGGTCACGACCATTTTCTGCACAATCTTCTTAATATTCTTATTAGCCGCCTCGACCGTCCCATTCATCTTTGGACGATAAGGAGAAGAATTGTGATGCTCGATCTTGAACTCCTGGCACAGTTCTGCCATCATCTTGTTGTTGAGATTAGAACCATTATCAGTAATGATTCTTTCGGGAACCCCATATCTGCAAATGATGTCTCTTTTCAGGAACCTGGCAACAACCTGTTTTGTCACATTAGCATAAGACGCCGCTTCCACCCACTTGGTGAAGTAATCAATAGCCACTAATATGAACCGGTGCCCATTCGAAGCCGTAGGCTCAATCTTTCCGATCATATCAATGCCCCACATAGCAAACGGCCATGGGGACGACATCAAACTCAACGGGTTTGGAGGCCCATGCACCTTATCAGCATAAATCTTTCCGATCACATGCACCTTATGACATTTTCGCACGAAGTTGAAACATTGGGCCTCCATTGTCATCTAGTAATAACCAGCCCTTAACAACTTTTTCACCATCGCATTCCCACTGGCATGGGTACCAAACGACCCCTCGTGCACCTCTTTCATCAATTGGCTTGCTTCTTTGTCATCGACACATCTAAGCAACACCCAATCAAAATTCCGCTTGTACAAAACCCCATCCTTATTCAGATAGAATGCCATGGCCAACCTCCTCAGAGTCTTTCGGTCCTTCTTAGACGTTCCCTCAGGATACTCCTGGGTTTCCAGATAGCGTTTGATGTCATAATACCATGGCTTTTCATCATCAGGCGCTGCTTCAACAGCAAACACATAATTCGGTCTATCCAGTCGTCCCACCTCAACACTAGGTAATTGATTCCACCACTGCACTTTAATCAAAGCGGCCAGTGTAGCCAAAGCATCTACCAAAGGATTTTCTTCTCTCGGCACATGGTGCAATTCCACCTTGGTGAAAAACGTCAACAATCTCCTTGTATAATCCCGATATGGAATTAAATGAGATTGATGCGTATACCACTTCCCGTTAACCTGGTTCACAACCAAAGTTGAATCTCCATAGATAACAAGGTTTTTGATGCGCAAATCAATCGCCTCTTCGATACCCAAGATACAAGCTTCGTATTCAGCCACATTGTTGGTGCATTCAAATGTTAGTCGGGCGGCAAAAGGAATGTGGGATCCCTTCGGCGTAACCAAAACAACACGAACTCCACTACCATTCACGTTAACGGCCCCATCAAACATCAGAATCCATTCGGATTTAGGGTCAGGCCCCTCCTCCGGGATCGGTTCCTCACAATCTTTCGATTTGAGAAACATGATGTCCTCATCAGGGGATTCAAACTTCATCGGTTGATAATCCTCAATGGGTTGTTGGGCAAGGTAATCAGACAATACACTCCCCTTGATTGCTTTCTGAGAAGTGTACTGGATATCATACTCAGTCAAAATCATTTTCCATCTCGCAACCCGTCCGGTCAATGCTGGCTTCTCAAATATATACTTGATCGGATCCATCTTGAAAATCAACAAAGTGGTATGGACCAGCATATACTGTCTCAGTCGGTGAACAGCCCATGCCAAAGCACAACAAGTTTTCTTGAGCAATGAATATCTTGTTTTACAGTCGGTAAACTTTTTGCTAAGGTAGTAAATTGCATGCTCTTTTCGACCAGACTCGTCATGCTGCCCCAGTACACACCCCATAGACCCCTCGAGGACTGTCAAGTACAGAATTAACGGTCGTCCCTCCACAGGAGGCATCAGAATCGGAGGCTCCTGCAAATATTCTTTTATTTTTTCAAATGCCGCTTGGCAATCATTATTCCACCTGATCGTTTGATCTTTTCTCAACAACTTAAATATGGGTTCACACGTGGCCGTTAGATGAGATATGAACCGTGAAATGTAGTTCAATCTACCTAAGAAACCACGAACCTCCTTCTCTATTCTCGGTTCAGGCATTTCTTGTATCGCTTTTACTTTAGCAGGATCAACCTCGATTCCTCTTTCGCTTACAATAAACCCCAGCAACTTACCAAACCGCACTCCGAAAGTGCACTTACTCGGATTCAACCTCAGTCTGAATTGTCTCAATCGGTCAAACAACTTGGCCAGATCCACCAGATGCCCCTCTTCTGTTTGGGACTTTGCTATCATGTCATCAACATAGCATTCAATCTCATGATGAATCATATCATAAAACAAAGTCAGCATCGCTCTTTGATACGTGGCACCGACGTTCTTGAGACCGAATGGCATCACCTTATAACAAAAAGTGCCCCATGGTGTGATGAACGTTATTTTCTCCATATCATCTGGCGACATTTTAATTTGATTATAGCCAGAAAAGCCATCCATGAAGGAAAACACCGAGAATTGAGTTGTATTATCTACCAACACATCAATGTGAGGTAATGGGAAATCGTCTTTCGGACTAGCTCTATTCAAATCCCGGTAGTCCACACACATCCTTACCTTTCCATCCTTCTTCGGCACCGGCACAATGTTCGCGACCCAAGGCGGATAGTTAGTGACAGCGAGGAAACCAGCATCCAACTGCTTTTGTACTTCCTCTTTAATTTTCATGGCCATCTCGGGTCGAGTTCTGCGCAACTTCTGCTTCACTGGAGGACAGTCTTCTCTCAATGGCAACCTGTGCAAAACAATATCGGTATCCAACCCTGGCATATCTTGATAAGACTAGGCGAAGATATCAACATACTCTTTCAACAAGGCCACCATTCTGCTCTTGACATTCACCTCCAAAGCAGCCCCAACCTTTACTTCCTTTCTGACCTCCTCGGTACCCAAATTGACAATCTCGACTTGCTCTTCGTGCGGTTGAATCACCTTCTCCTCTTGTTTCATCAACCTGGCTAATTCCTCCGGTAGTTCACAATCTTGTTCGCCTTCTTCTTCGGCATGATAGATCGGATTGTCGAAGTCATATGAGGATGTAACAGGATTGTTATCAATGAGATCCGGAGAATGATCGCATCTGCATGAATGTTGATTCATGCATTGCTTTAGAGCCGGAACGCGACAAATAAAGAAGGAAAATGAAAACAAACATTGCCATTTTTATTATATTTTTTTAAACTGCAAAAATAAATGAAAAACAGGGAACACCGCTTTTAGTGAAAAAACATCCTTTTATTGATGATGCAAATATTGCAAAATGAAACACATTAGGTGGCCCTTACAATGAACCATTACGTTTCAGGCAAAACGTATGGCTTTCATGCAAACAGAATTGAAAAACAGAAATACTACTCTTCACGTAGAGTGACAGTGATGATCTTTTCGGCCTTCCAGTTCTGGACCTCCATCCCTGGTACGCACGGTTTTATCCACGAATCGAGCTCGCAGTCACTGTCGATCTCTTCACCCACCGCACAGACGTGATCTAAATCTAGCATTCCAGCACTGGTGAACGTGAATGGCTGACGACGTCCTTTATTCTGTCCAGACGAGCCTCGGCCCGGCTGATAACCAACCCCAAACCCGTCTTCTTTCGCCGCAATGTCAATCATCCATCCCCAACCTGGGGCCTCTCCATTTTTCACCACTTCCGCGGCTTGTTTGTAAGAAGAAATGGACGGCTTTTTCTCTTCCTTGGCAAAAATGGAATTCTCCACCTTGACGGTTTCGAACGCCTGGCTTGGTGTTTCAAATATTTCACCGTCCATTTCTACATACTTGAACGATGACAAGTGGCTGACAAAAATATCTTCCTCCCCGCAAACTGTTACGACCTGCCCGTCCCAGATATACTTTAACTTCTGGTGCAAAGTCAAAGTCACTGCCCCTGCAGCGTGTATCCATGGTCGACCCAACAAGCAACTGTATGTCGGTTGAATATCCATGACATAAAACACAGACTTAAACACCTCGGGCCCGATCTTCACAGGGAGCTCCACTTCCCCAAACACAGCCCTCTTAGAGCCATCAAATGCTCTGACCACCAAATCAGTGGGCCTCAACACCACTCCTTCACAATCCAACTTTGCCAGGGCCTTCTTAGGCAACACATTGAGTGACGAGCCGGTATCCACCAAAACGTGCGAGAGCACTGCTCCTTACACTCCATTGAGATGTGTAATGCCTTATTATGATTATGCCCATCCACAGTAAGATCAAGATTAGTGAAACCCAACCCATGGTTGGCATTGGCATTAGACACCACTGTCTCCAGCTGATTGATCATTATCTCCTGCGGGACATAGGCCCTCTTCAGGATTTTCAACAAAGCCTTTATATGCCCTTCTGAGCTCAGCAGCAATGATAGGATCGAAATCTTGGACGGAGTTTGCTGCAGATGGTCAACAAGCTTATACTCAGACTTCTTGATGATCCTCAGAAACTCCTCAGCTTCATCATCAAGTTCTTTTTCCGACCCAACAAGTGTCGGTGCCGCTATAGAAGTACCCTCACTCACCACCTGCTTACCTCTTGCCTTGGCTAAAGCCTCGGCCTTATCTTTCTTTTCTTTTTCTGCCTCCCCACTCCTTAATGTGTCCGGCGCAAACAACCTTCCGCTGCGAGTGAAACCACTAGGTCCGGCATTATCCACCTTTGAAACAGTGGTATCACCCGCAGCCTGATCCTCCTGCTTCTCTCCATTGCAATACACCTCCCCACCATAATCCCACGACACAACATCATCATTTTCATATGGAATAGGCCCCGGTACCGTGATGGTAACTGGAGCTGCATCTGCCGGCGCTGACAAGTTGATAGGATCAAAATAAATGGTTATGGTTGAAACATCCTCCTTCTCCAAATCAACCTTCTCAAACTAGAGACTTCCCTCATCCATCATTCTCTGGACAGCCTCCCTCAATAATACACACCCATTGGTAGCGACCGTGCAAGCGGCATAACAATCATCACAACCCGAAAAAACTCCATTCTTCAACAACTGTCTCTTGACCGTAGACATTGGAGTCCTCAACTGATCTACATTCATCACCCCATTTTTCCTCTCACCCTCCAAAATTGCATTCACCCCCATCTGACCATGCGCCGACATGGGATTAGCATTAACATTCGGTGATGGTGCAAAATTGATGGCCTTGGAGTCTACCAGATCCTGAACAACATGTTTGAAAGCTTTACAATTCTCAACATTATATCCAGGGGCACCAGAATGGAATTCGCACTTGGCGTTCTCATCATAGTTGGCAGGCCTCTGGTCTGGTCTCAACGGAGCCAATGTTCTCAGCTGAACCAACCCCATATCTTTTAACTTTTTCAACAAAAATGAATACGTCACGGGTGGCCTATCAAACGGACGATCAGTCATCCTCCCTCTCACTTGATACCCGGCCCTTTGTGTTCTCTGCTGAAACGGTTGTCGTTCTTGTGGCTGTTGCTGTTGTGCAGGTTGATTATCAGCAGGAATTGTTACTACAGCAGTATGCTGGTAGTAACGATCCCTACCATGTCCTCTCTGGGCATACACAGCACTCGTGTCACCCTGCTTCTTACGCTGACCGTTCCCAAATGGCTTCTTCGACCCAGACGTCGAAGCATTTCCCTGTATCTTCCCCATTTTCAGCCAGCTTTCTATTCTCTCACCAGCCACTACGATGTCTGCAAAACCAGTGACGGGACAACCCACCATCATTTCCGCAAAAGTCCCCTGAAGGGTACCCATGAACAGATCAGACATCTCCCGATCTACCAACGGAGGTTGAACTCTGGCAGCCAACTCTCTCCACCTCTGTGCATATTCTTTAAACCCCTCATTTGGCTTCTGAGACATACCCTGTAACTGGGTACGGCTAGGAGCCATGTCAGCATTCAATTGGTACTGTTTAAAGAAAGCATCTCCCAAATCATGCCAGCTCTTAATATCTGATGATCTAAACTTGGTATACCACTCAAGAGACCCACCAGATAAGCTATCCTGGAAAAAGTACATCCAGAGCTTCTGATCCATGGTATAGGCAGATATTTTCCGGACAAAGGCCTGAAGATGAGTTTCCGGGCAAGAACTCCCATTGTATTTATCAAACGTGGGCACTTTAAACTTCTGAGGGATCACAATCCCCTCAACTAACCCCATGTTTGTCATGTTGATAGCCCCAGGAGTAGCATGGCTTTCCAGAGCCTTGATCTTCTCTGCTAGTACCTGAATTTCTTTGTTTGGCGATTGAACACCGTATTGACCAAACTGCTCGTTCAGCACGGAGAACTGATCTTCTTCTTTATCCTCCATAGCCCCAAAGAAAGGAGGAAACTGATTATCCTTCACAAGACCTGGCCCACCGCTCGCAGCGAAACCAAAACCTCCACAATTGTTGATCACTACACTAGATGTAGTTTCCTTCCTTCTGGGATCGCCACCATCCCTAGACCCACCAAGACCATTGTTGGAAACACCCTCTTGATTATTGCCACTATTGGCAGCCGACGCCCGCTCAAGCGTCTCCACCTTCTCAACAAGTGCTTTCTGCCCCAAGGCGAACCCTTGCGTGACGTTGATCAACTCTCCCATCTTTTCTTTTCGCTCGAGAATGTCAGCGTTGGGTGGATCCATCAGTTTGGATTTGTTGCGCCTGGTAGAGTATCTATGTGGACGAGCTACGTGCAAAGGAATGATTCTACGTGCGCGAGCAATGATTCATGAAACAATCAAACACGTTAGAAATCGACACCTGCAAAATAGAAGACAAGTTATTATGATTCATGCATGAATGTAATGTCTATCCATATGAGGAACACTCTGTCTTTTGATCCTGGTTTCATCGAGACGGATAATAATTTGACAATAACATTCTGACATCAATCATTTGGTTTCACCAACAGATCAGAGAGTTATGACTTAGCAAAGATATCACCCGACCATGTGTGTGTTATGTGAGTGCGTACAGAAAAGCAAATAAAGCTTGAAGATCAATCGTTGAATGATAATAACCACTGTATATCAAAAGTGCACAACACGTGCAAGAGTCGTACATCATGTCTGATACAAATCAAATTTACAATTCTCCAGAATCAAAAAGAAATACAAGCAAGTGAATTCTGTCAACATGCCTGACGGTAATCCAACACATGATAATAACTGCAACAAAAGTCTAAACTGAAGAAGGTCCCATAGAAGGCTCTGCATCATCAACCATCCTGGTAAACTTCACGGCGAACCTGAGCTCAGTGTTCTCCTCCTGAAGTCTTCCCACCTCTTTTTGATGAATCTTCATCTGTTGGAAATAATGGTCCCTCTCACCAAGATAATGATCTCTCTCAGCCATAATCTTCGCGTTCTCTTCTTCCTTAACTTTCAGCTTCGCTTCCCACTCTACAGTAAGGGCTTTGGCTCTAGCTTCCCTCTGAGTCTTCACAAGGACTTGTCTCCTCTTCTCATCTTCAATGACTTTCAACGCTCTCGCCAACTTCTCCTTGGTGCGGTCGTGCTCCTTCATGGATGACTCTAAAGCTTGGTTGATCTTACAGTAATAGGCGGTATCTATCTCAAAGCGCTTCACCTCCAGAGCATGTCTCTTAGCCTGGTCTTCTGCTTTCCCCTTGACTTCCCGATTAGCCATTTGAATTCTAGCAACACTCATTTCCAACTCAGTCTTCTCTGCTTGCAGTTGATCTTTTTCCCTCTTCATCTCAAGGAACTCTTCCATACTGACAGAAGAACGTGGCTCCTCAATCAACGGATACCAAGGATCACCCACAGGAAACGATAGATGCGTGAGCTCAACCCTCTTTCTGAGCCAATCATCAAACAGGGGGAAAGACCTGTTATTAGCTCTACCAAAAGGGATCTTGCCTTTCCTTTGAATGTTACGCCACGCCTCAGACACTAGCTCCAACGACGACTGATTACCCTCAACCGGGAAGTAACAAGACTCCTGAATCTCACACTCGAGAGGAGGAACCTCCATAGCAAACCCCATTTGCCTCTTAAGAAGCGTCGGGTTGTAATTAATACAACCTTGAACTCCCATAAGAGGTACATTGGGAAAGTTCCCGCAACTGTAAATAAAGTCTCGTCCAGCCTCATCAATGTGAGTCCAAGCTATGTCCTTGGCTCTCAAACCCATCAGCTTGGTTGCCCAATTAACCGTATGGTCAAGAAGAACAAAGGCACCCCTGGAAGGCAAATATCTCATGAACCATTTATATAACAGTTGAGCACAACATCTAACCAATCCCCCACGTCGCTTCTCGTTCCGATTATGGACCGAGTAATAGACATCCCCAACCAAGGTAGGAACAGGATTCCTCTGAGCAAACACCCGGATGGCATTAATATCCACAAAATTCTCCTGATTAGGGAACAAGATGATTCCATAAATTCTTACAGCAAGCAGAGCACAGACAGTCTTCCAATCACCCAAAACAACATGCTCCTTGGCTTTAGCCTCCAAGAAACTCAGATGAAAACCGGGCAACTTTCCCTTCTCCTTCAAACCTCCCTTAGTCACTTCGGGGCTCAAATAAAGAGCACGAGATATCTCGCCAACATCAGGTTCTTCCTTAGTGACATAGAAAGGAATCTGGTTTCTGATCTGAATACCCAGGATACCAGCATAATCCTCCATCACAGGTCCTAACAAGTAATCTGGGAAGACAAAGCATCTCAAACCAGGATCATAAAACTAGAGAAAAGTACGGATGGCGCTCCTATCCTCATCTGTGAGCCTGAAAACCATCTTCAGAATACCACCATAAGCCTCACGGAACATCCCCACATGGTCAGGCGTAATCAATGCTATCATATCTTTCAACACGCGGATCTCTGGATCGAAGAAACTGTATACAACATCAGCTTTCAAGTCAGTCCTCATATCTGGAACAAGGATGCCTCTCAACCAGGATCTCAATCGAGAATGTACCCTGCATATGGATAAACATGAGTTAGATGCGGATAAATGCAAAATGGGAATGATGCAGATGCATGAATGTAATGCATAGTGCCATCCTCCAAGTCATCTGAACATCAACTATACTGGAGTCCGGCCTCTAAACTGATCACAACCATCTGAGGGACTAAGTAACCATAAATCCAACTCGGGGGTTCCGAAATAAATGGAACAGAGGATACCTCACCATCATCACAGGTAAATCACTGACCAAATAGCAACAAGATCCTCTGGATAAGCAACCCCAAATTCAACCCGGGGATCCGAAATAAACGGAACCCGCTGATAAATACCACGGACAGAACTCCGGCGTCTCAGAAATAAATATCCATAAATCCGACTTATAAATAGGACTCAGATCGCAAACCGAACCAAAGTCACCATCAAAGAGTCACCAACAAAACCTGTATCTGTAAGAATTAAAACCCTCCCTTCACAGGTGAATTCTAATAAGGTCATCCTAAGGCGGATAATGGTCTCGACAATCGGACAAGATACTCAACGGGTTTGCCCTTTCGGGTGTGCCGTTGCAGCTCTCATAAGATCATCTAAACCAAAGATCCGGGAAAGAACGGCCACCGAAGTCAACAGCTCAAAAGAGATAAACCCAACCATAGTGGAAACTCCACAAGGAAGAGCTTCTCTCAGAAGAACCTCGTTCGGCTGTGGTATGTCACGTCGCAACATCATGTTAATCCAACATGTAAGGAGACATGAGACCACGCTAATCCTAGGTGTATACTCGGGCCTGGGTTTTAGCCCCACTCAGAACACCCACCCCAAATCAAAGGAACCAAACCTGTCTAGAATCCAGCACAGTGATAATATGATGCATGCAAACATATATGCAAATATATACAATCACAGTATAATAATCATAAATGCAATAAATAAGCAGTAAAAGCAACCCAAACTACCCTAGAGAGCGCTAGGATTGACTCGCTTAGGGAAGATGGACCAGCAAGAGGTCAACTTCATTTCCCCAGCAGAGTCGCCAGCTATCGCAACGCAAAAAACAACCGGCGGAAAAAAAATGTTTACAGAGCCGGCACCGACGCTATTCATCCTATGACGGAAAGGAAGCGCAGGACTAACCTAAGAAAGGGAAAAGGAACGGTCTTACGACCAGAGATTGCAAGGTACGGGAGTCGGTTACCCAAGGGGAAGGTATTAGCACCCCTCACGTCCGTCGTACTCGACGGGATCCACGCTCAAAAGAATAGGAAAAGAATAGAATAAGGTTGCTAATAAACTGCTCAAAGAAATTGCACAAACTGGAATAATAAAATAGGTGAAAGAAGATGGAGGAAGTGGACTCAGCAGGATGTCGCATCCTGGGCCTACGTAGTTTGTCAGAAACAAACATCAGAGTCAACGTAGTTCGGGGAAATGGGAAACATGCTCGCTAGGACATCGCATCTTATGCCTACGTATCTTCTCTATCCAGAGGAAGAATGAGAGGACTCGTAGCTCGGCTAACGCACGCCGAAACAAAACACCAAAAAGAGACGCTGAGACGTCAAAAGAAACACTCAAAAGGAAACAGAATGTCAATACATGGGCTTATATCCGACTCCAAACAAACAACACAAACAAGGAAACAGAAGGCCAATACATGGACTTACATCCAACTTCAAACAATAGCACACGCTAACCAGCGAACACCAAAGAAAAAGGTTATCAGATTGACAAACTAAAAGGGAGTCTGGAACTCGAGCCTAATAGTTGTCACACAAATACAAAGAGACGTTGAGACGTCAAAATAAACAAAAAGGTTGAAAAAGAAAAAAAGGCGCCCGGAGAGATCTCGCTCGATCTCCTGCCTACGTATCTCATCTGGTATGAGAATCAGGGCGACGTAGTTCCCCTTAACAGGGGTACAACTCTCTCCTAACCAGAGACCAGGGAAACAACAAACTAAAAGGGAGACTAAGACTCGAGCATAATAGTTGTCATACAATCCACAATCCCTAAGTTGAGGTCTCTAACAGAACCTAACTCACACAGGAAGCAAGTCAGCTCAAAAACATCAACACCAGTGAACAAGTATCACACACTATATCCATACAAGAAGCCCAAACAATGGGTACGCATTAGTCAAGAGGGGTCATATCAACCTCGACAAACAAGCCAAATTGTAAGGGTAAACAGAAGCTCTTAACCACTAACATTGAGAGTTAGGGTGAGCAGATCAAAATGGTAATGAGGATGGGACCTCATGCTCTTAACCCTGGCCTAGGTGAGCTCAATGTCAAGGAAAGCATGGGGATCCAGAAAGAGGGACCCTATTCCACTTGACTGACTCTATACAAAGATCCACTCACTGAATAACAGGGGATTGATTGCTAATCCCTTCTATCTGTCAATTGCCTCTTCACTTAGGAGGACTTATCAAGTAACATGCCTCACTTGGAGGTCTTTGACACAAATGTAAACAAACACAAACAGAGCCTCTTAAGGAGGACTTCAGCAAAAATGCCTGCCAAAAAGGTGACAGGACTTCCAGACTACATGGAGTAAGAATGCTAGACTACCTCAATGGTGTATCAACCACAATCCAAAGCTTAAGCAGAAGCAAAGCTAGCAAGCAACTAATATACCTGTACAAAAGCTTAAATAGTTAATATCTCAATCAGAAAACCAACAGACAAATAATGGAACTTTCCATTATGTACAACTCAATGAGCAATGCTCAAGCAATCAAGTGAACCTATGAGCATCAATTAGAATCCTAGAAAACAATCAAATGTTAGAATTCATATCATTTGTATCTCACAAAGTGAGATCAAACCAATCATCAAGGCTAATGTCCAAACCTGAAACACAAAGCACAATTAGTTATGTACAAACACACTAGTGCAAAGACTAGGTCCAAAACCAAACCAAATGATCAAAACAGAAGTCAATATTTTGCACAAAGCAAGTTCAAACATATCACAAGATGTCCTCAAAAGGACCAGCATCAATTCACAAGGCAAATGCATCAAATGATCAATGTAAGGCAAAGGCAACAAATGTACACCAAAATGGACAATCAAATTAGAAAATCCAAATCAAAACAGAAATGCATCCAATGGCTATGAAATTTTTTATATGAATTCCACATGTCATGAACAAACAATGTGCAGAAAATCATATCCATAAGAGTTCAAATGATAGGTGAACAAAAATGCACAAATGCAATACCAAAAATGTGACACAAATTGTCACAGCATATCTTCATGTGTCCAAAATAGTGATAGCATATGATAAAAATACCAAACCAAAGCTCAAAAATCATATCACATATGAGGATCAAGCATGCAAAATTTCAGATCAATTGGATCAACACATAGCATTTCACAAAGCATTTATTATGACATATCAAATTGGCACCATGTTCAAATAAAAAATTCCAAATTAAAAATCCAGAATCAAACAATTCATGAAATAAATGCTATAAAAACTAGAGATAAAAACAAAAATGTGGAAAAATAAATTGGGATCAATTTGGACCTTTTTACTATTTTTTATGATTTTTTAAAGTTGAAGAAAATAATGTGACATATTATGAAATAATAAAAGAAAATGAAGTTTGAAAATAAATTAGAAAACGCATGAGCCAAGGATCGAACACACGCCAGGCGGGAGAAAACAAATGAGATTCAAAAATGCACAAGCCAGGACTCGAACACACGCAACCAAGGTCCAACACACTCAAGAAACGCTGCATTCCATTAAGTTGTGTGGCAGCCACATCACACGGTCAGTGCACACGCAGGCACGGTCAAACAAAGCCAGGCCAATGGAATAGCCAAACAGGCACGCACGTGGATCCGACGTGGACTAAACCCTAACCACACCAGACGGCGGCGCCAGTCGTCTTCTCCGACCAACCAGGCGGCGGCGGCGCCATGCAAAAATGCAGAATCCGACAAACTATATACCGTTCGAAAGCTCTTTCCACATACATTCCAAATATCACAATCACTAATCCTAATTCTTCCTACATTTTCTGGATCGAAGGCAAACATTTTTGCAACCAAAACTTTAATTCAACATAGCATGCGCAATATTCATCCATTTTCAAATCCAAACATATCAGTAAGCTCAGCAATGGAAGATCTTCATGATTATGTACATAAAATTGCAAAAAGAGAGGACGAAAATTTTACCTACTTGAAATGGCAATGCACTATTCACGCGTATTCAAGCTTCCAAACTCTCCAGATCAACTTCCTGAACCTTGTTTCGAAGCTTTGTGCACAAAGAAACGCTTGAAAACTCCTAGATCTGATTCAATTCCAAGCTTCCATTAACATGTGATGCAGTTGAATCTGCTTGAAAACCAGCTCAATTGTCCAATCCAATGGTTGAATCTTGCTTAATAGTGCATGATGATCAAGAATATGCAAAGAAATTGAAGAGTTATGTGAAGAAAAATGAAAATTGAAGAGAGAGAAAATTGGAGGGAAAATGGAAAATTCTAGATCTCAAATTCTGTTATGAGCAAAAACAGTTAGGGTTTGGCTTTTATATGGTGTGTTAATCACAATGCTAATCCACTTAGGCCTTGGTTAATTATGATTAAGGAAATATGAAGCAAAGTGCAAATTTGCAAAAATGTGCTACATGGCCATGCAACATGTGAACAGTACATGCAATGGCTTCAAATTCACTTAAAATCAGCCAATGGTCATGATGGAATGGTTAAATTGCTTGTAGCTTGAGCCAAATTATAAATATGGGATTTCCCTCCAAAATGCACATGTGTGAACAAATGATCATATGAGCTTCTTCCATGCATGGCAAGACTTGATTTGAAAAGTATTGGTCATGAGGAGTATTTTGCAAAAAGAATGGACCAATTTGGAGTTTTGGATCAAAAGTTATGCCACTTTGAAATTCCATGTATACTTTGTGATCATTTGACTATAACTTCCCAACCAATCATCAGATGATCATGAAATAGGACTTTTTGAAAAGGGGAGAGAAAGATCTTCAACTTTCATGTTCATCAAAAATCCATTTGAAGCTTTTTTTATGTTAATAAGTCAAGTTGAATGTGGACCAAAAACTTGCCATTTTTGGAAACTTGAAATTACAAGTCACTTTCCATTTTTGGATATTTTTGCCATGACTTCAAAATCTTCAAGATAGATGTTTAGAATGACAAATGGGCCTCTTTTGAACATTATTGAGGTGTATCAACTCATTTCCCCACCTCATAGCCCTTAGTTGACTGCACAGTTGACTTTTTGGTCCTCAGATGACCTTGAAATGCCCTGATCAGCTTGAGCCTCTACCACTTGAGGAAATTGCTCAAAAATGAAACCCTAACTCATGTAAGCTTATCAATATAACCATGTCATCTTCATCCCAAGAAAATACCTCATCTCCTTGAGAAACCCTAGCTGGAAGAATGACATTGATTAGGGTTGACCAGAGGTCAGAACCCTAATCCAAAGGAACTTGGGAATGCACTCTAAAACCCTTGATGATGATAAAACCATGATGATGGTAATGTATCCTTGAAGACAAGATAATGCTCAAGACCTTTAAAGGATCAGGAAACCCTAATTGAAGTGCAAACCCTCAGATGGTTGATCATCAATTCATAGAGACCCTCAGGCTTGAATCATGTAACTTCCCATCTTCTGAAAAGACTTTGGAGGATGACCTTCTTATTTCACACCTGATATGCAAAATGCAATTCCTAATGCTCTAAGATATGAAATGCAATGTGTTAAACTAGTCTCAAGAAAGGAGGGTAAATTTTGAGGTGTTACAACAGGGACACACAATTTTGTTTCTTACTAAGCCATGATATCAAGTTGTTCCCCAAGAAGAAACATCCTCCTGATGTGCTTTTCCTATCATCAGCACTTCCAGCCCAGCCAGAATCACAGTATCCAGTCAGCATAGATCCAGATCCGTGAGTATACTACATCCCATAGTCACTGGTGCCATTGACATATTTCAGTATCCTTTTAACTTGATTTATGTTACTGATTTTTGGTTCAGCTTGATACCTAGCACAAACACCTACAACAAAATCAATGTCAGGTCTGCTTACTGTGAGATATAGTAGACTTCCTATCATGCTTCTGTAGAGACGTTGATCTACACTAACACCATTTTCATCTTTAGAGACTTTCAGATGTGTAGGAGCATGTGTCCTTTTATGACTTGCATTCTCCATGCCAAACTTCTTAACAATATTTTTGGCATATTTGCTTTGAGATAGAAAGATAAAATCTTCCATCTGCTTGACTTGTAGCCCAAGAAAATAGGTCAGCTCTCCAACAAGGCTGATTTCAAATTCAGACTGCATTTGTTTAACAAAATGTTCGACCATCTGAACTGACATCCCACCAAACACAATATCATCCACATATATTTGAGCCACCATGAGTTTTCCTCCTTCATTCTTAACAAATAGGGTCTTGTCAATACCTCCCTTCCTGTATCCATTGTTAGTGAGGAACACTGTGAGTCTATCATACCAAGCCCTAGGAGCTTATTTCAAACCATAAAGGGCTTTCCTCAACTTGTACACATGCTTTGGAAGATTTGGATCTATGAATCCTTTAGGTTGTTCAACATATACTTCCTCATTTAAGTAGCCATTCAAGAAGGCACTTTTTACATCCATTTGGAACAGTTTAAACTTCAGAATACATGCCACTCCAAGCAATAGTCTAATGGACTCAAGGCGAGCTACAGGGGAAAATGTTTCATCAAATTCAACTCCTTCAACTTGAGTGTATCCTTGTTCTACTAATCTTTCTTTATTTTTAGTAACCACCCCTTGTTCATCAGATTTATTCTTATACACCCACTTTGTTCCTATGACATTTATTCCTTCAGGTGTTGGAACCAGTTCCCATACTTCATTTCTCTTGAATTGGCCTAACTCTTCCTGCATGGCATTGATCCAGAACTCATCAGTCAAGGCTTCCTTGACATTCCTAGACTCAATCTTGGACACAAAACAGCCATGTGAGATCACTTCCTTTAATCTAGTTGTGACCCCTTTATTTGGGTCTCCTATAATGAGATCTTTAGGATGATCCTTCTGAATTCTGATGGAGGGTCCCTTATTAATTTTGTCAGCTTCAGGTTCAGTTTGAGTGAGTTCACTCTCATTACTTTTGTCTGGGAAATTAGCTGGGGGATCATTTAGGGATGTCTCAACATCGTCTGTGACATCAGTCTGCTGATCATCAACCACAACATTGATAGATTCCATCATTACTTTAGTTCTGGAATTAAAGACTCTAAATTCTCTGCTGTTTGTTGAGTAGCCCAAAAATATTCCTTCATCACTCTTGGGATCCATCTTCCTTCTTTGTGTTGGTTTAAGCCCTAGAGGCCAATACTTTTGGTACTTGCATCGAATTATTTATTAATTAATAAAAGGCTTTTTCTTTATTATGTTTGATTAATAAAGTCCCTAGAATAGCTAGTCCGTTTAATGTATCAAGTATGACTTAATCATGAGATCACATTAAACATAAGGACACTATTCTTAAAGTATCCATAGTCGAGCTTTATTGTGAAGTGGGATAACATTAAAGCATTAAGACTATTATGTTTGTAGACTGATGATCACATCTCATGGATCATGGATAAGGAGTTATCAAGTCTTAAACATAGGTATGAATATTAAGAGTAATATTTATACCGGATTGACCCGCTATGAGAATACTATATAGAAAGTTATGCAAAGTGTCATAAGTTATTCTCATGGTGATAATGGTGTATGCCACTCTTCGACCTGAAACCAGTATGGACCCTAGATGTAGAGTCGAGTGCTTTGTTGTTAATCCAACGTTGTCCGTAGCTGGATAACCATAAAGACAGTTGATGGGTACTCCACAAAGCATGCTGAGGGACATGAGTGTCCTAGATGGAATTTGCCCATCCTGCGTAACAGGATAAATGTCTATGGGCCCAATATTGAACTGGATAAGGATGACATGATCTATACCTTATGTTCAATATAGACATAAGGGCAAAGGGGTAATATACACATAATTATTATCACAGGAGGTTTTGTCAGATCATATGACATTTTCGTGTCTTGGGTAGCAGTGATGTGTTGCTAGATATCGCTCACTATTTATTATGTTAAATGCGTGATTTAATATAATTGCCAACGTCGCGAAAACCTACAGGGTCACACACAAAGGACGGATTGATGAGAAATAGAGTAACTAAGGAACACCGTAAGGTACGGTGCACTTAAGTGGAAGACGAAATATGGTAAGGTACCATATACTTAAGTGATTTTGGCATATTATGAGATATGGGCCAAAATACACTTAAGTGAGCTTTTTAGCTTGAAGCCCACACAAGTGGTTCTATAAATAGAACCCTTGGGTAGAAGCATTGTCACTAAGACTAACACTCAAGTGAAGACTTGGAATTTCATTTCCCTCTCTCTCTCACTCAAAACCTTCATTCGTACCAGCTAGCACTGAGATTGAAGGAATCTGTTTGTGTGGGATGAGTAGAGATGTTGTCATCGTTCAACGTTCATGATCGCCACAAGAGGTAACGATTCTATCACTGATCATGACCATTCGTAAGGATCACTAAATGGAGAAATTTTTAAATTCCGCTGCGCCTTGGATGGCAATTCTCCTTCACTTTGTTCACGATCAGTCAAGATATAATATTTACTACCAAACATATGGAAGTATTTGACTGTAGGTCTTCTCCCTTTCCAGAATTCATATAAAGTAGTTGGAGTCCCTTTCTTCAAGGTTACTCTGTTGTGAACCTAGAAAGCTGGGTTCATAGCTTCAGCCTAGAAGTGGTAGAGCAATTTCTTAGCATGAATCATAGCTCTGGCTGATTCTTGGAGAGTTATATTTTTTCTTGCTACCACACCATTTTGCCGAGGAGTAATGGGAGATGAGAACTCATGACTAATTCCTTCTGATGCACAGAATCCAGCAAATTTGCTGTTCTCAAATTCCTTCCCATGATCACTTCTGATTTTGATAACCTGACTTTCCTTTTCTCTTTGAAGTCTTAGACAAAGATCTTTGAAGACTTCAAATACATCCGATTTTTCTCTTATAAAATTGACCCAGGTGTATCTGGAGAAGTCATCTATCACTACATAAGCATACTTCTTCCCACCAAGACTTTCCACCTGCATGGGTCTCATCAAGTCCATATGGAGAAGTTCCAGCACTCTGGAAGTGGTGTCATGTCTGAGCTTCTGATGTGACATCTTTGTCTATTTTCCAATATAACACTCCCCACAAACTCTTCCTTCATCAATCTTTAAGTTGGGAATTCCTCTAACAGCTTCAACAGATATAATCCTCTTCATTCCTTTAAGATTCAGATGGCCCAATCTTTGATGCCATATCTTCCCTTCTTCTTCTTTGGCTAGAGTACACATTGATGAATAACCAGTTTCTTGAGAACTCCAGATATAGAGGTTGTCCTTAGACGTGACTCCTTCATGATCACTTCATTTTCTTTATTAGTAATCAGACATTCATTTTTTATGAAGTTTACAGTTAGACCTTGGTCACATAGTTGATTGATGCTTATTAGGTTTGCAGTCAGTCCCTTAACAAGTAGGACATTGTCAAGGTTAGGGACTCCATGGCAGTTAAGCTTACTAATCCCCTTGATTTCACCCTTTGCTCCATCACCAAAGGGTACATAGCTGGTGGCATGAGGATGAAGGCCAGTTAGCAGGTTTTTGTTTCCAGTCATGTGTCTGGAGCATCCACTATCAAAATACCAGTCTTCTTTGGCTGAAACTCTGAAGGAAGTGTGAGCTATCAGGTTTGTAACACCAGTCCTAGGAACCCATTGTTTTTTGTTGACAGGAATGTGATGTTTGGGTCTAGGTTGATGATGAGAAGGACTATGATATCCATACAACTTATAACATGATGGTTTTATGTTGCCAAATTTTCCACAGTAATGACATCTCCATCTTTGATGTTTCCCTTTCTGCTATCTTCTTTTATGATGTTGTGACATATGATGTGACATCTTTGGTTTGCTACCAGTGTGACTGCACTCAGGTTTGGATTTTGGTTTGCTACCAGTGTGACTGCACTCAGGTTTGGATTCATTGAACCCAATGCCAGACTTGTCTCCTGCCATTTGTCCAGTATGGAGAATTTTATCTAAGGTGTCAGATCCATTATTTAGCATTCTGACATACTTTGTCATCTCATCCAGTTTGGAATTCAAGAGCACTGCTTCAGTCTTTAACTTAGAGATGGTTTCCAAGTGTTCTACCTTTTCATTCTCCAGTTGTGTTATCACTTTCTTCTGACTTTCAACTTGTTGACACACTTCTTCACTTCTATGACACAACTTCCTGTAGGTAGTGGCTAACTCATCAAAGTATACTTCATCATCACTTGAGTCTTCATCAGAACCGCATCTTCCAGACAAGGCAGTCACAAGATTTGCAGACTCTTCTGTTTCACTTTCATCAGACCAAGTAGCAGTAAGACTCTTCTTATGTTTCTTGAGATAGGTTCCACATTCAGCTCTAATGTGTCCATACCCATCACATTCATGGCACTAAACTCCTTTTCCTTCTTTAGACTTTTCATCAGATCTTGTTCTTCTTCCAGCATTATTGGACTTACTGATGTCAGATGAGATGTTCTTGACATTAGACTTAGACCTTACATCCATCTTTTTCAGAAGTTTGTTGAACTGTCTTCCCAGTAATGCTACATCATTTGCCAGATCTTCATTAGTATCTTGACCACTTTCTTCCTCTTTCTCTTTAGTGTTTGACATGAAGGCTATGCTTTTGACTTTCTTTTCAGATCCATCACACATTCCCATCTCAAATGTTTGGAGGGATCCAATTAGCTCATCAGCTCTCATATTGGAAATGTCTTGAGACTCTTCTATGGTTGTCACTTTCATGGAAAATCTCTTAGGAAGTCACATGAGTATTTTCCTTACTAGTTTTTCATCTGACATCTTCTCACCCAGGGCTCCTGAGGCATTATCAATTTCAAGGGTATTCATATGAAATTCATGAATATTTTCATCTTCTTTCATCCTTAAATTTTCAAACATGGTAGTGAGCAGCTGCAGTCTAGACATCTTCACTCTAGAGGTGCCTTAATGAGTGGTTTTGAGAATGTTCCAAGCATCTTTAGCCACCTCACAAGTGTTTACCAATCTGAAGATGTTCTTATCTACTCCATTGAATATAGCATTCAATTCTTTAGAGTTCCCAAGGGATAGATCATCCTCCTCCTTGGTCCATTGTTCCTCAGCCTTCTTGTCAGTTGTAGCTTCTCCTTCTGTAGTAATAACTAGATGCTCCCATCCTGTTAAAACAGCCTTCCAAGCCTTATTATCCAAAGATTTTAGGAAGGTTACCATTCGAGGTTTCCAGTAGTCATAGTTGGATCCATCCATAATAGGTGGTCTGTGAACAGATCCTCCGTCTCTATCCATAGTACCAGAAAGTAGCATCCCTAGATCTCACCCAGAACCAGAGCAGGATGCCTGCTCTGATACCAATTGAAATTCTAGTATCAGATATGAGATGTCGAAGTAAATGTCACGACACTAATATCTGAACAATACAAACAGGATAAAAGATAAAGAACAGTAATGCACGAGACACAAGCAATTGTTAACCCAGTTCGGTGCAAACTCACCTACGTCTGGGAGCTACCAAGCCAGAAAGGAAATCCACTAAACAGAATCAGTTCAAAGACTCTCAGTAAACAACTTCAAGTTACAGCCTTTTCACCTAATCTCTACCCGTGTGACTTCTACCTAAGAACTCTTAGATATGAGATCCTACTCACTCCCCCTCAATCATAGCAGTGATATAAAACAAGAATTACAATGAAAAGAAGACACTCTTCAAAGACACATACTTGATCTTGCTTAAAAGCTTCAATCAAGTAAACACACACTCATGCTTTAAAGCTTTGAGTGGACAAATTACAACTCAAAAATCAGTCCAATTCAATCATCTATGGATGAATGAATGGCTTACAATTCACACGACCACACAAGACTAAAACCCTTATTCTCTCTCAATATTTCGTTCATTATTTCTTGTGTATAAAACCAGGTTTTCCATGCCCTATTTATAGAATCGTTTAGCTGGGCTTGGACATTATAAAACCCTAAAACTATTTTCCACTCATATCTTCTCATGACAGCTGATTATATCTCGTTGGAAAATAAGTCAATCTGGTTGTAATTACTGATTGAGAGTGTGTTCAATCATCTCATCAATCATACATAGATTAGCATAAAAAATGCAATCATACAATACATAACATTCAGACTGAATGTTCTGTATACAGATGTCATGACATCGGGGCTGACATCTCATTAAAATCCTGCATATTTACATTTTAAACATCCTGCAGGTACAAGTTATCTTATGTCAAGACAACACTTGTGACACCTTGTGAACACTCTAGGTTTTACCAAAATTGCTGCCAACACATAGAACCAACAAGCTTGGATGATGCATAAAAGAAGAACTAATAAGAGGTCTGGCAGAAGAAACCTATTATGCAAATGATGCATGAAATACGAATGTTTTAATTGTATTTGATTTCAAGGAATATATGAAGTCTCATTTGCAAATATATATTCAAATAATAACAATAATAACAATTTCATTGACCATAAAATCTCTTTTTATTCATAAAATTGGAAGGATTACACAGAGTGTGTAAGACCCTAATTTTGACCCTAAGATCCCTGATGGCATCATGTTATTGCACAAGTGCATTGCCTCAAGGATCATAGCATGTTTGGCTCCTTAACCCTGGAGTTGGGACTTGTTTGAGTGATTTGAGATCTCCAAGCATGCTTGTATTGTATAATATCGCTTTTCTTATTTGATTACTAACCAAAAGCATAAAAATATGTCACTAACTCTTTTTGTTTTGAAGCTCAAGTGATCATGTGCCCCACAATGCTCCTAGGAGGCTCCTAAGCCCAATGCAATGACTAGATGAAGATGAGAAAAGCATGGAAATGGTCCACAAAGTTCCTAATCATCATATATGTCTCCCAAGTCTCTCAATTTTCCAATTTGATCAAGATAACCCAAAGGGCTTGAAGATTGTTTCCCAAGGAAACCCTAATTTCACTATGATTTGACTGTGCCTTGCCCATGAAGCAATCTCAACCTCTGATCAAATTTAATCAAGGTAAGTTCTTTAATTTATCCTTTTATCCATATATGAGCCTATTTGAGGCCCCTCAACCATTTATTCATCAAGATTGGAAGTTTGACTTTGAAAAGTTGACCAGTCAAGTCATCTGACTAAGCTGAGGTTTAGTGAGCTATAACTCCAAAAGAAAACCTCTTCCTAAGAACCATTTGAACAACGTTCATGTTCATAAAAAATCCATTTAAAGCTTCGAAGGTAATTATTCATTTCCAAACATTATAGGTCATTTTGGCTGAAACCCTAATTTTGGCTCAACTTGCCAATGGCATGATATTCTCAATTTTTATTATTTTGATGTGGGACCAAAGGCATTGGAAATATTGAGATGTCTACTTCAAATTTTATGTTGGAAAAAATTTCATAATCCTAAAGGGAATATATGTTCCATTGCAAAACATTATAGGTCATCTTTGACCTAATTCATTGAATTTGAAAAAGTACCCAACTTCAAATGCCCATAACTTTGTCATGGAAAATCCAAATGATGCAAAATGTGAGTCTAAATTGACTATCTTGAAAAGATATACAACTTTTATGTTTGAGACTTTTTCATTTGAATCGTGTATCATGAGGACAGAGGGGCTTAACCAAGCTTACTTTTGGTTGATTTTTTCAAAGTGATTTGAACATGTTTTACACTTGAACTTTCCAAGCCAGTTTTGATCAATTAGCACATGTCAAATGGTTTTTCGCCCAACATGACTTTTATTCCTTATTAAAATAAATTTCCAACCATTACTCACAATAGTCATTTGGATCTACCATTTGGGAGATTCGAGTTTTTCTTCATTTATGTGCATTTTTTATATTTTATGTTAAAGTTTGAGATGCAAGCCTTTTCCATTCCATGTGCATGACCACATGCTTCCCATATGATCTCAGCAAGCTCCTTCAGCCATTCATGGGCCTCTCACACGTCCATAAAGGCCCATGCATTCAAAATTGCAATTCCCATGCACATGAGCAAAGTGTGATGATCAGATGCATTCACCTATAAATAAGGGCCTCCTCTCCTTCATTTGATAACCTTTTGGAGATCCCACATGCTTCTGAGCTGAAACCACACCCTCACCAAAGGAATCATTCACCATTTTTCAGTATTTTCAAGCTTGAAATTCAGCAATATTAGTTCAGTTTCAAAGCTAGATTCCTTAGCCAATCATCTTCCCTACATTCAGAGATCACAAAGGAGCAAAAAGCTTGAAGAATTCGTGGCCAGAAACTCACCATTTTGAAGGTATAAGCTCAAACTATTTGGATTTGAAACTTACAATTCAATGTAGTATTCTTGTGTTTTTGTGGTTCTCTGAAGTCCTCATACTTGAGGGAAGCTTTTGGTGCATTCAATTTTCCATTTCAAGATCAATCCGTGTGGACACCATGATTTTCTCTTTCATCTTTCTATCAATATAGGAAGAATGAGAGGAATCTAATGGTACAATGATGATCTACATCACATGAGCTTCATTTCCATGCCCTTGTTTTTCATTTTTGATAAGATTCATTTTCCTGCAATTCTGGCCGGATTCTGTTTGGCTGACCGGAGAAGATGGTGGTTTCCACCACCACCACCACCACGTTTGTTAACCACAGACCTTGGATCATTCCATCACGATCTAATCTAGTGCGTCCATTCTGATTACTTCTTTTAATGCATTGTGTTGCACTGTTGACTTGAGTGTATCATGCATCCTCAGATCCAGACTGTGTACCATTGCCACGTCAATTTATGAAATGGATCTGGTGGCTCAGTTTTTTTTCGCTTATTTCATTTTTTCTTTAGTTTCTTTTAATTAATTCTATTTTCAATAATTCATAAAAAATCCATATGAGGTCAGAAAAATATTTGACCAACTTTAAAAAATTTCATGAAAAACCTAGTTTCATATTATGATTTTTAATTATTTTTGTGACCTCATTTGATATTTTTCATGAATTATTTGGTTTTTAATGATTTTAATTCATTTTAAAATGCTTTCTGACTTTAGAAAAATACAAAAATATTTTCATAGCATCTATGGATCATGATAAGTCAATGAAAAATAGTCTCAACAATTTCTTGTTTGTTTTGAGATTATTTGAGATTTTAATTCATATTATGCTATTTTTGGTTATTTTGAATTGATTTTAATTGCTCCCTGGCTTTAAAAATTTGTGAGAAAATTAGTCAAAGTTTATTTGACTATGTTGAACCTATGGAAATTTAATTGGACTTATTAAAGTCGTTTTGAATTGAATTTGAGGTTGAACTTGGTTTGTTTGTTTTTTATTTGTATTTTCTTTTAATTCAAAAATTACCAAAAAAATATTATTGTCTTCTTGACTTGTTACTCATTCCTCTTCTATTTAGTGTGGATCAAGGTTGAATTGATTCAACTTTGATCAAATTCATTGGATCTTGTGGTTTGAGAATCCTTAAGGATCATCACCTAGAGAGATGAATGAATTTGATCAAGGATGAGTTATCCCTTGATCAATTGGGATTGGTTGTTGTCTTCTTACCCCCTCTCTTTCAACTTCATCCCTTTCTTTCCCTCAATGGCCAATGAGTTAAAGTCTTAAGGTTGGTCTTGACAAATAGGAGTTCAATCTTCTTTGATCCAAACCAAAACTCAACTTGATCCATGATCAAGTGAGTTATTTTGTGTTTACATAGGCCAGTTAAGGCACTTGGTTATTGATTTGATGCTGGTCCTTTTGAGGACATTTTGGGGAGTGTTTGAAGGTGTAATGTGCAAAAGGATGAGTCCTGGATTGGTCATTTGGTTGGGTTTTGAATTTGGCCTTTGTACTAGGGTTTTGTTGTGTCGATTGGATGTACATAAACTAACTTTGTCTCTTGTTTCAGGTTTGGATACTCATCATTGATGATTGGGTTTGCTCTCACCTTGTGAGATGCACTGAGTTCTAACCTATGTTTGTTTTGTAGGGTTCTAATTGATGTGGTGAGCTCATGAGCTCGTTTGAGTGCCAAGGCACTTATACATTGAATTTTGCAACTGTTATAGGGTTTCACTGCTTGTTTTCTGGTTTCATGATTGAAGTACTAACTGTTTAGTCTTTGTACAGGTACCTTAGTTGCTTGCGTGCTTTAGCTCTTGCTTGAGCATTGGATTATGGTTGATACACCACTCAGGTAGTTAGCTTCTTACTTCATGTAGTCTGGAAGTCCTGTCACCTTTTTGGCAGGAATTTTGCTGGCAAGTCCTCCTTCAGAGGCTCTGTTTGTGTTTGTTTAAAATTGTGCCCAAAGACCTCCAAGGAGAGGCATGTGATATTTGATAAGACCTCCAAGAGAAGAGGCAATTGACGGATAAAAGGGATTAGTAGCCAATCCCCCGTTATTCAGTGTGTCGTTCTTTATGCTTGCACTACGTGCTGATGCTTCTGAACATGTGCCCCAGATCTTTTGTCCAGAGTCTGTCAAGTGGAAAAGGATCCCATTTTCTGGATCCCCACGCTTTCTGTATCATGAGCTCACCCTGGACAGGGTTAAGAGCTATGAGGTCTCATCCTCATTACCATTTTGATTTGTTCACCCTGACGTTCAATGCCACTGGTTAAGAGCTACAAATTACCTCTTACAGTTTGGCTTGTTTGTCGAGGTTGATATGACCCCTCTTGACTAAAGCCCACCCATTATTTGAGACTCTTGTATGGATATAGTGTGTGATGCTTGTTCACTTGTGTTGGTGTGTTTATTTGCTTTCCTCTTCTCATCTCCTTTTCTGTAGGAGTCGTACGATTGACTTCTGAGGAAGTTGAACGTATGGAGAGTTTGAACTTGAGTTGACTCGCTTCTAGAGTGAGTTACGTTCTTGTTAGAGACCTCGACTTAGGGATATTTGATTGCATGACAACTATTAAGCTTGAGTATCAGTCTTCCTATTAGTTTGTTGTTTCCCCGGTCTCTGGTTAGGAGAGTGCTTTACCCCTGGTAAGGGGAACTACATCGCCCTGATTCTCATACCAGATGAGATACGTAGGCAGGAGGTTGTGAGCAATCTCTCCGGGCACCCTTTTTGTTTTTGCTATTTTGTTTTCGTGTGTTTGTCACCCTTTTTTGTTGAGTCTCTGTTTGTTCACCCTCTTCTTTGTCCAGCGTGGGCGTGTGTGGTATGTTCATACCTTGGAGGGATTTCTCCTGTTATTGCTTGGGGTGCATATTGGGGTTCATCTCGGGGTTCATTTTGTGACGATTGTTATTCATATTGGGGTTCATCTTTGGGGTTCACTTAGGTTACTTGTTATTGCTTGGGGTTCATATTGGGGTTCATCTCGGGGTTCATTTTGTGACGATTGTTATTCATATTGTGGTTCATCTTTGGGGTTCACTTTGGTTACTTGTTATTCATTTGGGGTTCATCTTCGGGGTTCATTTGTGATGATTGTTATCATTTGGGGTTCATTTGTGATGATGGTTATTACTTGGGTTCATCTTTGGGGTTCATTTGTGATGATTATTATCATTTGGGGTTCATCTTTGGTGTTCGCTGGTTAGCGTTTGTTGTTGTTAGGAGTCGGATATAAGTCCATGTATTGGCATTCTGTTTCCTTTTGTTGGTTATTGTTAGGAGTCGGATATAAGTCCATGTATTGGCATTCTGTTTCCTTTTGTTTGGTTATTGTTGGGAGTCGGATATAAGTCCATGTATTGGCATTCTGTTTCCTGTTGTTTGTTATTATTGGGAGTCAGGTGTAAGTCCATGTATTGGCATTCTGTTTCCTTTTGAGTGTTCTTTCGACGTCTCAGCGTCCCTTTTTGGTGTCTTGTTTCGGCGTGCGTTAGCCGAGCTACGAGTGCTTTGATTCTCCTCTGGATAGAGAAGATACGTAGGCATAAGACGCGATGTCTTAGCGAGCATGTCTCCATTTGCCGAACTACGTTGACTCTGATGTTTGTTTCTGACAAACTACGTAGGCCCAGGATGCGACATCCTGCCGAGTCCACTTCCTCTGTCTTCTTTCTCCCCCCCCCCCCCCCCCCCCCCTGTTTATTGTTCCAGTTTGTGCAATTTCTTTGAGCAGTTTATTAGCAGCAACCCTTTCTTTTCCTTTGAGCTATCTTTTGAGCGTGGATCCCGTCGAGTACGGCGGACGTGAGGGGTGCTAATACCTTCCCCTTGCGTAACTGACTCCCGTACCTTGTAATCTCTGGTCGTAAGACCGTTCCTTTCCCTTTCTTAGGTTAGTCCTGCGCTCCCTTTCCGTCATAGGATGAATAGCATAGGTGGCGGCTCTGTATTTTCCGCCGGTTGTTTTTCGCGTTGCGACACTAAGCCTCCAGAAGTGTTGGCAATTTCAAGCACATTCATGTGGAAGTCATGAATAGTCTCATCCTCTTTCATCCTCAGATTTTCAAACTTGGTAGTCAGCATCTTAAGTTTAGATATCCTTATCTTGGAGGTACCTTCATGAGTTGTTTTGAGTGTATCCCAAACTTCTTTAGCCAGCTCACAATGATGCACCAATCTGAAGATGTTCTTATTTATCCCATTGAACAATGCATTCAAGGCCTTAGAGTTTCCAAGGGCTAATGCCTCTTGCTCCTTGTCCCACTCTTCTTCAGGAATTTGCATAATGATTCCATCTTTACCTATCTTCGTTGGATGTTCCCATCCTCTGTTGACAACTCTCCAGACCTTGCTATCCAGAGACCTCAAGAAGGCTATCATACGAGGTTTCCAGTCATCATAATTAGAACCATCCAGCATGGGTGGTCTATTTGAGAATGCTACATCCTTGTCCATGGTACTAGAAAGTAACGTCCCTAGATCTCACCCAGAAATTAACAGGCAGGGTGCCTGCTCTGATACCAATTGAAATTCTAGTAACAGACTATCGATGTCACACTGGATGTTATGACATCCAATTCTGCGCAGACAAGAATGATGCAGAATGTAAATGTAAAGGACAGTAAATAACACAAACAATTGTTTACCCAGTTCGGTGACAAACACACCTACATCTGGGGGCTACCAAGCCAGGGAGGAAATCCACTATAAGTAGTATTAATTCAGGACTTAAACCAACTGTTTAATCCTATCACTTAAGACCTACCCAATGCAATTTCAATCTTAAACTAAGACCAGAGTTCCTACTCACTCCCCCTCAATCACCACAGTGATTACAACCTTTAATTAGTTTAAAGTTAATGGCGAAGTTATACTTCAAACAACTCTTGATTGTGCTTAACAACTTTAATCAAGAAACACAGCACTCAAGCTTAAAAGCTTAGAGTGACACAACACTTACAACTCAATTGAACACCCTAGTCCAATGCAATCATCTAGGTGATAATTGATTGGCTCACAAGTTAAACCTAATACAAGACACAAATAAAATACAGCAGTGAAATATGATGGTATAATAAATCTTTCACGCTTCAAACCCCTGAGTTGCTGAAAGTAGGATTGCCATCCTTTTATAATGCAGCACTTGGGCCTTGTACTTGTATTTCCTAAAATTAAGGTTAAGCAAGTTAACCTAATTTCCATATATTAGGGTTCTACCAAACAGGCTATATGTTAGGCCTCTTAATTGTAGCTTAGTTGTTAGTTTCCTGGATTTTAGCTCAGCTGTTAGATTCCTGAAAAATAGCCTGAGAAAAACACTGAAACAGAAAAACTAACTAGCCTACACTTTAGCATATGCTGTCAGGAATGAATGTCACAACATTCAGTTTGACGTCCAGAACATAGACCATATGCTAAGTCTGTTATTCTCCTGAAACACAACCTGAATTGAATACTGAACTGTAACAGAAAAACCAACCAGCCTATAATTCAGTCTCTGCTGTCAGGGATGAATGTCATAACATTCAGTTTGACATTCAGACAATAGGCTATATGTCAGGTATGTTATTCTCCTGAAAAACAGACTGAAATAAATACTAAGCTATAACAGAAAACCAACTATTCTATAGTTCAGTATCTGCTGTCAGGGATGAATGTCATAACATCCAGTTTGACATTCAGTAACTCCTGTATTAGCTAATCCTGCAGCATACTACTCAAGCATGTCATGACATCAGTCAAGAGATCAGAGTATAGTTAGTGTTTTAACACAAAATGCAGCCAATCAAAAACATCTACAAGGAGGTCTTCTGCCAAAGGAAAAATCATCTTGGAATACAGCAAACCACAGTATTGTGAAGCAATCAAGTATTAAAGAGATTAAGGCATTTGGAGAGCTGAAGAGATTCATGAGCGGGAGCGATTGAAGATCAAAGTCATCAAATTACTTGTAATGTGTAATTTTTATCTTGAATTTGTTTTAAACAATATGAGTAGCTAAACCCCCCCAATGCTAGGGGGTGTCCCTGATTTAGAATTGTAATGAATTTGAGTTTACATTTGCATTTATAATATTTTATTTACGGTAACCTTTTGATGTGTTTATTGCTTTCTCTTTCGAACCAATCGAGATTGATCTATGGTTATCACTTAGGCTGGACCGCCAGTGATAAGGTTTTCATCAGGTTACTCTACAGTAGATATCACCTAGGACTAGGGATACCCTGTATGAACCAGAGCATTCTTGATATTATACAGCTTAACTTCACCCTCATTGGCTATGGACATAGGAATGAGGGTAGATTGACTAA
The DNA here is from genome assembly GCF_024323335.1 of Lathyrus oleraceus. Classification (NCBI taxonomy): domain Eukaryota; kingdom Viridiplantae; phylum Streptophyta; class Magnoliopsida; order Fabales; family Fabaceae; genus Lathyrus; species Lathyrus oleraceus. The sequence goes on from NC_066581.1 coordinate 446,802,570, forward strand.
AGGTTTTCTTACCAAGGACTTGGGAGGAAATACCCTTGAGAACTGGTAGTAATTGATATTTGTTGATGCAATAGTAACTCAGAGTTATTATAGGGATAAATCATACACCTTCCCTGTAATTGTTCATTTTTCTCTATAAACTCTTATTTTTAAATTTCTTTATTATTTTCTTTTTACACTCAAAAACCCAAATTAATACTTTTTGTTTAATTGAATGATAATTTAAACTCAATACTAACGTGCAGTCCTTGAGATCGACATTCGGGGATTTTCCCCATTATTACTATCAAAGGCAAAATAGTACACTTGCTATTTTCCCGATCAGGTATCGTACATCTATTCGCACTTCAATAGGGGTAACTCCCTTCTCTCTTGTATATGGTATGGAAGCAGTGCTCCTCGTAGAGGTTTAGATTCCTTCATTGCGTGTCTTGATGGGAGCCAAGTTGACCGAGGCTGAATGGTGTCAGACCAGCTATGATCAGCTGAATTTAATAGAGAAGAAGAGATTGACTGCCATGTGTCATGGTCATTTATATCAGCAGAGGATGAAGAAAGCTTTTGACAAGAAGGTCAGACCTCGTGTATTTAGAAAAGGTGACCTTGTGCTCAAAAAGATTTTGTCGTTCAAACCAGATTCTAGGGGGAAATGGACTCCTAATTATGAAGGCACATATGTTGTCAAAAGAGCCTTTTCAGGCGGTGCTTTGATTCTTACAACTATGGATGGTGAAGAGTTCACTTATCCTATGAACGCAGATGCAGTCAAGAAATACTTTGCCTAAAAAAAAAAGAACATCTCGCTAAGTTGAATACCCAAAAGGGCGACTTAGGCAAAAATGAGCGTCTCGATGGATTGAAAACCCGAAAGGGCGGTCCAGGAAAAAGTTAGAGACATAAAACAGAAAGAATCATCCTGTAAATTGAGTACCCCACCTTGAGGCAATTTATGCAAAAATAGGGATTATGGCAAGTAACTGCATCCTACTGATCTTCAGTATTGGGAAACTTTGTTGAGCACAAGGGTAGACGGTGATTCATCACCCTAGTAGCGGCCAAAAGCATAGTGGATGTCAAGAGTTGGTAGAAGGATTAATGATCATTTGTATTCAATGTAACTCTTTTTCCATATAAATTACCATTTTCAACTTTGTAAAGATCTATGGAGTCTTGTCATTTATAGACTACCATTTTATTAAATAAAGTTGAGTTTTTTTCCAATTGTTTCCACTCTTGTTTATTTCAGCCAAATAGTTTTAAATTTTATTATGATCATTTTCAAAATAAAAATTTTAAAATAAAAATTGTTTTCTTAAACATATAAAAGCATGAATTTTAAAGCAATAAAAAGGAATGTCAAGAGCAGTTCGAAAGCAGTTATCCCTAAGTGTGGAACACTGATGGGTCTCCCCAAGCAGTTGATTCTTCGTAATCCCCAAGTCGAGTTGGTTAGTTCATTTCCCCAACGGAGTTTGTGTTTGTTACCCAACCAGTTTTTATCTCCAGCAGAGTAAGGGAGGTGTCCTCCGCAGTTCGTGTGGTTACAGTAGAGCTTTGGTTTACTCACCAATCATAATCAGATTTGCTCCCGATCTCTGAGCAGCTATTTATGTTTATCCCCTGCATGGTTGTCTCCCATTTGATATGGTGTTGACCTAAAATTCCTCGCAGACTCGATAATGTTTTTTCAGCAGATCTCCTTCTTCCCCGGCTAGGTTTGAGCCTTTGGGATATTGATCTCTCTTTTCTCTGGCATTTGATTCCCTCTCTTGTGGATTGACCGAGAATCGTACCGATGAATCAAAATTGAGACACCTTTGTATCCTTTGCGATCGTTTTATCAGCATAATCATCATATACATATACATATATACATTCATATAATTTCATGATTGCATAATTACGTGTTCATAGTGGTTGACTCTTTCCTGTGATTTTTATTCTCTGTTATGGAGATACTTTATCCCCATGAGTTTGATGTTTGTCCTCCCTCAATTGTAGAGTGTCAGCCCCTTAAGCAGAAAGACTTTAACCTTTCTCTTTTCCCCACTGAGTTATTTCCTCGTGGATCGTTATTCCTTCAATTTCCTCCCCAATTGATTATCTGGATGGAACCACTCCCCTTGAGTTATATCCTCATTGGGTTGAGTCTTGATTGACTGTTTATTTCTAGCTCTTACCTAGATAGATGCTTTGGGTCCCCTAAGAGTTTATTACCCAGTAATTGGTAATATCCTTCTTAATTTGCAGTTTACTACTTCTTGCCCAATACCCGACAAAAGTACCCCTGTATTCTCTTCGGTGGAGTCCCCAATGGATTCATTTTTGTGATTCCCCAGGAAGTATATCCTTGATATGTTCATCCTAACCGATGACGGATATTTTCTTCCCCTTTTTTGAGTTTATCCTTGATATGTTCATCCTAAGCGATGACGGATGCTCTCACCTTTGGTATTCTACCTAGTAAAAAGGTAGTTGTAATCCCCATTTTGTTCCCCGGAGGGTTAATCCTTGATATGTTCATCCTAACCGATGACAAATTTCCTTCTCTTTGCAGTCTTCTACCCAGTAACCGGTAGTTCTAAATCATATTTTTCTCCCCTTTGTAGAGTATATCCTTGATATGTTCACTTTAACCGGTGATGGATATTCTCTTTGATGGTAGTTTATCCAGTAACTAATAGATGTAATCCATATTTCTCTCCTCGCAGAGTCTATCCTTGATATGTTCATCCTAACCGATGACAGATTTTCTCTTTGTTGGTTTTCTATCCAGCATTTGATAGATGTAATTCCTACTTTTGGTTTAGTGGGTTTATCCTTGATATGTTTATCTTAACTGATGACGGATATCCTCCTTAACATCCTAAGGCAAGTCTATCCTTGATATGTTCATCCTAATCGATGACGGATTTTCTTTCCTTTGAGTATATCCTTGATATGTTCATCTTAGCCGGTGACGGATATTCTCATCTTTGGTCTTCTGCCCAGTAACTGGTAGTTGTAAATCCTATTTCTGCATCTTTCCCCCAGTAAGGTTATTCTTATCCAAGTAAACGGTAATAAATACTCCCTCCTGGTGGTGATTCCCAATGAGTCATACTTGATATCTTCATCCTAGTCGGTGACGGATGTCCTCTCTGTCAGATCTTTATTATCTCCTTACCAGGTAATCAGTGGTGGATAGTAGATTTATGTTCCACATTTGTTGAAGATTGTTTCTTCCCCAATTGAAGTTGAATGTTCATTTCCTTAGTGAAATCGCTTTTCCTGCATGATTCAAGTATGTCAGTTTTATCCTGATCTACTTGTTTCCCCTGCAGATGTTTTGTTTCCCCGACTGAGTCCTTCCATTTTCATGGAATTCCTCTAGTCTCCCAGTAGTTTTTAAGTTGTAGTCTGGCCTACGCGTAACCCTTTTTATCCCATCAGAGTCTCTGTCTCCCAAGTGAGTTTTCCTTATGGAATGCATTGTGTTCCTGTGGACTTTCAGTCTCTCTGATTTCTTTTCCTTTGTGGAAATATTTCCCCACAGAGAATTCAATTTTACAATCATATCATATGCATCATGAGGGCTCTTAGGGACCAAAATTTGTCTCTATGTTGTTATTTAAGCCCATTCTACTAAGTCGATATGAAGATTTTAACCTTCGCCTCCTCAGTTAGAATGTCCTTGAATAGGGGAAGCTGTAAGACCCCAACTTTGACCTTAAGATCCCTCATGCAACTTCATTATATGCATTAGCATTGGGATCACACCTTGGCATCCTCTTTACCCCTCTTTCATTGGGTTTGTTTTGGGAGAGATCACCAAGCATCATGTGCTTGTATCATACTTGTATATTATCATTTTTACTAACCAAAATCCCAAAAATATGTCTTTGCATTTGCCTAACTCTTTTGTAGGTAGGGCATGATCCCCATTGATCTAGCAAGCTCATATCTAGGGTTTAAAACCCTCAGGGCTACAAGAGCACAACCAAGGAATGATCCACAATGGCTCTAATAATCATATATGAGTTCCTATGATCTTCATATGTTATTTTGGTCAAGTATTCTTCAATAGTTTGGAGGTAGTTTGCCTTGGAAACCCTAGTTTGTCTGGGTATCTTGAGTAACTTCTTCAACAAGCTTTCTCACCAATTGATCAAATTTCTCAAGGGACACTTCAAATTTCATAATCTTATTCATATATTATCTACCATGAGCCTAAAAAAGGTCAAGAGAATTGGAGGTTAGCAAGTTGGTTAATGGTGGTTGGCCAGATGAATTCATCTGATCAAAACTGGGTCTCCCTAGACCCTATCTCCTATAATTTTCACCATATGAAAATGATTACAAGAGCCAAGTTACTCTAAATTACATTCCAAACAACTTTCATGTTAAGACCTAGAGCTAGTTTTGCTTTGAAAATCATTTTCTATGTTGAAACATTATAGGTCATTTTGTCTAAACCCTAATTTGAAAGTCAACTTCCCAAGGCCATAACTTGCTCAATTTTTATGAGATGAAATCTTTCCAAGTTTCATAATCAAATTCAATATGTCTAATTCAATTTTTATGTTTAAAGTGAGAGCTAATTCAACTTTTATGAGCATGTGATATGAGGATGCATTATAGGTCATTTTTGCCATATACCATTGAACAAGTGATTTTCCTCAACTTCAAAAATGCATAACTCTATCATTCTAAATCCAAATGACATGAAATTGGTGACCATTTTGAAGTTATTTGAAATATCTACAACTTTAATGAAGGCACTTTCCTCATTTGGAGCTCACATAAAAAGTTAAGTAAGGTGGAACATTGAGGTATAATGCTTGACACTTAGAAAAAGTTTCAACATGTTGAAATTTCCAAACTTCCACCTCAAAATTCACCATGATACAAGTTCTAAATGAAAAAGTGTCCAACATAAAAGTTTTTCCCCTTGATCTAAGCTTTCCAAAGAGTCCTATTTCATGCATTTTGGATGAGGTTTTCTAGGGCTGTGCATGGTCTTAACAGGTATGCATCAAGTGGAAGAATCAAAAGTCCAAAACTTCACATTGCATTGCTTTGCCATTCAAGCATCATTTGACCTTCAGTACAGTTTGAATTGGATCAAAATGGATTGCTTCATAGGTCTGTACACGCCCATGCAAGCTTGTGCATGACATTTCCAAATTTAGCAAAATTTCAAGTGTGCAATTACCAATCCCAAATGCTATAAATACATGACCTCTGAGCTCATTTCAAACACACCTTGCGCGCCAGCTTTACCCCCTCTTTTTAAACCCTCACAATTCAAAGGAAAACCTGAGAATTTTCAACTTGAAAATTGAGTTTGAATCTCACTGTTTGGAGATTCAAAAACTTCAGGATCCAAAGCTTTGTTACATTGCCAAACCACTTCTGCAAGCTCCTCGAGTGTGATCAAGTCAAGTTTGAAGCAAGCAAGATCCAGTTCTGCACAACATTGAAGGTATTTTTCAGAAATCTTCTTCTCTTTGATTCTCACTCAATTCTCATCAATTCTCTTGGATATTTGGTTGTCTAAAGTCCTACCAATATAGGCAAGAAGATTGAGTTGCTTTGAGGTCAAATCGAAGCAACTCAGTTGATACACCTCAAAATTCAACTCCTCATATCTTTCTATATATGTGGAGTTAGTTAAAATGGAGGTCAGATTCGTGCTCTACGCCATTTTTCTTTCAGAACATGTCCTCCTTTTTCATTCATGTGATGGGGATGACTGAACTAGTCCGGTGAGCCTCGCCTGAGAAGGTGACCGGAGTTCCAGTGTCGGTGGTGTGCTGGACAGGTTCTGAGCCATTGATCTTGTTTAAAATGTTTTAATCTCACGCGTTGGTTTTGATTACCATTCTTGTGGTGCATTGACTTAAGTCCATGGTGGAAAGCGCGCTGATGACCACTTGATCCGCCACCTCAATTAATGAGGGAGATCAAGTGGTCCCTGTTTTTTCTGATTATTTGAATTTTATTTAATTTGTTTTATTTTCATTAATTCATATTAATTTTAATATTGATCCAAAAAATATGAGAGTTTCACCAAAAAAATTTAAATAAAATCCTCTTTCATATTTTGAATTAAAAGTATTTTTTGGATCATTATTAATGTTTTTCATGATTTAATTGATTTTGTGATTATTTTTAATTGTTTAAAAATACTTTTAAGTCTTAAAAAATTTTGAAAATTTTTCTCCAAGGTCCTTTGACCTTGTTTGACCTATGATAAATCGCATAGCCATTTCTTTGGTGTTTTGATGAGATTTTAGAAATATGACAAACCATATTTAATTTAATGCTATATTTTTAGTATTTTTAAATTGAATAAATGCCAAATAATTGTGTTGGGCCATTTTGATTGTTTATATAAGTTTGACTTGTGTTGTTGGGCCTTGGTCAAGGTTGATTTGACTTTGTTAGGTTAAGATCGTTGGATTTAGGGGACTGATGGAATGTACATTCCATCTCCCAAAATGAATGAGTGATCTTAATTTGGTAAAAGTACTCCTTTGTCCAATTTGATTTTTGATTCATTCCTCTCCCTCTTCCACTAATTCCCCTTCTTTATGCATCCATTTCATTTGACCTATGATATCTCAACATCCTAAGGCTAGTTGGTTTCAAAATCAATATAAGTATGGATGAGATTAGGCCACCTCTTTTGCATATTCTTTTTGTGTGTGGTATGTTTCATGAGCATAGTCCATTATACTATGTCTCTAGCATGCATTAACACCAAAATTCTATTGCCCGACGTCAAATAGTTGTGACTTCTACATAAGTCCAATTACGATTGCGTAACATAGCGCTAAATTTTTGACACAAAAGGCATAGCATTCTAGTTAGTGAGATTGTAAGTTTCCCCGCTTTCATGGTATTGTATGGAAACTTGACCTTTTTTCCTTCCTTTGGAAGATGTCCTGGTTCAAGGATGTATGCTTGTGATAAGTGGGTTGAGTGTTCTCCAAAGAATAACTTAAACAATAAAAAGCAAAAGCAATACTAACTTCTAACTCATTAACAACTAACATTTAATTTCAATTCTTTTACTTTTAATGCACTTTATCTTTAAGCCTTATTCATTTTCCATTATACATATCATTCTAATTGTTTACGTTAATGTCATTTTCACTTTGTCCATTTGGATCATATTTTGTGATATATTTTGATTGTGTATACTTTGTTTGCTTGTGTGGTCTTTGGCCATTAATGTACATAATAAGAACAAAAACCCTAAAAAACTTCTTGTGTAGACTGTTGGTTGGATCTGAGACAATTGGACTTAGAATTTAGGCAACACTCCATATGCAAAGGACTTGGCCAATGACAACTTTCATGTAACCAAGTGCTTGTAATCTGAAACTTCGTCTGATACATCATTGAAGATCCCTTTGAGTTCATCTGCAACATGATCATTGTGAAGCTGTTATTCTGAACCCGTGACTTGTGGAATTCATCTGTTACATGGGCAAATTTGAAGGAGATTATGGAGTGATTAAAGCTTGGATGTGGCCATCTTTATTTGATGCCTTGCTCTTCAAGTTAATATTGTATGCATTGTTTGTTGCTTGATTCTAATGTCCAAGGGAATTTGGGGTTTCTATATGACATTCTTGTCTATTGGATTGCAACCCATTGGTCAGATCTTTTCAACTCTTAACTTTTAAATTTATGCTTAGGATTAGTCTCTTCATCTCCTCCCCATCTCTTTAATTTCAAAATCTCTCCCTCCTTTTAAAAAAGAACTTCTTTGCTTGTGCTTGTCTTTTTTTAACTTAGACCCTTTGCAAATTAGAAACTTTGGCCTTATGCCATTGCATTTCTACCTTCTTTTCTTAAATCAAACTTGTAAATAAACTTAACTATACTTAACTTAAAATTTTCAAAATCCAAAAATAACTAACTCATTCAAACCATTTTCTAGGCCCTTGTACGTTTCAAACTTAATTTTTGATTAAAAGTAATACATCCCCTTTGAAATTTGTATCACGAACTACGAGGTTTTGATCCCTCATTTTTATGTTGGTACATAGGCACAAGTCCGAAGGTCTTGTCAAACAGAAAAATATAATCATTGAATTCTTTTATCATCCCCCCATTCTATTGGTTTGTAAACATCATTTTGTACAAAATACATATGCACACAAGAAAGGGCTCCCTAGGAGTACCTAGGACACTTTGGGTGCTAACACCTTCCCTCTGTGTAACCAACCCCCTTACCTGTAATCTCTGGCATTTTATTAGTTTTGATTTGAAAACTTCTTATTTTTGGATTTTGTTCGTACTTTTCCCTTTTCCCTTGGAAACAATAAAAGCGCGGTGGCGACTCTTGTTATTTTATGTCTTGCTTATCCATAGCTTGATGATCCTGAATTTACCGCTACAATTCCTCTCATATCTCAAGCAGTTTTTAAGTCGTAGCCTGGCCTACGCATGACTTTTTATCCCCCCAAAGTCTTTATCTCCCCAATGAGTTTTCCTTATGGAATGCATTATGCTCCTGTGGACTTTCAGTCTCTCCGGATTCTTTTCCTTTGTGGCAATACTTTCCCCACAAAGATTATTTTTAACATTCATATCATCTGCATCATGAGGTCTCTTAGGGACCAAAATTTGTTTCTATTGTTGTTATTTAAGTCCATTTTACTGAGTTGATACGAAGATTTTAACCTTCACATCCTCAGTTAGAATGTCCTTAAATAGGGGCAGCTGTAAGACCCCAATTTTGATCCTAAGATCCCTCATGATATCTCATCATATGCATTGGGTTTGGGATCACACCTTGGTATCCTCCTTACCCCTCATTCATTAGGTTTGCATTGGGAGAGATCACCGAACAAATTTGATTGTATCATACTTTGTTTTTCATTATTTACTAACAAAAATACCAAAAATATGTGTATGTATAGCTTTGTTTCTTTTGTAGGTAGTATGTGTGTCGACCAATGCCTCATCAACCTCATATTTAGGGTTTAAGAACCTCAATGCAAGGAGAGCAATCAAGAAATGGTTCACAATGACTCTAGACATCATATATGGATCCTCATGATCTTCACATAACATTTTTATTAAGAAATCATCAAGATTTTGAAGCTTATTGGCCTTGGAAACCCTAATTCATCTAGGTATCTTGTGTGACTTCCTCAACAAGTTTATTCAACAATTGATCAATATCAAGGGATACTTCATTATACATCATCTTAAACATATATTATCCTCCATGAGTCCCAAAAATCAAGAGAATGTCAAGTTTGCAAGATGGTTCATGGTGGTTGACCACAGAAAATCAACTCGTCAAAACTGGGGTTCCCTAGACTATATCTCCTACAACTTGTCATATGAAAATGATATTAAGAGAAAATTTAATCCTTATTACATTACAAACAACTTTCATGTTAAAGTCAAGAGCTATTTTTGCTTGGAAAGTCATCTTTTATGGTGAAAGATTATAGGTCATTTTGTCTGAACCCTAGTTAGGAGGTCAACTTCCAAGGACCATAACTTGCTCATTTTTATGAGATTAAATCCATTCAAGTTCCATTATTAAATTCAAGATGTCCTCTTCAACTTTTATCTTTGGAAGAATTTCAAATTCAACTTTCAAATGCATGTGCCAAGAGGAAAGATTATAGGTCATTTTGGGCCATTACCATTGAACAAGTGATTTTCCTCAACTTCTAAAATGCATAAATCCTTCATGAAAAATCCAAATGAGGTCAAATTTGTGACTAAATTTAATTGGTGTTAAATAGCTACAACTTTGATGAAGGAACTGTTTCCACTTGAAGTTCATAGCAAAAGTTATTCAAGATGGACGAAAAGAACATTTGACTTGGTACTTAGAATTTTTTTGAATATCTTTGATTTTCCAAAATTCCACCTAAAAATTCATCATGATCCAAGATTCAAATGGAAAAGTGTTCTACATGAAAGTTTTTCCCCTTCATATCACCTTTCCAAAAAGTCCAAGATCATCTCATTTGGACAAGAAATAAAGGACTTACGCATGGGTTCTTTTCAAAGGACTAATTGGATGAATTTCACCTTCACATTTCAAATTCAAATGCATTATTTCGAACAGAGTCGCCACCAAAATTTATTTATCCCAATGAAGAAAAAGGAAAATATCGATAAAACCTTTCAAAAATAGAATAATGGTCATCGCAACCATATTCAGGTTCGGGAGTCGATTACGCAAGGGGAAGGTATTAGCATCCCTCACGTATGTTGTACTCAACGGGAACCTTTTAGTTAAATTTGCGATTTGAATGTTATCTTGTGTTGTTTGTTTTCTTAGAGTGATAAAAATATTGAAAAGAGATGGATGGAAACCTTAGAAGGGGGGAAAGGGAGGTTTTTTATTAGTGTGCTCGCGAAGATCTAGCAATCTCCTGCCTACGTATCCTTATAGTGCAATAAGGAAATCAGAGAATTCGTAGTTCGAGTAACTACGGTTGGTTGGTGTCTTTTAATGAACAATTGTTTAGATCACGTTCTAAAGGCTAAAGATTGGCTTGTCTACTCTCGACGGAGGCTTAAGCACTAGTTTGTTGCGCGCATTAGAAAGGGTTAAACAATGTTCTTTTTTAAAAGAGTTTCGATCGCATAGGGAAGATGAAAGAGGTTTGATAAGTCGGATTTGTTTTAATGAACAAGTGCTTAGATTGCATCCTAGCAGTTAAACGTTGGCTTGCATGCTCGCGGTGGAGACTTAAGCGCTAGTTTATGTACGCACTAGAAAGGATTAGGCAATTTTCTTTCTAAAAAGAATTAAGTTTTTGGTCGCACGAGGGAGATAAATTAGGTTTAATGTATTTGGTATTTTGAAGAAGAACGACAAAAAATTGAGCAATATTGTGCACACCAATCGTTCAATCTTTTGAGGAATGATAAGGTGAACGCCTTCTACTCCCTTTTCATTCAAATTGTTATTGAAAGTTGTTTCCGGAATATTAAACATGCACGGTAGTAAGGCGAGCGCCTTCCACTTGCTTATTCAAGGAATAGTGAGTCGAGTGCCACCTATTCCTTTATCCAAGTTCATTTAGCGTGTTTTAATCGGAAGACGATAAATTGAGCAATATGGCGTGCGCCAATCATTCAAATATTCGAGAGATAGTGAAGCGACCGCCTCCTATACTCTTTTTCATCCAAAGTTTTAAGTTATAAAAATGTTCTTAGAAATTATATTAATTTAGAAGAAATGATTTGAATTCAAATTTGGTAAGGTTTTAATCGGGCAACAAGAATTCGAGCAATATGGAAAACACCAACCATTAGAATACTTGAGAGATAGTGAAACAAACGCCTCCTACACTCTTTTTCATCCCAAGTTCGTTTAAAGTGTTTTAATCGGACGATAAAAATTCGAGCAATATGGCAAGTTCCAATCATTCGAATACTCGAGAGATAGTGAAGCGAACGCCTCCCATTCTCTTTTTCATCCAAAGTTTAAGTTATAAAAGAATGTTCTTAGAAGTTGTATCGATTTGAAAAATGATTTGAATTTGCACGGTTAATCGGATTTAGATAGAAATACTTGGTGTATCAATCATCTAATCGATTTAATTATAATTGATTATTTATCATTGTAAGAAAACCCAAGGGAAAACCACGGGACCAGAAACCAACCAAAATTGAAAGCAAACTGAGTTTAGCGCTATATTAGGCAATCCTAAAGTGATTTATATAGTAATCACTTCATTTGAGGCCGATCAATATAATATGTGCATCTAATTTATTTTTGAAAGTTGAATTGAATTTAAACTTCCAAAACTCGTAACGCAATGAAAAATTCAATAACCACTTACTAATCAAATAAAAATTAATCAAGATCCAATTAAGGCATTAAATAAAAATTTAATTAATTAACTAAATGCCATATTAGAATAATCAAGAACATAAATCATAAAAATGGGGTTCATGTATAAACATGGAGGTGTAAAAGATTAACCTTTAGTTGGGCTTAATCCAAAAGCCCACATTAACCCTAACTCCATTGTTATTACAAATAATAAAAACAAAAAAAGAGTTGGAGAACAAGCTACAATATCCGACGGCCCTTCTTCTCTTGAAAGAGAGATATCATAAAATTTTAAAATTCTAAACGTTCCAATGATGATTCAACATGTGGCACGTATTCAGCACAAAACGATAACAAAGAAAAATAACATCCCTCTTCTACATGCTAAGCTCTAAAACCAGTAGGAAAAAAAACTCATCTTCTTGTTTCATACCCTTTCTCAATATTTATTTCATCAACGAAAAAATAAATAAAGCAACATGTAAAAACGCAAAGGACACGAATAGCCATTAACAAACACGTAATTAGATAAGTGATCGATTTACAAAGCGAGACGGCGACGGATCTGGCGAGTTACGTGGTGGATGCTTGTTGTGAGCTATTTGAAGCGAAGGTGTAGTCAAATGGAAATGGTAATGAAACATATTTTATCGTGGTGTTTTATGCATGGATCCCGAGGATGAATTGTAGGCGGAAGAGGAGCGACAATTATGGGTGATTGTGTTGGTCGGCATCGAAACTCTAAGGATGACGGTGGTGGTGGTTACCGCGGCAGAAGCGGAACTTGAAGGATGACGGAGGTGTTTAACGGTGAGTCATGCAGTGGTGTTTTGTTATGGTTTGGCGGATTCACGGTGATGATGAAGGATTTGCAGATGAAGTTGCCAAGGGTGTCGCTGAAGGTAGTGGTTGTGAGTTGAAGAAGAAGAGAAGATCTGGAGACGTGGGGGTCGTTTGGAGGTTGTTGTTCATTCGTCGGAGATGCAAATGCGTTTGTTATAGGTTCATGTGTTCTTGTGATATGGTGGAGTTTTATGAAATGTTGTGTTTAAAAATGGAGGATGAAGGTGTTCATCATGAATAATAAACTTCTTCAAATTTTTACATCTTCACGTTCATTTTTGGTGAGATCAAAGAAAAAAAATGTGTGGTGTTTACTGGGTAGTTTATTCAGTGAGTATACATGGTGAGAAGAAGATAAACTAGAGGGAAAATAAAAGGGTGGTCTCTATTATGTATAGTAGCAGAATGACTCATTCATAAGTGGTTCAACATGAAGCATACCTCCTCCAATTTCCCTTTTTACTTTTTTTCTTTTCTCCATTCCAAAAACCGAAGCATGTTAACAAGTGGATCCTTTTTTTTCAATCTTTTTTTCCTCTTCTTTTCGGTGTGAAATGAGAGATAAATTTTTGATTGGTGGTCCAAAGGACCGTTAGGAGTGGGTTGGCTTTTTTTCCTTATCAGTTTTCCAAGTGGTCCCCTTTTGCCGTGAGAGACTCGAGAGAGTTGTTATGTGGGATTTTTGTCATATTGAATGAGTGGAAGAGTGAAGATATTCCTTTTGTGTAGCACGTGTCATCATGTGAGAGGTCTGTTGGATTTTTCAAATGGTCCCCCATGATATGCTGCCACGCGTCCAACATTGAGAGGGAGAATTAGGATATTCTTATTTTCTTATTTTATCATTAATTATTTATATTAGCATTATTTGATTGGGTTAATTAAAATGGACAAGGATCGTTAATGAGGACCATTGACTTGATTTGGATCGACGATCCTAATTAACCCAAAGAAGCACAAGCAATCTTAAAATGTCAAATGTGTCCCTTCTAGATGATTTAATCCACTTAAAACAATTTAAATCAACCAAATCAAATAAAATTCACATCTTTCTAAATACACATGATAAAAATAAAATGAGAATATGGAAAATTCTATTTTATTATCCCGATAAATTTGACAAAAGAATAAAAATAAAACGACTAAAAATGAATAAAAATCGGGCGCCAAAATGCTCGAAAAATTAAACTGAATGTATTAAAATGATCAGTGCAAAAAAGAAACTTATTGGAAAAATACAGTGTTTGATTTAATTTGGAAATAAATTCTAACCGGTAAAACAAGCAGATGCTGATCAAAACGCGACTGAAAAAGTAATCGAAAAAACAAAATGAGCACACCAGTTCAAACTATGTAAACCGTAGATTAATAGTATTGATGTCTGCAAGCTTGATTTTGAAACTTTTTACCCGCTGATTTTACATGTATTTGAAAAATGATTCAACCAATTTGTATGTATATTCGAGAATTTATTTCGACTGATATTTTAGGTATTATTCATGATGAAATGCATGTCATGCTATACATATGATGCAAACTGAAATTCAAATCGAATTTACGAAAATTTTAGAAAATGCCCGGACAAAATTGGGGTATGACAGCTGCCCCTATTTAATTACCTTGAACCAGAAAGTATGAATGACATCAGTCTTCATACATTCATGGTGGAAGATAATTAAATACGAAAAGACCCGAATTTTGTCGTTTGAAATGTAAGGAAGAAATGTAGAAAGAAGACGCAGTGAGAAATACGGTAAGAAAGATTGTTAGAAGATAAAATCAAACAATCAATACTCTCTGGGAATCATCAGAACAGTATCTTGGATTCCATGATCGAGATATTCCAATAGTGGAATGATACCTCGACTGAACCTAAGACTTTCTGAAAATTAGAAGAACAATGTTTTGACATGAACACACGAGATTCTCTAAGGATCAACGGGGCAGTATCTTACATGATATAATCGAGATATTCCATCAAGGGAATGATACCTCAACCGTATATAAGATTCTCTGAGGATACTAGAGTAGTACCTAAAACAAATGAGATTCTTCATATCAATGAAGCAGTATCTCAAACAGATAAATGAGATTCCTCAGATAAATAAAGCAGTATCTCAAACAACAACTGAGATTCTTCAGATAAATGAAGTAGTATCTCAAACAGATAAATGAGATTCTTTAGATAAATGAAGCAATATCTCAAACAGCAACTGAGATTCTTCAGATAAATGAAGTAGTGTCTCAAACAAATAAATGAGATTCTTCAGATAAATGAACCAGTATCTCAAACAGCAATTGTGATTCTTTAGATAAATGAAGCAATATCTAAAACAGATAAATGAGATTCTTCGGATCAATGAAGAAGCATCTTACATGATATAATTAAGATATTCCAACATGGGGAATGATACCTTAATTGAATCTAAGACTCTTCAAGGATACTAGAGCAGTATCTCTAAAAACAAATGAGACTCTTCAGATTAATGAAGCAATATCTCAAACATTCATCTGTTGGTGGAAATAGTTCAAAAAAGTACTCCATTTGGAGGAGATTTACTAGAAATGCTCTGCAGGGTAAAAGCTCATAAGAGACTTTTTAGGGTAACCTCTGCTTGGGGAGCAATGATAGCAAAGATGTTGGGGAATATCGTTATCAACCCTAAAGTTGAAGAATGGCTTGCTGGGAAATAATTCCAATAGCGCGTGCGGGGTAATACCTTTATTTAGAGAAATACGGCCGACTTAGATGAGGAATATTTGAGATACATATGATTGACCATGAATCATGAGGTATGTTATGCTTGTTGTTTTGTATGACATGGGTGGAAGTACCATGCATGGAATGATGCATTAGATGTATGTCGTATGAAATTGTTGGGGATATTTATAATGTGCATATAAGAATGCAACTGATTTTTTTGATTTTGTATAAGGCTATGCATAGATATGCTGATGATTGATATGATTGTTTTTGATGAATTTTCCTATTTTGGCAGGAAAGTAAAACATGAACTGATCCATGTGATGAATGTGGAAATACAACTGAGTACTTGGATTTTTTTGTAGGGTTTTGTTCTTGATTGCCAATGAGATTGAACGTTAAAGGTGAACCGCCAGATGAGAACTGGTGAAAAAGATTAAATTGACAGAAGAGAACTGAACTTGACGGATATGTTACCAGGCAAGAACTGGTGAAAATAATTGAAATGTCAGAAGAGACTGACTTTGTTTTTGTTTGTCAGACAGGAACTAACTTTTAAAGTAGGCTACAAGACGAGAACTGGATACGAAAAAAAAATTACCAGACGGGAACTGGTATCGAAATAGGTGACCTACAAGACGAGAACTGGTATTAAGAGATAATTTACCGGATAAGAACTGGTATTTGGTAAATGATTTGTCGTACAAGAACTGATTTTTGAAATAGTTCGCCATACGGGAACTGGACTTTGAAATAAGTTGTCAGATGAGAACTAGTCTTTTAAATAAATTGCCAGACGGGAACTGGACTTTGAAATAAATTGCCAAATGGGCACTGGGCTTTGAAATAAATTACCATATCGGAACTGGACTTTGAAATAAACTTCGAGACGGGAACTAGGCTTTGAAATAAATTGCTAGACGGAAACTGGGTTTTAAAATAAATTTCCACACAAGAACTGGACTTTGAAATAAATTTCCAGACGGGAACTGGACTTTGAAATAAATTGTCAGGCGAGAACTGGGCTTTGAAATAAACTTCCAAATGAGAATTGGACTTTGAATTGCCAAGCGATGTTGGGATTTTGTGTCAGATTTTGTGTTACAAGGCTTTTTGATGTCAGGTTCAATGCAATATGGTTAGACCCGATGAATGCTATGATATGCATGGTTTTATGTTAGAGCAAAACGACATGACTAATGCATGAGGATGATTTATGCAATCATTTGCAGGTTTCCAAAATACCTCTGCGTAGGTATTGGAAGAGAAGGTTATTTCCAGAAGGGCTTCTTGTCTATCAAAAGGTTATTTTATGGGGTGATAGCATGATTCCCCGACCCTCATCTTGAACTCTGCAGTTGATGATGTGTGAAAAAGCTTTTGCTTGAATAGCTTGAAGGCACGGAGAGGACTTGCTCTTATGTGGCTCATCTTGCCCCAATTTGTTGGGTCTTTGCATAATGTTTACCTGGAAAGGATTTTGAAAGCAATCATACCATAATTTGGAGACGGATTGCTCTAGAAGACTACCATTCCATTAAATAAAGTTGAGCTTTTTATCCAATTATTTCTACTCTTATTTATTATTCAGCCAAATAGATTTAAATTTTATTGTGATCATTTGTGAAATTAAATTTTAAATCAAAGTCATGTTTTCTTAAATATATAAAAGCATCACGATAAAGGAAATTTTCTCATTTGAAGCTCACATGAAAATTTAGCCAAGGTGGAATAAGTGAACATATGGCTTGATACTTAGAATTTTTTTTTTTACATGTTTGATATTCCCAACTTCCACCTCAAAATTCATCATGATCCAAGCTTCAAAAAAAAAAGTGTTCAACATGAAAGTTGTTCCTCTTGATATAACATTTCCAAAGAGTCAAATTTCATCCATTTTGGACAAGATTTGAATGGGTTGCGCATGGCTTGAACATGAGTGATCCTTTGGCATAATTTGAACTTGAAACTTCCATATACCAATGCATAACATTCCAACATGATCTCAACAAGGCTTGTACTCAATTATGGATCAGAAGAAGTGATTTCATGGGCCTGTACACTCCCATGCACCCATGCAATGTACATTTCTATTTTTGGAATTCCATTTCAAGTGTGCAAATATCAAACCATTTGGCTACAAATAGAGCTCTCTATGCTCAGAATGGAGGACCCTGCACGCCAACTTTGAATCCATACCTTCAAACCCTCTCATTTCAAAGGATAACCTTGATAATTTCCATTGGAAATTGAGTTTGAATCTCACTGCTTTGAGATTCGAAACTCCAAGAGTCCAGAGCTTTTCATCCATTTAATTCTACAACTTCAAGTGTCCTGAGCAAGATCAAGCACACACAAGAGCAAGATCAATCGAGTACAAACCTGCATTGAAGGTATTTTCCAGAAATTTTCATCTCTTCGATTCACACTTAATTCTCCATAATTATCTTGGATCCTTGGTTGTCTAAAGTCATACCAATGTAGGCAACAAGATTGAGTTGCTTTGAGGTCAAATCGAAGCAACTCAGATCGTGCACCTCAAATTTCAACTCCTTGTATCTCTCAATATACTTGGAGTTAGGATAAATTGAGGTCAGATTCGAGCTCAGTGGCATTTTTACTTTAAATTCATGTCCTTATTTTTAATTTTGGTAATGGTTGTGACTGAACCAGTCCGGTGAAGCTCACCGGAGAAGGAGACCAGAGCTTTGGCTCCGATGGTGAGTTGGCAGTCATCAGAACCACAAGATCCATTTGAAATGATCTAATCTCGCGCGTTGAAACTGATTACCACTTGTGTTACCCATTGACTCGTGACTATGATGGAAAGCGCGCTAGCAGCCACTTGATCTGCAACCTCAATTAATGAGAGAGATCAAGTGGTCCACGTTTTTTCTTATTTTCTGATTTTTATTTTATTTGGTTTATTTTCATTAATTCATATTAATTTTAATATTGATCCAAAAAATATGAAAGTTTCACCAGAAAATTTTAAATAAATTCCTCTTTCATTTTCTGAATTAAAATTATTTTTTGGATCGTTATTAATAGTTTTCATGATTTAATTGATTTTGTGAATATTTTATATTGTTTAAAAAAATAGTTTTAAGTTTCCAAAAATTATGAATTTTTTTCTCCAAGGTCCTTTGACCTTGTTTGACCTATGATAAATCTCATGGCCATTTCTTTGGTGTTTTAATGAGGTTTTAGGAATTTGACCAAACATAATTTAATTTACTGCATATTTTATTTGATTTTAATTATTTAAATGCAAAATAAATTGAGTTGAGCTTCTAATATTGACTTGTTGAGTTTGACTTGTGTTGTTGGGCCTTTGTCAAGGTTGATTTGACTTTGTTGAGTTAAAATCATTGGATTTAGGGGATTGATGAAATGTACATTTCATCTCCCAAAATGAATGAATGATTTTAATTTGGTAAAAGTCCTCCTTTGACCAATTTGTGTTGATTCCATTCCCCCTCCCTCTTCATCTCAATCCCCTTCTCTATTTATTCATGTCATGGACCTATGATATCCCTATATCCTAAGGCTAGTTGATTGCAAAATCAACATGAGTATGGATGAGATTAAGTCGACTCTTTTGCATATCTTTTTTTGAGTGTGGTATGTTTTAGGAGCATAGTTCATTATACTATGTCTCTAACATGCATTAACACCAAAATTTATATTGCCCAACCTCAAATAGTTGTGACTTCTACCTAAGTACAATTATGATTGCTTAACATAGCGTTAAATTTGTGATACAAAAGGCATAGCATCCTAGTAAGTGAGATTGTAAGTCTCCCCTCTTTCATGGTATTGTGTGGAAACTTGGCCTTTTTCCTTCCTTTGGAAGATGTCTTGGTTCAAGGATCCATGCTTGTGAATAGTGGGTTGAGTGTTCTCTAAAGAATGACTTAAACAAAACCAAAGCAAAAGCAATACTAATTTATAATCAAACTAACAACTGACATTTAATTTCAAGCCATTTACTTTTATGCACTTTAATTTTTAATCTTATTTCATTTTCCATTATTCATACCATTCAATTTGTTTACTTTAATGCCATTTTCACTTTGCTCACTTAAGCCATATCTTGTGAATATATTGTGTTTATATATTCTTGTTTGTTTTTGTGGTCTTTTGACCTTAATGTACATAATAAGAACAAAAAACCTAAAAGACATCTTGTGTGGACTGTTGGATTTGATATGAGACGTTGGACTTAAAATTAGGCAACACTCCCTATGCAAAAGGACTTGGCCTATGCCAATGTTCATGAAACCAAGTGCTTGTGGAGTGAACTTTCATCTGATACAAATATTTAAGATCCACTTGAGTTCATCTACAACATGATCATATTGAAGCTGTTATTTTGAACCTATATCTAATGCATATCTTTGAAATCATTTGATACATGGAGATTATGAATAAGATCATGGAGTTGCTAAGCTTGGATGTGGCTATCTTTATTTGATGCCTTGCTCTTCACCTTGCTATTTGTGTATTGACATTGCTTGATTCTAAAGTCCATGGGAAATTTGGGTTTCTATATGGCATTCTTGTCTATTGGATTGCAGCCCATTGGTCAGATCTTTTCAACTCTTAACTTTTAAATTTATGCTTAGGATTAGTCTCTTCATCTCCTCCCCACTTCATTAATTTCAAATCTCTCCCTCCTTTTAAAATCTTCTTTGCTTGTATTTTCTAAACTTAGACTTTATTGCAAATTAGAAACTTTGGTCTTATGCCATTGCATTTTAAAACTCTTTTCTTAATCAAATTTGTAAATAAACTTAATTATACTTGACTTAAAACTTTCAAAAGACAAAAAGAACTAACACTCATTCAAACCGTTTTAGGCCTTCTGTGCCTCTTTCAAACTTAAAATTTTGTTAAAAGTAACTCATTCACTTTGAAATTGATACCACGAACTACGAGGTTTTGATCCCTCATTTTTACGTTGGTACGTAGGCACAAACCCGAAGGTCTTGTCAAACACAAAAATATAATTAATGAATTCTTTTCGCATCCCTCCATTCTATTTATTGCAAACATCATTTATTAAAAATACATATGCACACAAGAAAGGGCTCCCTAGGAGTACCTAGGACACTTTGGGTGCTAACACCTTCCCTTTATGTAACCAACCCCCTTACCTGTAATCTCTGGCATTTTATTAGTTTTGATTTGAAAACTTCTTATCTTTGGGTTTTGTTCGTACTTTTCCCTTTTCCCTTGGAAACAATAAAAGTGTGGTGGCGACTCTAGTTTTATTTGATGTTTAGCTTATCCATAGCTTAATGGTCATGAATTTACCGCTATAGATGGTCATCCAGTTTGATAGCATCACCAGCAACAATGTCAACAGATTGGTATCACCATTAGTCATACGGTTTGCGAGCCCTGTTCCATATGCATTCGATAAAGTTATGCCTTATCAATATAATGCCACAATGATAGAAAATGGTCAAGAGGTTCCTCTACCAGTTGCACAATTTGTGGTGAATATTGCAGATATAGCAAAGGTGACCCGTATTGGTCATGTCTTCGGTCCGGTTTTTCCAAGAGAAGTAGAAGATGTTGCAGCAAGTAAGAAGGCAAAGATTCCAGTGGTGAATCCGGTTAGTACTTCAATGTGTCATTCTGTTGATTCCAGCAAACTGAAGGCTAATGATGATGATGAAGTGTTGAAATTGATGAAACGAAGCGAGTTCAATGTTGTGGAGCAGCCGCTCCAAACTCCGTCAAAGATTTTCGTGTTGTCTTTAGTAATGAATGATGAGGCGCATAGAGAGGCATTGCAGAAAGTGCTCGAGAAGGCTTATGTTGAGCATGATGTGACTGTGGATCAATTTGACCATATTGTTGCCAATATTACTTCTTGCAATAATCTGAGCTTTTGTGATGAGGAGCTTCCTGAGGAAGGAAGAAATCACAATTTGGCGTTGCATATTTCTATGAATTGCAAGGAGGATTCTTTATCCAATGTGTTGGTTGACATAGGGTCATCTTTGAATGTGCTTCCTAAGTCAACTTTATCAAGGATCTCTTATCAAGGCACCCCAATGAGGTACAATGGCATAATTGTTAAGGTGTTTGATGGTTCTCATAAAACCGTCATTCGTGAAGTGGAACTTCCAATTAAGATAGGTCTGAGTCATTTCCAAATTACTTTCCAAGTAATGGATATCCACCCGGCCTACAGTTGTTTATTGGGAAGGGCATGGATTCATGAAGCTGGAGTTGTGACGTCTACTCTACACCAGAAGTTGAAATTCGTGAAGAACGGTAAACTTGTCTTTGTTGGTGGAGAAAAGGTGTTGTTGGTAAGCCATTTATCATCTTTTTCTTATGTTGAAGCTGAGGAGGAGGTTGGAAGCCCGTTTCAAGCCTTGTCTATTGTTAAGGAGAAGAAAACGGGGGCGCCCATGTATTCTTTAAAAGATGCGTAAAAGGCTATTGAGGATGGCAACATTGATCAGTGGGGTCGTATGATAGAGATTGCTGAGAACAAGAATATGGTTGGATTGGGATTTCAAACAGGGTCGTTCAACGTCAGAACTGAAGATGTGCAACCGAGTTTCCGCAGTGGAGGGTTCATTCTTGGGAATGTTCAACACTCAGCTGTTGTGATTGAAGATAGTGATGTTGAAGACGAAGCTTGCACCAACTTTGTGACGCATGGCCAGACTTGCAACAATCGGCTTGTTGATGTTCCTACTGTTATTCATCGCTCTAAGTAATTTTCTTTTCATTTTAAGAAAAATCCTTCTCCTATGCCTAAGGGAGAAGTGAACATTGTTGGGCATTTCTATTATCATCAATAAAATACAATTTTATTCATCCACATCTATGATGTTTTATTTCTGAAAATGGTAATCACAAAAGACATAAATAAATAATAATCTCCCATATGCATAATATTTTGTCATAATTCAATTCTCTAAAATCAAAATATCAAATCATTATGCAGGTTGGTTCTCAAACCCATTGAATATAATGATCATACTCCCTCTCCAAACTTTGATTTCCCTATGTTTGAAGCTGAGGAAGAGACTTATGATGAAAAAGTATCTGATGAATTATCTCGTTTACTTGAGCACGAGGAAAAAGCCATCCAGTCGTTCGAAAAGCATATTGAATTAGTTGACTTGGGTTCCGATGATGATGTGAAGGAAGTCAAGATTGGGTCTCAATTGTGTCCAGAAGTTAAGAAGGGGTTCATTGGTCTTCTTCATGAATATTCTGATGTGTTTTCTTGATCCTATCAAGACATACCCGATTTGGATTATGAGATTATGGAGCATATTTTGCCATTGAAGTCAAAATTCCCGTCGGTCAAGCAAAAGTTGAGGAGAACTCTTCCTGATATGGAAGTTAAGATCAAAGAGGAAGTGCAGAAGCATATTGATGTTGGTTTTCTTGTTACCTCTGAATATCTGCATTGGGTAGCCAATATTGTGCATGTTACAAAGAAAGATGGAAAAGTACGCATGTGTGTTGATTACAGAGATCTGAACAAAGCTAGTCTGATAGATGATTTTCCCCTTCCACACATTGATATGTCGGTAGACAATACAACTAAATTAAAAGTCTTTTCATTTATGGACGTATTCTCTAGTTATATTCAGATCAAGATGGCGCCTGAAGATATGGAGAAGACCACATTCATTACACCCTGGGGAACATTCTGTTATAGAGTGATGCCTTTCGGTTTAAAGAATGCAGGTGCGACGTACCAAATAGATATGACCACTCTTTTTCATGACATGATACATTAAGAGATTGAAGTTTATGTTGATGATATGATTTCCAAATCAAGCAATGAAGAAGAACATGTTGAGCATTTGTTGAAGTTATTCCAGCGTTTGAGGAAATACAAACTCCGCTGGAATCCCAATAAGTGTACTTCTGGTGTCCGTTTTGGTAAGTTTGTGGGCTTTATTATCAGTGAGAAGGGTATTGAAGTTGATCCTGCCAAGGTCAAAGCAATACAAGAAATGCATGCGCCCAAAACTAAGAAGCAAGTCAGAGGTTTTCTCGGCCGCTTGAATTATATCTCAAGACTTATATCGCATATGACTGCCACATGTACTCCTATTTTCAAGCTTCTTCGGAAAGATCGGTCTTGTGATTGGACTGAAGATTTCTAGAAAGCTTTTGACAATATCAAAGAATATCTGCTTGAGCCTCTGATACTATCTCCGCCTGTTGAAGGAAGACTGTTGATCATGTATTTATCTGTGTTTGACGAAAGTATGGGTTGTGTTCTTGGTCAGCAAGATGAATCTGGAAAGAAAGAATATGCAATTTACTACCTCAGTAAGAAGTTCACTGACTATGAGACTTGGTATTCTATGCTTGAAAAGACTTGTTGTGCATTGGCTTGGGCTGCTAAGCGTCTGCGCCAGTATATGTTGAATCATACTACTTGGTTTATATCCAAAATGGATCCAATCAAGTACATTTTTTAGAAGCCTTCTTTAACTGGGAGGATTTCCCGTTGGCAGATGTTGTTATCTAAGTATGATATCGAAAATTACCAGTTGGCTCACCACTTGGTTGACCAACCGATTGAAGATTACCAATCAGTGCTGTATGATTTTCCTAATGAAGAGATTTTGTACTTGAAGGTGAAAGATTGTGATGAACCATTGCTTGATGAATGGCCAGAACCTGGTTCCCTTTTGGGCATGGTATTTGATGGAGCTGTTAATTTGTATGGTAATGACATTGGGGCAGTGATTATTACTCCTCAAGGCACTCATTTTCCATTTAGAGATAGATTGACCTTCAAGTGTACAAATAATATGGCTGAGTATGAACCTTGCATTATGGGGCTTGAAGAGGCCATTGATCTCATAATAAAATATCTCGACATCTATGAAGATTCAGCTTTGGTTGTGAATCATATCAAAGGTGAATGGGAGACGAATCAACCCGGTTTGATACCATATAGAGACTATGCGATGAGGATATCAACTTTCTTTACAAAGGTTGAGTTTCATCATATCCCGCCTGGGGCATCTTTGATAGATAAGAAGACTTTGAGGAGATTAGCCACCAATTTCTACCTAAATGGTGATGTGCTTTACAAGAGAAATTTCGATATGGTTTTGCTCAGATGCACGGATAGACACGAAGTAGGCCTGTTGATGACTGAAGTCCATGAAGGTTCCTTTGGTACTCATTCCAATGGACATGTTATGGCAAAGAAGATATTGAGAGCAGGTTACTATTGGCTGACAATGGAATTCGGTTGTTGCAAGTTTGTGAAGAAATGCCACAAATGTCAAATTTATGCAGATAAGATTCATGTTCCTCCGACACTGTTGAATGTCATTTCCTCTCCATGGCCCTTCTACATGTTGGGAATTGATATGATTGGCATGATTGAGCCCAAACTGTCAAACAAACATCGTTTTATTTTGGTGGCTATTGATTAGTTCATAAAGTGGGTTGAAGCGGCATCGTATGCAAATGTAACCAAACACGTTGTTGTAAGGTTTATCAAGAATCAGATTATATGTCGTTATGGTGTTCCAAGTAAGATCATTACTGATAATGGATCAAACTTGAACAATAATATGGTGGAAGCTCTTTGCAAAGACTTCAAGATTGCACACCATAATTCTTCTCCCTACAGACTTAAGATGAATGGGGTTGTTGAAGCTGCAAATAAGATCATCAAGAAGATCATTCAGAAAATGGTTGTCACATATAAAGATTGGTATGAGATGCTCCCATTTGCTTTGCATGGGTACCATACATTTGTTCATACTTCAATAGGGGAAACACATTTCTCTCTTGTTTATGGCATGGAAGTTGTGCTCCCCGTGGAGGTTGAGATCCCATCATTGCGTGTCTTGATGGAAGCCAAGTTGACAGAAGTTGATTGGTGCCAGACCAGATATGATCAACTGAACTTGATTGAAGAGAAGAGGTTGATTGCCATGTGTCATGATCAGTTATATCAACAAAGAATGAAGAAGTAATTTGATAAGAAGGTCAGGCCTCGTGTGTTTAGAGAAGGTGACCTTGTGCTCAAGAAAATTCTATCTTTCAAACCAGATGCTAGGGGCTAGTGGTCTCCTAATTATGAAGGCCCATATGTTGTTAATAGAGCCTTCTCAAACAGTGAATTAATTCTTACAACTATGGATGATGAAGAGTTCACACGTCTTGTGAAGGTCGATGCAGTCAAGAAATACTTCGCCTAAAAAAATAAAAGAACAGCTCGCTAAGTTGAAAACCCGAAAGGGCGGCTTAGGCAAAAATGAGCATCTTGGTGGATTGAAAACCCAAAAAGGTGATCCAGGCAAAAGTTAGAGACATAAAACAGAAAATTTATCCCGATAGATTGAGTACCCCGCCTTGGGGAAATCTAGGAAAAATTAGGGATTATGGCAAGTAACTGCACCTGGCCAGTTTTGAGAAAATCATTTGGTTCTAATTCATCATTCTCAACCGAAGACAAGCACAATGGATGTTGAAGTTGATAGGGAGAGTAGTGATCATTGTATTCAATGTAGCCCTTTTCCATGTAAATAATCATTTTCAACTTTGTAAAGCTCTATGGAGTCTCGTTATTTACGGACTACCATTCCATTAAATAAAGTTGAGCTTTTTATCCAATTGTTTCTATTCTTATTTACTTATGCTAAATAAAATTGAATTTTTATGATGATAATTTTGAAATGAATTAATAAATAAAAACAATTACTTTAAGAATGATCGATTTCAGCAAGGAATATCAACAGCGGTCTGAGAACAGGTCAGTCTTGAAGTGCGAAGCATTGTTGGTCTTCCCTAAGCAATCAGTTTAAGTAAGTTTTTTCCCAATAGATCGTCAGGTATCCCCAGCTGAGTTATAGGCTCACATCCTCAGCAATTTACCTATATTCTCCGTGCATAATTTTATCTCTTGTATTCCTCGACGGATTTCATCTTCGAATGTCAAATATCCCTTATTCCCGATAGTGTTTGGTTCTGAGCAGTGTTTGGTCCCCTGCGAGGTTGTATCCCATTTTATATGGTGTTGACCTAAAATTCCCTGCAGAGTTGACGATTTGGATCCTCATCAGATCTTTTCTCTCTCCCTATCCAGGATTGAGTTATTCAGAGATGGATGATTTATGCTCATCCCCTAACACTTTTCTCTAGTTGGTGTTTCCATCTTGTTGAGATTAGCCGAGTGTTGCAACGATGATTCAAATCTGTGATATTTGTATCCTTTATGATTACTTTTTCAGCATAATCATCA
Organism: Lathyrus oleraceus; assembly: GCF_024323335.1. Lineage (NCBI taxonomy): Eukaryota > Viridiplantae > Streptophyta > Magnoliopsida > Fabales > Fabaceae > Lathyrus > Lathyrus oleraceus. Next base: position 446,829,195 of record NC_066581.1, read on the forward strand.
ATCATATACATACATATTCATACATCATATATTTCATTAGGCATTTTATTGCTTTTGATTCCCTTATTCTGATCCTCTGCTACGGTGACATTATTTTCCCATGCAGGTTCAGTGTGTCTGTCCTCCTTCAATTGTAGAGTGTCAGCTCCCTAAGCAGAAAGAGTTTAACCTTTCTCATTTCCCCACTGAGTTATTTCCTCGTGGATGATTATTGCTCCAGTTTCCTCCCCAATTAATTATCTGGATGGAACCGCTCCCCTTGAGTTATATCCTCATTGGGTTGAGTCTTTGTTTGACCGTTTCTTTCTAGCTCTTACCTAGGTAGATATTTTTGGTCCCTTGAGAGTCTATTACCTAGTAATTGGTAATATTCTTCTCGATTTTTGAGTACTTTACTTTTACACAATACCCGGTAAAATTAATCTACTTCCTTTATTCTCCCCAGCGGATTCGTTTTCATGTTTCCCTAGGCATTATATCCTTGATATGTTCATCCTAATCGATGATGGATATACATCCTTTTGTGGTTTTCTACCCAGTAAAAAGGTAGTTGTAATCCCTACTTTTTATTCCCAGAGAGTCTATCCTTGATATGTCCATCCTAACCAATGACAAATTTTCTTCTCTTTGCGGTCTTCTACCAAGTAACCGGTAGTTGTAAATCCTGCATTACCCTCTGAGTCTATCCTTGATATGTTCATCTTAACCGGTGACGGATATTCTCTCTTTGGTATTCTATCCAGTAACTGATAGATGTAATTCCTACTTTTCCCCGGAAGTCTATCCTTGATATGTTCATCCTAACCGATGACGGATATTCTTCCTCTGAGTTTATCCTTGATATGCTCACTTTAACAGGTTGCGGATATTATCTCTTTGGTCTTCTGCCTAGTAACTGGTAGTTGTAAATCCTATTTGATATTTTCCCCAATAGGCTTTTCTTACCCAGTAACCGGTAATGAATACACTTCTTTTTCCTCAGCGAGTCATCCTTGATATGTTTACCCTAATCGGTAACAGATGTTCCTCTTTCAAAGTATGTTATCTTCCTACCTAGTAACTGGTAATAGATAATATACTTCTGGTACTCTTGTGTTGAAGATCTTTCTTCCCCGGTTGAGTTTGAGTGCGTATTTCCCCAGTGAAGTCGCAAATCCCCTGTTTGGTTCAGGTATTTCAACTTTGTTCTGATTTACCCATTTCCCCTGCAGATTTTCCTGATTCCCCAGCCGAGTTCTTTCCATTAATTTAATTCTATGGAAATTTCGCTCATGTCTCTAGTAGTTTTTAAGTCGTAGCCTAGCCTACACACAAATTTTATCCCCCAGAGTCTTTGTCTCCCTATGGAATGCATTACACTCCTGTGTGTCGCACCTCAAAAAATGTGATCCCTCGTGATGGACACGAAAAATATCATTTGAACAGAGTCACCACCGAACTTTATTTATTCCAATGAAGGAATAGGAAAATATCGATAAAACCTTTAAGAGAAATGGAATAATGGTCGTCGCAACCATATTCGGGTTCGGGAGTCGATTACGCAAGGGGAAGGTATTAGCACCCCTCACGTCCGTTGTACTCAACGGAAACCTTTTAGTCTGATTTGCTATTTGAATGTTAGTTGATTGTTATTCTCTTTCTTCGAGTAATTTAAAATATTGAAAAGAGATGGATGGAACCCTCAAAAAGGAGAAAAGGGGAGGTTTTTTATTAGTGTGCTCACGAAGATACAGCAATCTCCTGCCTACGTATCCTTATGGTGCAATAAGAAAATCAGAGCATTCGTAGTTCGGGGAACTACGATTGGTTGGTTTTTTTTAATGAACGACTGTGTGGATTACATTCTAAAGGCTAAATGTTGGCTTGTCTACTCTCGGCGGAGGCTTAAGCACTGGTTTGTTGTGCGCATTAGAAAGGATTAAACAGTGTTCTTTTTGAAAAGGGTTTTGGTCACGCATGGGTGACAAGTTAAATTGATATGTTTGATGTTTTGTTTAGTTGGTTTCGATTGCACGGGGGGCAAGAAATTAGGTTTGATATGTTAAGATATTTTTGAAGAACGGCGAAAGATTGAGCAATATGGTGCACACCAATCATTCAATTCTTTCGAGGGATAATAAGGCGAACGCCTTCTACTCCTTTTTCGTTCGAATTATTATTGAAAGTTTGTTTGCGGAATTTGAATATGCATGGTAGTGAGGCGTACGCCTCTCACTTGCTTATTCAAGGAATGATGAGGCGCGCTCCACTCGTTCCTTTATCCAAGTTTATTTAATGTGTTTTAATCGGAAGTTAATAACTTGAGCAATATGGCGAGCGCCAATCATTCAATTATTAAAGAGATGGTGAGGTGAACGCCTTCCATTCTTCTTCATCCGAGGTGTAAATTGTAAAAGATGTGTCTTTAGAAGTTTTAGTTGATTTGAGAAAAAAGTAATTTGAATTTGTATGATTGTGGCTCTAATCGGAAATCGATAATTTGAGAAATGTGGCGAGCGCCGATCATTCAATTATCCGATATAGTGAGGCGAACGCCTCCCATCCTTTTACTATCCGAAATTTAATTATAAAAATAAGATCTTTAAGTATTGTAATTGGTTTGAAAAATATTTTGAATTTGGTAAGATTTTAATCGGAAATCGATAATTTGAACAATATGGTGAACGCCAATCATTCATTTATTCGAGAGATGGTGAGGCGACCGCCAATATGGCGAACGCCAATCATCCTTTTATTATCCGAAATTAAGACTTAAAAGGGTTTAGAATTTGTATTTATTTGCAATAAATGAAATTCTGGTATCAGATATGAGATGTCGAAGGTAATGTCACGACACTAATATCTGAACAATACAAACAAGATAAAAGATAAAGAATAGTAATGCAAGAGACACAAGCAATTGTTAAACCAGTTCGGTGCAAACTCACCTACGTCTGGGGGCTACCAAGCCAGGAAGGAAATCCACTAAACAGAATCAGTTTAAAGACTCTCAGTAAACAACTTCAAGTTACAGTCTTTTCACCTAATCTCTACCCGTGTGACTTCTACCTAAGAACTCTTAGATATGAGATCCCACTCACTCCCCCTCAATCACAACAGTGATATAAAACAAGAATTACAATGAAAAGAAGACACTCTTCAAAGACACATACTTGATCTTGCTTAAAAGCTTCAATCAAGTAAACACACACTCATGCTTCAAAGCTTAGAGTGGACAAATTACAACTCAAAAATCAGTCTAATTCAATCATCTATGGATGAATGAATGGCTTACAATACACACGATCACACAAGACTAAAACCCTTATTCTCTCTCAATATTTCATTCGTTATTTCTTGTGTTTAAAGCCAGGTTTTCCATGTCCTTTATATAGAAGTGTTTGGATGGGCTTGGACATCATAAAACCCTAAAACTAGAGGTGTGGGCTTCTATTTCCTTGGCTTGTCCAACATTATCTCTATCACCTTGCTCCAAGCTATTAATCAGAACCTCCAAAGCTTCTTTCCTAGCTTTAGCTACCCTTATCCCAGTCTCCAATTCCTTACAGGTCTCTTTCAGTTCAGCAATCAGACCACCTTGAGAGGTTGGCTTCTTCACAGCAGATGTCATGACAATGTCATTGACATGACTGCCTTCAAATAATTTGTAATGAACTGATAGGGGAGGTTTTCTTCTACTAGGGATATCACTTGTGCTCAGAATTCCAGGTTGCTGGCTCAGAATTATCCCACAAATCATTGAGGGAAAAGCTATGGGCAGCTTCACTGCATATGTAGAAGCATGTTTGACAATTTGTTCAAACATGAATCTACCATAATCAAAATTAAGCTTGGTTCCAATAGCAAATATGAGCCTTCCAAGAGCATTTGAGATTGTAGAGATGTGATTTGTTGGTACCCAGTTTGCTGGCCCTATCTTGTGCAAGATAGCATATTTCACAGTTAGTTTTCCAGCGGGGAGATGCTTCTTGCTAGGCCACTCCTTGAACTGTCCAGTAGTTATTTCCCTACATACCTCGTTGTCTGTGGCCTCTAGTTCACAAGCACTTTTTGTTCCTCTTCCTAGGAACTTATTAATCACAGTTGGAGAAAACTTTACACACTTTCCTCTAACAAACACCTTACAAAACTCTTTGTTGTTCTTATCAACAATGTCCTCAGGGATGTTCACCACAAATTCTTTAACAAGATCTTCAAAACACTGAGATAACCCACTAACAGTTTTCATTAATCCAGCAGACTTAATCAGGTCCATGACCTCTTTAACCTCCAGAGCATCCTTTCCCAATTCTCTTTCCACAGCCACTCTCCTTTGGATTACAAATTTCCACTTTGCTACACCATCTTCAAATGGAAGGAAATGTTATCCAAGTGTACATCAGCAACCTTTGCAGGGGATTTTCTAACAGTTGACTTTTTGACAATAGAGATGTCAGGGACATCGTCTTCAACATATTCCTCTGAATCAAAACTTTCTCTTACTTTTCTCTTCTTTACCTCCATTTTACTCCAAGACTTTGAAGGACCTACAGCAGTAGCCTTCTTACCAGTTTTGGTTGTCATCATCTCAGCCACAGACCTACCCTTTCTGGTCTTCATCCTCTTAGCAACACTTGGCTTCAAGTGATGAAGCAAGCTATCATCTTCATCATCTAAGCTCTCATCTTCCAAGTCGATCACATTCTTAGCAGAGTCATGCTTCTTAGACTGAGAAGCATCTACAGATTTCTTATTAGGCAACATTTTCCCTAAAGAGCATAATCCCTCAGCAGTTATATCTTTTTCAGACCTAGATGACTCATCATCTTTCTCATTGTAAGGTCCAACCTCAGGAGAGGGGTCCCTTCTCGATAGAGGAGTAGAAACTCCCTTTACTGAGTGTCCTTCATTAAGGATCCTCGTGACAAGATTTCTAATGACACGGTCAGTATGATGCATGTCATCCTTAGAGCTAGGGTTATTAGAACGGTTACCTTGAGTATATCCTGTAATGGAGGATGAACCAGGAGCGTCGCCTGGGATGACTGACAGAGGAATCACTTCCAAAATGTCTTCATTAAGAAAGTCCATAGAGGGTGTTCTAGCTTTGTGCGCAGGTTTGGTGTTTTTAGAACCAGAAGGTGAAGGATGTTGTGACATCTTATTGATCTTGTGGAACGGTTTATGTTGCCCTAGCAGAGAAGGTTGATGAAGTTGAAGGAAGGTGGAAGTGTTTGAGCAGAGGTTGCGTGTGAAAATGCTATAGATGGAAGTTCCAATACTAGGTGATGATTTACCATAAATGGGACACTTTCTTTTAAGTGGACAGACAATATTTTTATTACCTTTTCCACTCCAAATTAATTGCAATAAATTCTCATAGATACAAATCCCTATTTTCCCTCTTAGACATTCAAATTTATTAGCATCCAAAGCCTTTGTAAATATTTCAGCTAATTGCATTTCAGTAGTAACATGCTCCGGGGCTATGACTTTCTCTTCCACTAGTTCTCTAATAAAATGATGATGAATATCAATGTGTTTTGTCCTGCTGTGCTGAATAGGATTCTTAGAAATATTTATAGCACTCAGGTTGTCACAGTATAATGTCATGACATCTTGCGTGACACTGTATTCAGTCAGCATCTGTTTCATCCAAACCAGTTGAGAACAACTACTTCCAGCTGCTATGTATTCAGCTTCAGCGGTGGACAGGGACACATAATTTTATTTCTTACTAAACCAGGATATTAAGTTGTTCCCCAAGAAGAAACATCCTCCTAATTTGCTTTTCCTATCATTAGCACTACCAGCCCAGTCAGCATCACAGTATCCAGTTAGCATAGATCTAGATCCATGAGTATACAACATCCCATAGTCACTGGTGCCATTGACATATTTCAGTATCCTTTTCACTTGGTTTATATGACTGACTTTTGGTTCAACTTGATATCTAGCATAAACACCTACAGCAAAAGCAATGTCAGGTCTGCTTGCTGTGAGATATAGCAGACTTCCTATCATGCTTCTGTAGAGACTTTGATCAACACTAACACCATTTTCATCTTTGGAGACTTTCAGATGTCTAGGAGCAGGTGTCCTTTTATGACTTGCATTCTCCATGCCAAACTTCTTAACAATGTTTTGGCATATTTTCTTTGTGATACAAAGATAGAATCTTCCATCTGCTTGACTTGTAGCCCAAGAAAATAGGTCAGCTCTCCAACAAGGCTCATTTCAAATTCATACTGCATTTGTTTAACAAAATGTTCGACCATCTGATCTGACATCCCACCAAACACAATATCATCCACATATATTTGAGCCACCATGAGTTTTCCTCTTTCATTCTTAACAAATAGGGTCTTGTCAATGCCCCCCTTCCTGTATCCATTATTAATGACGAACACTGTGAGTCTGTCATACCAAGCCCTAGGAGCTTGTTTCAAACCATAGAGGGCTTTCCTTAGCTTATACACATGTTTTGGAAGATTTGGATCTGTAAATCCTTTAAGTTGTTCAACATACACTTCCTCATTTAAGTAACCATTCAAGAAGGCACTTTTTACATCCATTTGGAATAGTTTAAACTTCAGAATACATGCCACTCCAAGCAATAGTCTAATGGACTCAAGGCAAGCTACAAGGGCAAATGTTTCATCAAAGTCAACCCCCTCAACTTGAGTGTATCCTTGTGCTACTAATCTTGCTTTATTTTTAGTAACCACCCCTTGTTCATCAGATTCATTCTTGTACACCCACTTTGTTCCAATGACATTTATTCCTTTAGGTTTTGGAACCAGTTCCCATACTTCATTTCTCTTGAATTGGCCTAACTCTTCCTGCATGGCATTGATCCAGAACTCATCAGTCAAGGCTTCCTTGACATTCCTAGGCTCAATCTTGGACACAAAACAACCATGTGAGATCACTTCCCTTGATCTAGTTGTGACCCCTTTATTTGGGTCTCCTATAATGAGATCTTTAGGATGATCCTTCTGAATTCTGATAGAGGGTCCCTTATTAATTTTGTCAGCTTCAGGTTCAGCTTGAGTGAGTTCATTCTCATTACTTTTGTCTGGGAAATCAGCTGGGGGATCATTTAGGGATGTCTCAACATCGTCTGTGACATCAGTCTGCTGATCATCAACCACAACATTGATAGATTCCACCATTACTTTTGTTCTGGAATTAAAGACTCTAAAAGATCTACTGTTTGTTGAGTAGCCCAGAAATATTCCTTCATCACTCTTGGGATCCATCTTCCTTCTTTGTTCATGATCAGTCAAGATATAACATTTACTACCAAACATATGGAAGTATTTGACTGTAGGTCTTCTCCCTTTCCAGACTTCATATAAAGTAGTAGGAGTCCCTTTCTTCAAGGTTACTCTGTTGTAAACATAGTAGGCTGTGTTCATAGCTTCAGCCCAGAAGTGGTAGGGCAATTTCTTAGCATGAATCATAACTCTGGATGATTCTTGGAGAGTTCTATTTTTCCTTTCTACCACACCATTTTACTGAGAAGTAATGGGATGCACAAAATCCAGCAAATTTATTATTCTCAAATTCCTTCCCATGATCACTTCTGATTTTGATAACTTGACTTTCTTTTTCTCTTTGAAGTCTTAGACAAAGATATTTGAAGACTTCAAATACATCAGATTTTTCTCTTATAAAATTGACCCAGGTGTATCTGGAGAAGTCATCCACCACTACATAAGCATACTTCTTCCCACCAAGACTTTCCACCTGCATAGGTCCCATCAAGTCCATATGGAAAAGTTCCAGCACTCTGGAAGTGGTGTCATGTTTGAGCTTCTGATGTGACATCTTTGTCTGTTTTCCAATCTGACACTCCCCTTAAACTCTTCCTTCATCAATCTTCAAGTTTGGAATTCCTCTGACAGCTTCAACAGATATAATCCTCTTCATTCCTTTAAGATGCAGATGGCCCAATCTTTGATGCCATATCTTCACTTCTTCTTCTTTGGCTAGAGTACATATTGATGAATAACCAGTTTCTTGAGAACTCCACATATAGCAATTGTCCTTAGACCTGACTCCTTTCATGATCACTTCATTTTCTTTATCAGTAATCAGACATTCAGTTTTTGTGAAGTTTATAGTTAGACCTTGGTCACATAGTTGACTGATGCTTATTAGGTTTGCATTTAGTCCCTTAACAAGTAGGACATTGTTAATGTTAGGGACTCCAGGGCAGTTTAACTTACCAATCCCCTTGATTTTCAGCCTTTGCTCCATAACCAAAGGTTACATAGCTGGTGGCATGAGGATGAAGGTCAGTTAGCAGGTTTTTGTTTCCAGTCATGTGTCTGGAGCACCCACTATCAAAATACCAATCTTCTTTTGCTGAAACTCTGAAGGAAGTGTGAGCTATCAGGTTTGTAACACCAGTCCTAGGAACCCATTGTTTTATGTTGATAGGTATATGATGTTTGGGTCTAGGTTGATGATGAGAAGGACTAGGATATCCATACAACTTATAGCAGAATGGTTTTATGTGGCCAAATTTTCCACAGTAATGACATCTCCATCTTTGATGTTTCCCTTTCTGCTGTCTTCCTTTATGATGTTGTGACATATGATGTGACATCTTTGGTTTGCTACCAGTGTGACTGCACTCAGGTTTAGATTCATTGAACCCAATTCCAGACTTGTCTCCTGCCATTTGTCCAGTCTGGAGATTTTTGTCTAAGGTGTCAGATCCATTGTTTAGCATTCTGACATACTTTGTCATCTCATCCAGTTTGGAATTCAAGAACACTACTTCGGTCTTCAACTTAGAGATGGTTTCCAAGTGTTTTGCCTTCTCATTCTCCAATTGTGTTATCACTTTCTTCTGACTTTCAACTTGTTGACACACTTCTTCACTTCTGTGACACAACTATCTATAGGTAGTGGCTAACTCATCAAAGGTTACTTCATCATCACTTAAGTCTTCATCAGAACCCCATCTTCCAGTCAAGGCAGTCAGAAGATTTGTAGACTCTTCTGTTTCACTTTCATCAGACCAAGTAGCAGCAAGACTCTTCTACTGTTTCTTGAGGTAGGTTCCACATTCAGCTCTGATGTGTCCATACCCATCACATTCATGGCACTGAACTCATTTTCCTTCTTTGGACTTTTCATCAGATCTTGTTCTTCTTCCAACATTATTGGACTTACTGATGTCAGATGAGATGTTCTTGACATTAGACTTAGAACTTACATCCATCTTTTTCAGAAGTTTGTTGAACTGTCTTCCCAGTAATGCTACATCATTTTCCAAATCTTCATCAGTATCTTGACCACTTTCTTCCTCTTTCTCTTCAGTGTTTGACATGAAGGCTATGCTTTTGACTTTCTTTTCAGATCCATCACACATTCCCATCTCAAATGTTTGGAGGAATCCAATTAGCTCATCAACTCTCATATTGGAAATGTCTTGAGACTCTTCTATGGCTGTCACTTTCATGGCAAATCTCTTAGGAAGTGACCTGAGTATTTTCCTCACTAGTTTTTCATCTGACATCTTCTCACCCAGGGCTCCTGAGGCATTAGAAATTTCAAGGATATTCATATGAAATTCATGAATATTTTCATCTTCTTTCATCCTCAAATTTTCAAACGTGGTAGTGAGCAACTGCAGTTTAGACATCTTCACTCTAGAGGTGCCTTCATGAGTGGTTTTGAGAATGTTCCAAGCATATTTAGCCACCTCACAGTTGTTCACCAATCTGAAGATGTTCTTATCTACTCCATTGAATATAGCATTCAATGCTTTAGAGTTCCCAAGGGCTAGATCATCCTCCTCCTTGGTCCATTGTTCCTCAGCCTTCTTATTAGTTGTAGCTTCTCCTTCCTTAGTAATAACTGGATGTTCCCAGCCTGTTAAAACGGCCTTCCAAGCCTTATTATCCAAAGATTTTAGGAAGGCTACCATTCAAGGTTTCCAGTAGTCATAGTTGGATCCATCCAGAATAGGTGGTCTGTGAACAGATCCTCCGTCTCTATCCATGGTACCAAAAAGTAACGTCCCTAGATCTCACCCAGAACCAGAGCAAGATGCCTGCTCTGATACCAATTGAAATTCTGGTATCATATATGAGATGTCGAAGGTAATGTCACGACACTAATATCTGAACAATACAAATAGGATAAAAGATAAAGAACAGTAATGCAAGAGACACAAGCAATTGTTAACCCAGTTCGGTGAAAACTCACCTACGTCTGAGGGCTACCAAGCCAGGAAGGAAATCCACTAAACAGAATCAGTTTAAAGACTCTTAGTAAACAACTTCAGGTTACAGTCTTTTCACCTAATCTCTACCCGTGTGACTTCTACCTAAGAACTCTTAGATATGAGATCCTACTCACTCCCCCTCAATCACAGCAGTGGTATAAAACAAGAATTATAATAAAAAGAAGACACTCTTCAAAGACACATACTTGATCTTGCTTAAAAGCTTCAATCAAGTAAACACACACTCATGCTTCAAAGCTTAGAGTGGACAAATTACAACTCAAAAATCAGTCCAATTCAATCATCTATGGTTGAATGAATGGCTTAGAATACACACGACCGCACAAGAATAAAACCCTTATTCTCTCTCAATATTTCATTCGTTGTTTCTTCTGTTTAAAACCAGGTTTTCCATGTCCTTTATATATAAATGTTTGGCTGGGCTTGGACATCATAAAACCCTAAAACTATTTTCCATTCATATCTTCTCATGACAGCTGGTTGTAATTACTGATTGAGGGTGCATTCAACCATCTCATCGATCACACATAGATTAGCATAAAAAACGCAATCACATAATACATAACATTCAAACTGAATGTTCTGTATACATATGTCATGACATCGGGTCTGACATCTCAGTAAAATCCTGCATATTCACATTTTAAACACCCTGCAGGTACATGTTATCTTATGTCAAGACAACACTTGTGACAACTTGTGAACACTCTAGGTTTTACCAAAATTGTTGCCAACACATAGAACCAACAATAAATGATTCGAATATTGTGTTTTGATGTTTTAATTGGGTAACAAGAAGTCGAGTAATATGGCGTGCGCCCATCATTCGAATACTTGAGAAATAGTGAAGCGAACGCTTCCTATATATCCTTTTCATCCCAAGTTTACGTTAAAAGAGAAAATTCTTTAGAAGAAAAGATTGGATTTGCGTGTTTATGACTTAATCGGTTTCGAAATGAATTATTTGGTGTTGGAGCAAGATTTTGTTTATGAATAAGATTGGAGGGATTTAGTTTGAAAATGATTGTGAAATTGTCCTAGTGACCAATTATTTAATTAATAAAAAATTATTAAAATAAATAAATTAAATAAACCACTTAATTAATATAATCAAAGGTAATTATCGAAATTATCTAATTAAATCAAATAGCTAATGTAATTAAAATTGATTGTCTAAATTAACTAATTTAAATAAAATTTAAATAATAAATAGTTTTAATTAAAAAATAATTGAAATGAATAAATCCTAATGTGCTCCAAACCGGTTTGTTCATAACGACAACGGAATCAATGTCGTATGTAGAGGTCCAAACGCGGCAAAAATATACAATTGATGTATTGAAATGGGGTGGCATAATGACATAAAATTGTCGAATCCACAGATTTATCCGACTAAAAATGCAATAATATTATTTACAATAATTATATTGACAATACAATCTGCAATATCTTATGCACTATTGATGTATTCAGATTAATATTATTTATAAATATCATAAAAAACAACAAGGTATAAACCAAATTAAATTTAACTTTCCACAATAAAATATCAAAACTAGAAGGAATACACCACAAATCTAAATCCAAAACAACCAGCAAACACTTTAAAATAAGAATACCAATAGTCATCATTCCTAACACTATTTAAACCATCCTTCTTTATTTTGTGAACTTTATGCAGCACTGCCATAAATACAAATTTGTGTCACAAAGACCACGACAGGACCATAACTCCACACATCATGATGAAATACAACAAGCAAATGTACATTTGCTCTAAAGGAGCCAAAACCTTCATATATTATGTCATAATAACCAGCATTACAGTGCTAAAAGAATCAGTATATTTTCAGTCTAGCATATTTTATAGCAAGATAACAATAACATTCAGCTTTTTTCAGCATGTTTTTTCAACTAAATTAAGATTAACACATTCAATATTCATAACTAATTCAGGTTCAATTCAGTTTGGGAGGGTTCAATTCGGTTTCTAAAAGACCCATTTCTAACTCAGTTTTCAGGCTATGCAGAATAATACCAACCTCTAGCAATTTAGCAACGTCGTGGCTAGCTAAGTTGAGAGATCCACGATAAATCCTTACTGCGTTTCAGGACTTTCGATCCTCACTCCTCAAGTTCACTCTTCGCTCTCCAATTCGCGAAATCCTCTACAACTCCATCTTCCAACCCAATCAATTTGCCGTTTACCGTTTGCTTTTCTGAATTTGTTCAGAAATAATGATGACCCAAATCGATGCGGTTGATGTTGTTGGAGGAAGCTCATCGGAATCTGCTTTTTTGAGAGGTGGGATTCCAGCGAGGTGTGTTGTGTGGTGGTTTGAATCCGAAATGATGGCGTTTATTGCGAATCGTGGGTGGGTGGTAGTGAAGGGTTCGTCGGCTGAAAAAGTCGTTGAAAAATATAATGAGCACACCAAGTTAAACTACGCGAACTGTAGATTAATAATATTGGCGTCTGCAAGTTTAATTTTGAAACTTTTTACCCGTTGATTTTGCACGTTCTTGAGAAATGATTTAACCAATTTGTCTGTATTCTTAAGAATTCATTTTGACTGATATTTTATGTGTTATTCATGATGAAATGCATGTCATGCAGTGCATATGATGCAAATTGAAAAATGAAATCAAATTTATGAAAAATTAAAAATGACTGGACAAAATTGGGGTATGACAGTTGTCCCTATTTAATTAACTTGAACTAGAAGGTAAGAACGACAACGGTCTTCATACATTCCTGGTGGAAGCTAATTAAATACGAAAAGACCCAAAAAAATTCCTTTGAAATGAAATGGAGAAATGCAGAAAGAAAATGCAACGAATTCTAACAGCACCAGTGTATTATGAGTAGAATGCCAAATTAATGCCAACCCTCGAGTCGACACTCGAATCTAGCAGAGGCCGTTATTGATGTAGGGACAAATGTAGGACTAAAAATTGCAAAGTTTTCTTGCACCAAAAGGATGACAGTGCAAATTTCCACCCCCAAAAGGATGATAGTAATTCACCATAAACCAAGCTTCAAAGGTAGCCATCACCAAAAGGATTATGGTTACATTAACAACAAAACTCGTTATCACCAAAAGGATGAAAGTTAGACACAATAAAATCCAAAGATTTCTGTCACCAAAAGGATGATGTCCATCACCAAAAGGATGATGTCCATCACCAAAAGGATGATGGTTATCCCGATAAAGCTTTTCATTACCGAAAGGATAGTGGCGAGACTATCACTGAAAAGATGATAATTAACTCATCGACTTTAAAGATCACCGTCACCAAAAGGATGATGGTAAGATCCAACAACAAAATTCATTATCATCAAACGGTTGATAATAAGTCAACAACTTCCACGGTCACCGTCACCAAAAGGATGAAGGTAAGATTATTAACAGAACTCGTTACCACCAAATGGAATGATAATAAGTCCATAACTTAAATGATTACCATCAGCAAAAGGATGAAGGTAAATCTCAACACAAAACTTGTTACCACCAAAAGGATGATAATAAGTCAATAGTCACCATCACCAAAAGGATGAAGGTACTACAAACAACAGAACTCGTTATCATCAAAAGGATGATAATAAGTCATTAACTATAATGATCGCCATCACCAAAAGGATGAATGTAAGATTAAAACTTCAAAACTTGTTACCACCAAAAGGACGATAATAAGTCAACAACTCAATGACCACCGTCACCAAAAGGATGAAGGTAAGATTAAAACAAAACTTGTTATCACCAAAAGGATGATAATAAGTCGACAGTCACTATCCCCAAAAGGATGGAGGTAAAACCAATAACAAAACTTTGTTATCACCAAAAGGATGATAAAAAGTCAACAATCACCATCACCAAAAGGATGAAGGTGAGATTAAAAACAGAACTTGTTACCACCAAAAGGATGATAATAAGTCAACAATCACCATCACCAAAAGGATGGAGGTAAAACCAATAAAAAAACTTTATTATCACCAAAAGGATGATAAAAAGTCAACAATCACCATCACCAAAAGGATGAAGGTAAGATTAAAAACAGAACTTGTTACCACCAAAAGGATGATAATAAGTCAACAATCACCATCACCAAAAGGATGGAGGTAAGATTAATAACAAAATTCGTTACCACCAAAAGGATGATAATAAGTTACAACAACTTAAATGATCATCATCACCAAAAGGATGAAGGTAAGGTCAAACAACAAAACCTGTTGCCACCCAAAGGATGATAATAAGTCGACAGTCACCATAACCAAAAGGATGAAGGTAAAATCAGAAACAAAACTTGTTACCACCAAAAGGATGATAATAAGTTGAAACAAACTCAATGATCGTCGTCACCGAAAGGATGAGGGTAAGATCCAAATAAAACTCGTTATCACCAAAAGGATGATAATGAGTCAACAATCACCATCACCAAAAGGATGAAGGTGAGATCATAACTTCGAAACTTGTTACCACCAAAAGGATGATACCAAATTATAATAACTCCAAATCCCACTGGCACCAAAAGGATGACAGTAAGATTGAACTTTCTTGATGTTACAATCACCAAAAGGATGATAATAGACCAAACTCCATAATTCCTATCACAAAAAGGATGATGTTTAGATCGAACTGGACGCCATCACCCAAAGGATGATAATTTAGACATAACAACAGAGATCATCATTAACAAGAGGATGATGGTGAAACCAAAATAACAAGGATCCTTATCACCAGAAGGATCGCCGACACCAAAAGGATGACAGTAAGATGTAATTATTGCAGAGGTTGCCATTCACCAAAAGGATGAAGGTTGGAACAAAACTTCAGGGGTCTCCGACACCAAAAGGATGACGGTAAGACCACAAATGTCAAGGATTTACCACTACCAAAAGGATAACGTTTATCATAAACAGGAAGATGATCATTATTCATCAAGGTACTTTCACCAAAAGGATGACATTTAGGGAAACCTATCGGAAAATTAGACTACCGACAAGAATTCAAATAGATCAGACTTGTTGGGTAGTATTGGAACATCACTGGGTAAGACTGCTTGAGGATATCAACAACAAAAGGTGCAGAACAATATTCTGAAAGATATAATTTCCATCAACAAAAGGTTATAGGAAACAGCTCCTTGAGGGACGTTCAACTCGAAACAAGGTAGGTGTTTAAAGAAACATTGTTTGACTTAGCTGAGGATAATATCTTATCAACAAAAGGTTAAAGGATGTAACTCAATGGGGAACGCCTGATAATAGGGGACATGACCTTGCTTAGAGAAGATAACAATGACTCAACTAAGGGTTGGCCTGGATGCCTACGACTAAACCTTGGATCTTGATTTGTGCCATATATAAGTGTCATGTATGCGTTATGTATGGTATGATGTATGTAGTGCATGTGATGCATGTTTGAATGCAAAGAATGATTGGTTGGTTTGGGATTAGCCCCCCCCCCCCTTTTCAAATGCGATGTCTTTTCTGGATACCAATGCTGGTTGTATTTGTTTTTGTGTGGGTACCAACAAGGTGGACTTTGGTTTTTTGTAATTGTCACTGTGGATTGGACTTTTGGTTGGTAGAAGAATATGACTTCCTGACACTCGGTAGTTGATGATGTGATGAACACCCAACGGATGTGGTTACTCTCGGTGCCCCGAGTTTGTTCTCTTGTTGATATGTTGTGTATTTGTCTTTGAGAAGATCTTGATTCTTCTTCTGAGATGTTTGGCCAGCCTGTAACTGAGCAAAGCGACGTGATCAACGCATGATGGTTGTGCTTTCGACATGTCCTAAGGATTCTTGTCAACATATGATGTTGTACTGGCGTGAACTTTTGACATTTTGGCTGTGAATTCAAGCAGTCACTAATGTCTGACACAATCTGCTTGACTGACTTGAAGATATGGAGGGAATTTGCCCCTTGTAACTTGTCTTGCCCCTGATTAGCCTTTGAGGGACTTGCCCCAGATGGGTTGAGTATTGAAGTGTTTTTCCTCCCCGATCAACCGATCCTTACTGACTACTTCTTCGGTCAACATAATCAAAAAGATGCCATGCCCTTGATCCATAGGATTATGAGATGGTTTTGATTCGTGTCAGCGCCAACGATCAAGTACCTCTCGAATTACCCCTTGTTGGAATTTCTTTGATGTCAAGTATTGTCTTGCAGTTTAAGAATTGTTCATTCAATAAATGGCGATTTTAATGCAATAGTCATGCAATTTTTGAAAAAAAAATCATTCATTTGGAGTGTTGTGGTAGTGTGTGGCGAGTGGACCATGAGTCCAAACGCGGTGTTGATTTTAGCTAGCGTGTGAGGGATAGTGAGAATAGAATATTAGCAAATCTTTAGGAGTCAGTTTACACAACCTTGCGGTAGTATGCTTTCAGAATAAACCTTACTTCAATTAGGTCTTTTAAGGGTTGTAATGTGGCTTGGTTCATGGTTATCGAAACAAAAAGATATAAGGCTCAAAGATTATTTTAACCTACCCCTTCTTCATGATGATCTCCAATCCTACGTTTAGTTAATTCAACACACACGTTACTTTTACGAGAGTTCATCAGTGTAAGATCTCTCGAAATGGCATTCATCTCATTTTGTTCTTCATGGATATTGGTGACCCTTTGATTTTGGTATAGCGGTCACCGAATCTTATTTTGTCTTGTTGAGGATTCTCATTGTCTCTTTCGATTTTTGTTTTGATCCCTAACTTTTGCATGGACCGCTTGTTGAAGCTTTAATCCATCGGGATTGCCCCAGTTTTTGCCTAAGTCTCCTTTTAGGGTGTTGGACTTAGCGAGCTCTTTCTTTTATTTTTTTGAAAATTGTGACTGCCAAGTCATTGGTCATTGAAGAACAACTGACATAAAATTTGGATTTGTATGGTTCCTTCGACACTTCAGGATGTGTGCGAAGAACATCATGTGATTGGTCCTTGTATGGGATATTTCATCTTGTAATTTGAATGCATGGTCAAATCAACTGAACACTGCCCTGCCCCAAGTTAAGCGTAAGGGTTTGTAGATCCGAAAAAAACTCCTACTTCTAGGCTCGAAGTGGTTGACTAGGGATTAACTCCTTATGTCTCCAGTGTTTGGGGTTTTGAAACAATGCTTGTACATCATTAGCAGGATTTTATCTGAAAGCATTCAATCAGCAATTATAAGTATTTTGTTTTCGTCATCCTCCTTTTCAACATTTACTAACAACAATGTGATAAAGAAGGTGAATTGGAAAAGTATGTGTTTGTGCTTTGCAAATAAATAATATGAGTGAATATGAAAGATTGATTCAGAACATGCATAACCATCCCATTAATAAGACCAAATACAAATAACAATATTTTAAAGCATACAGTACTTAGGAAAACAAGAACAAATTACAAGAATGCGAAATGGTAAAAATGGCATAATGATTGCCTTCGTTCAAAGCAACGAGCCTTCATCTCTTGATTCTTCATTAGCAATTGCTCTGCTTGTTCGGGTCGGTTGAGAAGCTTTATCTTTGAGCTTCACTCTGCTTCGCATGCGCCGGCATGGGGTTTGTTGCAACATTTGACCTAACTGGCGTGAAAGAAACTGCCTTACTGTCAATCAAGTCTTGAACCTTATGTTTGAAGGCCTTGCGATTCTCCACTGTGTGCCCTGGGGCACCCATATGATACTCGCAGTGAGCATTGTCGTCATAGCCTGGTGGATATGGTGGACTTACAGGCGTTAGCTCCTTCAAAGCAATTGATCCATCCTTTAGCAGGTAGGGGAGGATCTTGTTGTACGGTATTGGCAAAGGATCGAAATGTCTTTCTGGCCTCCTTGCCCTCTGCTGATTGGGTTGACATTGTTGTGGAGCATGTTGCTGTTGATTCTGATGCGGTTGTTGGTAAGCTGGTTGTTGATACGACTGCTGATATTGTTGTTGATAGGGTTGCTGATATGGTGGCTGATATGGTGTTGGGATGACAGCGAAAACCTGATGGTAAGGTATAGGAACATATGGATGTGTCATATATCCTCCTCCTCCCATTATGGCATTAGTATACCCTTCTGGCTTCTTTGGGAGATTGGGATAGGGTTTCTTCATCCCACCTGAAGTATTGGCGGCGCAAGGTAGCTTTCCTTTCCTGATATGGCTCTCAATTCGTTCTCCCATAGAGACAACCTCAGCAAAAGTTGGGAAGTTGGATCCTACCATCTTCTCCATGTATTGGGTATGTAGAGTTCCCATAAACATATCAATTAGTTCCTTATCGAGTACAGGAGGTTGGACACGAGTTGCAAGCTCTCTCCACCGTTGTGTGTATTCCTTGAATGACTCATTGTTACATTGAGTCATGTCTTGCAGCTAGGTGTGATTGGGTGCTAGATCAGTATTGTACTGATAATGCCTAAGGAAGGCTTTAGCGAGATCTCTCCATGATTGGACTTGTCCTCTTTCTAGCTGCATGTACCACTCCAAGGATGCCCCACTGAGGCTATCTTGGAAATAATGAATTAAGAGTTGATCATTGCTAATGTGGGCAGCCATCTTGCGACAGTAAGCTCTGAGGTGAGTTCTCGGGTAGCTGATCGCTTTGTACTTGTCGAAATCTAGGACTTTGAATTTCTGCGGAATCACCAAACCTGGGACCAGGCACATATCGACAGCGTCCAAACCGGGAGTAGTGTGAACCTCTAAGGACTTGAATTTTTCCTCCAAAGCATGGAGTCTATCAACAACTGGGTCTAGGACACCTCCAACAACCGGTTTGGCGGGTTGTGTCATGAAGAAAGCGTCATACGAATCTTCATCACCAATCACGGATCCATGTCAAGCAGATGTAGCAGAATGCTCATGAGGGTTCATGTTGACCATGGGAATAGGAATAGGGATGGGTTCTCCCTTAGGATGGGCAGAATTACCCTCGAGGTCAGTCACTCCAGGGATGCTAAGCAATGGTGATCCGAATTGAGCATCAACTTTTCTGGCTTTGACACTGGTCTCAGCATCTTTCTCCTTCTGGGATAAGAGCAACGTAGTTTCAAGCAAACGATCCATCTTAGCCTGTATGGAGTCAATGTCTTTCCTCATCGAAACTTGGTTTGCCTCTAGTTGTTCGAGTGTCATCTTGTAGTTGCGGCGTGTCTCGTACCGGTGTCGAGTAGCCACCGTTACTAGACAAAGGGTAGAATATGGTGTAAGTTTTTGTTTCTGGCCAACGATATGCAATGCATGTTGATGATATACAAATGCATGAAACTTTTGCCATGATTTTTTGCAAAGGAATACCAACACTAAAGATCATTCATACATCGTGTACATCAGGATAATAGGAAGAAGCACGAGTTTCTCTGATTACTAGAAATTCCCAAAGGTAGGTTCTAAAGTTATGTTTTCAAGGAAGGAACTTAGACTCACGGATCATGTTCAAAACTTCCTCGCAATTGTGGGCTAGCCACATCGTGATGGGAGTTCTGAAATGATCTAATCTAAGTGGGATTCTCATATTGTTCGAATAGGGTGTAGACCCTTCAGTTTAATACTACACAATCGCCAATCATGAAAAACAAACCTGGATTTAAGGCGAGGTTCCTAGAGTCACGAATCGTATTCAGAATTTCCCCACAATAATGGGCTAGCCATATTATGATGGAAACTCCAAACAGATCTACTATAGGTGGAGGCTTCGTATTGTCCCGATGAGGTGTATACCCCTCGGTTCAATACTACGCAACTCCGGGTTCTAAGTTTTTCTCGAAGCTCGGGTATGGAGCTTATCTCACAGCATACATCAGGCCCCATATCAAAGTATCAAGATAAATTACATACAACACAAGCAATCAGCATAAGATACAGGGAAACAAACATGGAAGAAAATAATATTTTCTAATAGCCATAGCAAAATTAGACTATTTTAGGCCAGACTCTCTCTTGCTTGGAGCAGGGTCCCCAGCAGAGTCGCCATCTGTCGCACCTCGGAAAATGCAATCCCTCGCGATGGTCGCTGAAAATATCGTTTGAACAGAGTCGCCACCGAACTTTATTTAATCCAATGAAGGAATAGGAAAATATCGATAAAACCTTTAAGAGAAATGGAATAATGGTCGTCACAACCATATTCGGGTTCGGGAGTCGATTACGCAAGGGGAAGGTATTAGCACCCCTCACGTTCGTTGTACTCAACAGGAACCTTTTAGTCTGATTTGCTATTTGAATGTTAGTTGACTGTTATTCGCTTTCTTTGAGTAATTTAAAATATTGAAAAGAGATGGATGGAAACCTCAGAAGGGAGAAAAGGGGAGGTTTTTATATTAGTGTGCTCGCGAAGATACATCAATCTCCTGCCTACGTATCCTTATGGTGCAATAAGAAAATTAGAGCATTCGTAGTTCGGGGAACTACGATTGGTTAGTGTTTTTTAATGAAGGACTATGTAGATTGCATTCTAAAGGCTAAACGTTGGCTTGTCTAGTCTCGGCGGAGGCTTAAGCACTGGTTTGTTGCGCGCATTAGAAAGGATTAAACAATGTTCTTTTTACAAAGGGTTTTGGTCACGCGGGGGTGACAAGTTGAATTGATATGTTTGATGTTTTGTTTAGTTGGTTTCGATCGCACGGGGGGCAAGAAATTAGGTTTGATATGTTAAGATATTTTTGAAGAATGACGAAAGATTGAGCAATATGGTGCACACCAATCATTCAATTCTTTCGAGGGATAATAAGGCGAGCGCCTTCTACTCCTTTTTCGTTCGAATTATTATTGAAAGTTTGTTTGCGGAATTTGAATATGCACGATAGTGAGGCGTACGCCTCCCACTTGCTTATTCAAGCAATGATGAGGCGTGCGCCACTCATTCCTTTATCCAAGTTTATTTAATGTATTTTAATCAGAAGTTAATAACTTGAGCAATATGGCGAGCGTCAATCGTTCAATTATTAAAGAGATGGTGAGACAAACACCTCCCATTCTTCTTCATCCGAGGTTTAAATTGTAAGAGATATGTCTTTATAGGTTTTAGTTGATTTGAAAAAAAAGTAATTTGAATTTGTATGATTGCGGCTCTAATCGGAAATCGATAATTTGAGCAATGTGGCGAGCGCCAATCATTCAATTATCCGAGATAGTGAGGCGAACGCCTCCCATCCTTTTACTATCCAAAGTTTAATTATAAAAATAAGATCTTTAAGTATTGTAATTAGTTTGAAAAATAATTTGAATTTGGTAAGATTTTAATCGGAAATCGATAATTTAAACAATATGGTGAACCCCAATCATTCAATTATTCGAGAGATGGTGAGGCGACCGCCTCCCATCCTTTTATCATCCGAAATTTAGACTTAAAAGGGTTTAGAATTTGTATTAATTTGCAATAAATGATTTGAATATTATGTTTTGATGTTTTAATTGGGTAACAAGAAGTCGAGTAATGTGGCGTGCGCCCATCATTCGAATACTTGAGAAATAGTGAAGCGAACGCTTCCTATATCCTTTTCATCCCAAGTTTACGTTAAAAGAGAAAATTCTTTAGAAGAAAATATTTGGATTTGCGTGGTTATGACTTAATCGGTTTCGAAATGAATTATTTAGCGTTGGACCAAGATTTTGTTTATGAATAAGATTGGAGGGATTTAGTTTGAAAATGATTGTGAAATTGTCCTAGTGACCAATTATTTAACTAATAAAAAATTATTAAAATAAATAAATTAAATAAACCACGTAATTAATATAATCAAAGTTAATTATCGAAATTATCTGATTAAATCAAATAGCTAATGTAATTAAAATTGGTTGTCTAAATTAACTAATTTAAATAAATTTTAAATAATAAATAGTTTTAATTAAAAAATAATTGAAATGAATAAATCCTAATGTGCTCCAAACCGGTTTGTTCATAACGACAACGGAATCAATGTCGTATATAGAGGTCCAAACGCGGCGAAAATATACAATTGATGTATTGAAATGGGGTGGCATAATGACATAAAATTGTCGAATCCACAGATTTATCCGACTAAAAATGCAATAATATTATTTACAATAATTATATTGACAATACAATCTGCAATATCTTATGCACTATTGATGTATTCAGATTAATATTGTTTATAAATATCATAAAAAACAACAAGGTATAAAACAAATTAAATTTAACTTTCCACAATAAAATATCAAAACTAGAAGGAATACACCACAACTCTAAATCCAAAATAACCAGCAAACACTTTAAAATAAGAATACCAATAGTCATCATTCCTAACACTATTTAAACCATCCTTCTGTATTTGTGAACTTTATGCAGCACTGCCTACACGGGGCTATTTTGTTGGTTGTTACTTTTCTCTTCTTTAATATTTGTGTTTCTAAACCGGACAAGTCTGACTTGGCAGTAGACTGGCCAACTCCTCTTCTTGTCGCTCGAGCTTCCAACATCAGTCTTTTCTGTTCCTTCATAGATAAATCAGTCATTTTTTCTACAAAACATGTTGGGAAAGGATTAGGAATAAAAGTAGTAGTATGATGAGTAATGCAAAAGTAAAATAAATTAATATTACCTAGAAATGGAGGATGTGTTCTTCAGATAATGGAAATAGATCTCAGTCTTTCATCATACGAAAGGAATCTAGTATGGCCAGAGACTGGATTTCTAAAGCATTTAACTTATCAAAATAAAACCCAGATATCGGAAGTGGGTTTCCAGTCTAATACATAGGAAAATGGAGGGATTCGTCTAACGCATATGAAACCTGGGGACATCTCGGGCGATATCTAACTCAGAGAAATTAGTCTTTAAAACCTTTGTAATTAGAAGTGTTAACTTGAAGAAAGCTCTTGCCAGGAAGGCCACTAATTGTGACCCAACCGCCTTTCTCAACACCTTTGATTTCAAAAAAGGAGAAAAATAAGCTTATGGTGGGCTCTATGTTTATGGCCTTACAAACTATCTTGTAAGCTTTAATAAACCTCCAACTATTGTGAGGGTTTTAGGAATGGGAAACGTTTAGGGTTTTTAACAGGTCAGATTCAAAATTTGTAAAGGGTAAATGGATTTTAAAATCCTCTAATACACCAGTATAGAAATGGAAATACTCGTCTTTGACTCCTCTAGGAGAGACTATACAAACAGGTTACCCTAGGATGCATGGCTCCAATACAACGTCATCCTCGTTTCTGGTAGAATACATATCCATCAAATACTAGAGTTTAGCTATCTATACTTCATCAATGGAGCTATGATCATAGCTCATAACCTTTTGATCAAAGGAATCAGCAATCTCCATTAACACTTCTATTGATAAACCTAATTAGGGAGATTCTGATTCAGTATTGCTAAAAGAGGCGTTAATATCGCCATAAAATTCTTTTATAATACGGTGTAATTCATCGTGGCCTAGGGCATCCCTACATTCTTTCATGCGTAAGTCCCAGAGATCTTTCCTTTTTTGGATACTTATGGGTTTTATTGCATTTCTGTCATCATCATATTCACGTACAATAGCCATTTCTTAAGAAAGAGTAAAATGGATAAAGAGATAAAAGTAAAAATACCTGAGATTGAAGAACAAATGAAAGTTCAAAAATCGTCTTGAAGAAGGAATATGTTACTTCAGCAAAAGATTAGCGAGAAGAGGAAGGGATGACTTTAATAAAGGAAAATCTCTTTTAATGATTTTCAAATGAGACATTTTATTTCTGGAGAAAATCAATTCCCCATAAAAAATCATCATTACAAAAGAAAGAGAAAGTATGGCGAAGATACGATCACATGTCTGCCATGATTGCCTACGTTACTAGGTCGAGTCTATAAAGAAAACAACAATATGTTAGGTCTGAGATATACCTCGACCATATGATGGACAGGAAAATGTTTCAGGCTCCTTCTATCTAACACTTCTCTCTTTTAGATTTCATGTTCTGGGGCTTATGTACATCCCGGAATTTTATGTTGACTAGTTGACATGTAAAATAGGGAGAAATACGTGATAAAATAGAAGTGATTCAGGTGGAGGTCGGGTAGTAGTCTGAGTTGTAACACAACCCTGCACAGTCATCATATGGTCGGGATGAAGGTCCTAAATGTGCCGAGGAGAAGAGTCTTTCATGGTCGGGTATGGAACCCGGATGAACCGAGATGGTGGTTAAAGGAAAAGTCACCATGTGTAAATGATTTCGGAAATTGAAGGGTCATGACGTCCCCATAACGGTAGAGGGGTTATACAAGATGAGGGAGAAAGCGTTACGTGATGGTTATGAGAGACGGCGACGTTATTCCAAGTTCCCTTAAATGAGGAATATGAAGAAACACTCCTTTAAGAGGAGATAAAAGACAAACTGATAAAAACACCTTACAGACACTTAACCAATCATTTGAGGCTTTCCCTGACACTCATCATGGAAGTCAACCTTTTAGTGTTTTTTTAGAAAGAACAAATATTAAGCCGCATTTTCCTCTCCTCTTGATACTTCGATAATAACACATTAGCAATCATCTAGTTAACGTTAAATCTTCCCAACCTTTCAATTGTACTAATATTTTTACCCTTGTCGAAAATCCCAGCTAACACCAGGTTAGCCAACAAATTGGTATCAAAAGCATCGGTTCGATCCTCAACCTCCAATCACTATGAATAGAAACGCAACCTCCAATCAATTCCTAGATAACATACCAGTTTTAAGGGAGAAAACTATGATGGATGGTGTGCACAGATGAAAGTCATATTCAATTTTAAATATGTGCTTGAAATCGTGAATGATAGTTTCTTGGCATTAGAGGAAAATTCTAGTGACGCACAAAGAGTTGCTCATCATGAATTGATCAAAAAATATGGGAAAGGCATGTTCTTGATCCATCAGTGTGTGGATTCAAATATCTAGCAAGAAAGATGGTAAAGGCTTGTTCTTTAAGAAGATTATCGAGCAAGAAATGACCAAGGAGGCTTGGGATACTCTCAAGAACCTATATGATGGAAATGAAAAGTTAAATAAAGTGAAGTTGCAATCTTTGAGGAAGCAATATGAAAACTTGCATATGAAACGTCATGAAAGCATTGGTGATTTCTTCTCAAAGAAGGTAGCTTTGACAAATCAGGTGAAGTCATGTGGAGAAAAGACCTCTAAATTCCAGAAGGTGTATAAGGCGTTTAGGGCTCTTCCATCCAAGTTTGACCACATTATTGTGGCAATTGAAGAATGAAAAGACTTGTCAGAGATTAAGCTTGAAGAATTACTAGCATCTCTTGAAGCGCATGAGATGAGGCTAAAGCAAAGAAATTCATAAAAGGTATATGAACAAGCATTGCAAGCAAAGTTCTTCAAGAAAATGAAAGAAAACTCCTTAAACAATAACAAAGTGAAAGCAAATTTGAAGAAGAATTTGAATGGCGATTTTGATATTGGTAAGGCTTCAAGAAGTCTGGGCGAAACTAATGAGAAAGGTGTAACTCAAAATCAAAAAAGTCAAGAAGAAAATTGACATGAGGAAGTCCAATGCTATTGGTGTCAGAAGTTTGGTCATTATGCTCGAGACTGCTACTTCAACAAATATAATGGTGATGACAAGGGTGTGGCTCAACTTGCTCATGTTGGTAGCAATGATGTTGAAGTGGTCATCTTGATGGTTGCAACATATTTTCCTTCATATAAAGAAAATGTTTGGTACCTTGATACAAGTTGCAACAATTATATGACGGGCAACTAGAACTGGTTTGTCAAGTTTGATGAATCAATTGGAAGATCTATTTATTTTGCAAACAATGGCAAGGTGACATTAGAAGGAATGGGCAACATAAATGTGAAAGGGAAAATGGACATGAAGCTATCATCAGTGATGTCTTGTATGTTCCTTCAATGGCAAGTAACTTTATCAATTTGGGCCAATTACTTGACAAGAATTACATAATGAAGTTGGAAGGAAGGGAACTCAATGTGTTTGATGAAATGTCTAGGCTAATTCTAAAGGTACCTTTGTCAACCAACAAGACATTCAAGGCCATGATTAATATGGTTGATCATCAATATCTTGCATAAGCCATATCTAAATTTTGGGTTTGGCATAAAATATTTGGCCATCTCAATTTTAGGAGTCTTATCTTGATGCACATGGAGAAGATAGTGTACGACCTTCAAAGGATTAAAGTGACAGAGCAGCTGATAACACCAAATTGCACCATTATTTTGACTCATTTTGTACATGTCTTACTATAGTTTTATATCTATGTCCAGTTTTATATGGGTATTTTGTCTATATTTCGGCAATTTAACCATATTGGGACCATATGCGAAGAAAGAAAACAATTCGGATGCAAAACAATGAAAAAATGGAAATTTGCACTCAAGGTTACCTACATGGCATTTGTCATAGAGGTAGCCACCAGGAGAATGACATATCTCACGTTTCAACGGTCGGAATACTTGGTCACGCCTCGGTTACGAAGATGGAGTTTGCCATCCTTTGGTTTGCGCTGCAGTTGGAAATAGGCCTTACTTGATCTTCCAACCAACCCTTGTTTCCCTATTATTTCTCTCACGAACTGAGAAGGTTTCACTTGATATTTTAGGGGTTAGGATCATCATAAACAGTCATTTTACTTTTATTTTTAAGGCATCTAAGCTTAGCACCAACAAAAGCCATAAATTCAGTATCATTAGAGCTTTAACTCCTTACATCAAAGGGTTATCGCATTTTGTTCGTGTATCAAGCTTGGAGCACTTTTATTTTAAGGTTATTTATCTTCCTGCATTTACATTCCGTTGAAGTTTATTTCTGCCTACCCGCATTGTATCAGATTCAAGTCTCCGATTGGAGTGGGTTCTTATTTTATTCAGCTTTATTTTCACTTTAATTGTCTTGTCTATTTAGTTTCCTTGCTTTATTTTTTCCACATTTTATTTACCGCATTTTGTTTCCCCTAATTTAATTTCCCCGCCTTTGCCTTTAAACCGCTTTATTTAAAACTGTCTTTATGTTTAATTCTAAATCTATACCAAATTCCTTTTTATTTACCATGATCATGTCTAGCTAATTTGTTCGTACTAGAGTGTGAAGATCGTCATTTGATGGTACTTTGTCCGTTATTTCTTTGGGATTACAATTTTGTGTTGTTTTGGTTTTAACGCAATTTTTCCAAACTTAATCTAATATGTTATTACGAACGTAGGATAGCGATAACGTCAAAAGTTATCTGACACTAAAGATTTAAATTGGTTATTTTTGGGTAGTAAATACCGCGAAAGCACTGTATTAATTACTTATGAAGTTTAATATTTCTAGAAGGTGGTTTTAAAACTATTTGCAAACGTGCGCACCTATAGGGTTAGGACCTGGTCACTTGAGTGGAAGCTGGGACCCTTTTTATTTAAGCTTACCAATCGAAATCACTTTTCAACTGAGTAAAGAGTCTAATTCCTTAAAATAGAATTTACTACTTTAACACAATAAGAACCGGTCATATGTGACAATGGACGGTATAAATTAAGGAGTAAAATCCGGTTCTGAATACGCGAAAGTGACAGTTCCTGTTTAATTGAATTTTTTTCAAGGTAGAAAGTATTGCCCCGTACAGTAATCCTATTAGAAACAATCAAGAGTACTATTAATTGATGTGAATCACGTTCTAGTATTACTTTTCCGAATTTATTAAAGTTTATTATTTCATCTTGTCCCATTCTTAATTCTTTCGCCTTAGATAAACACCGTAACAATTAGAAACAATAGATTTGACTATGTCTCTGTGGGATCAATATCTTTTAAAACTACACGATAGATTGTACACTTACAGTTAGTTATTCTGATAGACTCATAATCTCGCGAATAAGTTTTTGGCGTAGTTTCCGGGGACCAATTAGGTCAAAATTCCGTAACTTGTTATTACACTGTCTAGATTAAGAAACCCAATCTCTATCACTATGCATCATCAAAAAAATTCTTACACTTACCGCTCTCAATATTATGAAGTACCACATGAGTCTCATAAATCCAATCTTAAGATTATATGGGATAATTATATTGAAACGCTAACTCTATCCAATTTAGAATGTACCATGCATAGATTAATGGCAACACAAACCATGCGGAATAAAGAGTTTATGAACCAAATTTTTAACACTATGGAAAACCTTAAGAAATTAGACACGTTGGTCGACTCCCTAGTCACAGGAGGCAAAGCATTAGAGACTAAAATCTCACTACTTATAAAAAACTAACCGAAAATGCGACTATAGTTACAACCAGTAGTGAAAAACTAACCGAAAATCCTAAAGAGAGCGATAGTAAGGTTGAAAAAAATTTAGATGAGAAAATAATAGACTCTAAACACTATCCGCACTAATCCAACTCTATCCAAGGTCCCGCACAAGAATAGAAAATTAAAAGACCATAAACTAATGAAAATAGAGAATTATTAGCTTTTAAGGCATAGAAAGAAAACGTTGAACTCAAAAAGCTAATACCTATAATAATACCTGAACCACCTTACAGAAAAGGAAAAAGAAAAGGTGAAGGATATGAGAGATGGCTTGATAAATGGCCATGGAGACCAAAGACTATTGAAACTTCAATCGAGGACTTATCCTCTAAAGAACCCCCAAGAGCATCTCTCAGCTTTGTCGAGCTACCGACATTAAACAAAGCGATGCATGGGAGGCAACCCACGATTTCATTTTCTTTATTATGCATATTTTCTTTCTTTATATATAACGGTGATTTATTTTCTTCCTACAAACGAGACTAATTGTTGGTTGATTTTGCTCCAGGTATCAGTACTCGTTGTTCCTACTAACCATACTTTTAGGATGCAGAACTTGGATGATATGCACGTCCACTTCAGAGATGAAGTCCAAAAGAAATAGTATATGGAATTATCTGAGAGACCCATGCTACCTACCTGATACCCTGACTCTCACTGCCTAGAGACCCTAGTGTCGCACACGCGAAAAACAACCGGCGAGAAAAGACACAGAGCCGCCACCGTGCGTTATTTATCCCAAAGGAGGGAAAGGAAACGCTCGAAGTAAACCTGGAAAGGAAATGGTCTTACGACCAGAGATTGCAAGGATCGGGAGTCGGTTACGCAAGGGGAAGGTATTATCACCCCCTCACGTCCGTCGTACTCGACGGGATCCACACTCAGAAAGAATAGAATAAGGTTGCTGAATAACTGCTCAAAGAATGCACGCACACTGGAATAAGAAGCAGATGAAGGAAGAAGACGGAAGAAAGAGGACTCGGCAGGATGCCGCATCCTGGGCCTACGTAGTTTTTCAGACACAAACATCAGAGTCGACGTAGTTGGGGGGAACGGGAAACGTGCTCGCTAGGACATCGCGTCCTATGCATACGTATCTTCTCTAACCAGAGGAAGAATCAGAGCACTCGTAGCTCGGCTAACGCACACCGGAACAAAACACTGAAAGGAGACGCTGAGACGTCAAAGCAAACACACATCTGGAAACAGACTGCCAATGGCTGGTCTTACATCTGACTCCGAACAAACAACAAATAAACACAAATAGGAAACGGAATGCCAATCGCTGGTCTTACATCCAACTCCACAAAAGAAATAGGAAACATATAGCCAATCAATGGTCCTACATCTGACTCCTAACAAACAAACGCAAACGAGGAAACGGAATGCCAATCGCTGGTCTTACATCTGACTCCGAACAAAGAAACGCAAACAGGAAACCGAATGCCGATCGTTGGACTTACATCGGACTCCAGACAAACGCACACGAAAAGAAGAAGGGTCTCGATTGCAACTAGGGCAAGAGAAAAGGGAGGTATCAATCGCAACGAGGGCGAGAGAAAAGGATTAAAGTTAGTTGTTAGTCAAACTCGACAAGACATCACATCTCGTGCCTACGTATCTCATCTGCACATGAGAATCAGAGTTGTCGTAGTTTGGCTAAACTATTTCTATTTGTTTTGTGTTTTTTAGGTGAACAACGTTACTATGCAATCTACCGGATGCTCGACCTTGGGAGACTTACTCACCTGTAGTAGAAGGAGTCAACGTGTCCTTAAGAGGGGATAAAGTTGGTTTGTGTTTTAGGAAAGCTCACGCAAGAAAGGAAGTCCTAGACGAAGGAACCGTGCTACCTTAATTGACATGCAAACGAGAGACTATGCGAAGTCTAGCAATCCTATGGGGATACAATCACACCATACAAAAACATATAACATGAAGTAAACACACCGACAAGGGGCTCAAACATCAAGGGTAAGGCTTTAGTCAAGGGGTCATATCAACCTCGACAAACAAGCCGACTGGAAAGGTATCTGAGGCTCTTAACCACTGACATTGACCGTCAGGGTGAGCAGATGAAAGGTAATGAGGATTGGACCTCATAGCTCTTAACCCGGGCCTGGGTGAGCTTCAATCAATGAAAACATGGGGATCCAGAATGTGGGACCCTACTCCACTTGACTGACTCTATATACACGGATCTTGGGTTAGGTTCAAGAGCCTTAGCACGTGGTGCGAGCATAATGAACGACTCAAACAATTAGCAGGGGACTGACTGCTAGTCCCTTCTATCTGCCAATTGCCTCTTCACTTAGGAGGACTTGAAGTACATGGCACAAAAGTAAACAAACACAGTCATTGCCTCTTAAGGAGGACTTCAGCCAAATGCATGCCAAACAGAAACAACAGGGCTTCCAGACTACATGGAGTTGGAGGATTATTACCTAGGTGGTATGCCAACCACAAGCAAAGCAAAGTTCAAGCAATGAGCTAAAGCGACTAAAGTACCTGTAAGAAAGTCAAACCAGTCAATATTCACATTCAGACAAATCAAACAGACAGTCAACAGTGTTACAACCAATATGCACAATGCAAGTCAACAATTCAAGTGAGTTCATCACCAAGGTACCTACAACACACAAAAGTTAGTGGACAAAGCAAATTTTCATCTCAAGTCATAAGATTGCATCAACCACTAGAGCTAATAGCTTGAACCTGAAATACAAAGCTCAAAAGATGAGTACGAACCACTAGTACCAAGACTAGGGTCAAAGGCAAAGCAAAAAGTCAAAACAGCAACCAATATTCAACATGGAGCACATTTATTCAAGTAAGAACATGTCCTAAAAAGGACCAAGTCTAAAGCAAATGGCAAAGTCATCACATGAGCAAGATATGGAAAAGGCAATTACAAAGCTCACAATTGGACATCAAGAATCAAAATTCCATATTAAAACAGAAATGAATCAAACAATCATGAAAATTTTTATGTGCATACAACATGTCAAACACAATCATCATGCCAAAAATTAGAATCAACAGAGCTCAATTGACCTAGAAATGAAAATGAACAAGTATGACATCAAATTGTGTGACACACATTGTCACACCCAAAGTTTATGCGTGTAAAACAGAGATAAAAAATGATAAAAATACACAACCAAGCCTTACAAATCATGCAACATGTTGGGAATCAGCATACCAAATTTCATGGCAATTGGAGAGAGTATGAGCATTCCACAAAAGAATTGGTACAACATATCACATTTGCATACATGTTCAAATAACAATTCACCATCCAAAATCCAGAAATGATAAAATCAGTAAAATCACTCCACAAAATAATAGACATCTCAATGAATATGTAGCAAAAAATTGCATTCAAATTGGACTTGTTTCCAATTTTTTATGAATTTTTGAAATTGGATGAAATATATGACAAAATATGAAAAAATGCAATGAGAAATGGAGGGAAATAAAAAAGGTGAGATTAATTTGAAAAAACGCTGTCAGCTGAAATCGAAGTGAGGAGGGAGGCGCATCAAACGAGAGACTATGCGAAGTCTAGCAATCCTATGGGGATACAATCACACCATACAAAAACATATAACATGAAGTAAACACACCGACAAGGGGCTCAAACATCAAGGGTAAGGCTTTAGTCAAGGGGTCATATCAACCTCGACAAACAAGCCGACTGGAAAGGTATCTGAGGCTCTTAACCACTGACATTGACCGTCAGGGTGAGCAGATGAAAGGTAATGAGGATTGGACCTCATAGCTCTTAACCCGGGCCTGGGTGAGCTTCAATCAATGAAAACATGGGGATCCAGAATGTGGGACCCTACTCCACTTGACTGACTCTATATACACGGATCTTGGGTTAGGTTCAAGAGCCTTAGCACGTGGTGCGAGCATAATGAACGACTCAAACAATTAGCAGGGGACTGACTGCTAGTCCCTTCTATCTGCCAATTGCCTCTTCACTTAGGAGGACTTGAAGTACATGGCACAAAAGTAAACAAACACAGTCATTGCCTCTTAAGGAGGACTTCAGCCAAATGCATGCCAAACAGAAACAACAGGGCTTCCAGACTACATGGAGTTGGAGGATTATTACCTAGGTGGTATGCCAACCACAAGCAAAGCAAAGCTCAAGCAATGAGCTAAAGCGACTAAAGTACCTGTAAGAAAGTCAAACCAGTCAATATTCACATTCAGACAAATCAAACAGACAGTCAACAGTGTTACAACCAATATGCACAATGCAAGTCAACAATTCAAGTGAGTTCATCACCAAGGTACCTACAACACACAAAAGTTAGTGGACAAAGCAAATTTTCATCTCAAGTCATAAGATTGCATCAACCACTAGAGCTAATAGCTTGAACCTGAAATACAAAGCTCAAAAGATGAGTACGAACCACTAGTACCAAGACTAGGGTCAAAGGCAAAGCAAAAAGTCAAAACAGCAACCAATATTCAACATGGAGCACATTTATTCAAGTAAGAACATGTCCTAAAAAGGACCAAGTCTAAAGCAAATGGCAAAGTCATCACATGAGCAAGATATGGAAAAGGCAATTACAAAGCTCACAATTGGACATCAAGAATCAAAATTCCATATTAAAACAGAAATGAATCAAACAATCATGAAAATTTTTATGTGCATACAACATGTCAAACACAATCATCATGCCAAAAATTAGAATCAACAGAGCTCAATTGACCTAGAAATGAAAATGAACAAGTATGACATCAAATTGTGTGACACACATTGTCACACCCAAAGTTTATGCGTGTAAAACAGAGATAAAAAATGATAAAAATACACAACCAAGCCTTACAAATCATGCAACATGTTGGGAATCAGCATACCAAATTTCATGGCAATTGGAGAGAGTATGAGCATTCCACAAAAGAATTGGTACAACATATCACATTTGCATACATGTTCAAATAACAATTCACCATCCAAAATCCAGAAATGATAAAATCAGTAAAATCACTCCACAAAATAATAGACATCTCAATGAATATGTAGCAAAAAATTGCATTCAAATTGGACTTGTTTCCAATTTTTTATGAATTTTTGAAATTGGATGAAATATATGACAAAATATGAAAAAATGCAATGAGAAATGGAGGGAAATAAAAAAGGTGAGATTAATTTGAAAAAACGCTGTCAGCTGAAATCGAAGTGAGGAGGGAGGCACATCAAAACACAGTCGTTTTGGCCAAGGCAAGAAAAATCAAAAAAAGGATTTCCAGTGTCGTGCCTGGGGATCGAAGCGAGGTTCATAGCGCCTCATCAAAACACTGCCGTTTCACTTATGACATGGCTTCCCACGCATGCAGTCTTCGCACACGTAAGCGAAGTCAAGCGAACCACAACCAATCGCATGGTCAGGCAAGCAACCAGTCAGCGTGACACGCATGAAGCCCTAAGTTACACGCAGAGACGCCGGAACAGTAGTTTCGGTCGTCTTCCCCTGCTTGCTCTGGCGGACCTTGCTCAAAAACTTTCCAGAAATGAGCAATATGCACATGAATCGAACCGCCATTGCATGTAGATCATGAATCCAACCTTTATTTGACCTAATTCTTAACAACCAGCATGGATCGAAGGAAAACAAATTGGACTTCCAGACTTTAAATTGACATAACTCACTCAATTCTCATCCGTTTTTCACGAAATTTATATCAGTGTGATCAGCATAAAAAAACTCTGCACAATCATGGCATTATAATGAAGAATCATGAGGATCGAATTTATAACCTCTTGAAGAACAGTGAGTTAAAAATGCGTGTAACAGCTCTCTCCAACTCTAGATATTCTCCTCAACTGGTATATTGAAGCTTGATGTGAAAGATAGCAGCTAAAAACACCTCAATCGAGCTCAGTCTTCAAGATTCATCTCCATCTTCAAGCTTTGAGCATGCATGATTTTGGCACGAATTGGACAAAATAGTGGTTGATTCTTGCTCTATACTGCACCAGGATCACGAATCTACCAAGCAAATTGGTGTTTAGCTGAAGAATTTTTGAATTTTGATTGAGAGAAAAATTGGAGGGAAAAATGTGATCTAGATCTAGAATGTGTTAGAATGAAAATTCTGTTATGATTAAGCTTTTATACCACATGCTAATTACTTTGCTAATGGTAATTAGGCTTGGCTAATGAAATTTTAATAAAAAATGAGGTGTTATGCACAATTGGAAAATTCACCCTATGCATGGCAAATATGAACGTGAACAGTAGCATGCATGGTCCAATTACACTTAAAATGAGCTTATGAACATAATAGGATTGGAATTAAACTCATATGATCAACCAATTTCAAATTAATGATTTTCCCTCCAAAAAACACATGCATGGCCAAATGATCATGTGATATTTTTTAATGCAATGCAATGAGGGTTTGGAAAATATGAGTCATAAGGAGCATAATGCAAAAAGAGGCACTCAAATTGGAGCTTTGGATCAAAAGTTATGGCTCTTGGAAGTTCCATGCACACTTGGCCATCATTGGATCATAACTTCCCAACCAATCATTAGATGCTCATGATCTTGGACTTTTTGGAAATGGGAGAGAAATATCTTCAACTTTCATGTTGGACAAAATTTCATTTGAAGCTTCTTTGATGTTGGAAAGTCAAGTTGAATATGGTCCAAAAACTTGCCATTTTTGGAAACTTGAAATTACAGGTCACTTTCCATTTTTGGAATCTTTTGATCTGGCTTCAAAACCTTCAATGTAGATGTTTGACAAGATGAATAAACTTCTTTTGGACATGAATGAAGTGTCTCAAACCATTTCTCCACCTCCTAGCCCTCAGTTGACTTTCAGTTGACTTATATGGGCCTCAGATGACCTGGACATGCACTGATGACTTTTGAGCCTTCAACACTTGGTACAATAGCTTCAAAATGAACCCTAATTCATATAAGCTCTCTAGAACAACCATGTGGCTTTTACCTCAAGGAAAAACCTTGCTCTTCTTGCACTGATGAATCTCTTGATGCCAGTTCTAGTTGACTTTTATGATGCAATGCAATATGCAATGTTAATGACCTAAAAAAAATGAAATGAATGCATGATTGGGGGTGCAAATTTGAGGTGCTACAGCTGCCCCTATTCAATCAACTGGGAACCTGAACGGATGAGAGCAACGGCTGTCAGACCTTCAAGGTAAACAGGGATTGAATACCAAAGAACCTGGAATTTGCACTCTACGGGGGATGATCAAAGAAACTGTCGACTTGATATACACTGATATCAAGGAAAGCAAGGCCATTTACCGATGGCGGCTTAAAAACAGTCGACTTGATATACACTGATATCAAGGAAAGCGGGGCCATTTACCGATGGCGGCTTCAAAACAGTCGACTTGATATACACTGATACCAAGGAAAGCGAGGCCATTTACCGATGGCAGCTTCGACTGGGGAGGAAGAGGTGTTTACAACTGGAACCAGACAAGATGTTTACCGACGACTCTACTGGGGATTTTGATATTCATTAAAGAAAGGCTACACGACTAGACATTTACCGATGACTGGAAAGAAAAGATACACAACCAGACGTCAACGGACAAATGGGAAAAACTCGACGTTTACCGACATCGAAAGATGATGTTTACCGACACCAAAATAAAGTACGACCAGACATTTAACGATGACTGGAAAAAGGATACATAACCAGACATCAATGGACGAATGGGAAAAAACTCGACGTTTACCGACATCGAAAGATGATGTTTACCGACACCAAAAGAAAGTACGACGAGACATTTATCGATGACTGGAAAAAAGATACATAACCAGACGTCAATGGACGAATGGGAAAAAACTCGACGTTTACCTACATCGAAAGATGATGTTTACCGACATCAAAAGAAAGTACGACCAGACATTTACCGATGACTGGGGAGGAACTCGATGTTTACCGACACCGAAAGATGGTGTTTACCGACACCAAAAAAGGAATGACCAGACATTTACCGATGACTGGGAAGGAACTCGATGTTTACCGACACCGAAAGATGATGTTCATCGACACCAAAAGAAAGGACGACCAGACATTTACCGATGACTGGGGAGGAACTCGGTGTTTACCGACACCGAAAGATGGTGTTTACCGACACCAAAAAAGGAACGACCAGACATTTACCGATGACTGGGAAGGAACTCGATGTTTACCGACACCGAAAGATGGTGTTTACCGACACCAAAAGAAAGTACCCATACGGGGATCCACATGACACTCACCAGTATCGTAAGGATGGCATCTACATGCGTCAAAACAAGGCAGACGCTTGCCGAGAACTACGCTGGGGAGTCGATCAAGCTTTCCTTTCACGGACAGGTGAGGAAATAAACCTCTCTGGATATCATCAATTCTGAAGGCTATCAAGAGCAACCGCTGCAAACGCGTAATACGAATGTTGAAAATGATTTGCCTCTGCTGAGGATGTGATCCAATCTGGTTTAACACATGTATGCATATGTTTGAGCTTTCTATGGTATAATACTCCATATTGAATGGACATGCTACGCATTTTGAGGATGCAAATGCAAATGATGATTACTATATGCAAGATGCAAAGGGAAGAACTCATGTTGGGAAAGCGAACAATCACTTGCTGAGCGCACGATTCTGGTTCGATCTTCTAACTCTGTGGGGACACACAACAATCCTGCTGAGGATACTCGCTGATTTGACATTCTCGAAATGGCAGAGAAACCAACTCAACTGGGGAGTCACTTGTTGGGAAAGCAACCACCTTCCAACCATGTTGGGGAATAGCACTGCTGCTGGGGAAAGGATAATCCTCACTAGGGATGATCTCCGCTGAACTCGATCCGCTTGGGGACTCCGCTGGGGGAAACAATCAACGCCCACCTCCACTGGGGAAATAACAACTTTCAGACTTGCTAGGGAAAGATAACCTTAGCCCTGCTGGGGAACAAACTACCCACAGACACCTCCGCTGGGGAAATAGCAACCTTCCGACTCTCTGGGGAACTAACATCAACCCTGCTAGGGATTACAACACTTCAGGCCCGGCTACTGAGGAACCAATTACCCATAGACACCTCCGCTGGGGGAAGTAGCAACCTTCAGGCTCTCTGGGGAACTAACAGTTCTCAGACTTGCTGGGAAAGGGGCAACCTTCAAACCTGGCTGGAAAAAAACATTCTCAAGGGGATTGCAATCAACTTCAGGCCTGACTGCCGAGGCAACACTGATCTCGAAACTGTTGGGGAGACAAGTTCTGAACTTTCTTTGGACAACCCAACTCCTCACACTACTGGATAGTGTTAAAACACCTTTGAACAAACTGGGGCTCACCTGCTTCAGCCAGCAATCAAAGGTAGTAACCTGCAAAACAGCAAGACATACATGCCCCAGGGGATTGTATAGACAAGATACACCCAAGTGTACTCAACATTCAAAATGATTTTCAAATGTTTTATCTTTCTGCACGTTATTGTCTAGCCTTCATGTTTTTTATATGCAATGTTTATCAAAAATTCGGACGTTTTTGCAAACAAAATAGTAAAATAAAAACAAGAGAGCAATTTGACTGAATAACAACTTTTATTGATTGAAAATGGGCCTATAAAGGCAAATACATCAGGAAGCAATTCCTAGGAAGAGGTAATTTCGCCAAAACAAGGAAATAAACTATCCTATTGGCAATGTGAACACGGCATCCACTATTTTCCAATTCTGTTATGACTCACAGATCCTTAATTTCCCTCAAATTCCTTGCTTTCTGAGAAGAATGATTGGACCGGTCATATCCTTCGAGATGGTAGACACTGAAGCGTGATGAAGTACAGATAACTCAGACTGTAGTCTTCGCTTTAATCCCTCTTTTTCCTGGATCGCCTTTTCAGGTTTTCAATCCATCGGGATACCCATTTTTGCCTAAGCCGCCCTTGGGGGTTTTCGACTTACCGGGTGTACATATTCTTTTTCATTCTTTATCCCTAACTTTTGCCCGAACCTTTTCTTTTTCTTGGTTCGCCGGGATGCCCTTTTTTGCCTGGACTATTTTATTCTTTTCGTCCAGCGGGTCTATTTATGCGAAGTATTTTTTGACTACATCTGAATTCACAGGGGACGGAAAATCTTCACCGTCCATAGTTGTAAGCATCAAGGCTCCACCAGAGAAGACCTTTTTAACAACATATGGACCCTCATAATTCGGAGTCCACTTGCCCCTGTTATCTGTACCGGGAGGAAGGATCCTCTTCAATACTAAATCACCTGTCTGATAGCTTCAAGGACGCACTTTCTGATCAAAGGCTTTCTTCATCCTTCTCTGATACAGTTGCCCGTGGCACACGGCTGCCAAGCGCTTCTATTCGATAAGGCTTAACTCATTAAACCTTGTTCGAATCCACTCAGCTTCGTCTAGCTTAACGTCCAGCAAGACTCTCAGAGAAGGAATCTCCACTTCCACAGGTAGGACTGCTTCCATACCATACACAAGGGAGTAAGGGGTTGCCCCGGTCGACGTACGTACTGAGGTACGGTACCCATGCAAAGCGAAAGGCAACATCTCATGCCAATC
Organism: Lathyrus oleraceus; assembly: GCF_024323335.1. Lineage (NCBI taxonomy): Eukaryota > Viridiplantae > Streptophyta > Magnoliopsida > Fabales > Fabaceae > Lathyrus > Lathyrus oleraceus. Next base: position 446,868,261 of record NC_066581.1, read on the forward strand.
CTTGTACGTCACGACCATCTTCTGCACAATCTTCTTAATGTTCTTGTTTGGCGCCTCTACAGCACCATTCATCTTTGGTCTGTAAGGAGAAGAATTGTGATGTTCGATCTTGAAATCTCTGCAAAGCTCTTTCATCATCTTGTTATTGAGATTCGAACCATTATCAGTGATGATTCTCTCAGGAACCCCATAATGACAGATAATTTCCTTCTTAATGAACCGGGCAACCACTTGCTTGGTAATGTTGGCATAGGAAGCTGCTTCCACCCACTTGGTGAAGTAATCAATTGCGACCAGGATGAAGTGATGTCCATTAGACGCAGTAGGTTCGATCTTCCCAATCATATCGATGCCCCACATCGCGAATGGCCAAGGAGAATTCATGACATTCAGAGGGCTTGGTGGTACATGCACCTTATCTGCGTAGATCTGGCATTTATGGCACTTCCGAGCGTATTTGAAACAATCGGATTCCATGGTTATCCAGTAATAGCCGGCTCTTAACAACTTCTTGGCCATTGCATGACCACCAGCATGAGTACCGAAAGACCCCTCGTGTACTTCCTGCATTAACATGTCTGCTTCGTGTCTATCCACGCATCTGAGCAGAACCATGTCAAAGTTCCTCTTGTACAACATATCATCCTGATTCAAATAAAAGCTTCCAGCCATCCTTCTCAGGGTCTTCTTGTCATTCTTTGACGCTCCTTCAGGATACTCCTGGCTTTTGAGGAAGTTCTTAATATCATAGTACCACGGCTTCTCATCAACGACAGACTCGACTGCAAACACATACGCAGGCCTCTCGAGTCGATTTACAGCAACGTGTGGCACATGATTCCACCAATGAACTTTGATCATAGAAGACAATGTGGCTAAAGCGTTAGCCATCTGATTTTCATCTCGGGGGACACGATACAACTTCACTGTCTTGAAGAAAGTCAGGATCCTTCTGGTGTAATCTTGATAAGGAATCAAATGCGGCTGATGAGTATTCCAGTCTCCATTGACTTGGTTAACCACTAGAGCGGAATCTCCGTAAATGTCCAGAGTTTTGATCCTTAGATCGATGGCTTCTTCAATCCCCATGATACAAGCCTCGTACTCAGCCTCATTGTTGGTCACTTCAAAAGTCAGCCTGGCAGAAAAAGGTATGTGTGCACCTTTAGGATTGATGAGTACTGCTCCAACACCATTCCCATTCACATTTACCGCCCCATCAAACATCAGCACCCACTTGTCATCAGGATCCGGTCCTTCCTTGACAAGAGGCTCTTCACAATCTTTCATCTTTAAGTACATGATGTCTTCATCAGGGAATTCAAACATCATCGGCTGATAATCATCAATTGGTTGCTCGGCAAGGTAATCAGACAGAATACTACCCTTGATGGCCTTCTGCGACGTATACTGGATATCATACTCAGTTAAAATCATTTGCCATCAAGCCACTCGTCCGGTGAGAGCTGGCTTTTCAAAGATGTACTTCACTGGATCCATCTTAGAAATCAACAAGGTAGTATGGTTCAGCATATACTGTCTTAGTCGGCGAGCAGCCCATGCCAAAGCGCAGCAAGTTTTCTCGAGCAGTGAATATCTTGTTTCACAGTCGGTAAACTTTTTGCTAAGGTAGTATATTGCATGCTCTTTTTGACCAGACTCATCATGTTGTCCCAATACACACCCCATCGAGTTCTCAGTCACTGAAAGGTACATTATCAGAGGCCTCCCAGGAACTGGAGGTATAAGGATTGGAGGTTTCTGCAAATATTCTTTTATCTTATCAAAAGCTTTTCAACAGTCATCATTCCACCTTATTGCTTGATCTTTTCTTAGCAATTTGAATATCGGTTCGCACGTAGCTGTTAGATGAGATATGAACCGTGCAATGTAGTTCAGCCTCCCTAAAAACCCACGAACCTGCTTTTCCGTTCTTGGTTCAGGCATTTCTTGAATAGCTTTTACTTTCGCTGGATCAACCTCAATCCCCTTCTCACTGACAATGAAACCCAACTGCTTTCCGGATCTCACTCCAAACGTACACTTGTTTGGATTCAGCCTCAGTTTGAATTTTCTCAGCCTTTCAAACAACTTCTGTAGGTTTACCAGGTGCTCCTCTTCCGTTTGAGACTTCGCAATCATATCATCCACGTACACTTGAATTTCTTTGTGCATCATGCCATGAAAGAGAGTCGTCATAGCCCTCTGATAGGTAGCACCGGCATTCTTCAGCCCAAGTGGCATCACCTTATAACAGAACATGCCCCAAGGTGTAATGAATGTCGTCTTTTCCATGTCTTCTGGCGCCATCTTGATCTGGTTATAGCCAGAAAATCCATCCATGAAAGAGAAAACCTAGGATTGAGCATTGTTATCAACCAATACATCAATGTGAGGTAATGGGAAGTCATCTTTCGGACTGGCTCTGTTTAAGTCTCGGTAATCAACACATATCCTGACTTTACCATCCTTCTTCGGCACGGGCACGATATTGGCCACCCACGGGGGATAATTGGTAACTGCCAGAAAACCCGCATCCAACTGCTTCTGAACCTCTTCCTTGATCTTGACAGCCATATCAGGACTAGTTCTACGAAGCTTCTGCTTTACCGAAGGACAATCTTCTTTGAGAGGCAGCCTGTGCACCACAATATATGTATCCAACCCAGGCATATCTTGATACGACCATGCGAATATCTCAACATATTCTCTCAGCATTTCAATCAGCCCTCTCTTGACAGATTCCTTCAAAGCAGCCCCGATCTTGATCTCTTTCCTGGCGTCCTCAGTACCAAGGTTAACGATTTCCAACTCTTCCTGATGAGGTTGGATGACCCTCTCCTCCTGTTTCAATAATCTGACCAATTCTTTGGGGAGTTCACAATCTTCATCACTCTCCTCTTCGGCTTGGTAAATGGGATTATCGAAATCATACTGAGCCATAACAGAACTGTTTTTAGTGGAGTCCGCAAGATCGATTCTGCATGAACGATGTTTAATGCTTTGTTTTAGAAAAGAGTTCAAGAAAGTCACAAAAACAAAAACATTGCCATTTTTATTGTTTTGAAAATGAAAACAAAAACAGAAAGACAGTGAGCACAAATTTGTTTGCAAAATGTCCTTTATTAATGATAATCATTGACAATTCAAACATGATGTGGCCCTACAATGAACCACTACGCCCCGGGCAGAACGTAGGGTTTTTGTGCAGAATGAAAAACAAAAGAAAATTACTCTGTCTGAAGAGTAACTTGGACTATTTCTTCGGCTGTCCAATTGTTGACCATCTCCCCTGGAGCACACGGGCGCACTCAGTTGTCCATATCACAATCACGGTCACCGTCTTCACTACCGGCTGCAAAAACATCACCATGATTCATCAACCCAGCGCTAGTGAAGGTACTCGGCCTTTTCTGAACACCCTGCTCTGGCTGAAGAGGTTGGTAGCCAATGCCAAATTTGTCTTCTTTCACGGGCATGTCAACCATCTTGCCCCAGCCTTCTGTGTTACCAGAATTGACAACCTCCAACGCTTGCTTATATGACGCAATTGAGACACCTGGTTTCTTCTGCTCAACAAAAGCCACCTTCTCATTAGCAATGGTCTCGAAAGCTTGGCACAGAGTTTCATGAATTTCGCCATCCATCTCCACATACTTGAAAGAGGATAAATGGCTCACAAGAATGTCCTCTTCACCACACACAGTCACAACCTGACCGTTCCATACATACTTCAGCTTTTGATGGAGAGTTGACGAAACTGCCCCAGCCCCATGTATCCAGGGACGCCCCAATAGACAACTATATGCTGGTTGAATATCCATCACATAGAAGACAATGTTAAACACTTCTGGGCCGATCTTCACGGGCAACGTGACTTCGTCGAAAACTGATCGCTTGGATCCATCAAAAGCACGGACGACAAGATCACTCGGGGTGAGGACAACCCCTTCAACATCAAGCTTAATCAGAGCCTTCTTGGGCAACACGTTCAAAGAAGAGCTGGTGTCAACCAACACATGCGACAACACTGCGCCTTTGCACTCCATAGTGATATGTAGAGCTTTGTTATGATTGCGACCCTCAGGCGTCAAATCCAGATCTATGAACCCCAAACCATGTCTCGTACTCACATTTGCCATAACACCCTCGAGTTGGTTGACCGAAATCTCTTGAGGCACGTAAGCCAAATTCAACATTTTCAGCAAGGCGTTACGGTGTGCCTCAGAACACAATAACAATGAGAGGATAGAGATTTTCGATGGAGTCTGGTTTAACTGATCTACAATCTTATAATCACTCTTCTTAATGATCTTCATGAACTCCTCCACATCTTTCTCAAAGGAACCCTCAGGCACTTCCTTCTGCACAGGCCCTTCTTCAACCACAGCTTGTTTACCTTTTGCTTTAGCAAGAACCTCAGCATTGTTATCTCTCAAAGTCTGTGGTGCAAATAAACGACCGCTTCTAGTAAACCCTCCAGGTCCTCCCACATTGTCCACAGCCGGACCAACAGTTACGGGAGTTCTATTTGGCACACCAATCGTCACCGGAGCCTGACTTACCGGTCTGGCCTGACTTTCTGGCCTTCTGTTGCTGCGGAAAGCATTATCATACTTCCACGGAACTACTCTACTATTCTCAACAGGTCTTCTACCAGAAGCAACAATGGTGACAGGAGTACCAACAGTTACTGGTGCAGATATGGTTACCGGAGTACCAACAGTTACGGGTGCACTGACAGTTCTTGAAGCACGTCCAGGACCTTCGGACGGTTTAAAGTAAATGGTGACAGTTGATACCACCCCACGATCTTTCGCCACTCGACCAAACTGTAAGCAACCCTCATCCATCAAACCTTGGATACCTCTCTTCAACTTCATACAACCATTCTCTTGATCATCACAATCTGAACAACTTTCATCACAGCCCGGGAACACTCCCCCTTTCAGCAGACGCTCTTTCACCACAAGCAGTGAAGTCTGAACATCGTCAACATTGACTACCAAGTCCAAAGCTTCCTCACCTTCGACATTGTTCACCCTAGGCCCACCATGCTGAGGCATAGGGTTATTCACAACATTCGAAACAGGAGCAAAGTTGATTGTCTTAGCATCAATCAAATCCTGGACCTTATGATGAAAAGCCTGACAATTCTCAATGTGATGCCCCAATGCACCGGAATGAAAGTCACACCGGACATTGGCATCATACCCAGCAGGTATCTTTGTTAGCGGAGCCATGGTACGAAGTTCAACAAACCCCAACCTGAGCAGTTCAGGAAGCAACTCAGCATATGTCATCGGCAACGGGTCGAAACGACGATCCGACATTCTCTGTCTTGGCTGAAATGGGCGTTGTTGTTGTTGTTGTTGTTGTTGTTGTTGTCTCGGATGTTGTTATTGAGATTGAGGTTGGGGTGTTGGGATAGTCACAGTGGCAACCTGACGATATTGTCCTCTGTTCACACTTCTCCGACTGTGCACAGCATTTGTTTCACCCTCCCTTCTTCTGGGCGCCCCAGAAAATGGCTTCTTCGAACTTGAAGATGAAGAACCAGAATCTTGAATCTTCCCTGCTTTGATAAGACTCTCAGTCCTCTCTCCACAGATAACAACATCAGAAAAGCTATCGAACGGGCAACTTCCCATACGGTCCATAAACACACCCTGCAGTGTTCCAATGAACATATCGGTCAGCTCTCTCTCCAACATAGGAGGTTTCACTCTGGCAGCTAATTCACGCCACCTCTGGGCGTACTCTTTGAAGCTCTCACCAGACTTCTGACACAAGCTCTGTAACTGAGTTCGACTCGGAGCCATATCCATATTGTGCTTATATTGCCTCAGAAAGGCTTCACCTAAATCCTTCCATCTTCTAATGGATTCTTTCCTCAAGTCCATGTACCAGTCCAAAGACGCTCCAGACAAGCTGTCTTGGAAAAAGTATATCCACATCTTCTCATCATCAGTGTATGCGGAGATCTTTCTGTAATAAGCTTGCACATGGGTGCGAGGACAAGAAGTGCCATTATATTTGTCAAAGGATGGCGCCTTGAATTTGTAAGGGATCCTCAGTCCATCAACCAAGCCCATATTGGTTACATCAAATCCCAAAGAGTTCTGACACTCCATGGCCCGGATCTTCTCAGCAAGGGCATCAACTTTCCTATCCCTTTCCTCAGTCCTTCCCACCTCGTCATCATCACTAAGGAGAGTGAACATATCCTCTTGTCTATCAACCAACGGAGCAGGATGGCGAGCCGGAGCACGGGCAGCTCTAGCATTAACAGTCTATGGAGCGATGGGTTGTCCGTTGATTCTGATACCCCTCAATTCATCACCCACAGCATAGTTATTGACGGGGATGGTAGCAGCAACAGTGTCATTAACAGGGACTCCCTCTGGCGAATTACGGTTGACAGGTGGAATCACAGCTTCCTGTCTCAGGGCCAAGGCTCGCAGTTCCTCTTGCCCTTGTATAACCCCTTGCATCATGCTCATAAATTGGGCCATGTTACCCCTCATCTCCGCCAATTCAGCCTGAACTTGATCCATGCTTCTCTGTTGATTCGGTCTTGTCGCGTAGCGGTGCGGACGACGATCAGCAATCCTGCCTAAAACAGGAACCAGAATGAGAAGTCTTGTCAAGAACACCTGTAATGCAAGAATGATATGTGTATGATGCGTATGATGCATATGCTATGTTCATTTCTCAGGCATTCAAGAGTCTCGTCCGTCTTTTGAAAGAATGGCAACCTGCACAAGAAACAACACAGAAGCACCCTACACAGGATGATGAGCACAAGGGAAACATCAACAATATCATCTATAGATCATGAGCAATAAAGATCATACAGCATAGTTCGAGCAAAGATTCAAATCACCAGAGTAAAACAAGAAATCCTATCCAACAATCCTGGAGGTGATTCTCAAAATAAACAACAAGACAAACTAAGAAAGTCGTCCTCTAGGAATGAGAGTCTTCAGGTACTGGCACTGATCAATCAACCGGTCACACTTTGAACACTCAGGTAAAGGAGTGAGCTTCTCCTTCAGTTGCATTCTGAGCTCCACAACTTCTTCTCTGAGTTGGCTCTCTGATGCATGCCTTAGGTCTACCTCCTTCTTCAACTGAGCATCTTTGTCCTTAAGCTGCCTTTCTAAATCTCGTATCTTCCTTTGGTAATTGGCTTCCGCTCTTTGCAACCTCAAGCGCTCATGGTGTTCTTCATTCAACATTGTCTCCATCCCCTCATATGACCTCTTTTTGATTCCCAATCTACTAGCACTTTCACCTTGCACTCCTTTGAGTTTATGGGCCAAATTCAACTTATCAGTTTTGGCTTTGTAAAGCTCCATCTGGATCTCTTGTTCCTTCTCTATCAACTGGCGATTCTCCATTAAGGCTCGTTTGTAATACTCAGCAGGCACATTCTCAGAATGTATCAAAGGTGGTTGCTCTTGCAATGGTTCCATCCTATCATATGGTAGCAACAAGGTCTCAACTCTTTCCTTGACCCATTCAATGTAGGCAGGCATAGCAACTGCAAACTTTCTACCCAACACAGATCCATCCTTGACACCAATATGCTCCCAAGCTCTTCCCAATTGCTCCAATCTAGTTGGGTCACTCCGTTTCTCAAAGTACACACTCTCAGCTATCTCAGCATCTAGTGGCCTTTCATTCATGACAAAACCCAACTGACGGAGAGAAAGAACCGGGTTGTAATTGATGCAACCCTTAGTCCCTATGAGTGGAACATTACGAAACCTTCCACAACTCATAATGACATTACGCACATTAATCCTGTAAGCTTGCCACCTGATATCATAAGAGGTGAGTGACATAATCCTCTGAGTCCACTTATGAGTATTCTGAGTATCCACAAAAGGTCCACTGATTGGTATAAAGGACAAGAACCATTTGAGTAGCAACGGGAGACAACACTTGATAGCTCCACCCTTACGATGCCTGTTGTGGATAGCATAATAAGTGTCAGCTAACAAGGTAGGAATCGGGTTTCCTCTGATGAAAATAGTGATTGCTGCAAGGTCCACAAAGTTAGGCATACTCGGGAACAAGACAACTCCATAAATCATGACAGCCAACTGAGCGTTGAAAGCTACCCAATTCCCTTTCTCCGCTTCTTCCTTAGCCACTCTCACCAAGTACTTCAAAGACAAACCCACAACGTCACCACTTGGTTTCCAATTGTCACTCACCTCCTTAATACTCAAGTAAAGAGCTTTAGCAACGACCCTGAAATCCATCTCCTTTGGCATATCCAGAAAGGGTACTTGGTATTGGATTCGGACATTCATAAGGATGGAATACTCTTCAAGAGTGGGAGCTAACTGATAGTCCTGAAAGGTGAAGCAACGGAGCTCTGGATCATAGAACTGTAAGAGAGTCTGCAGAGGTACCGGATCAACCACCATCTTCAACAATGTCAGAATATCCCCATACTGATCATTAAACACCTTCTGATTACAACCGGTCACAAGATTACTCAATTCTTCCAAAGATGTCAACGGCTCACGGTAGAAATTGTAGGTGCAAATCTTCCTCTTTAACTCTGGAATGGCTGTCATCTCTCACTGTGAACAGACTCCTGAATGAACCTGAGAAATGATATGCATGCAAGTTAGCTTTTTTTCTTCTTTTCTCTTTTTCTTTTTTTTTATTATTATTTTTTTTGAAAATAAACATGCTATGATACAAATGACGAATCCATGACTGGTTGGCTGTGTATCATAAGGCACAGGATCAGAGCTTCGGCATGAATTCGGAACCGGAACCCACAGATCAAGGTCATCTGGAACCCAAGGTCATCTGGAACTCATACTTCAGAACCAAGTCACCAACAGGACCAAACAGAAGTCACCAACAGGATACGGTCACCAACAGATCAAGTCACCAACAGTACCTGTAATGATTCATTCCCTCCACACTCACGGGTGTCATCTAGGCCAGGGTAGGTCAAGAGAAACGCAGGATAAACGATCCTTTCAAGAATATCATCATATGCACACCAGATGTATGCAACGATAATACCCCATCAGAATCTGAACTGCTCGTGATATCATGTTCCGCTAAGTGCCGCCATACCACCCGCTTCCCATGAATCACTCTATTCCTAGGTGTCCTAAAGTTCACTCATAGCTTGGGTATTGGGCCTTTTACCTCTTGTAACTCCCACCCAACAGAGAAACAGATACACAGCCAGCACAATGTTAATATGATGCATGCAAACATATATGCACATATATACAATCACAGCATAATCATAAATGCAATAAATAAAGCAGTAAAAGCAACCAAAACTATCCTAAAGAGCACTAGGATTGACTCGCTTAGGGAAGATGGACCAGCAAGAGGTCAACTTCTCTTGTAGTCCCCAGCAGAGTCGCCAGTTGTCGCATACGCGAAAAACAACCGGCGGGAAAAGACACAGAGCCTCCACCGTGCGTTATTTATCCCAAAGGAGGGAAAGGAAACGCTCGAAGTAAACCTGGAAAGGAAATGGTCTTACGACCAGAGATTGCAAGGATCGGGAGTCGGTTACGCAAGGGGAAGGTATTAGCACCCCCTCACGTCCGTCGTACTCGACGGGATCCACGCTCAGAAAGAATAGAATAAGGTTGCTGAATAACTGCTCAAAGAATGCACGCACACTGGAATAAGAAGCAGATGAAGGAAGAAGACGGAAGAAAGAGGACTCGGCAGGATGTCGCATCCTAGGCCTACGTAGTTTGTCAGACACAAACATCAGAGTCGACGTAGTTCGGGGGAACGGGAAACGTGCTCGCTAGGATATCGTGTCCTATGCATACGTATCTTCTCTAACCAGAGGAAGAATCATAGCACTCGTAGCTCGGCTAACGCACGCCGGAACAAAACACTGAAAGGAGACGCTGAGACGTCAAAGCAAACACACATCTGGAAACAGACCGCCAATGGCTAGTCTTACACCTGACTCTGAACAAACAACAAACAAACGCAAATAGGAAACGGAATGCCAATCGCTGGTCTTACATCCAACTCCACAAAAGAAATACGAAACAGATAGCCAATCAATGGTCCTACATCTGACTCCTAACAAACAAAGGCAAACGAGGAAACGGAATGCGAATCGCTGGTCTTACATCCGACTCCGAACAAAGAAACGCAAACAGGAAACCGAATGCCAATCGTTGGACTTACATCGGACTCCAGACAAACGCACACGAAAAGAAGAAAGGTCTCGATTGCAACTAGGGCAAGAGAAAAGCGAGGTCTCAATCGCAACGAGGGCGAGAGAAAAGGATTAAAGTTAGTTGTTAGTCAAACTCGACAAGACATCGCATCTCGTGCCTACGTATCTCATCTGCACATGAGAATCAGAGTTGTCGTAGTTCGGCTAAACTATTTCTATTTGTTTTGTGTTTTTTAGGTGAACAACGTTACTATGCAATCTACCGGATGCTCGACCTTGGGAGACTTACTCACCTGTAGTAGAAGGAGTTAACGTGTCCTTAAGAGGGGATAAAGTTGGTTTGTATTTTAGGAAAGCTCATGCAAGAAAGGAAGTCCTAGACGAAGGAACCGTGCTACCTTAATTGACATGCAAACGAGAGACTATGCGAAGTCTAGCAATCCTATGGGGATACAATCGCACCATACAAAAACATATAACATGAAGTAAACACACCGACAAGGGGCTCAAACATCAAGGGTAAGGCTTTAGTCAAGGGGTCATATCAACCTCGACAAACAAGCCGACTGGAAAGGTATCTGAGGCTCTTAACCACTGACATTGACCGTCAGGGTGAGCAGATGAAAGGTAATGAGGATTGGACCTCATAGCTCTTAACCCGGGCCTGGGTGAGCTTCAATCAATGAAAACGTGGGGATCCAGAATGTGGGACCCTACTCCACTTGACTAACTCTATATACACGGATCTTGGGTTAGGTTCAAGAGCCTTAGCACGTGGTGCGAGCATAATGAACGACTCAAACAATTAGCAGGGGACTGACTGCTAGTCCCTTCTATCTGCCAATTGCCTCTTCACTTAGGAGGACTTGAAGTACATGGCACAAAAGTAAACAAACACAGTCATTGCCTCTTAAGGAGGACTTCAGCCAAATGTCTGCCAAACAGAAACGACAGGGCTTCCAGACTACATGGAGTTGGAGGATTATTACCTAGGTGGTATGCCAACCACAAGCAAAGCAAAGCTCAAGCAATGAGCTAAAGCGACTAAAGTACCTGTAAGAAAGTCAAACCAGTCAATATTCACATTCAGACAAATCAAACAGACAGTCAACAGTGTTACAACCAATATGCACAATGCAAGTCAACAATTCAAGTGAGTTCATCACCAAGGTACCTACAACACACAAAAGTTAGTGGACAAAGAAAATTTGCATCTCAAGTCATAAGATTGCATCAACCACTAGAGCTAATAGCTTGAACCTGAAATACAAAGCTCAAAAGATGAGTACGAACCACTAGTACCAAGACTAGGGTCAAAGGCAAAGCAAAAAGTCAAAACAGCAACCAATATTCAACATGGAGCACATTTATTCAAGTAAGAACATGTCCTAAAAAGGACCAAGTCTAAAGCAAATGGCAAAGTCATCACATGAGCAAGATATGGCAAAGGCAATTACAAAGCTCACAATTGGACATCAAGAATCAAAATTCCATATTAAAACAGAAATGAATCAAACAATCATGAAAAATTTTATGTGCATACAACATGTCAAACACAATCATCATGCCAAAAATTAGAATCAACAGAGCTCAATTGACCTAGAAATGAAAATGAACAAGTATGACATCAAATTGTGTGACACACATTCTCACACCCAAAGTTTATGCGTGCAAAACAGAGATAAAAAATGATAAAAATACACAACCAAGCCTTACAAATCATGCAATATGTTGGGAATTAGCATACCAAATTTCATGGCAATTGGAGAAAGTATGAGCATTCCACAAAAGAATTGGTACATCATATCACATTTTCATACATGTTCAAATAACAATTCACCATCCAAATTCCAGAAATGATAAAATCAGGAAAATCACTCCACAAAATAATAGACATCTCAATGAATATGTAGCAAAAAATTGCATTCAAATTGGACTTGTTTCCAATTTTTTATGAATTTTTGAAATTGGATGAAATATATGACAAAATATGAAAAAATGCAATGAGAAATGGAGGGAAATAAAAAAGGTGAGATTAATTTGAAAAAACGCTGTCAGCTGGAATCGAAGTGAGGAGGGAGGCGCATCAAAACACAGTCGTTTTGGCCAAGGCAAGAAAAATCAAAAAAAGGATTTCCAGTGTCGTGCCTGGGGATCGAAGCGAGGTTCATAGCGCCTCATCAAAACACTGTCGTTTCACTTATGACATGGCTTCCCACGCATGCAGTCTTTGCACACGTAAGCGAAGTCAAGCGAACCACAACCAATCGCATGGCCAGGCAAGCATCCAGTCAGCATGACACGCATGAAGCCCTAAGTTACACGCAGAGACGCCGGAACAGTAGTTCCGGTCGTCTTCCCCGGCTTGCTCCGGCGGACCTTGCTCAAAAACTTTCCAGAAATGAGCAATATGCACATGAATCGAACCGCCATTGCATGTAGATCATGAATCCAACCTTTATTTGACCTAATTCTTAACAACCAGCATGGATCGAAGGAAAACAAATTGGACTTCCAGACTTTAAATTGACATAACTCACTCAACTCTCATCCGTTTTTCACGAAATTTATATCAGTGTGATCAGCATAAAAAACTCTGCACAATCATGGCATTATAATGAAGAATCATGAGGATCGAATTTCTAACCTCTTGAAGAACAGTGAGTTGAAAACGCGTGCTACAGCTCTCTCCAGCTCCAGATATTCTCCTCAACTGGTATATTGAAGCTTGATGTGAAAGATAGCAGCTGAAAACACCTCAATCGAGCTCAGTCTTCAAGATTCATCTCCATCTTCAAGCTTTGAGCATGCATGATTTTGGCACGAATTGGACAAAATAGTGGTTGATTCTTGCTCTATACTGCACCAGGATCACGAATCTACCAAGCAAATTGGTGTTTATGTGAAGAATTTTTGAATTTTGATTGAGAGAAAAATTGGAGGGAAAAATGTGATCTAGATCTAGAATGTGTTAGAATGAAAATTCTGTTATGATTAAGCTTTTATACCACATGCTAATTACTTTGCTAATGGTAATTAGGCTTGACTAATGAAATTTTAATGAAAAATGAGGTGTTATGCCCAATTGGAAAATTCACCCTATGCATGGCAAATATGAATGTGAACAGTCGCACGCATGGTCCAATTACACTTAAAATGAGCTTATGAACATAATAGGATTGGAATTAAACTCATATGATCAACCAATTTCAAATTAATGATTTTCCCTCCAAAAAACACATGCATGGCCAAATGATCATGTGATATTTTCTCATGCAATGCAATGAGGGTTTGGAAAATATGAGTCATAAGGAGCATAATGCAAAAAGAGGCACTCAAATTGGAGCTTTGGATAAAAAGTTATGGCTCTTGGAAGTTCCATGCACACTTGGCCATCATTGGATCATAACTTCCCAACCACTCATCAGATGCTCATGATCTTGGACTTTTTGGAAATGGGAGAGAAAGATCTTCAACTTTCATGTTGGATAAAATTTCATTTGAAGCTTCTTTGATTTTGGAAAGTCAAGTTGAATGTGGTCCAAAAACTTGCCATTTTTGGATAGTTGAAATTACAGGTCACTTTCCATTTTTGGAAACTTTTGATCTGGCTTCAAAACCTTCAATGTAGATGTTTGACATGATGAATAAACTTCTTTTGGACATGAATGAAGTGTATCAAACCATTTCTCCACCTCCTAGACCTCAGTTGACTTTCAGTTGACTTATATGGGCCTCAGATGACCTGGACATGCACTGATGACTTTTGAGCCTTCAACACTTGGTACAATAGCTTCAAAATGAACCCTGATTCATATAAGCTCTCTAGAACAACCATGTGGCTTTTACCTCAAGGAAAAACCTTGCTCTTCTTGCACTGATGAATCTCTTGATGCCAGTTCTAGTTGACTTTTATGATGCAATGCAATATGCAATGTTAATGACCTAAAAAAATGAAATGAATGCATGACTGGGGGTGCAAATTTGAGGTGCTACACCTAGGTATCGAACCTAACAATAGATCCATGTGTAGCCAGTTAGATTGGGATGAATAGTCAGAGAGAGAAAATGTTACATACTGAAACCTTACTCTTGAGTTCCTGAGTTCACTTACCTACTAGCCTTATAGTGGTCGTGGATTTAACATAGTAAACATCACATTAAGATTATTTGGATGTGAGTATACCTTTAACCATAGGGATTTTGCAAAACTGCTAGGATTCCAGTATGGCCTAGCCGTTGTAGCCGATGTATTTTATGATAAGGATACACAAGGTAAGCTTGATACTTTCTGGGGAGCTATTACCATAGAAGTTAATCCTGACCCATCCATCCAGCTTTCCACTTACATCCACAACCTGACACTTAGGTACTTTCAGATGATTTTAGCTCAAACCTTCTTTGGTAGGAGTGAGGGTAGCGAGCCTATTAATGCAGAAGAATTATTTTTTCTTGGTTGTGTCGCCGAGTCGGAACCAATTGAATATGGAACTTTCCTTATAGCCAACCTTGAAGGAGTTTCTAGGTATAAGGAAGGCCCAATCTGTAACACCCCAATAAAATAAAATAATTATTAAATTAAGTTAACAGTATATTATTAATTTAATCAAGTAATTGGGTTATTTTATTATTGGAAAGTTATTATTGGATTATTATTATTATTATTGGAATAATAATTATTGGAAAATATATAAGTTGGAAATAAGGAAAAAGAGTCCCATTGAAGTAAAAAGGTTTTTACGTGAAAAGCAGAGAAGCGATTGTGAAAGAGGAAAAGGGCAAAGAGGCAGAGCAAGAGGAAGAAGGTTGGAGAAGAGAAGAGCTTGGAGCTTGAGATTCGCCGGATTAACTCAGGTAAGGGGGGTTTATCGTCGTTTGATGGGTATTATGGGTTAGCATGTAATGGGTAGTGATAAACCGTTGATTTGACCCTAATTGGGATTGTAAAATGCTGAAAAATTGTGATGGATATGTTGTGTAAAAACTGAAATTGAATCTGTAATTGAGTGTGTTGTAATTTCCCTAACGTATAGCTTTTTACGGAATTGGAATCGGAGGTCCGGAAGTCCTCCAACGGCGGAAAATGCGGAGAATTCTGCATTCTGCTCTGTGTTAGCGCAGGAACAGCTTTCTGTCTTGCGTTAACCGGTTAACCCAGGGTGTTAACCGGTTAACACTGTTTTGAATTGTGTAAATTTGCTGTTTTGTCTACGTTAACCGGTTAACCCAGGGCGTTAACCGGTTAACACTGTTGTGAGTGGTGAAATGTTGCTGTTCTGTTTGCGTTAACCGGTTAACCCAGGGCGTTAACCGGTTAACACTGTTAAGTTTTGGCAGGAAGCGTGTTTGTGCTGCGTTAACCGGTTAACCCAGGGCGTTAACCGGTTAACACTGTTGCAGAGTGGAAAAAATTGATTTTTATGTTGTGTGCCTAATTGATGGTTGCCTATATCAGTGTGTGATATAGTAGGGATCATTTCCCACTGTTTGAGCAATAGAGGTATTAGTAGAGTGTGCTAATACTGTGATTAATTAATTGACATGATATGATGTTTGATACATGTGTTGATGATGTCTGATGGTATGCATAATGCTGTGAATGTATATATTATGCATGTATTTGTGAATGGACTGTTGTATGGCTTAGAGTGTGAGCATATGTCCATTGTGGATTGTTATTGATGTTGCATTGCTAGATGATTAGCGTGCATAGCATAGCCCTTGGGGTTGTAGCTAATTCCCATAGTGAGGAATTAGTGAGTGAATCATTGTGGATTTGTTGTTGATGTTTGCATGCTAGATGATTAGTGTGCATAGCATAGCCTTTGGGGCTGTAGCTAACTCCCATAGTGAGGAATTAGTGAGTGAGGAATTAGTGAATGGAATCTCACACCTAGTCCCATATTGTGGATTCACCCTCTTCGATATAGAATATTGCTTATACCATGGTCTGGTACGACGAATGTACTTCAGGACTAACGAGTACAAATTACTCATTGATAATGAGGTGGTCCACCACTTTACCTTGCCCAAACCAGAAAGAACCAGCATTTATAATAAGGAAAACTGGAAATATAATCTAGAAGGATAGGGAGAGACACCAACCAGACCCACTACCCCTCCTACTCCAGAATACCATCCATCACGTCTGTCAGACAGGTCCGCTATGTTTTCCTCCACAGGACCAACACAATAGCGCAACACTGACTATGAGCTCAATGTCATGCACCAGGATATTTTCTCCTTTCGCGAAGAAGTTTGCGACCTCAATTCAATGATGGAAGTGGCTAATGCCACTCACACAGCGGAAACAGATTTCCTATAGAGTGAACTCTATAGCCTTTAACACCAGATTATTGCAGCTCAGGAATCCAGACCACTCAAAATCCTAGGATATCCACTGCAAACTGCCAATAGCATTCGCTGCAAAGTTATTCATGATGGAAAAAGAGTTTATTTTCACTGTTATCATTACTATTAATGTTATTCAGACTTATTATCCTTTTAATTATTATTTTTACTTCAAATTATTTTTTTCCAAGTTGCATCATTTAACATATTTTTTACTTTAATTTCATGTGTATTATTATTTTCAATGTGTCAACTTCAAGGTTAATCTATGCTAACATATCAACCGTCCTGATGAAAATGACAAAACACCCCTCAAAACCCCAAAGACGGACCAGTTTATGAAGATGGTGTTTGCCATCCCCATATGGCGTTCGCAATGGGGTTTGAACGTGAAAACACGGAACAGAACCTAAAAATATCTATTTCTCCCAATTTTAACTCATCTTCAACCTCATTCAACCCATTTTCTCTCCTCTTTAACCCACATCAAATCCCACTTACTCACATTCAATCACAAAAACTTTAATACCCACTACCTTCCCCACTCATCCATCCACTTTAAATTTATAAATTCCTCATTTTCTCACAAAAAGTCCTCAAAACCCCCATTCCTCATTTTGACCAAAATACCCTATTTTCTTCGCAACAATGGCAGCCATTGGAGGAATTATCTTCCGTGAGGGACGGGACAGGAACAAACAGATGCAAAAATATCAAGAATTATTGACCCGAGAAGTTTTCTCTACCAGGTATATCGAAAACAACTGATTATATAATTTAGGCATTTACAATTGTGTGTACTATCTGTTAGAGAATTTAAGTCTTCAACATTTGTTTAACCATAGAGACAACACCTATGAGACTCTGACTAGGGAATTTTTGAGTTCCCTCATGTATTCTGTTATACCAAGCATTGCGAGTACCATGGGCACGGTTAAGTTCCTCATGTTCAATGTGGAATATGAATTTACTACTGACCAACTTGCAAGTTTGTTGGGATTTCCCCATGGGGACGGTGTTTTATGTGAGGCACCATTAAACAATGTATGGGTCGTTGAGGCATTCCAGTTGTGGAGAGATCTGACAGGTCTCACAACTGATTCCTTTGAGGGAAATATGGCGTCTGATATCCATAACACGGCCATACGTTTCTTTTGCCAACTGTTAGCAGATACTATATTTGGCCGGGATAATTCTAACAAATTAAATGCCAAAGAACTTCTTTACCTATAGGCAGCTTTGACACAACGACGGTTGGATTCGGTCCCTTTCATGATAGCCCATGTGCGTGTTGTTATGAAGAAGAAGGGTACCATCTCTTTTGGAGGATTGATTACCTCCATTTCCCGTGCTATAGAGCTTGACGTTGAGCTAGCTACACTAGAACCCTTACCGCCTTGCACTTTGGACCTCACTCTTTTGAGGAATATGAGGCTCTGCAAGGTAAGGAAGGAAGGAGGATACCATCTCATGGTCATAAATCATGAGATTATAAGTATTGTTTGTCATGGCCCTCCCGTACAGATGTACGTTAAAGGACCAACTAGACTTTTGATTTGCAGGCCCCACCTTACACTGGCCCGATGCCGATGGATATTCCTCAGAATGTCAATGTTGAGGATGATGGGACCGATGATGAGTATAAGTAGAGACACATGTCTTCCGTTCATGATTTCCTTCGACCACCTACACACACTACACCTGGTTATGTTAACCATTTTGCAGGTACCTCTTCCGGTTTTACTTACACTTAGGATATGTATCGGGATCAGATGGCACACGAGGAAGAGAGTGATGGGTTGCTTTACGCCATGTATGAACAAAAACAGGATATGATGGAGTTCATGCGGGAATCACAACGTCAAACAGATCGCTCCTTTATATTAGTGGCGGAGGCCCAAGCCACCAAGGAAACCCAACAAATGTGTCTGCAAGCTGCACATGCACGCGATTATGCTCTTGTGCATGCAAATGAGGCGTCCAAAATAGGGAACCTCCAGAGTCAACATGTTTCCAACGTCTCACTCTCATCCTGAGTCCAGTAGCTCCAGATCTCCCAGAGTTCACGTCACCGGAGCCGAAGTTGTCATCCCCGACATCCCGACGAGCCAGGAGAGGGCAGGGGGGCCATCAGTAGCATCTCCTCTAGGATTTTCCGTTCCTTTCTCTTACCTTTATCGAAACATTAAGGACAATGTTCGATTTAAGAGTGGGAGAGGAACTTTATTGTTTTCATTATGCTGTTTTCTTTTTTTTTCGTTTTTACTTTCATTTTCTATCTAGATTTACTATTTTAGTTTTAAGGAATTTATTTACTAGTTTAGGTTGTCTGTTGTGTCAATTCATGTGATGTCGAGTCTTTATGTGTGGGTTTTTCTGTTGTTTGTTAATTCTCCCATTTCATGAGCCATAATAAAAAAATTGAAAAAGAAAATAAGTGTTTAATTTGAAAATTTTAGGCTGTTAGACAAATTACTGATAGGTTATAGAGACTTGGGAAAGCCCCCAAAAGATCAGTATCGTCTCAACACCGTAATTCTCCTAATTATAAATATCGATTTGGATACTTGTTATGTCATGGCCTTGAAATCTCGTCCCTAAATAAGTCTCTGAGTAGTTTATCCTAGTAGTCAGCACCATCTGAATTACCATCGAGTAAGCGGACTGATGCAAATAGGTGAATGACCCCATA
This sequence comes from Lathyrus oleraceus, assembly GCF_024323335.1. Lineage (NCBI taxonomy): Eukaryota > Viridiplantae > Streptophyta > Magnoliopsida > Fabales > Fabaceae > Lathyrus > Lathyrus oleraceus. Next base: position 446,887,502 of record NC_066581.1, read on the forward strand.
TTAAAGAAAAAGAAAAGAAATGAAAAGAAAAGAAAAAATCTGGAAAAGTGAAAGAAAAAAAAGGAATCCGTCTTCTAAGTTAGGTGACCCTCACCCGGTGACTTAGCCTAACGGTTGTGAAACCACTAAGAATATTGTATATTCACCAGAATTTTTGGCATGATATTGATCAGGGTCACTAACAGGTTCGTTTGCCATGTGTAAACAGATAAAGGGCTTAATGTGATTACGCCTGAATGAAAAAGGGACGAAAAATGGGATGAGTAAGTTTGGTTTGGGCATAAAGACATGATGCAAATTGGTTTGTATAAAAAGGAGACTCATGACCGCAAATGCAGAATATGTTGTTACGATACTCTTAGTTTCTGGGTTAGTACCTATCAATATGGCCTTGAGCTAATTAGAGTCTTTAGCCTAGAATAGTTAAAAGAACACCATTGTTTTCTTCATATGCTTATTTGCTTAAGGACAAGCAAAGGTTCAAGTTTGGGAGAGTTTGATAACACCAAATTACACCATTATTTTGACTCGTTTTGTACATATTTTTCTACCATTTTATCTCTATATCCAGTGTTATGCGGATACTTTGTCTATATTTCAGGTTTTTAACCATATTGGGACCATATGCGAAGAAAGGAAACAATTCGGATGGAAAACAATGAAAAAATGGAAATTTGCACTCAAGGTACCTACATGGCGTTCGCCATAGAGGTAGCCACCAGGAGAATGACGTTTCCCACATTTCAGCGGTCAGAAGACTTGGTCACACCCATGTTACAAAGATGGTGTTCGCCATGCAGGGCATCCTTTGTTTTGCGCTACAATTGGAAATGGGCCTTACTTGGTCTTCCATCCAACCCGTGTTTCCCTGTTATTTTTCCCACGAACTGAAAAGGTTTCACTTGAGAATTTAGGGCTTAAGATCATTATAAATAGTCGTTTTACTTTGCTTTTTAAGGCATTCAAGCTTCGCACCAACATAAGCCATAAATTCAGTATCATTAGAGCTTTAACTCCTTACATCAAAGGGTTATCGCATTTTGTTCGTGTATCAAGCTTGGAGCACTTTTATTTTGAGATTATTTATCTTCTCGCATTTACATTTCATCGAAGTTTATTTCCGTCTACCCGCATTGTATCAGATTCAAGTCTCCGATTGGAGCAGGTTCTTATTTTATTCAGATTTATTTTCACTTTAATTTTCTTGTCTATTTAGTTTCCTTGCTTTATTTTTCCCGGATTTTATTTACCGCATTTTGTTTCCCCTAATTTAATTTCCCCGCCTTTGCCTTTAAACCGCTTTATTTAAAATCGTCGTTATGTTTAATTCTAAATCTAAACCAAATTCCTTTTTATTTACCGTGATCATGTCTAGCTAATTTGTTCGTACTAGAATGTGAAGACCGTCATTTGACGGTACTCTGTCTATTATTTCTTTGGTATTACAATTTTGGGTTGTTTTGGTTTTAACACAATTTTTCCAAACTTAATCTAATATGTTACTACGAATGTAGGATAGTGATAACGTCGGGTAAGATCAAAAGTCGTCTGAAACTACAGATTTAAATTGTTTATTTTTGGTTAGTAAATACTGCAAAAGCACTTTATTAACTACTTATGAGGTTTAATACTTCTAGAAGGTGGTTTCAAAACTATTTGTGAATGCGCGCGCCTATAGGTTAGGACCCTGTCACCTGAGCGGAAGCGGGGGACCCTTTTTATTTAAACTTACCTATCAAAATCACTTCTCAACTGGGTAAAGAGTCTAATTCCCTAAAATAGGATTACTAATTTAACGCAATAAGCATCGGTCATATGTGACAATTGATGGTATAAATTAAGGAGTAAAATCTAGTTCTGAAAATGCAAAAGTGGCAGTTCCTGTTTAATTGAATTCTTTTCAAGGTATAAAATATTGCCCTGTACAGTAATCCTATTAGAAACAATCAAGAGTACTGCTAATTTATGTGAACCACGTTCTAGTATTACTTGCCCGAATTTACTAAAGTTTATTATTTCTTAATTCTTTCTCCTTAGATAAACATTGTAACAATTAGAAACGATAGATTTGACTACATGTCTCTATGGTATCGATATCTTTTAAAATTATGCGGTAGACTGTACATTTGCAGTTAGTTATTCCGATAGACTCATAATCTCGCGAACAACAGCTATGTGAGGTGTTGGTTCTATGTGTTGGCAGCAATTTTGGTAAAACCTAGAATGTTCATAAGTTGTCACAAGTGTTGTCTTGACATAAGATAACATGTACCTGCAGGATGTTTAAAATGTAATTATGCAGGATTTTACTGAGATATCAGACTCGATGTCATGACATCTGTATACAGAACATTCAGTCTGAATGTTATGTATTATGTGATTGCATTTTTAATGCTAATCTATGTATGATTGATGAGATGATTGAACGCGCTAATCAATCAGTAATTACAACTAGATTGACTTATTTTCCAAAGAGATATAATCAGTTGTCATGAGAAGATATGAATGAAAAATAGTTTTAGGGTTTTATGATGTCCAAGCCCAGCCAATTGTTTCTATATAAAGGACATGGAAAACTTGGTTTTATACACAAGAAATAACGAACGAAATATTGAGAGAGAATAAGGGTTTCAGTCTTGTGTGGTCGTGTGGATTGTAAGCCATTCATTCATCCATAGATGATTGAATTGGACTGATTTTTGAGTTGTAATTTGTCCACTCTAAGCTTTGAAGCATGAGTGTGTGTTTACTTGATTGAAGCTTTTAAGTAAGATCAAGTATGTGTCTTTGAAAAGTGTCTTCTTTTCATTGTAATTCTTGTTTTATATCACTACTGTGATTGAGGGGGAGTGAGTAGTATCTCATATCTAAGAGTTCTTAGGTAGAAGTCACACGGGTAGAGATTAGGTGAAAAAACTGTAACTTGAAGTTGTTTACTGAGAGTCTTTGAACTGATTCTGTTTAGTGGATTTCCTTCCTAGCTTGGTAGCCCCCAGACGTAGGTGAGTTTGCACCAAACTGGGTTAACAATTGCTTGTGTCTCTTGCATTACTGTTCTTTATCTTTTATCATGTTTGTATTATTCAGATATTAGTGTCGTGACATTACATTCGATATCTCATATCTGATACCAGAATTTCAATTGGTATCAGAGCAGGCATCCTGCTCTGGTTCTGGGTGAGATCTTGGGACGTTACTTTCTGGTACTATGGATAGAGACGGAGGATTTGTTCACATACCACCTATTCTGGATGGATCCAACTATGACTACTGGAAACCTCGAATGGTAGCCTTCCTAAAATATTTGGATAATAAGGCTTAGAAGGTTGTTTTAACAGGCTGGGAACATCCAGTTATTACTAAGGATGGACAAGCTACAATTGATAAGAAGGCTGAGGAACAATGGACCAAGGAGGAGGATGATCTAGCCCTTGGGAACTCCAAATCATTGAATGCTATATTCAATGGAGTAGATAAGAATATCTTTAGATTGGTAAACAATTGTGAGGTGGCTAAAGATGCTTGGAACATTCTCAAAACCACTCATGAAGGCGCCTCTAGAGTGAAGATGTCTAGACTGCAGCTGCTCACTACCAAGTTTGAAAATTTAAGGATGAAAGAAGATGAAAATATTCATGAATTTCATATGAATATCCTTGAAATTTCTAATGCCTCAGAAGCCCTGGGTGAGAAGATGTCAGATGAAAAACTAGTGAGGAAAATACTCAGGTCACTTCCTAAGAGATTTGCCATGAAAGTGACAGTCATAGAAGAGTCTCAAGACATTTCCAATATGAGAGTTGATGAGCTAATTGGATCCCTCCAAACATTTGAGATGGGAATGTGTGATGGATCTGAAAAGAAAGTCAAAAGCATAGCCTTCATGTCAAACACTGAAGAGAAACAGGAAGAAAGTGGTCAAGATACTGATGAAGATCTAGCAAATGATGTAGCACTACTGGGAAGACAGTTCAACAGACTTCTGAAAAAGATGGATGTAAGGTCTAAGTCTAATGTCAAGAACATCTCATCTGACATCAGTAAGTCCAATAATGATGGAAGAAGAACAAGATCTGATGAAAAGACCAAAGAAGGAAAAGGAGTTCAGTGCCATGAATGTGATGGGTATGGACACATTATAGCTGAATGTGGAACCTACCTCAAGAAACAGAAGAAGAGTCTTGCTGTTACTTGGTCTGATGAAAGTGAAACAGAAGAGTCTGCAAATCTTGTGACTGTATTGACTGGAAGATGGGGTTCTGATGAAGACTCAAGTGATGATGAAGTAACCTTTGATGAGTTATCCACTACCTACAGAAAGTTGTGTCACATAAGTGAAGAAGTGTGTCAACAAGTTGAAAGACAGAAGAAAGTGATAACACAACTGGAGAATGAGAAGGTAGAACACTTGGAAACCATATCTAAGTTAAAGACTGAATCAGTGTTCTTGAATTCCAAACTGGATGAGATGACAAAGTATGTCAGAATGCTAAACAATGGATCTAACCCCTTAGACAAAATTCTCCAGACTGGAAAAATGACAGGAGACAAGTCTGGCATTGGGTTCAATGAATCCAAACATGAGTGCAGTCACACTGGTAGCAAACCAAAATCTAAACCTGAGTGCAGTCACACTGGTAGAAAACCAAAGATGTCACATCATATGTCACAACATCATAAAGGAAGACAGCAGAAAGGGAAACATCAAAGATGGAGATGTCATTACTGTAGAAAATTTAGCCACATAAAACCATTCTGTTATAAGTTGTATGGCTATCCTAGTCCTTCTCATCATCAACCTAGACCCAAACATCACATACCTGTCAACAGAAAATAATGGGTTCCTAGGACTGGTGTTACAAACCTGATAGCTCACACTTCCTTCAGAGTTTCAGCCAAAGAAGACTGGTATTTTGACAGTGGGTGCTCCAGACACATGACTAGAAACAAAAACCTGCTAACTGGCCTTCATCCTCATGCCACCAGCTACGTAACCTTTGGTGATGGAGCAAAGGGTGAAATCAAGGGGATTGGTAAGCTTAACTGCCCTGGAGTCCCTAACCTTGATAATGTCCTACTTGTTAAGGGACTGACTGCAAACCTAATTAGCATCAGTCAACTGTGTGACCAAGGTCTAACTGTTAACTTCACAAAAACTGAATGTCTGATTACTAATAAAGAAAATGAAGTGATCATGAAAGGAGTCAGGTCTAAGGACAACTGCTACATGTGGAGTTCTCAAGAAACTGGGTATTCATCAATGTGTACTCTAGCCAAAGAAGAAGAAGTAAAGATATGGCATCAAAGATTGGGCCATATGCATCTTACAGGAATGAAGAGGATTATATATATTGAAGTTGTTAGAGGAATTCCCAACTTGAAGATTGATGAAGGAAGAGTTTGTGGGGAATGTCAGATTGGAAAACAGACAAAGATGTCACATCAGAAGCTCAGACATGACACCACTTCCAGAGTGCTGGAACTTCTCCATATGGATTTGATGGGACCCATACAGGTGGAAAGTCTTGGTGAGAAGAAGTATACTTATGTAGTGGTGGATGACTTCTCCAGATACACCTGGGTCAATTTTATAAGAAAAAAATCTAATGTATTTGAAGTCTTCAAAGATCTTTGTCTAAGACTTCAAAGAGAAAAAGAAAGTCAAGTTATCAAAATCAGAAGTGATCATGGGAAGGAATTTGAGAACAACAAATTTGTTGGATTTTGTGCATCAGAAGGAATTAGTCATGAGTTTTCATCTCCCATTACTCCCCAGCAAAATGGTGTGGTAGAAAGGAAAAATAGAACTCTCCAAGAATCAGCCAGAGCTATGATTCATGCCAAGAAATTGCCCTACCACTTCTGGGCTGAAGCTATGAACACAGCCTGTTATGTTCACAACAGAGTAACCTTGAAAAAAGGGACTCCTACTACTTTATATGAAGTCTTGAAAGGGAGAAGACCTACAGTCAAATACTTCCATGTGTTTGGTAGTAAATGTTATATCTTGACTAATCGTGAACAAAGAAGGAAGATGGATCCCAAGAGTGATGAAGGAATATTTCTGGGATACTCAACAAACAGTAGATCTTTTAGAGTCTTTAATTCCAGAACAAAAGTAATGATGGAATCTATCAATGTTGTGGTTGATGATCAGCAGACTGATGTCACAGACGATGTTGAGACATCCCTAAATGATTCCCCAGCTGATTTCCCAAACAAAAGTAATGAGAATGAACTCACTCTAGCTAAACCTAAAGCTGACAAAATTAATAAAGGACCCTCTATCATAATTCAGAAGGATCATCCTAAAGATCTCATTATAGGAAACCCAAATAAAGGGGTCACAACTAGATCAAGGGAAGTGATCTCACATGGATGTTTTGTGTCCAAGATTGAGCCTGGGAATGTCAAGGAAGCCTTGACTAATGAGTTTTGGATCAATGCCATGCAGGAAGAGTTAGGCCAATTCAAGAGGAATGAAGTATGGGAACTGGTTCCAAGACCTGAAGGAATAAATGTCATTGGAACAAAGTGGGTGTACAAGAATAAATCTGATGAACAAGGGGTGGTTACTAGAAATAAACCAAGATTAGTAGCACAAGGATACACTCAAGTTGAAGGAGTTGACTTTGATGAAACATTTTCCCATGTAGCTCGCCTTGAGTCCATTAGACTATTGCTTGGAGTGGCATGTATTCTGAAGTTTAAACTGTTCCAAATGGATGTAAAAAGTGCCTTCTTGAATGGCTACTTAAATGAGGAAGTATATGTTGAACAACCTAAAGGATTCATAGATCCAAATCTTCCAAAGCATGTGTACAAGTTGAGGAAAGCCCTTTATGGTTTGAAATAAGCTCCTAGGGCTTGGTATGATAGACTCACAGTGTTCCTCACTAACAATGGATACAGGAAGGGAGGTATTGACAAGACCCTATTTGTTAAGAATGAAGGAGGAAAACTCATGGTGGCTCAAATATATGTGGATGATATTGTGTTTGGTGGGATGTCAGATCAAATGGTCGAACATTTTGTTAAACAAATGCAGTCTGAATTTGAAATGAGCCTTGTTGGAGAGCTGACATATTTTCTTGAGCTACAAGTCAAGCAGATGGAAGATTCTATCTTTCTATCTCAAAGCAAATATGCCAAAAACATTGTTAAAAAGTTTGGCATGGAGAATGCAAGTCATAAGGGGACACCTGCTCCTACACATCTGAAGGTCTCCAAAGATGAAAATGGTGTTAATGTAGATCAAAGCCTCTACAGAAGCATGATAGGAAGTCTGCTATATCTCACAGCAAGAAGACATGACATTACTTTTGTTGTAGGTGTTTGAAGATGATGTCCCAGATATCTCTCCTTTCAAAAGGTCAAATGTTAGAAAATCTCCTGCAAAGGTTGTTGTTGTACACCTGGATAACATTTCCTTCCATCTTGAAGATGGTGCAGCCAAGTGGAAATTTGTAATCCAAAGGAGAGTGGCTGTGGAAAGAGAACTGGGAAAGGATGTTGTGGAAGTTAAGGAGGTCATGGACCTGATTAAGTCTGCTGGTTTAATGAAAATAGTTAGTGGGTTATCTCAATGTTTTGAAGGTCTTGTTAAAGAGTTTGTGGTGAACATCTCTGAGGACATTGCTGACAAGAACAACAAAGAGTTTTGTAAGGTGTTTGTTAAAGGAAAGTGTGTGAAGTTTTCTCCAACTATGATCAATAAGTTCCTAGGAAGAGGAACAGAAGGTGTTGTTGAACTAGAGGCCACAGACAATAAGGTCTGTAGGAAAATCACTGTTGGACGGGTCAAGGAGTGGCCAAGCAAGAAGCATCTCTCTGCTGGAAAATTAACTGTGAAATATGCTATCTTGCATAAGATAGGGTCAGCAAACTGGGTACTAACAAATCACATCTCTACAATCTCAAATGCTCTTGGAAGGATCATATTTGCTATTGGAACCAAGCTTAATTTTGATTATGGAAGATTCATGTTTGAACAAATTTTCAAACATGCTTCTACAAATGCAGTGAAGCTGCCCATTGCTTTTCCCTCAATAATTTGTGGGATGATCCTAAGCCAGCAACTTAGAATAATGAGCACAAGTGATATCCCTAGTAGAAGAAAACCTCCATTGTCAGTTTATTACAAATTATTTGAAGGCAGTCATGTCAATGACATTGTAATGATATCTGCTGTAAAGAAGTCAGCCTCTCAAGATGGCCTGTTTGCTGAACTGAAAGAGACATGTAAGGAATTGGAGACTGGGATAAGGGTGGCTAAAGCTAGGAAAGAAGCTCTGGAGGTTCTGATTAATAGCTTGGAGCAAGGAGATATGGATAATGTTGGTCAAGCCAAGGAAACAGATGCCCACACCTCAAGTGAGAGGTCTGAATCTCAAGATAAATCAAGTGGCGGTTCTGGATCTGAAGTTGATGAAGATGTTAGCTCTTCTGACTAAGTGGTGGTGAAGATGGTTCCCCTGTTATAATGATGTGATGTTCTGGATGCCTTGATGTTTGATGTTTGATGTTTTATGTTTGATGTTTTTTTTGGCAGTCTTGTTTTGATGCCTTGATGTAATTTTTTGGGTTCTCCTTGTGATTTCTCTGGATTTCTTTTTATCTCAGCTTATATAGCTGTGTATAATTATGGTTCTGTAACACCTGACAATATGTTTTAACATTCTATGTGACATTCTCTGTTGGACTAATAGACATTTATTTTGTCTCTTTGGTCTATTTTGACTAAAAAGGGGGGAGAAGTAGCTAAAGGAGAGTTGCAGTTAATATGTGGAAAGCTGCAGTTAATATGTGATGTGCTATGAAGTAACTAGAAGTAGCTAGGCTATAAACAGATGACAGTTGATGTTGAACAGGATGATGTTTTGTGGAGTACAGGTGATGTTGAAGGAGATGTCAGATGAGGGGGGATGGATGTTACAGGTGTTGTTAAAGGAGATGTCTATGTTGAACAGACTTAGGGGGAGAAGAAGCATATATGTGATTAATGTGTGTTTACTAGTTGCTATTATAGTTAGTAAATGTGTGGCTTATTACTTATGTTGTTGCTTAACTGCTGATATGTTTTTTACTCTTGTGAACAAATGGACTGATATATGTTTTAGCCAAAATTTTCCAAAGGGCGAGTTTGTTGGTTCTATGTGTTGGCAGCAATTTTGGTAAAACCTAGAATGTTCACAAGTTGTCACAAGTGTTGTCTTGACATAAGATAACATGTACCTGCAGGATGTTTAAAATGTAATTATGCAGGATTTTACTGAGATGTCAGACCCGATATCATGACATCTGTATACAGAATATTCAGTATGAATGTTATGTATTATGTGATTGCATTTTTAATGCTAATCTATGTATGATTGATGAGATGATTGAATGCGTTAATCAATCAGTAATTACAACTAGATTGACTTATTTTCCAAAGAGATATAATCAGTTGTCATGAGAAGATATGAATGGAAAATAGTTTTAGGGTTTTATGATGTCCAAGCCCAGCCAATTGCTTCTATATAAAGCACATGGAAAACCTGGTTTTATACACAAGAAATAACGAACGAAATATTGAGAGAGAATAAGGTTTTCAGTCTTGTGTGGTCGTGTGAATTGTAAGTCATTCATTCATCCATAGATGATTGAATTGGACTGATTTTTGAGTTGTAATTTGTTCACTCTAAGCTTTGAAGCATGTGTGTGTGTTTACTTGATTGAAACTTTTAAGTAAGATCAAGTATGTGTCTTTGAAGAGTGTCTTCTTTCCATTGTAATTCTTGTTTTATATCACTGCTGTGATTGAGGGGGAGTGAGTAGGATCTCATATCTAAGAGTTTTTAGGTAGAAGTCACACGGGTAGAGATTATGTGAAAAGACTGTAACTTGAAGTTGTTTACTGAGAGTCTTTGAACTGATTATGTTTAGTGGATTTCCTTCCTGACTTGGTAGCCCCAAAACGTAGGTGAGTTTGCACCGAACTGGGTTAACAATTGCTTGTGTCTCTTGCATTACTGTTCTTTATCTTTTATCCTGTTTGTATTGTTCAGATATTAGTGTCGTGACATTACATTCGACATCTCATATCTGATACCAGAATTTCATGAGGAATGTTTAATAGCCAAGCAGACCAGGAAGCCATTCTAACATGACTTGCCAATGAAGTCATAGTAGAAGCTTGAGATTGTGCACTCAGATGTGTGTGGTCCATTTGAAGTAAAATAAATATGAGGTGATTTCTATTTCTTGACCTTCGTAGATGAATTCACTAGGCATTTATGGATTTACTTGTTGGAAAAGAAAAGTGAAATTTTCAGCAATTTCAAGACATTTAAATTGTTGGTTGAAAAGAAAGCTGGAAACACCATCAAGAGGTTGAGAACTGGTGGTGGTAGTGAGAATACCTCAGCTGAGTTTGCTCAGTTTTGTGAGAATGAATGGATTGATCATGAAGTGATAGCACCATACACACCTCAGGAAAATGGAATTGTTGAAAGGGAGAATATAAGCATCTTGAATATAACTAGACTCATGCTCAAAGCAAAGCAGATGCCTAAGCACTTTTAGGGTGAAGCCACTTCAACTGTAGTGTACATCATCAATAGATGTCCAATAAAGAAGTTGAACAACAAAACACCTCATGAATTCTGGTTAGGATTGAAGCCATTGGTCATCTCAAAATCTTTGGTTCACTGTGCTTTAGACATGTTCCTGAACAACTTGGAAGAAAGTTGGATGGTGGCAGCCAAGTTATGGTTATGGTTGGATATCATTCAACAGGTGTCTACAAGTTATTCTCGTTAATTGAGAACAAGGTGGTGATTAGTAGAGATGTAGATTTTGATGAAAGAAAATGTTAGAATTGGTTGAAAAATCCAGAATAACCAATGCAAGAAGGTGAAAGTTCAAGCCACATCAGAACTGCTTTGCATGATGAGGAACAGGTTGCACCAGTTGAGCCTGCTTAAACATAATAAGTGAGAAGATCAAGTTGAAGTAAAGCTTCATTAGTCATGTTGAATGGCTATGAGAGATTCTCTGATTAAGTAGTAAGAGAAAATGGTGAACTTATTGAATAAGACATAATGGTTGAGGCATAACCAATCAATCATGTGCAAGCTCCGGAGGATGAAAATTGGAAAGCTACAAGGATTGAGGAACTCAAGACTATTGAGAAAAACCAAACATGGGAGTTGGTTGAAAACTCAAGCAAGAAAGCAATTGATGTAAGAGGGGGTTTACAAACTGAAGTTGAAACCAGATGGTGAAATTGTCAAGTACAAAGCACGGTTGGTTGCAAAAGGTTTTCTTCAAAGACCTGGAGTATACTTTGATGAAGTGTATGCATCTGTGGCTAGGTTTGAAACAATCAAACTAGTTGTGGTCATAGCAGCTTACAAAGGTTGGAAGATGCACCAATTTGATGTCAAGTATGCATTCTTCAATGGATCTTTAGAGGAAGAAGTTAATGGGAATATGAAGTATGGCAAATCTGAATTAGGAAGAGTATTGTGATTAATTCATACTGCTTTAAAAATATATCTGGGGAGGTATATCATAGACCCGAACGAGTATATCAATTTTAGTTAGACATACTACTTTAAGAATATACCCAAGGATATATCATATATTCGGACGAGTATATTAACTTTTGGTATATTTGACTGTTTTAGACAGTTTGTTTTGAATTTGATTTGGATGACTAGTGTATCTATAAATACCACCTCTCAATGTAATTGAAATACATAACATTCAATAAACTTTTTTCCCTCGATCACTCTCTAATTTTCTCTCAATTTATCTTTATTTGTCAAGTAACTTATTATACATGTTACCCTAATTTTACAATATAAATGAATCAAATCATTAATGTTATATGTTCTATTTATTATTCTCTTTTTTATCAATTATGTAAATTTATTTTTCAATTATTTAAATTTATGTTTCTTATGCTAGTAATAAAAGATAAATTTCCTTGTAACTTTTTAAGCAAGAATAATTACAAGTTGAAGGTCATCGTTAAACAATACAAAATATAAACCTAGATACCCATTACCCATGGAGTACATTGAATGCTGCAAACACATGGCGCAACACACCAAGTCCGCAGAATGAGTTGGTAAATAGGTTCGCCTTTTTCGGTCCGTATAAAAATCCAAAACAAAACATAAGAACGGACCTCATTTCATTAAATCTCTGTCTAGGCCAAGTAGTTGATACATGTTCCACATGCAAACCTCCTTACTCATCATGTCACACGTACGTGTCATGACACAATAACATCACTTTTTCTATAAAATTTTGGATAACATTAACACACACAATCTCATCATCTCACCGCCTCTTTTCTATTCTTTCAATTCACAAATAATTCTCTTGTCAACCAGCTTTATAATTTAATCCAAACTCACATCAACAATCAACAATGACGGAACGTACAACACCACACCAAGTCCTAGTGCACACAACAACACGCAGTACTTACGACACCGCTGTTACCCCTCAACAGCGATATGAGGCTGTTACCCCTCAACAGCGATATGAGGCTGTTACCCCTCAACAGCGATTTCAGGGTAGTAGAGCTACACATTATTCTGACAAAACTCCATCAACCTCTCAAGTGCTTGCCGTCATTGCTGGCCTTCCTGTAGGCGGCATACTGCTTGCACTCGCTGGACTCTCCCTTCTCGGAACACTCACAGGACTGGCGCTCACAACCCCGCTTTTCATCCTCTTCAGTCCTATACTTGTTCCCGCCACCATTATCATTGGCCTGGCTGTCGCCGGTTTTTTGACGTCCGGAGCATTTGGGCTAACGGCTCTTTCGTCGTTCTCATGGGTCGTAAATTACATCCGGCAGACTCAAGGGAGTGTGCCCGAGCAACTCGAGTCTGCCAAGTATCGTTTGGCGGACGTGGCAAGTTATGTGGGGCAGAAGACGAAGGAGGCAGGACAGAAGACGAAGGAAGTTGGACAAGAGATACAGTCAAAGGCTCAGGAATCGAAGCAAGATATACAGGCAAAGGCTCAGGAATCCAAGCGAACATCAACAGCAGCAGCATGAGAAAATGAACAAGCTTGGCTCAGTGTTTGTTTGTTTTTGGGGTTTGTATGGGAACATAATAAATGATGCGATGTCATGTGACATAGCATACGTAAAGTTTGTGTTATATTGTTGGGTTAAGTAAGGGGACGTCGATGCTTTGTGACATAAATGAGTGATGCGTTGTTCAATTCAATGTGTGTTATATGCTAGTGTAATAAATAATCTCTTTTTTAGTCGAGCATCTCTATTTCATACACCCAAAGGTTAAATTATTTGATCACATTAAAAATCATATTTCTTGTAATATCCCAATATATAAAATTGGGGTTGCAATGTGGTTCACAAACTATATCAATAGTATTTCATAATGTTCCACTTATCAGGATAAGGAATAATCAGAACTATCTTTATAGCTTTCTTTCTCATAGTTAGGTTGAGGATCTTAAAATGCCTCACTGCACTCTGTTAAGGGAATACAATGACAGAGTATGAGTTGCTTACATATGAACGATTTCTTAAAGACCAAGTTTTCAATTTATCCATAAATGTGTCTGACTATTAAAAGAGCATTCAATTAATAGAGTCAGATTTTATGGAATTTACAATTTACAAGATCCAGCTAAGTTGCATCCTCAAAAGCAAAGCCCTAAGCTGCATCCTCAAAAGCAAAGGCCTTGATTGAGTTGATGTACCATAAGAAGAAAAATTGTATCGCAGTTTGCTGGTTCAATTGGTGGGGCTAAAGTCTTGGTTCAGCGTCTGTGCTGCTAGTTCAATGTTGGGGCTGAAGTGGGACTTCAGCGTCTGTGCCACCATCCTCATCTTTCATCAGCTTTGGTTCGTTGTTTGGTATCCAAAACGTAAGAACAGTTGAGGCAGCGGCAAACATGGCCCGCCGAGGAGCCCATTTCAAGCACCAAGGCACGCCAATATGGCTACTCCAACATGCTACCTACAGAGAAGAAGAAAACCATAATGTTTATAAGCGCTCAGAACACAT